>NC_053390.1:22620414-23234858 GCF_905171765.1 Bufo bufo | reverse complement strand
TTTTGGAAAGAAGACACCTCAAGGTATTTTGTGAGGGGCATGGCGAGTTCATGTAAAATTTTATTTTTTGTCACAAGTTAGCGGAAAGGGAGACTTTGTGAGAAAAAAACAAAAAAAAATCAATTTCCGCTAACTTGTGCCAAAAAAAAAAAACTTCTAATACCCACCATGCCCCTCACGGAATACCTTGGGGTGTCTTCTTTCCAAAATGGGGTCACTTGTGGGGTATTTATACTGCCCTGGCATTTTAGGGGCCTTAAAGTGTGAGAAGTGGTTTGAAATCAAAATGTGTAAAAAATGTCCTGTGAAATCCTAAAGGTGCTCTTTGGAATGTGGGCCCCTTTGCCCACCTAGGCTGCAAAAAAGTGTCACACATCTGGTATCGCCGTACTCAGGAGAAGTAGGGCAATGTGTTTTGGGGTGTCTTTTTTCATATACCCATGCTGGGTGAGAGAAAGATCTCTCTAAAAGTCAACTTTTCCCAGTTTTTTAGACAAAGTTGTCATTATAGAGAGATATTTCTCTCACCCAGCATGGGTATATGTAAAAAGACACCCCAAAACTCATTGCCCAACTTCTCCTGAATACGGCGATACCACATGTGTGACACTTTTTTGCAGCCTAGATGCGCAAAGGGGCCCAAATTCCTTTTAGGAGGGCATTTTTAGACATTTGGATTCCAGACTTCTTCTGACGCTTTAGGGCCCCTAAAATGCCAGGGCAGTATAAATACCCCACATGTGACCCCATTTTGGAAAGAAGACACCCCAAGGTATTCCGTGAGGGGCATGGCTAGTTCATAGAAGTTTTTTTTTTTTTTTTTTTTTTTGGCACAAGTTAGCGGAAATTGATATTTTTTTTTCTCACAGTCTCCCTTTCCGCTAACTTGGGACAAAAAGTTCAATCTTTCATGGACTCAATATGCCCCTCAGCGAATACCTTGGTGGTATTGCCGTACTCAGAAGTTGGGCAATGTGTTTTGGGGTGTCATTTTACATATACCCATGCTGGGTGAGAGAAATATCTCGGTCAAATGCCAACTTTGTATAAAAAAAATGGGAAAAGTTGTCTTTGGCTGAGATATTTCTCTCACCCAGCATGGGTATATGTAAAAAGACACCCCAAAACACATTCCCCAACTTCTCCTGAGTACGGAGATACCAGATGTGTGACACTTTTTTGCAGCCTAGGTGGGCAAAGGGGCCCACATTCCAAAGAGCACCTTTAGGATTTCACAGGGCATTTTTTACACATTTTGATTTCAAACTACTTCTCATGCATTAGGGCCCCTAAAATGCCAGGGCAGTATAACTACCCCACAAGTGACCCCATTTTGGAAAGAAGACACCCTAAGGTATTCGCTGATGGGCATAGTGAGCTCATGGAAGTTTTTATTTTTTGTCACAAGTTAGTGGAATATGAGACTTTGTAAGAAAAAAAAAAATAATAATAAATCATCATTTTCCGCTAACTTGTGACAAAAAATAAAAAGTTCTATGAACTCACTATGCCCATCAGCGAATACCTTAGGGTGTCTACTTTCCGAAATGGGGTCATTTGTGGGGGTTTTCTACTGTCTCGGCATTGTAGAACCTCAGGAAACATGACAGGTGCTCAGAAAGTCAGAGCTGCTTCAAAAAGCGGAAATTCACATTTTTGTACCATAGTTTGTAAACGCTATAACTTTTACCCAAACCATTTTTTTTTTTTACCCAAACATTTTTTTTATCAAAGACATGTAGAACAATAAATTTAGAGAAAAATTTATATATAGATGTCGTTTAAAAAAAAAAAAAATTACAACTGAAAGTGAAAAATGTCATTTTTTTTGCAAAAATTTCGGTAAATTTTGATTAATAACAAAAAAAAGTAAAAATGTCAGCAGCAATGAAATACCACCAAATGAAAGCTCTATTAGTGAGAAGAAAAGGAGGTAAAATTCATTTGGGTGGTAAGTTGCATGACCGAGCAATAAACGGTGAAAGTAGTGTAGGTCAGAAGTGTAAAAAGTGGTCTGGTCATTAAGGGGGTTTAAGCTAGGGGGGCTGAGGTGGTTAAAATGTACTATTGTGGAAAAGTAGCAGAAATGAAGAAGGTCACGGCACTCAAGAAGCAAATTCAATGTGTTTTAATCCACCAAATGTTCAGCAGCAACGTTTCGACAACAGTCTTTATCAAGCTACATACAAGTTTATAAGTGACTCACATTACATATATATAAGGGTACTAATTCATACCAATAAATCAGTGGGTGTGCTTCCACCAATAGACCCACCTCCTCTCAGGTACAAATAATCATATAATTAATTCAGTCTATCAACCACAGTGTAGATTAATATAAGGCTTACCGAGCGTTCATACTTGGGCTGTTGATCCATAGTGTGTCCTTGGTGTGTTATACTCTCAGTATGCTAAAGACTGCATTTGGATCACGGACATTCGGCCCACAACCATTGCCTCCCTCTATAAAAAGAGAGACAACCGATGTGTGCCCCTGCCTGGTCTGGGCCCCACCACAAAGTGAGAGACCCCTACCACGCTAATCCCCAATGTCTCCTGTAAATGTAAATAATTTCTTGTATTCTATATATGCATCACCCTACGCCACCACAACTCAATAAAACCCATATACCCAGATCAGCTCCCCAGATGAATAATCAGGGATAAAAAACCACCCGTCATATATGTTAGTCACTTCCGTCCCGTATATCCAGTCTATAGAATCAAAACCTGCCGCACAATTCGTGCGACGAAAAAATGAACCTGCTGGACGGCTCCCAGGTCACTGCTCCCAAAACAACTTAGTCCATCCCTCGCCCGTTTCCCGCATGGCAGCCTTATCTATAAGTGATAAACAAAAAAGGGAAAAAAAGAAAGGAACAAAGAGAAAAGAAGAAGAATAAAATCTGTTAATAATCTCGATGTAATATCGGGTACTGGCACTTAATATATAAAAACCCCTTATTTTCACATCCTGAATAATGATTCAAAAGAGGGAGCCCACCTTGAACTCCCGATTGAGTCCCTTAGGCTCAATGGTGTCCAATTCAAAGATCCATCTGAGTTCCAGGCATTTTAATAGCCGTTCCCGATCACCACCTCTCCGTGGTGCGGGGACGCCATCGGTAATCCTAAACCTCAATTGTGCAACGCTGTGTCTACATCTATAGAAATGTTCCGGGACTGGAAGTTCACCTTCCAAATTTTCGGACGCATTCTCCATCCTTGTGAACAATTTCCGGATGGAGTACCTATGCTGGTTAATCCTCAATTTACAGGCCTGTGTGGTCTCACCCACATAGATGAGACCACACGGGCACTGCAATGTATAGATCACAAACTCAGAGGAACACGTGAAAAAACCTTTTATATCATACTTCTTCCCAGTGTGTGGATGGAAAAAGGTTTGTCCCTTCAGTATATTATTGCAGTTGCAACAATTGAGGCAAGGATAGCACCCCTTTCTGGAGATGCATGACTTAACAGGCCTCTGCAGAAAAGAATGTACCAACTGATCGCCCAGATTCTTGGATCTCCTATAGGACATGAGCGGTGGTGTCTGGAACTCCACAATGTCTGGGAAAGAACGTGTCAGGATTTGCCAATTTTGTCTGAGTGTTCCCGCTATTTGGTTGCTCAGAACCGAATGTGTGGACACAAAAGGTAATCTTTTGTTCTCCTTTTTAGTTCTGGTCGTGGTCAACAGTTGAGTCCGTGTATGTTGCCTAACTTTGTCAAGATGTCTCCTAACCAACTTTTTGGGATATTGTCTGGCTATGAACTTAGAGCTCATTGCCTGCAATCTATCATCTACATTTTTGTCGTCTGAGATGATACGCCTAACCCTGAGAAGTTGGCTATATGGGAGAGAACTCAGCATGTTTTTTGGATGGGCACTATCAAAGCGCAACATATTATTTCTGTCCGTTGGTTTAACAAAAATATCCGTTTGGAGACCCTTCTCAGTCACATAAACTAGTGTGTCTAGAAATTGCATAGAGTGTGGCGAGTCCACTCTAGTGAACTTCAGTTGCATATGGACACTATTGATGTAATCATGAAACTCCCCTAACTCCACGTCCGTCCCTGTCCATATGAGGAAGATGTCGTCTATATACCTCATCCACCCGGACACAAATTGGAACAGGGTGGATGGGTATATAGACGACTCCTCCACATATGTCATATAGATATTGGCATATGTCGGGGCCATGTTAGACCCCATGGCGGTCCCACGATTTTGAATGTAGAACCTGTCGTCAAAACTGAAATAGTTGTTTGTCAGCAGGATCTCCAACAGTGAGCTAACGAATTCACATAATTCCGCGGGGTAGTCAGTGTGTCGCAAGGCCCACTGAACAGCCTCCAAACCCTTTTCATGTTCAATGCAAGTGTACAGACTGGTGACATCAAAAGACACCAGTCTGTCACCCGCACCGAATGCTAACTGTTGGACCCTGCTGAGAAATTCAGTCGTGTCCCTCACATATGACTTTGCTCCTGTAGCTGAAGTCCTCAACAGTTTGTCGATGAACATAGCCGCAGGGGCAAAGACCGAATCTATGCCCGCCACTATGGGACGTCCAGGTGGGTTACATAGATCCTTGTGAATCTTTGGTAAGACATAAAGGGTTGGTGTAACTGGATGTTTTTCTATCAAATAACTGTGGAGTTTTGCATCAATGATGTTATTGGCATAAGCATTATCTACCAGTATTTTTATTTTCTTCATCACTCCGAATCTCGGATCTCCATTGACCTGTCTATACACTTCTGTGTCTTGCAGTTGTTTCTCTATTTCAGCAACGTACTTAGTAGTGTTCATTACTACAATTGCCCCTCCCTTGTCGGCTGCTTTGATCGTAAGCTCTTTGCGCCGACTAAGGGAGGTCAATGCAGCTTTTTCTTCCTTGGTCAGGTTGGACCTTGAGACATCATCATTCTGTCGTCTCAACCTGGTAACGTCCGACCGGACCAAGGATATAAAAGTATCTATTGCTTTATGATATACCGGGGGTTGAAAATCACTCTTGATATGTAACCCCAAGTCAGTCAAGGTTAAAATACTGTGTTCAGTGTCCTCAGAGGCCACAGGAGGTAATCCATCCCTAGGTCCCTGAGTCTGATCATTGAAAAAAACTTTCAGCTTGATACGCCTAAAGAAATGTAATAAATCAATTTCATTTTGGAACCAATCAACCATAGACGTAGGGCAAAACGAAGTCCCTTATTCAAAACTCTTAGTTCCAACTCAGTTAGATCATAAGAGGAAATATTTACCACCAATTGAGTCCCATTCATTGTGTCAACTTCTGTGCACCCCTCCTCCCCTGTTGTAGTACAGGAGTTTTGGTTCCCACTGGTGGTTTGGTTGATCGTGTTGAACGAGCATTCCTGGATGTTCCTTCTATACTGGCGGTGTTTACGTCCTCCCCTGTGTCTTCTCCTGTGTCCTTTGGTAGTCCCAATCCTAAAAAATCAGTCCCGTTGCCACGTTCTGTGGAAGAGTCTGTGTCCGTGAGATCTGTACGTCGTCCCCTTGGCCTTTGGATCCTACCGTACATTATTGTGGAAAAGTAGCCATCATTCCCACTGCCTGCCATTTGCTCTCATAGACCAGAAGATACTTTGGGCCTGTGGCCTGCTAGGTGCTGAGACCTCGGCATAGGTGGTGAGAGACAGAATATTGTTATTTCCCCCCAATATATAAACCTAGAAGTGAAGGAGCTGAGAGAAGAGTCTGATCTATAGACAGATCTACAGGAGGCCATGTATTCAGTCACTGTGTGCTTGTGTCTCCACAGATGGATCCAGGAGGAGAAATCCACCAGAGAGATGTCCCCGTCCTCTGTATTCCCAGGACTGTCCAGAGGAGAAGGTCCTGGAGAATCTTCAGGTAGATGGAGCTAAGCCCTATACACATCTATATAGGGGAGTCCTGCAGTCATAGAGGGGTCATAGATTGTGGGGGTCTCTTATGTGGATCTGTTATATTTCCCACCTGTCCGCTGTATTGTACTGAATTGTTACAGATGACAAATCAGGGGGAAGATCTGACTGATATTAAAGTAGAGGATGAAGAAGAGAGGATGATGGGCGATCCCCTGTGTAAGAGTGAGGAGGAGGAGGAGGACATTCCAGGAGATGTCACCACAGGTATGGAATCATAAATGGAGAAAGTGACTTCAGATTCTGCCCTTGGTGCCTTCTGAGCCGGAGGAGATTCTGATCACCGGCTGCTGCTCTTTGATTGGAGATGTCCCCATCACATCATGTAGTGTTTCCCTTATCCAGCTGACAGTGATCACTGGGGATTATGCAGGCACAGCTTTTGTGGCTGTGATATCATGATGAGTTATATGTACCTCGTGCATTGAGGCTTTGCAAAGATGTATGGATTATAATATTTTTTTTCATAATGGTTAAAAGGGTTTTGCAGTGTGAGATAGCAGCAGAGGAGGAGGTACATTAAAAAGAGCTTGTCAGGTAATCCATAGGTGGGCATTATAGTATGGATTTTACTAGTAAAAACACCATGTCCATCAGGTCTAAGAGATTGATTTAATAATGAATGCAGTTTGTGATGAGGAATGTCGTGATAGATCCTGTTACGTTAACTTATTGTATTAGTGTGATGCCCACTAGAAATGTCAAATATGTTGTCAGAAGACAGGCTTGTTGGGTTTTTCATGATTTTTAGCTAGATTTGGGTAATAAAATTAGATGTAGACCAGAATCCTGAACTTTGTGTTATAGAAAATTTTAAATGGCTGGAATCACATATTCAGTTTTGGTGCTGCTTTTTGAACCAAAGCCAGAAGTGTCTTGAAAATACATGACTTACTATATACCTCTAGTTCCTGCTGGATACACTTCCAGCCTAATAGGAAATCTATAAATGTGTCTACTCTAGATTATTAAAAAAGCCAAATTTTTTATTTTTTTTTAGCAGAAAATCACAGTACAAATTCTGAAGGAAATTTGTTGTCACTAAATTATAAAGTAGAAGATGAAGATATGCAGCGCTCTTCAGGAGAAAATATTAATGTACATCCAGGACTTCACAGTACATATAATCTTCCTAATCATGAGGAACCTTCTCTTGACCAGAAAGAGAGTGAAATGTTTTACTGTGGTAAAGAGTTCACAAAAAGATCAAGTCTTTCTACATATAGAAGAATTTTCATCGGGGAAAAGCCATACTCCTGTTCAGAATGTGGGGAGTGCTTTACAGATAAAACACATCTTGTTAGACATAAAAAAAGCCACATAGGAGAGATGTTTAAGTGTTCAGAATGTGGGAAGGGTTTTAAAATCAAATCAAATCTTGTTATACATGAGAGAATTCACACAGGAGAGAAGCCATATTCATGTTCAGAATGTGGGAAATGTTTTAAAGATCAATCAGATCTTGTTAGCCATAAAAAAAGTCACACAGGAGAGAAGCCATATTCGTGTTCAGAATGTGGGAAATGTTTTACACAAAAATCAGATCTAGTTATACATGAGAGAAAACACACAGGAGAGAAGCCATATTCATGTTCAGAATGTGGGAAATGTTTTAAAGATCAATCAGGTCTTGTTAGACATAAGAGAAGTCACACAGGAGAGAAGCCATATTCGTGTTCAGAATGTGGGAAATGTTTTACACAAAAATCAGATCTTGTTAGACATAAGAGAAGTCACACAGGAGAGAAGCCATATTCGTGTTCAGAATGTGGGAAATGTTTTACACAAAAATCAGATCTTGTTGGGCATGAGAGAAGTCACACAGGAGAGAAGCCGTTTTCGTGTTCAGAATGTAGGAAATGTTTTACACAAAAAAAACATCTTGTTAATCATGAGCGAAGTCACACAGGAAAAAAGCCATATTCATGTTCAGAATGTGGGAAATGTTTTACACAAAAATCAGATCTTGCTAAGCATGAAAGAAGTCACACAGGAGAGAAGCCATATATGTGTTCAGAATGTGGGAAATGTTTTACACAAAAAACTAATCTTGTTAAACATCAGAGATTTCACATAGGAAAGAAGCCTTATTCATGTTCAGAATGTGGGAAATGTTTTACACAAAAATATGATCTTGTTAAGCATGAGAGAAGTCACACAGGAGACAATCTATATTTGTGTTCAGAATGTGGGAAATGTTTTACATGGAAATCAGAACTTGTTACACATCAGAGATTTCACACAGGAGAGAAGCCATATTCATGTTCAGAATGTGGGAAATGTTTTACAGATACATCAGGTCTTGTTAGACATAAAAGAAGTCACACAGGAGAGAAGCCGTATTTGTGTTCAGAATGTGGGAAATGTTTTACACAAAAATCTAATCTTGTTAAACATCAGAGAAGTCACACAGGAGCAAATTTCTGAAATCAGCAGATTCCATTTGGGTACAAATAAATTCAAACCAAAGTGACAGTGCTCAGATTGCCCTAATAAATTCTGAAGTCTTGTATGGCTTTAACGTCAAGGCAGCATTGGCAATCTTAAAGTGGCAGTGAAATATATACATATGGATAAACAGATGGTGGCCGGTGGTAATAAGCAAACTGTTTAACAACACATTGCACTTTTGGCTTTGTTATGCTTTTTAAAATAAAAAAAATCATCCAAAACATCTCTCTCTAATGGGGTGGATGTCTGGCAGTGTTCACACTCAGGGTGGTGTCAGAAGCAATGGCTTGTTCTGAACAAGAATTTCAAGAATGCTCACTTTATGGGGAGCGGCAGCAGTATTGTACTGAACCTGACGGACAAGGCAGGAGATGTGCATCTGTGTAGGGGTAGTAGAAATGGGAGCAGTACAATATTAACCTGACAAAGTAGGAGATCTGCAGCTGTACAGGGAGTAGTAGTAATAGCAGCAGGTGTAGTAGTAGTTTCAGTGGCAGATGTACAGTATAAAACATGACACACAAGGCAGGAGATTTGCGGCTATGTAGGAGTAGCAGTAGTTTCACTGGTGGCAGTAGTAAGTGCAGCAGTACAGTATGAAATCTGACAGACAAGGCAGCAGATGTTCACCTGTTTAGGAGTAGTAGTAATGGGAGAAGAACAATATTTAACCTGACAAAGTAGGAGATCTGCAGCTGTGTAGGAGTAGTAGTAATAGCAGCAGGTGTAGTGGTAGCTGCAGCAGCATGAGTACAAACATAACAGACAAGGAGGCAGAATATTTGCGCCTGTGTAGGGGTAGCAGTAGTGGCATTGGTGGCAGTAGTAGCTGCAGCAGTACGGTATGAAATCTGACAGATAAGGCAGGAGATTTGCGGTTGTGTTGGAGTGGCAGTTGTGGCGTTGGTGGCAGTAGTAGCTGCAGCAGTACAGTATTGAATCTGACAGACAAGGAAAGAGATGTGCACCTGTGTAGGAGTAGTAGTAGCAGTGTAGGGAACATGATGGACAGGTAGACAGCGGCAGTGGCATCATTGGGCTGGTGATAAATAGCCACTGTCCGCAATAGAAGTTCTTATGGATCCATTTTCACAAATGTTTTCTCTGACAGTACACTGGAGGCTGGATAAGACAGTACACTGATAGCAAACCGGGCCCATTCCTGCGGCTCGTCCACTCTGTCTACTCAGAAGGCCATGGGGTCAGGGTATGTGCTGAGGAAAGGGCACAGCACAGATACAACTAAACCTGGTTGTTCAGTTGGTGTCTATCAGTTTGCTGATTGCATCTGGTTGGTGCAGTGGTTGAATAATCTTCCATCATGTTCAGCAATATGTTTTGGCTGCTGCTGCTGGATCTGGGCATGGCTGTACACATATCTGTCCCTGTGGTCTGTCGCAGTGCTTGTCCCCAACTATATTCACACTGGCTGCGGTGAGCAGTGGCAGTGCTTCTCTCCCCTATGTCTCCAGTGGCTGATTAGTTAGCGAGTGCATCGGGGAGATACATGAGCCGGCTTCCATCTTCTGTCTGCAGTGTACTAAACACTGAATTCGGGTTTCTATTAGCAGTCTGCAGTTTTCAAACCAGTATCTGGATCTCGATGTAATAAAAAATTAGTATAGCCCATAACTTCCATTCAATTTCATGGACATTCCAGAAACAGTAGGGCAGGAACTTTGGCAGTTTTTTTTTAAACCAGACCAGATCTTGCAGCTTGGATCTTTGATATAGTGGCCGATAGGACAAGATCAGGGCTCCCCCCCCCCCCCCCCCCACCATTCTAAAGATAGGTGCAGATCAAAGAGGTGGACCCCACATTTAAGATATGTCTGAAATCATAATAGAACAACTCTGCTGTTTTCATTATATTGCACATAATGTTATGTAGCATCGTCCTGAAGTGTCCTCCATGAATGTTTAACAATAAAGCGTTTCATTTATGAAATAATTTTTGTTGTTTCTTTTTGTGGTTCCAAGAATGTCCTTTCTAGACCCAAGAATTTCAGCAGTTGCACTGAGTTTTGGGCTATGGGGATCTTCTCAGGAATAACATGCCGAGGGATCTTCTCAGGATGTCATTGCAGAACAATGCTATTTTCAATTCACTAGACTGTATTTTAAAGGGGTTTCTCAACTTTTAACTTTTTAATAGACCCCTTCAGAGCTGCCAGACCCGCAGTAGGATTCATATTTACCTTGTCCGTGTCACTGCATCCTGGTTCCATTGCTAACTCTGCAGGTCCTAGGTCTCTGAGAATCATTATTTTGAGGGAAAGGTGGGAGAGACACATGACCATTGCAGCCAATCGCTGCCTGTATTAGTGATGTCACCCACTCATTATGTCCCTGAGTCAAGTGCCACACAGGTGACATTTTACCACTATGGGCAGTGATTGGCTGCAGTGGTTACATGTCCCCTCAACCCTTCCTCAACAGGATGTTAATTCCCAGGCACTGGAGGCATTCTATACTCCAGTCTTATATGAACTATGGAATATCTTCTAGAAGACCGTGTGCCCAAAAAAATCCAATACTACACCAGCTAATGTTAAGCCCCACCTCCTTTTTAGAAAAGGGTTGTGTCACCGCCAGCTCTCTGAGAAGGTCTGGCAGACGTTCTTCTGTACCTCTTGCATGATGTTCTTTGTTTTAGTTCCACTTTGTCATCTCCTTTCCTTCTCCCAGCTGGCACCTATTCACACTAATTGCCTCCCTTTATATTCCCTCCCATACTGCCTCACTTTGCGGTTTATACTACTTCCTGGATTGAAGTGATCACTGCTGGAGACTTCTGTTACTGCTGGTTCAGATAAGTCCTTTCTTGTATTGTGTTTCTTTGCTGGCTTGTTTCTAGGTGACCCTGACTCCCTCCGTATTAAGTCCAGGGAGCCGGTGGTCGTGTCCCCTCACTATTATAGGGTTTTCAGGTGTCACACAGTCTAGGTACGAGGGCATGCAACCGTCTACCTCTGAGACCCTTGTATGTGCTTAGCAGTCAGGGGTCACCTTTATGCTCCTTAGTTTGGGATTAAGCCAGTCGGATGTTTATCCATAACTTCCAGCTATCTGCAATATCATCCGTGACATTATAAACCGCCATTACCGTCTTAAGCATGGATCTGGTTTCAGCCTTGATTGACCGCATGCAGGGTATTTCACTGGAGGTAGCAGATCTCCGTAAAACTGTGTCTCAGTTTCAGGTGACCGGTTCTGCTTGCGTTCATGGAGTTTGTTCAGAGCCTAAGATCTCGCTTCCGGATACGTTCTCCGGGGGTAGTGAGAATTTTGTTCGCTTTAGAGAGGCTTGCAAACTCTATTTTCGCCTACTTCCCCATTCCTCTGGTGATGAGAAGCAGAGGGTGGGGATCATCATCTCGCTGCTCAGGGATAACGCTCAGTCTTAGGCCTTTTCGCTGCCGGTGGGGCACGGCCTCTCCGATCGGTGGATGAATTTTCTGTAGTCCTGGGGCAGATATATGATGACCCGGATCGTATTGCTCTGGCTGAATCTAAACTGTGTCTTTTTATGCCAGGGTAAATAGTCCGCAGAGATATATTGTTCAGAATTCCGGAGATGGGCAGCCGATACTGGTTGGAACGATGCTGCACTCCGAAGTCAATTTTGCCATGGTCTTTTGGAGGGATTGAAAGATGCATTTGCGTTTCATGAGAGACCTGCCTCGTTGGACTCTGCCATGTCTCTAGCTGTCCGTATTGACAGGCGTCTTAGAGAAAGAGGAGAGACCACTCCTTCATGTCATATTCAGTCCAAGGACAGTGGAGCAGTCTCATTCAGTGCGCAGGGGCCTCAGTCTCTCTCAATCCCCTCTGAGCAGAAGGCCATGCAGCTGGGTTTGCTTGCCTCTGATAGTAGAGGATTCAGCTCTCAGAGGAGGGTTTGGCTAATGTTTGCCCCTCTAGGAGATTCAGGGAGTTTTCTAAAGGGTAATAAAGAAACAAAAAGAAAAAACCCTCTAAAAACTTTCCATTTGCTACTATTGGCAAGGTTGATGCGGAAATTGAAGGTTTGCCGTTTGCTTGTAGTTCCTGTTTTGTCCTACCTGCCAGGGTGGCGCTAGATAGCAAGAACATTGTTTGTCAGATTTTTGTAGATAGTGGAGCAGCTGTCAATCTCATTGATAATCAATTTGATATAACACATGGTTTCCAGGTATGCACTTTGGAAAAGGATATACCTGTTTTTGCTATCGATTCCGCTCCACTTTCTCAAAAACCGTTAAAGGGCATAGTTCACAATATCCGTTTGACTGTGGGTGATGCTCATGTTGAGGATATGTCATGTTTCGTCCTAAGCGGATTACCTACTCCTCTAGTGTTGGGGCTACCCTGGCTCACTAAACATAACCCCACCATTGATTGGCAAGCAAGGCAAATAAATGGTTGGAGTGACTTTTGCAGAGAGAATTGCCTCACGGCGTCTCTTTCAGAGGTTTCTACCAAGACTGTACCATCTTCTTTCTCTGAATTTTCGAATGTGTTTTCCGAGAGTGGTGTCCAGGAGCTGCACCCTCACCGGGAGTACGATTGTCCTATTAATCTCATCCCAGGCGCCAAGCTGCCAAAATCTCGTTTATACAATCTCTCCCAACCTGAAAGAGTCGCTATGCGTACTTATATCTCTGAGAGCCTGAGAAAGGGACACTTCCGACCCTCGAAGTCACCTGTTGCCGCTGTTTTTTTTTGTTAAGAAAAAAGATTGTTCTTTAAGACCTTGTCTGGATTTCAGGGAGCTGAACTGTATCACAATTCGTGACCCATATCCGCTTCCTCTTATCCCGGACCTGTTTAACCAGATTGTTGGGGCTAAAGTTTTTTCTAAGTTGGATTTAAAAGGGGCATACAACCTAGTCAGGGAAGGGGACTAATGGAAGACTGCCTTCAATACCCCTGAGGGTCATTTCGAGAATTTGGTTATGCCCTTTGGTTTGATGAATGCTCCGGCCATCTTCCAACATTTTGTGAACAGCATTTTTTATCATTTAATGGGGACATTTGTACTGGTGTATCTAGATGACATTTTGATTTTTTCTCCTGATTTCAAAACTCATAGGGACCACCTACGTCAGGTCTTGCTCATTCTGCGGGAGAATAAATTGTACGCTAAACTGGAAAAATTTGTGTTTGCGGTTCCGGAGATTAAATTTCTTGGTTTTCTTCTCTCCGCTTCTGGTTTTCGCATGGACCCTGAGAAGGTCCGCGCTGTGCTTGATTGGGAGCTTCCTGAGAATCAGAAGGCGCTGATGCGGTTTTTGGGTTTTGAAAATTATTACAGAAAGTTCATTTTGAATTATTCCTCTGTTGTTAAGCCACTCACTGATATGACTAAAAAGGGGGTAGATTTTTCCTTTAGATGCGCTTAAGGCCTTTTCTAGTATCAAAGAGAGTTTTGCTTCCGCTCCCATTTTGGTACAACCTGATGTCTCTCTACCTTTTATTGTTGAGGTGGACGCCTCTGAGGTGGGTGTGGTCTTATCTCAGGGTCCCTCTCCTGCCAAATAGCGACCATGTGCCTTTTTCTCAAGGAAACTCTCCTCCGCAGAGAGAAATTACGATGTGGGAGATAGGGAGTTGTTGGCCATCAAATTAGCTTTTGAGGAATGGCGCCCTTGGCTAGAGGGAGCCAGACACCCTATTACCCTGTTTACCGACCATAAGAATCTGGCCTACTTGGAATTAGCCAAGCGTCTGAACCCGAGACAGGCCAGATTACATGATTGCAAAAAAATCGTATGATGCACCAAATCACATTGGAATAAAAAGTGTGCACCAGTAGTGAAAAACTCATATCTATTAATTCAGATACATTAATAGTTCATATTTAGACATAAAATATAACCATATCAATAACAAAGTTCAAATTACTATATGTTGGGTCTCAAACAAATAAAAAGAAAAAACTAAGTGCAAATAATAATAAATAATACTGTATTTACATATGTATATATATTTATATCCTCATAACCTACATTTAAAATAAAATGAATTACATAAATCAGAAGTGAGAATAAAGTGCAGTGAAGTCAATAGTCACCGTTAGTAGCCAACAAAATGTCCGACACACATTTTGCCGTAGAGCTTTGTCTGGGGCCACGAATCACTACAGCAATAAGCGAATCGTTGCTTTCAGGACTACTAACAATGACTATTGACCTGTTGCACTTTATTCTCACTTATGATTTATGTTAATTATGTAGGTCATTATATATTTAATATATTTTTTTTTATTGCACTTTGTTATTGATATGGTTATATATTTTGCCTAAATATGCACTTTTTAAAGCAATGTTCTTTGTTACATCATATTATATTTTTGAATCCTGTAATAAAAAAATAGATAATTTATTAATCTACTTCATGAAATATTTCTTTGGGTCTTGCACATATTTTAAATTGGTTACAGTGTAATTCTGTTGAATATTCTCAAACTTAAGTTCAATAATTTTATTTGAACATAGTTTTTGTTTGTTCGTTTTGCATTTGTTGCAAAAAAAATTCTTTTTGCTGTTAATTCGTTTGTCTGTTACTGCTATGCCTGCACATGAAAAGTGTAGCCACATCTTGCATTTGTCACACAGTATCATTGCTTTCTTAGAATACAGGCGACACGTGCAGAACATTGTCAAACAAACTTTGTTTATTTTAGTTTTTTGTTCTGATGCCAAGAATGGAAAGAGTTCCAGCTTTTTTTGATCTAGGCAAAAAACCAAATGTTCCCTAATCTTGTCTTGTTCAAAGCATAATTGTACATGGGTCCAGCTTATTTGCCAATGCCAAACAATTTGCAATAGCAAATAAACCACAGTCATTTCCACCCTCCTGTTTTTGGCTACAGATGTAATTAACAGTCACTACTTTATCTACCCCTGTAAATAGTGGAGCATACATCTTTATAAGTTGTCCTCGAAGACTCTCTGCAATCACCGAAAATGGTAGCAAGTCATAGACCGTGATCTTGTTCCCATTAGCTTCTGACATAGGCAAATGTGCGCCTAAATGGTGTATCTGAATCATATTCTGCATTGTAACAACATTGGTAGTACTCTGAGAAAGAATGACAGTGTCCACTAAACCACCTAGTGTGGGATACTGTATAGAAAGGAGATTTTGGCACACGTTGATAATGTTGTCATCTAACCATATACCATCACCGATCTCTTTTCTATATTTATTACAAGTAGGTTACACAGAACATAGACATACACACAAACAGTAATTAAATATACTATGTTAAATAAACCCGGAAAGAGTAAGTAAAAACCCACTCAGTGTACATGAATACACCAACCAACAAGAATAAACTGAGATTAAACGGGTATATCATCAAAAATAAATCCTTTATTGAATAAATGACACATAAACGAGACATGAGACAACAGATAAAAAATTGGCTACATCTGAGGAGACATGTTAACACAAATGAGACATGGGGAGGGGGGGTTTTGGAGTATGCAATGTACAAAAGGCGGTAGAAAAAAGGAGTGCAGTACCTCACTGATTTCTGTATGTATAACTGTAACCACCGATATGAAAATGCTAAAGTGCAAATGCTGAGTGGCAAAACACCATATCAAAAAAGTGGTTGCAGATTACACCGCGGCATATGGATGTCTGATGGTTCCAAATTATGGGACCATATGACAGCCAGCAGGAGGTTAAAGTGCAAGTGCATAAGAAGTCACCATATCAATGGTCAAATACCACAATTGTAGCTGTGGTGACAGCTTGAACCTCCAAATACATGCAAAACTGGCTCAGGTGCACAGTGAACATCCACCTGTGGATAACCCAAGTGGGTATAGCTGAGCACCTAGAGCCAATGGACACATCCCTCAAAGTCCACAACAATATAGCATATCTACATACCCATAAATATGGAGATATACACCTCAGGAGAGCCACGTAACCCCGACGCGCGTTTCGGCGGATGCCTTCCTCTGGGGGTGAGGCTCTCCTTGTGAATGCGCTTCTTATAAAGAGCCCTACACACCTGTATCACATATCAAATTGATCTAGGAATGCCCCATTGTAATCAGGACATTGGGAGGAGGGAAAGTTAAGGGCGGGCAAAGTAGAGCAGCCGGCCAATGGCCAGTTAGCCGGCCGCACCCCTTGCCCCACCCATATGATGCGTCAGAGCCGCGATGGCCAATCGCGTATCCGTAAACGCCCACAAGAAGGCAGGGAGGTAGGCGCGGCCAGTCACGAGGCCGCACACCTCTCTCCGCCCACGTGATGCGTCGGTCACGTGACGGCCAGTCACGTGCTCCGTCGCGTCACAGATGGCAAGCCACTCCCCCAGGAAGGTCCATCAGACAAAGTAGGTCATTAATTGCAGCACTTAGCTGGTAAGGCAAATGCGTCCATTAACATGGGAATCCCTCACATTCAAAGTACTCAGCATATTCAATGTATACTATTATTGCACTGGGATGGCAGATAGTTACTATATATAGAAAAATCCTAACAAAGTGAAAAATTATAAAAGTGTGACATAATACATAATATATAATGTATAGAAAATTCTGTCATACATGATTAGATATAAGTGAACAACCAATATATAGTATATTCTGTTATACATGATTAAGTAGGTGAGCAAGGAATCAATACATGAGTCAAGCATAATCAAAATGTGTTGAAAAAATAAAGTGCATTCATTTTAGGGTCAAATTGCCAGTAAGTCACGTCCAAAGACGGACAGCATCCCCCCCAAGAGAAAACTAGTGGGATGGGAGCTAGCCGCGTTCGGGCACAGTGAATACTGAAAACAAACAAATGAGTGAGTATGTGACTACTATAAATTATAATACACAGACAAAATATAATTACATGTGTAGAATGTATGTGACAGTGAGCGTCGTGCACAAATACATAAAGAATATATAATAATAAAATATACAGTAAATTCTCCAAATCGACAAACGTCTCAATATATCCTATATGAAATACAGAGTTGAGTGACCGAGATTTCCATGTCAGTGGATGTTCAGAAGGAATTTTCTCATCCCAATATATCCTACAAGCTCCATATGGTAAGGGGCACAGGTGAGTAGAGCACCAGGTATACTAAAGAATATTAAAACACATATATAAGTAATCACAAAATAATTGACACGCAAAAAACAAGGATACCAACGCTTAAAAATTATATTTGTGCTCGGATCGGCTCATGCTGAGAGGGTACCCTACATAAGCCTATACTCCACCCCCCCAACCTAGAAGCAGCAGAGTTATGCCGGAACTGTTTATCGAAGGGTAGCCTAAAGGGGGCTACCCCAATGATGAGACCTGAAAGAAGGGAGGGCTCCTGGGTGGGTTGAAATCGTTCGAACCGACAAGTGGGGGCAGGAGGGCCAGGTTTAAATAGTGAACGCCCCGCCTCCCCTCACACAAATGCGGCACTCTCAATTGCCTACCACTTGTGCTCGGACGACCCAACCGTTTGATGACATGTACTGGCACCTTATGCATGGACGCCGCCGCTGCCGCGCCCATGCGGAAGGAATGTCCTGTGATCCAGCGAGGACCGACCCCTGAACCTGTCAACTAAACCTGAATGTACGTAAGAAAGGCCGCAGTGGTTAGCCGGGCATTGCCTAGTTCGAGTACGGGAGAACATGCCGCTTGGACTAAATACTACGCAGCCAAGCCTCCAAGGCCTGCACCGGACACCATCTGCTGTCCGTGGGAAAGCATCTGACCGCCACTGATCTGTAATAATTTTCAAAACCCAAAAACCGCATCAGCGCCTTCTGATTCTCAGGAAGCTCCCAATCAAGCACAGCGCGGACCTTCTCAGGGTCCATGCGAAAACCAGAAGCGGAGAGAAGAAAACCAAGAAATTTAATCTCCGGAACCGCAAACACACATTTTTCCAGTTTAGCGTACAATTTATTCTCCCACAGAATGAGCAAGACCTGACGTAGGTGGTACCTATGAGTTTTTAAATCAGGAGAAAAATTAAAAATGGCATCTAGATACACCAGTACAAATTTCCCCATTAAATGATAAAAAATGCTGTTCACAAAATTTTGGAAGACAGCCCAAGCATTCATCAAACCAAAGGGCATAACCAAATTCTCGAAATGACCCTCAGGGGTATTGAAGGCCGTCTTCCATTCGTCCCCTTCCCTGACCCTGACTAGGTTGTATGCCCCTCTTAAATCCAACTTAGAAAAAACTTTAGCCCCAACAATCTGGTTAAACAGGTCCGGGATCAGAGGAAGCGGATATGGGTCACGAATTGTGATACAGTTCAGCTCCCTGAAATCCAGAAAAGGTCTTAAAGAACCATCTTTTTCTTAACAAAAAAAAAAAACAGCGGCAACAGGTGACTTCGAGGGTCGGATGTGTCCCTTTCTCAGGCTCTCAGAGATATAAGTACTCATAGCAACTCTTTCAGGTTGGGAGAGATTGTATAAACGAGATTTTGGCAGCTTGGCGCCTGGGATGAGATTAATAGGGCAATCGTACTCCCGGTGAGGGGGCAGCTCCTGGACACCACTCTCGGAAAACACATCCGAAAATTCAGAGAGAAAAGATGGTACAGTCTTGGTAGAAGCCTCTGAAAGAGACACCGTGAGGCAATTCTCTCTGCAAAAGTCACTCCAACCATTTATTTGCCTTGCTTGCCAATCAATGGTGGGGTTATGTTTAGTGAGCCAGGGTAGCCCCAACACTAGAGGAGTAGGTAATCCGCTTAGGACGAAACATGACATATCCTCAACATGAGCATCACCCACAGTCAAACGGATATTGTGAACTATGCCCTTTAACGATTTTTGAGAAAGTGGAGCCGAATCGATAGCAAAAACAGGAATATCCTTTTCCAAAGTGCATACCTGGAAACCATGTGTTATAGCAAATTGATTATCAATGAGATTGACAGCTGCTCCACTATCTACAAAAATCTTACAAACAATGTTCTTGCTATCTAGCGCCACCCTGGCAGGTAGGACAAAACAGGAACTACAAGCAAACGGCAAACCTTCAATTTCCGCATCAACCTTGCCAATAGTAGCAAATGGAAAGTTTTTAGAGGGTTTTTTCTTTTTGTTTCTTTATTACCCTCAGAAAACTCCCTGAATCTCCTAGAGGGGCAAACATTAGCCAAATGATTTATTCCCCCCCCCAAGAGAAACAAACCCTCCTCTGAGAGCTGAATCCTCTACTATCAGAGGCAAGCAAACCCAGCTGCATGGTCTTCTGCTCAGAGGGGATTGAGAGAGACTGAGGCCCCTGCGCAATGAATGAGACTGCTCCACTGTCCTTGGACTGAATATGACATGAAGGAGTGGTCTCTCCTCTTTCTCTAAGACGCCTGTTAATACGGACAGTTAGAGACATGGCAGAGTCCAACGAGGCAGGTCTCTCATGAAACACAAATGCATCTTTCAATCCCTCCGAAAGACCATGGCACAATTGACTTCGGAGTGCAGCATCGTTCCAACCAGTATTGGCTGCCCATCTCTGAAATTCAGAACAATATATCTCTGCGGACTGTTTACCCTGGCATAAAAGACACAGTTTAGATTCAGCCAGAGCAATACGATCCGGGTCATCATATATCTGCCCCAGGGCTACAAAAAATTCATCCACCGATCGGAGAGGCCGTGCCCCCACCGGCAGCAAAAAGGCCCAAGACTGAGCGTTATCCCTGAGCAGGAGATGATGATCCCCACCCTCTGCTCCTCATCACCAGAGGAATGGGGAAGTAGGCGAAAATAGAGTTTGCAAGCCTCTCTAAAGCGAACAAAATTCTCACTACCCCCGGAGAACGTATCCGGAAGCGAGATCTCCATGATCCATGAACGCAAGCAGAACCGGTCACCTGAAACTGAGACAGTTTTACGGAGATCTGCTACCTCCAGTGAAAGACCCTGCATGCGGTCAATCAAGGCTGAAACCAGATCCATGCTTAAGACGGTAATGGCGGTTTATAATGTCACGGATGATATTGCAGATAGCTGGAAGTTATGGATAAACATCCGACTGGCTTGATCCAAAACTAAGGAGCATAAAGGTGACCCCTGTAAAACTCACCCTGACTGCTAAGCACATACAAGGGTCTCAGAGGTAGACGGTTGCATGCCCTCGTACCTAAACTGTGTGACACCTGAAAACCCTATAATAGTGAGGGGACACGACCACCGGCTCCCTGCACTTAATACGGAGGGAGTCAGGGTCACCTAGAATCAAGCCAGCAAAGAAACACAATACAAGTAAGGACTTATCTGAACCAGCAGTAACAGAAGTCTCCAGCAGTGATCACTTCAATCCAGGAAGTAGTATAAACCGCAAAGTGAGGCAGTATGGGAGGGAATATAAAGGGAGGCAATTAGTGTGAATAGGTGCCAGCTGGGAGAAGGAAAGGAGATGACAAAGTGAAACCAAAACAAAGAACATCATGCAAGAGGTACAGAAGAACGTCTGCCAGACCTTCTCAGAGAGCTGGCGGTGACACAACCCTTTTCTAAAAAGGAGGTGGGGCTTAACAAAAGGGGCATGCCCTCCACAGCCCTTAGCTGGTGTAGTATTGGATTTTTTTTGGCACACGGTCTTCTAGAAGATATTCCATAGTTCATATAAGACTGGAGTATAGAATGCCTCCAGTGCCTGGGAATTAACATTCTGTTGAGGAAGGGTTGAGTGGACATGTAACCACTGCAGCCAATCACTGCCCATAGTGGTAAAATATCACCTGTGTGGCACGTGACTCAGGGACATAATGAGTGGGTGACATCACTACTACAGGCAGCGATTGGCTGCAATGGTCATGTGCCTCTCCCACCTTTCCCTCAAAAGGATGATGATTCTCAGAGACCTAGGACCTGCAGAGTTAGCAATGGAACCAGGATGCAGTGACATGGACAAGGTAAATATGAACCCTACTGCGGGTCCGGCAGCTCTGAAGGGGTCTATTAAAAAGTTAAAAGTTGAGAAACCCCTTTAAAATGCAGTCTAGTGAATTGAAAATAGCATTGTTCTGCAATGACATCCTGAGAAGATCCCCGTAGCCCAAAACTCAAAGTGCAACTGCTGAAATTCTTGGGTCTAGAAAGGACATTCTTGGAACCACAGAAAGAAACAACAAAAATTATTTCATAAATGAAACGCTTTATTGTTAAACATTCATGGAGGACACTTCAGGGCGATGCTACATAACATTATGTGCAATATAATGAAAACAGCAGAGTTGTTTTATTATGATTTCAGACATATCTGAAATTTGGGGTCCACCTCTTGGATCTGCCCCTATCTTTAGAATGGGGAGGGGGGGGGGGGGGGGGCCCTGATCTTGTCCTATTGTCCACTATATCAAAGATCCAAGCTGCAAGATCTGGTCTGGTTTAAAAAAAAACTGCCAAAGTTCCTGCCCTACTGTTTCTGGAATGTCCATGAAATTGAATGGAAGTTATGGGCTATACAAATTTTTTATTACATCCAGATCCAGATACTGGTTTGAAAACTGCAGAATGCTAATAGAAACCCGAATTCAGTGTTTATTACACTGCAGACAGAAGATGGAAGCCGGCTCATGTATCTCCCCGATGCACTCACTAACTAATCAGCCACTGGAGACATAGGGGAGAGAAGCACTGCCACTGCTCACCGCAGCCAGTGTGAATATAGTTGGGGACAAGCACTGCGACAGACCACAGGGACAGATATGTGTACAGCCATACCCAGATACAGCAGCAGCAGCCAAAACAGATTGCTGAACATGATGGAAGATTATTCAACCACTGCACCAACCAGATGCAATCAGCAAACTGATAGACACCAACTGAACAACCAGGTTTAGTTGTATCTGTGCTGTGCCCTTTCCTCAGCACATACCCTGACCCCATGGCCTTCTGAGTAAACAGAGTGGACGAGCCGCAGGAATACCGTACTGCTGCAGCTTCTACTGCCACCAATGCCACTACTGCTACCCCTACACAACCGCAAATCTCCTGCCTTGTCAGTCAGATTTCATACCGTACTGCTACAGCTACTACTGCCACCAATGCCACTACTGCTACCCCTACACAGGCGCAAATCTTCTGCCTCCTTGTCTGTTATGTTTGTACTCATGCTGCTGCAGCTACCACTACACCTGCTGCTATTACTACTACTCCTACACAGCTGCAGATCTCCTACTTTGTCAGGTTAAATATTGTTCTTCTCCCATTACTACTATTCCTAAACAGGTGAACATCTCCTGCCTTGTCTGTCAGATTTCATACTGTACTGCTGCACTTACTACTGCCACCATTGCCACTACTGCTACTCCTACATACCCGCAAATCTCCTGCCTTGTGTGTCATGTTTTATACTGTACATCTGCCACTGAAACTACTACTACACCTGCTGCTATTACTACTACTCCCTGTACAGCTGCGGATCTTCTACTTTGTCAGGTTAATATTGTACTGCTCCCATTTCTACTACCCCTACACAGATGCACATCTCCTGCCTTGTCCGTCAGGTTCAGTACAATACTGCTGCTGCTCCCCAAAAAGTGAGCATTCTTGTTCAGAACAAGCCATTGCTTCTGACACCCCCCTGAGTGTAAACACTGCCAGATATCCACCCCATTAGAGAGAAGTTTTGGATGATTTTTTATATTTTAAAAAGCATAACAAAGCCAAAAGTGCAATGTGTTGTTAAACAGTTTGCTTATTACCACTGGCCACCATCTGTTTATACATATCTATATATTTCACTGCCACTTTAAGATTGCCAATGCTGCCTTGACGTTAAAACCCTACAAGACTTCAGAATGTCATCCATAATTTATTAGGGCGATGTGAGCACTGTCACTTTGGTTTGAATTTATTTGTACCCAAATGGAATCTGCTGATTTCAGAAATTTGTTCCTGTGTGCTTTCTCTGATGTGTAACAAGAACTGTTCTTTGTGCAAAACATTTCCCACATTCTGAACATGAATAAGGCTTCTCTCCTGTGTGACTTCTCTCATGCTTAACAAGAACTGATTTTTGTGCAAAACATTTCCCACATTCTGAACATGAATAGGGCTTCTTTCCTGTGTGAAATCTCTGATGTGTAACAAGATGTGAATTTTGTGTAAAACATTTCTCACAGTCTGAACATGAATATGGCTTCTCTCCTGTGTGAAATCTGTGATGTGTAACAAGTTCTGATTTCCTTGTAAAACATTTCCCACATTCTGAACACAAATATGGCTTCTCTCCTGTGTGACTTCTCTCATGCCTAACAATATCTGATTTTTGTGTAAAACATTTCCCACATTCTGAACACGAAAACGGCTTCTCTCCTGTGTGATTTCTCTCATGCCTAACAAGATGTGATTTTTGTGTAAAACATTTCCCACATTCTGAACATGAATATGGCTTCTCTCCTGTGTGACTTCTCTTATGTCTAACAAGACTTGATTTCATTTTAAAACCTTTCCCACATTCTGAACACTTAAACATCTCTCCTGTGTGGCTTTTTTCATGTCTAACAAGATGTGTTTTATCTGTAAAGCACTCCCCACATTCTGAACAGGAGTATGGCTTCTCCACGGTGCAAATTCTTCTATATGTAGAAAGACTTGATCTTTTTGTGAACTCTTTACCACAGTCAAACATTTCACCCTCTTTCTGGTCAAGAGAAGGTTCCTCATGATTAGGAAGATTATATGTACTGTGAAGTCCTGGATGTACATTAATATTTTCTGCTGAAGAGCGCTGCATATCTTCATCTTCTACTTTATAATTTAGTGACAACAAATTTCCTTCAGAATTTGTACTGGGATTTTCTGCTAAGATAAAAAAATTAAATTTGTGGCGTTTTTAATAATCTAGAGTAGACAAATTTATAGATTTCCTATTAGGCTGGAAGTGTATCCAGCAGGAACTAGAGGTATATAGTAAGTCATGTATTTTCAAGACACTTCTGGCTTTGGTTCAAAAAGCAGCACCAAAACTGAATGTGTGATTCCAGCCATTTAAAGTTTTCTATAACACAAATTTCAGGATTCTGGTCTACATCTAATTTTATTACCCAAATCTAGCTAAAAATCGTGAAAAACCCAACAAGCCTGTCTTCTGACAACATATTTGACATTTCTATGCCAAGTGGGCATCACACTAATACAATAAGTTAACGTAACAGGATCTATCACGACATTCCTGATCACAAACTGCATTCACTATTAAATCAATCTCTTAGACCTGATGGACATTGTGGTTTTACTAGTAAAATCCATACTATAAAGCCCACCTATGGATTACCTGATACGCTCTTTTTAATGTACTTCCTCCTCTGCTGCTGCTGCTGCTGCTATCTCACACTGCAAAACCCTTTTGGGAGCAACGGAGCTAGGCGCAGCCTTAGCATAGTGCTGTGACTTGGGGGGAAGTTAGGCAGTTAAGGGTTAAGGTTTAGGTGAGGGGAGGGGTCATGGTTCCCGGGCAGTATATGAGAGGAGTGGGGGCGGAGTTTGGCAGACAGCGCTCGGGGGAAGAAGGAGAAAGTTTTTCCTCGTGTCTGGCGAGCTCTGTGAGTTTAATGGCGGCTTTGGAAGAGTTATTGGGGGCAGTGAGGACGGCGGCGGAGAGACATGGGGCCGACTGGTTACAGCAGAGTCTGCAGGCTGTTTTGGCGGGTCCGGTTCCCACACCGGCCGCCCCTGTTGCGAGGCCCAGGGCTAGGAGGTCTGTACCCTCTGAGAGACTGAGCCCTGAGGCTACCCCACGGGTGCGGCGGCTCTTAAGGAGCCCCAGCAGGGACCCTCCGGTGAGGGCAGTGAGTCCGGTTCCTTGCCGCCGCAGCGGGAGGAATCCTGGTCGGCGCCGGGCATCAGCGAGAGAGGACCGGGTTACCCCCGTTGCCTTGTCCTATTCGCGGCGTGGGGGGAGGTATGGCGGAGCGGCGCCTCTCCTGGAGGCCTCGTCTGAGGGGGAGCGAGCCAGGCGTCGTCCCTTACCTGTGGAGCGGGCGGAGAGTCGGCTGAGGTTGGGGGATGTGCGTGCGGCCCCACAGTCTGGCGGTGGGGGCCTGGATCTTGGACTGTCGCCAGCGGTGGAGCGGGTTGCGCCGCGGACCCTGTCTCGGAGCCGGCGGCATTCTTCTGTGAGACGGCGGGGGAGCGGGCGGAGCACAGCAGCGACACCGGTGGCTGTTCCTGGTACTGCAGGCGGGTCGGTGCAGGAGGATGCTCTGGCTGTGGGAGATGGATCCGGAGGCTCTGCAGTACAGGACGACGCCAGGGAAGGACCTATTTGTGTGGCGGCTGCCGGTTTTTCTGCCGGTGAGCCTGGACGGAGCCGGGTGGCGTCGGTTGCCGGGGGCGACGAGGTGCAGCGGCCGCCTAGCGGTGGGCCTGGACGGCTGGCGGATGTGGAGGACGGCGAAGTAAGTCAGGACGACTGGGAAGCGGACGACGGGCGGATGGAGCCGGTCCGGCGTCGCTGAGCGGACCATCCATGGCAGGAGCATCTGGGCGGACCGCAGCTGCTGGGCGGATACCTCAGGGCCGGTCCGGTGAGGGACCTTCGGGTCAGCAACGGGCTCCTGTTGAGCAAGTGGTGGGGGGTGGTGTTTTTCAGGGACAGGGGTTGGCGCAGGAGTTGCTGGAGGGGATAGTGTTGCTTTTATCTAGATTGGGGTCGGGTGTTCGGGAGTCGCCGACGGCGGTGTGGGCTCCGGTAACGTCCGGCGGTGTGGGATGTCAGTCTGGCAGGGCCGGCTCGAGTAGCGTTAGGGCGGATTGGTGGTTCCGGTGGCTGGAGAAGTGTAGGTCGGTGTTGGTGGGAAAGGTAAGGTTGTGGACGAGGTGCGGTTGGCGGACGCGGCTAGGGGTGAGGTTTACGTCTGCTTTGAGGGGCCGCTGGGGGCTCATTTGAAGGTTAGGGGGAAGATTTGGAGGGACGAGTACGTGGAGATATTCTCGTTGCTCCAGCTGGAAAAGTTTAATTTGCATAGGGTTAAGCCTGATGAGTCCAAAAAAGAAGAGGAAGAGAAGCGTCGGTATCAGATTTGAATTGGCTGCAGGCTTTTGCCATTCTGGCAAGTGTGGTGGGTGAAAAAGCGCCAGAACACTGTTCTGCTCTTTTCTGTTACATGGATGCCATTGGTGAGGCCTTCAGGACTTATGAGGGTGTGGCATGGCTGAGGTACAACAAACAATTTCGTCAGCGAAAGGCGGTCCGGGCGAGTATTCGTTGGGATCATAAAGATATCGGTCTTTGGATGCGGCTTATGGCCGCTCCAAAGGTGGGTCATCAGTCCTTTCGTGGGGCGGCCGGTGGGTGCGGTGGGTGCGTCGTTTTGGAAAGGGGGTTTTGTTGGCGAAAACGGATATAGAGGCTGCCTTTCGTTTGTTACCCATTCATCCGGATAGTTGTCATTTGTTGGGGTTTAAGTGGGAAGGAGTTAAACGGAAGTCCAACCCGCCTCCTGCTTCACCACCCACTCCAAGAAAGAAGCAAACTTCTCAAACAAAGAACATGAAATTGCACAACCCATCGGCAAACAACAATCAACATAAAAACTGCTTCCACTTAAACCCCAACATATGACAACTATCCGGATGAATGGGTAACAAACGAAAGGCAGCCTCTATATCCGTTTTCGCCAACAAAACCCCCTTTCCAAAACGACGCACCCACCGAACCGCCTCATCAAACGGAGTATACGAAACTGAACAAAGCTCCTCAGCAATACCATCATTAACAGAACTACCCTCAGGAAACGACAAGTGGTGTATGAGCCTAAACTTGCCCGCCTCCTTTTTAGGAACCAAACCCAAAGGTGACACCCACAAACCCGACAACGGGGATTCCCGCCGCGACCTCCTTACCAATCTTCTCCGCTACCACGTCCGGCCTACGCAAAGCCGACGCCAAGTTACGGGGAGCCACCACCGGACTAACCGAAAAACACGGGATCCGAAAACCATCCCTGAAACCAACAAACAACAATGCCGCTGCAGCCCTATCTGGGTACCTCTCTAACCACGGCACCATCTCTTCCACCTTCACCGGTGTCACCCCTCTTCTGCGCCCCATCAACTCCTTTACCTCGCCCACGCTTGAAACTTCCGTTTTACATTATCTTGACGATTTTTTGTTTATGGGACCTGCTGGGTCGCGAGTTTGTTTGGTGTTATTGCACACAATGGAGAGCATAGCTGGTCGTTTGGGGGTCCCTTTGGCGCCGGAAAAGACGGAGGGTCCAGCGACTTCTGTAAAATTTTTGGGTATAGTGATTGATAGTGTGGCCATGGAGTGTCGGTTGCCGGATGAAAAGGTGGCGGATTTGCGCGCTGATATGAATTTTTTGAGGAAGGCGAGAAAGGTGCAGTTGTGACGGGTGCAGTCTGTTTTAGGGAAGTTGAATTTTGCGTGTAGAATTCTGCCAATGGGTCGGGTTTTCTGCAGGCGCTTGGCCATGGCGACGGCAGGGGTGCAGAGGCCTTTCCATTTTTTGAGATTATCGTCTGAGGTCCGGGAGGACTTGCTGGTGTGGGAGCGTTTTTTGGGGGAATTTAATGGGCGTTCGGTGTGGATGGGGGCGCCTGTTGCCAGTGTTGATTTGGAGCTGTGTACGGATGCGTAGGGATCTTGTGGTTACGGGGCCTTTTGTGGGGGGCAGTGGAGTGCAGGTGCCTGGCCGGATGTTTGGGTGGAAGCAGGGTTTTTGAGGAATTTGGTTTTGTTGGAATTGTTTCCAATTGTTTTGTCTGTTGAGTTGTGCAGGGATGTGCTCAGGAATAAAAGAGTGAGATTTTGCTGTGACAACATGGGGGTGGTTCAGGCGATTAACAGTCAGTCTGCTAATTCGTCCCCGGTGTTGCGCTTGCTTCGCCATTTAGTTCTTAGCGGTTTGTGGTTGAATTCTTGTTTTGTGGCTGTGCATGTCCCGGGTGTCGATAATGACATTGCTGATTCACTCTCTCGTTTTCAGTGGGATCGTTTTCGCGGGCTGGTGCCGGATGCGGACGAGTTGGGTCTAGCATGTCCTCAGTGGCTCTGGAACGTGGCCTTGGGGTCTCCTCTGAGTTGATTCGCCGGTCCGTGAGTAGGAGTACGTGGTTGGCGTATAATTCGGTGTGGTCCCAGTGGGAGCAGTTGCTGGATCAGGTGGGGGGTTGTGAGGTAGTGGAAGATTTTCAGATGTTGTTAGTATATTTTATCGGTTTGTCTTATAGTTCGGGGGTGTCTGTTTCGGTGGTTTCCAAGCGGGTGGCGGCTGTCACCTTTTGGTTGCGGTTGCGGGGGCTTGTGGATGTGTCTAAATGTTTTCTGGTACAGCAGGCTTTGAAGGGTTATAGGCGAAGTGCCGCTCGGCCGGACACTCGTAGGCCAGTTTCGTGGGCAGTGTTGCAGTCGTTGTGGGAGACGGTTTGTGTGGTGTGTTTGACGCCTTATGAGGTTTGTTTGTTTAGGGCTGCTTTTTCCCTGGCCTTTTTTGGGGCCTTCAGGGTGTCTGAATTGGTGTCGGGAAGTCGGTCGTGTTGGGGCGGTTTGTTGCGGCAGGATGTGTGTGTTTATCTGGGGGAGATTTGCGTTGTGTATTGCGCAGGTCTAAAACGGATTAGGAGGGCAAAGGGGCGGTTATTATACTGCGCCCGTTGCTTGGGTCGGTTTTGTGTCCGGTCAGGAGTGTGGAGGAGTTGTTGGCGGTTAGGCCGGATGTGGTCGGTTCATTGTTGATGCATGTGGATGGGTCGGCATTGTCGCGGTATCAATTTGTTGCGATTTTTCGGAAGTGTTTGGTTGCAGCGGGTTATCCGGCGCAGGACTTTGCGTCTCATTCCTTTAGGATAGGGGCGGCAACGGAGGCGGCTAGATGGGGCCTGGGGGAGGAGGCCATTAAGCGGATCGGCCGGTGGGAATCTAGATGTTATCAATCGTATGTTCGTCCTCATATGTTGTGAGTGCCAGGGGGAACAAAGTTCAGTTGTTTATACGGAATTTTTGTTAAGCTGATTGGTGAGTTGGGTTTTTGATTTTATGTGTTTACAGGGTCGGCTTGTATGGCATGGATCTTCGGACACTCCTACGTGTACTGGGGAGCATTGCGTGCGGACGTGCGGAGAAATGGACGGCACTTGGGGTTTGACCCGGCTGACATGCAAGTGCGCTGGATTGGCATACGGGGCCTTTTGTGGGGTAGGGTGCTTCCGGAATTTCATTCTTCAGTCTCGTTGGACAGGTCACCTGATATTGTTGTATTGCATGTTGGGGAAAATGATCTGGGGGTTTGCAGTACTAGGGAGGTGATTCGGGATATGAAGTTGGACCTACTGCGTTTGTGGTCTGATGTTCCGGGTATGTTGGTGGTTTGGTCCGAGGTGGTGGCTCGGAGGGTGTGGCGTTTTGCGAGGTCGGTGGACCGTCTTAACAGGGCCCGGGCTGAGCTTAATAGGGAGGTTGGGCGTTTTGTGAGACGCCATGGTGGAATTGTGGTGCGGCACCGGGAGCTGGAGGCGGCATCGCCTCAGTTCCTTAGGTCTGATGGTGTTCACCTGAACGAGGTGGGAATTGATATGTGGGCCTTAGGGATTCAGGAGGGTCTGGAGACGGCTCTTCGGGTGTGGTGGGACTCCCATAGGTGAGGTGTCTCCTATGGTCGTTCATGGCGTGGTAATGGAGGGTCCTGGAAGGCAATGATAAGTTTAATAGGTGCATGCCGAGGTGGAGTGTGCATCTCAGGAGGTTCGGTAAGCTTGTGCATGGGGCTCCTGTTGGGCAGATGGGCCTACAGGGGAGATCAATTACAGTATGGAGGATTCGGTGCTCTCGGGTCGGTGACCGCGGCCGAGGGTAAGGCGGTATGACAAGTGGAGGTGAATGGTGGAGAGCACAGCTTACCTGTTGCCTTCTAGGATCCTATGCAATGGTTCATATGTTATGGTAATTGATATGTTATGCGTGTTATTACGTATTTCTGTTAAGTGATAATTAATGTTGTTTAATAAAATGGCCGAGAAGGCTCTTTTCCCAAGAAGATGTCTCTGTTTTTTAATTGTAGGATAGGTGGGTGCAGTAAGGTAAGGGGCAGGTTTATGGGCCGAAGTATCTTCCATCCCATAAGTCATAACCATTATGAAAAATAAATAAATAATCCATACATCTTTGCAAAGCCTCAATGCACAATCAGTACATGAAGGTCACTGGCGGCATGTAATTCCTGCACGAGGTACATATAACTCATCATGATATCACAGACACAAAAGCTGTGCCTGCATAATCCCCAGTGATCACTGTCAGCTGGATAAGGGGAACACTACATGATGTGATGGGGACATCTCCAATCAAAGAGCAGCGCAGCAGCCGGTGATCAGATTCTCCTCCTGCCCTGAAGGCACCAAGGACAGAATCTGAAGTCACTTTCTCCATTCATGATTCCATACCTGTGGTGACATCTCCTGGAATGTCCTCCTCCTCCTCCTCACTCTTACACGGGGGATCGCCCATCATCCTCTCTTCTTCATCCTCCACTTTAATATCAGTCAGATCTTCCCCCTGATTTATCATCTGTAACAATTCAGTACAATACAGCAGACGGGTGGGAAATCTAACAGATCCACATGAGAGACCCCCACAATCTATGACCCCTCTATGACTGCAGGACCCCCCTATATAGATGTGTATAGGGCTCAGCTCCATCTACCTGAGGATTCTCCAGGACCTTCTCCTCTGGACAGTCCTGGGAATACAGAGGACGGGGACATCTCTCTGGTGGATTTCTCCTCCTGGATCCATCTGTGGAGACACAAGAACACAGTGACTGAATACATGGCCTCCTGTAGATCAGACTCTTCTCTCAGCTCCTTCACTTCTAGGTTTATATATCGGGGGGGAAATAACAATATTCTGTCTCTCACCACCTATGCCGAGGTCTCAGCACCTAGCAGGCCACAGGCCCAAAGTATCCTCTGGTCTATGAGAGCAAATGGCAGGCAGTGGGATGATGGCTACTTTTCCACAATAGTACATTTTAAGAATGAGCATACAGATATATATGGCTACAATCAAATGGAAACAGTCGGCACTCCTCTTCCAGAATCGTGGTGCTCGCGTCCAGGGTAAGAGAACCCACTTTCAATATAGAACAAAAGGCCCGCACTTCACTTCTTGTATCAAGCATGCTTGAAAAAGGCTCGCATTCGAGCCGAAACACGTGTCGTATCAGCGCTGTTTCTCCTCTATGCTTGAATAAAGCTGAGATTGATACAAGAAGTGAAGTGCCGGTCTTTTGTTCGATATATATGGCTGGGGGGAGTGAATCCTTTTATGAGCCTTCTACAGCACCAGAGGACACCTCTGCTTTTGAGGTAAATTTCAAGAGATAGAATCCACATTAACCTCCTCAGGACCGCCGTACGCAGGATTGCTTCCTGGCAGCGGCCCTGCTATTCTGGATCGTGATGGGCATAGTGAGTTCATGGAAGTTTTTATTTTTTGTCACAAGTTAGTGGAATATGAGACTTTGCAAGAAAAAAAAAAAAATCATCATTTTCCGCTAACTTGTGACAAAAAATAAAAAGTTCTATGAACTCACTATGCCCATCAGCGAATACCTTAGGGTGTGTACTTTCCGAAATGGGGTCATTTGTGGGGTGTTTGTACTGTCTGGCCATTGTAGAACCTCAGGAACCATGACAGGTGCTCAGAAAGTCAGAGCTGCTTCAAAAAGCGGAAATTCACATTTTTGTACCATAGTTTGTAAACGCTATAACTTTTACCCAAACCATTTTTTTTTTTACCCAAACATTTTTTTTTTATCAAAGACATGTAGAACAATAAATTTAGAGAAAAATTTATATATGGATCTCGTTTTTTTTGCAAAATTTTACAACTGAAAGTGAAAAATGTCATTTTTGTTTTGCAAAAAAATCGTTAAATTTCGATTAATAACAAAAAAAGTTAAAAATGTCAGCAGCAATGAAATACCACCAAATGAAAGCTCTATTAGTGAGAAGAAAAGGAGGTAAAATTCATTTGGGTGGTAAGTTGCATGACCGAGCAATAAACGGTGAAAGTAGTGTAGGTCAGAAGTGTAAAAAGTGGCCTGGTCATTAAGGGTGTTTAAGCACTGGGGGCTGAGGTGGTTAAAGTACAAGGCTCACTAATGACTAGTGCGCGGAGGAGAAGACTATCTGGTCGGATCCCACAGAAGAGCTACTGAAGAACAAACTGCTGACAACATTACTGCCGACAATGATGGAAAAGGAGAGACAGACGACAGATCCTCCTATCATCTTCCGTAGGAACTGGGTTAGGCAAGAGATGAAGATCTCAACAATCATCTACTGCATCAAAAAGGGGCATCTGCACCGAGACATCCCCCAACAGCTCCTGGAGAAGAACTACTTTAGCAGGAAGCCACCGGAGATCCTTCAGGTGAATGGAACCCATCAATATGTCTGACTTACAAGGAAAATTCAGCGACTTAACATCATGTGTAAAGAGTCTAACCTTTGGTGGTCCTCCATTACATGTCACTGCACACACGTGTATACACTGCACATGACGGCTCTTACCTTGTGATATAAGAGGCTGGTGCTCCTCCATTACATGTCACTGCACACACGTGTATACACTGCACATGACGGCTCTTACCTTGTGATATAAGAGGCTGGTGCTCCTCCATTACATGTCACTGCACACACGTGTATACACTGCACATGACGGCTCTTACCTTGTGATATAAGAAGGCTGGTGCTCCTCCATTACACATCACTGCACACACGTGTATACACTGCACATGACGGCTCTTACCTTGTGATATAAGAGGCTGGTGCTCCTCCATTACATGTCACTGCACACACGTGTATACCCTGCACATGACGGGTCTTACCTTGTGATATAAGAGGCTGGTGCTCCTCCATTACATGTCACTGCACACACGTGTATACACTGCACATGACGGCTCTTACCTTGTGATATAAGAGGCTGGTGCTCCTCCATTACATGTCACTGCACACACGTGTATACACTGCACATGACGGCTCTTACCTTGTGATATAAGAGGCTGGTGCTCCTCCATTACATGTCACTGCACACACGTGTATACACTGCACATGACGGGTCTTACCTTGTGTTATAAGAGGTTGGTGTCCTCCATTACATGTCACTGCACACACGTGTACACACTGCACATGACGGGTCTTACCTTGTGATATAAGAGGCTGGTGCTCCTCCATTACATGTCACTGCACACACATGTACACACTGCACATGACGGCTTTTACCTTGTGATATAAGAGGCTGGTGCTCCTCCATTACATGTCACTGCACACACGTGTATACACTGCACATGACAGGTCTTACCTTGTGATATAAGAGGCTGGTGCTCCTCCATTACATGTCACTGCACACACGTGTATACACTGCACATGACGGCTCTCACCTTGTGATATAAGAGGCTGGTGCTCCTCCATTACATGTCACTGCACACACGTGTATACACTGCACATGACGGCTCTTACCTTGTGATATAAGGGGCTGGTGCTCCTCCATTACATGTCACTGCACACACGTGTATACACTGCACATGATGGCTCTTACCCTGTGATATAAGAGGCTGGTGCTCCTCCATTACATGTCACTGCACACACGTGTATACACTGCACATGACGGCTCTTACCTTGTGATATAAGAGGCTGGTGCTCCTCCATTACATGTCACTGCACACACGTGTATACACTGCACATGACGGGTCTTACCTTGTGATATAAGAGGCTGGTGCTCCTCCATTACATGTCACTGCACACACGTGTATACACTGCACATGACGGCTCTTACCTTGTGATATAAGAGGCTGGTGCTCCTCCATTACATGTCACTGCACACACGTGTATACACTGCACATGACGGCTCTTACCCTGTGATATAAGAGGCTGGTGCTCCTCCATTACATGTCACTGCACACACGTGTATACACTGCACATGACGGCTCTTACCTTGTGATATAAGAGGCTGGTGCTCCTCCATTACATGTCACTGCACACACGTGTATACACTGCACATGACGGGTCTTACCTTGTGATATAAGAGGCTGGTGCTCCTCCATTACATGTCACTGCACACACGTGTATACACTGCACATGACGGCTCTTACCTTGTGATATAAGAGGCTGGTGCTCCTCCATTACATGTCACTGCACACACGTGTATACACTGCACATGACGGGTCTTACCTTGTGATATAAGAGGCTGGTGCTCCTCCATCATGGCCTCCTTGTACAGATCCTTGTGTCCTTCTATATACTCCCACTCCTCCATGGAGAAATAGACAGTGACGTCCTGACACCTTATAGGAACCTGACAACACAATGACACCGTCATCACCCAGACCCCTCCAGTGCTGTTACTGGAGAATTTCCCAGCATTCCCAGCAGTGTCACCTCTCCAGTCAGCAGCTCCATCATCTTGTGGGTGAGTTCTAGGATCTTCTGCTCATGTATCAGGGGGTGAGGGGGAGGCTCTGTGATGGGGGAGGGGTCCTGCTCAGCCCTCCTGACTCCTGGAGATGGATGATGGGAGTCACACAGTCCCCCGATGTCTTCTTCACCATTGAGTACTCCTGTGGATGGAGAGAGACACTTAGGGAATAAACCCTTCAGGGGCCATGTGCTCTCCTCCTGGGTACAACGTGCCTACGTAACTTCTCATGGCTCCTACAACATGACTATTGGTCACTGGTCACAGGACTCACCATATTGGGGGCTGATCTTGAGTTTCTCTGTAACTTGGAAGGTCTGGAGGCCGTTCTCCAGGACCCTGGACTCTTCCTATGATGGATTCTCCTTCCCGATGTCTGACTTGTTACAGAATACAATAAAGAGGAGAGAAATCTAGAAAAGTTTACCTCTCCGCTCAGCAGGGAGATGATCTCCAAGGTGAGGTCTAATATTCTTCTGCTGATCTCCTTCCTGTCCATCCTTGGTGGTCGTTCAGGAGAAGAGGAGAGAACTGGAGGAGCTGGAGGCTTCTAGTACTGCAGGCGCCTTTAGGAGAAGAGGAGAGGAAATCATCCAGGGGACAAGACCAGATGTCACCTCCAGAACCGCACTTCCTGAGCCTGGAGGGGCCCCGCTTCTCAGAGCCCCCACCACATAGATTCCAGGGGCCCCAACATGGAGATTTCTGGTGGCTCCACAGGAGATAAATGATGCAGGTCCCACCTCTGGGCTGTGCTCAGCTGTGTCCAGAACTCCTAGAGAAGAGACTGGAGAAGGCTGAGCTCAGGCCGGGCCCCGCTCCATTCATTCTACTCCTGGATGCAGGACAGTCAGGGGCCAGCAAATGATGACAACCCCCACTATTCCCACTACTCCTCCCCCCATCATACTAAGCTGAGGAGCGGAGAAGGATTCCTTGTGTGTAATGGAGGAGAATCTCCAGAGGTGACATGTCTGAGCTCTCCACCACACTGTCTCCTCACAGCTCATCTTACCTGCAGGCTGGAGGAATGGCTGATACCAGAGAGAACAAGAGCCCTGACTACCGACCAGGACCTGCCCAGTATCTGCTGCACTGCCAGAGCTGAAGGACCTGGGGTGACGTCACTGTCATGTGATCAGTGCAGGGGGCGGGGCTAGGTTGGTGAGTCACTAATCACATGACAGTGACATCATCGCAGGTCCTTTAGCTCTCACAGTACATTTTAAATTTGAGGGGCTTTTAATAGAATTTAGCCCCGCCCTCAAATCCTTCTGTGAACTAATGTCTAAACTTGTAGGAAAAGTCCTTCAGCCTCCATATCAGAACATCATCTCATAAAGTGTCCTAGACCTCTCCAGAGCCCATACATTGTAGGTATTACCCGGCAGCAGATACTGGGCAGGTCCTTCAGCTCTGGCAGTGCAGCAGATACTGGGCAGGTCCTGGTCGGTAGTCAGGGCTCTTGTTCTCTCTGGTATCAGCCATTCCTCCAGCCTGCAGGTAAGATGAGCTGTGAGGAGACAGTGTGGTGGAGAGCTCAGACATGTCACCTCTGGAGATTCTCCTCCATTACACACAAGGAATCCTTCTCCGCTCCTCAGCTTAGTATGATGGGAGTAGTAGTAGTGGGGATCACTGGCGTAGCTATAGGGGTTGCACCTAAGTCAGGGGGGCCCCCTCAAGCCAGGAGGGCCACAGTAAAGCCGTACCTGCGGGCGGCGCGGCCCGCAGCCAAGTTGCTAACTGAAATCCCATAGGGGACGGAGCGGAGGCTGAGAGGCGAGCCCTGCGTGCACTGTGAGGAGGGGAGCGGCTTCAGGTCAGGAAGAGCAGTGAGCAGCGGTGTGCTGCTGACCGCCGGGTCTGGTTGCCAGTGAGACTGCACTGACTCTGTTCCAGCAGAACCTCTGCCTCTGAGCAGATGAGGAATGCCGGTCATCACTCACCTCCTCACACCCCTGAAAGGCAGAGGTTATGGCAGACCCTACAGAGCTACAGGACCTGACCGTTTGGTAGTATAAAGGACCTTTGATGATGTCATGATCACATGTAGGAGGAGTCAGCAGTGCAATTGGTCAGAAGAACTGTCTGTATAAACTGCTGCAGAGCAGTGTATGTAATGTGTACGGTGGAGCTGTGTGTGAATGTGCGTGCAGCAGAGCTGTGTGTGAATGTGTGTGCAGGCTGCAGCAGAGCTGTGTGTGTAATGTGTACAGCAGAGCTGTATGTGGGCAATGTATGCAGGCTGCAGCAGAGCTGTATATGTAATGTGTACACCAGAGCTGTGTGTGAAGCAGAGCTGTATGTGTAATGTGTACAGCAGAGCTGTGTGTGTAATGTGTACGGTGGAGCTGTGTGTGAATGTGCGTGCAGCAGAGCTGTGTGTGTAATGTGTACAGCAGAGCTGTATGTGGGCAATGTATGCAGGCTGCAGCAGAGCTGTATGTGTAATGTGTACACCAGAGCTGTGTGTGAAGCAGAGCTGTATGTGTAATGTGTACAGCAGTGCTGTGTTGTAGTAAATAATGGTATTTGTAATCCGCTTGCATCAAAGTTTGTGTAAGGAAAAAGGTGAATCCCTTCTCTCAGCCCCAGTCAGAGACAAACCCAGGCGTAACCATGTTGATTGAAAATTCTGAGCAACCCCTTCTTTCTCCATGCCCAGCCTGTCTTTTATTTACTAACAAAAGGTGTAAAAGGGGCTGGCCCAAGACAAGGAAACAGGAAGTGATGTCAAAGGACAGGGCGGGGCAATCAATGTGGCCGGGCAGACAATGCACACGCCCCATCCCTGTATAAGGAAGGATGAGTCATGTCCATCGTCTGATCAGCCAGGTGGCCGCCCACCCCCCATCACTGTCAGCATGGACCTCATTCAATACTGCTCAAAGGTGATCAGTATCTAATAAAGATCATTCTACTGGTTCCCATAGGTTTGAAATTATCTGCGAGGCATTGCTACGGCTATTGTCAGTATACGGTACTAGTATACCGACAAGGCAGATATGCATGTCTTAAAAGCAGATATGTCTCCAAGCCAATGAGAAGGTTTTCATACTGACGGTTTTGCCACTGGTCCCGATTCAGCCAAAGTACCCTCTGCTAGAGCGCTCCTTGGCTAAATCAGACACAGGGAGACAGATGACAAACTATAAAAACACACACACATCCTAAAGTAAAATGTCTGCATAATAAAATTTCTACAACAGTCCCTCCTCTTTGTCATATGCTCGCCAATGTCCCTCGACTGATCTCGATCTTCTTCTTTGAAAAAAACAGTCTTAACAGATGATGGAAAACAGAAAGTCAATCTTGACAGGTCTTCTTTTCTTCGGGAGGTGACTTAGGAGGTGGCGTTTCGCGTTGGTCGCCGGCTGTTTTGGGATCCTCTGCATCTGGTCCATGGTTTGGTCTTCAGGGCGTCTTGTCTGTTCGGTCTTCGGTAACTCAGTCGATTAGACATCAGGAACATCTCACTCCGGCATATAGAAGGAATGGAAACAAAAAACATAAGTACATGTCCCATTTCCTTTCGCCCGGATCCAATGGAAAACCAGTGAGCCCCAAGACCTCCCAAAGCTTTAAAAAGGATTCTGACCCTCACTAGTCATAGCTCCGCCTCTGTCCTGCTCCTGTCAGTATGGGCCTGACCCTTGTCAATGGTGTCTGCTAGCCAGGCATAACCTTCCTCACAACCGGAGGATCCCACATCTACGGGTCGCCTAGCTGCCCGGACACCCATACAGGATTAATAAGCAAGGAGCAGGAGCGAGAGCTAATATTAATATTACCCTCTAGGAATGTATCGTTATCAACAAATGCCTTCTTGTAACAAATAAACAAAAGTGATACTCTGCATTCTTTGACTTAGTTGAGCAGCTTCTTGCAGTGACCGGTGTGGATCCAGTTGTCTCGTCCCTTGAACTTCAGAAAGGTTGGCGTCATCAGCAACACCTGGAATGGCCCAAGATATCTCGGCTCTAGTCCCGTCCTCGGATGTTTCTTTAGCACGACCCAATCACCTGGTTGACTAGAATGAACACTGGTTATTGAGTCTGGGTCCGGGAGAAACTCCCGAACCTGGTGGTGGACATCGGGTGATAACCCGTGGGGCTGCCTGGGGGCATACCTGATGGAATAAAAGGGTTACAGCGGAACATTCAGGCCATGGATCGGCCGTTATTTTTACCTTCTTTGCAAAAATCGGACCCAAGTACCAGCAAAGAAAAGGATTGACATTTGAGAGGTTAGAAAGTTTGAAGATCATTGTTTTCTGCACCACTTTCCCCCCTTCTCATCGTCCTTAAAACCAGGATGAAGAGAAGCTGGATTAAACATGGTGCATCGTCTCAAGGTTAGATGGAGAGATGACGAAGGGATGAGAGAGAGATAGAGAAAGAGAAAAGGAGAAAGAGATAGGGTGCTTCTCTTGGACTCTGCAGTCTTTGCAGGACGGGAGTACATGACAGTGTTAGTTCGCACTGTCTGGGACTTTTGAATGCCCTGTTGCTGGAGATCGATGGATTCGTGCAGCCATAGTTCTGCTTTCTGGAGGGAACCATGGCTTTGGAGTCTAGTGGGGAATTTACGGACAAACTTTTTCCCAATCCAGACCTCAAAGGTCCCTTCTTTGGGATGGTCCACTCTGAACCTACAGTCCCTTGGTGCCAATCTTTGAGGGGCTTAACAACTCCTCCTCCATAGATGGATTTCATGTACTGCTTGGCTGTACTATAGTCAGAAGTGGTACCCTTTTGTTCCCTAAACTCATGCTCGAGCATACAGTTTCCCGCGACCTACGCAAGGAATTGTCCCGCGACCTACGCAAGGACTGCCCTGCGACACACGCTGGGCGGCTGTTACTCCCCTTCGTTCGCCTCTGAGTTGCCTTAGGGTTTCTGGCACCGACACACGGACTCCGTTCACCCTAGTTAGACCTCAGGAAAAGGAGTAATCAGTGTGAGGAAAAGGGCTCTCACCGACACACGGCGGCCCTCTGAGTCTCCTAATGAGATATACCAGCCTCGGTTTTGGCTCTGAATAGTGACCTGACCATAGGATAGGTCCAGTTGACCTGGAGTGGAAAAAGGGGTGCACAGAGAACACACAGTACCTTCTGTGGGGACGAGGGGTGCACAGGAAACAAACACACAGTACTCCTGTGGGGAATGGGGTTACTCACACAGCTATTGGTATGCCCAGGTGATACATATCACCTTGTCTCCTTAAAAAAAATGCTCATCAACTCACTTTCCTTTGCCGATATGATTCTATATAGTCAAGCTGAACAGCACACGAACCCCTTTTTGCAGTGACTGATCAAAAACCTCTCACTCAGCAGCAACCCTTGAATTCAGACAGTAGTTCCCACACAATATCATGAGACCCCCAGTACTCCTAACCAAATCTGCAGAGAAAAGAGAGGGAAAGAAAGAGAAAAAAGAAAGAGAAAAGCGTCAAAATATGAAAAACCTTAAAAAAATTAATAAAAAGGAAAAAATTTATAATAGGCTAAAAATAAAAATGGGTTGGTAAATAAGGAAAAACTGAAAGAAACTTCAATAAAAACCTAAAAAATAAAAATGGATTAGTAAAAGAAGAAAAATTTAAATTAATCAAAGAAATACCTAAACGAAATTAGACAAAAATAACTGAAAAATAAAAAAGGAAAAAACTTGATTACAATAAAACCTAAAACCTTAGGAACACATACAATTGTATAGGACTGAATTAACAAATCAATGTCTTGGAGGGTTCCCCTGAAAGCGTACAGGAGAATTTCTACCCACCCAGTCATTGAAATGTTAATTTGCCCAGCCCCAAACAGCTTCAGATTCATACCAGAGAAGCAGGATTTAACATTTCAATGTCCCAAAACCGTTTTTTCAAAGACCTTGACTGTCCCTGGGTTCTCTGCCTTTGCAAAGAAGCATGTCTGGGACCATTACCCCACCTTGCTGAATAAACCACTTCACTTCTAGGTGTGGTTCTGGGGTACTTAACAAACCTGTGTCTGTTGCCATTAGCAACGTCACAATATCGTGCAATGTGCCCGTATTCTCTGCATGCAAAACAAAGGATGGCTCGCCTCCCTGCATAATACCTAGTCTGGGCACATGGCGATTTGATTTGGCGCACATTAACCATATTGAGTCCACTTACCACGGACTCATCTGAGGAATCTTCTGGCCTTGTGTTAATACGCCCAACTCCAGGGTCAGACACATTGTCCATCTCCATCCCTGAGTCGGTTCCACTATCTGAACCACAATCCTCAGACTTCTCCATGCTTACAGTGCATACATTGCCTCCAATCCCAGACACATTACTCTCCAACGGTTGTTTCAATAACTCTGGAAATTCCCTTACAGCACCCTGTGCATGCATCAGGCTTTCAGATAAACATTCATTCTCCTCGCACAGCTCAGTATTACACCTCACAGTACATTCATACTCAGCGCTAGCTTCAGCTGCCTGCTGGACAAGAGTTCTCAATTTAACAATTTCCACTTTTAAATCTTCCACTTCTCCTTCCAAACTCAGCTTCAGCCTACAAGACTCCTGATATTTATCCGCTATCCACCCAGCAGCAAAAATCAGAGCATACTTGCCTTTCCTTTTGCACCATTTTCTTGTACCGATCAGGTTTGCTACACAATTCTGGGCCTGCAGCCATGGATCAGTAGATCCCTGCATAGCCTGAAGAATGGCCGCCGTGTCCTTCAACTTTGCTACTTCTTTAAAAATACTTTCCATTGCACAAAAACAAACACCACAATGGTTGCTACAAAAAAACAAAAAACACTTTTACCAATTTCTAGGAGTTGTCCCAATACTTTTGGCACAGAACCTTTCTACACTGTAGTACCCGTATTAATTATGCCAAACAAGTCTACAATTCAGTGTAACAGCCACAGATATACTGTACAAACATTAGGCAGAATCATCAACTATAGGACGATTTCACCACTAAACTGCCACTAATGCTCACACAATGATTCCTGTATCAGACTGGTCACTGCGCTATACCATAACCGAACACTCAACCGATATCCAGCACAAAACTTATCAAAACAAAATAAAACTGTACATAGAAAGGTTACAAAAAGACAAGATAACTATTCGACAAAACTAACATTTCAGGCAAAAACAATCAGATCGCTTTCCATAGTAAACTGACTAAGATGGCCGACAAGCACATGGTAAAGATGGCCGACAAGCACATGGTAAAGATGGCCGACGAGCACATGGTCATCACACAGAGGAAATCAAGATAGTTTGTACAAAATCCAGCAATAAAAACTTTCTTTAAGTTTCTATATTTCCTGTTCCCTTCCCCTTGAAACCAGAGCAAAACCTCCACTCTGTGGGTGATTTACAGGTTAACAATATAAAAATACTCTCTAAATGCTGTCTCTAATGTACAAACACTAAAACCAATTGTTGTCTCTATATTATTGCCTCTTACAAAATCAAAGTAACATAAAAGTTAAGAAGTTACAAAAAACACAATACCCTGTACTACTCATCATACAATCTCATCATACAACCTCTGTACAATCAACCTACCTTATCCTCACACCCCTTGACGCAGCAGACAACAACCACATACACCAAAAGGTTCTTTTAAGTAGATTTCTTTCCCGATATCAGCAGATTGGAGTACACAGATTTCAATTCACAAAGAGCAAAACTTTCTCAAAAATGAGAGTAAGGAAAAGGATATTACCTTATGCCGGCCTTTTTTGCTTTTTGAAAATTAAGCTGTGTCTCCTTTAAATTCTGCTGATAACGGGGAAAAAAAATAGCTTTCTAATTCGTGGTCGCCAACTGTTGTAGTAAATAATGGTAGTTGTAATCCGCTCGCATCAAAGTTTGCGTAAGGAAAAAGGTTAATCCCTTCTCTCAGCCCCAGTCAGAGACAAACCCAGGCGTAACCATGTTGATTGAAAATTCTGATCAACCCCTTCTTTCTCCATGCCCAGCCTGTCTTTTATTTACTAACAAAAGGTGTAAAAGGGGCTGGCCCAAGACAAGGAAACAGGAAGTGATGTCAAAGGACAGGGCGGGGCAATCAATGTGGCTAGCCAGACAATGCACACGCCCCATCCCTGTATAAGGAAGGATGAGTCATGTCCATCGTCTGATCAGCCAGGTGGCCGCCCACCCCCCATCACTGTCAGCATGGACCTCATTCAATACTGCTCAAAGGTGATCAGTATTTAATAAAGATCATTCTACTGGTTCCCATAGGTTTGAAATTATCTGCGAGGCATTGCTACGGCTATTGTCAGTATACGGTACTAGTATACCGACAAGGCAGATATGCATGTCTTAAAAGCAGATATGTCTCCAAGCCAATGAGAAGGTTTTCATACTGACGATTTTGCCACTGGCCCTGATTCAGCCAAAGTACCCTCTGCTAGAGCGCTCCTCGGCTAAATCAGACACAGGGAGACAGATGACAAACTATAAAAACACACACACATCCTAAAGTAAAATGTCTGCATAATAAAATTTCCACAACAGCTGTTTGTGGGTAATGTATGCAGGCTGCAGCAGAGCTGTATGTGTAATGTGTACAGCAGAGCTGTGTGTGAATGTGTGTGCAGCAGAGCTGTGTGTGGGTAATGTATGCAGGCTGCAGCAGAGCTTTATATATAATGTGTACGGTGGAGCTGTGTGTGAATGTTTGTGCAGCAGAGCTGTATGTGTAATGTGTAGAGCAGAGCATAAGCAACGCGCCACACAGACCTGTGACAAGTTACAAGAAGGAGCGCCAAGCGGCCACAGCGCATGTAAGAATGCTGCAGAGTAACTGGCCATGGCAGATAGGACTTCAGTAGCGTCCTGGCTGCCATGGTAACCAATCGGAGCCCCAGGATTACACAGCTGGGACTCCGATCGGAACTGCCGCTGTGACCAATGAGGGGGAGGGTGGGGGTCTGCACTGCCCACCAATGATTTTAATACAAAGAAGGGGGGGGCACACTGCCCACCAATGATTTTAATACGGGGGGGAGGGTGCACTGCCCACCAATTATTTTAATACGGGGGGGGGGGGGGGGTGCACTGCCCACCAATGATTTAAATACCGGGGAGGGCGCACTGGGGGCTAATGGAGATGGTACTGGGGGCTGGTGAGAGGCACTGGGGGCTGATGGAGATGGCACTGGGGGCTGATGGAGAGGCACTGGGGGCTGATGGAGATGGCACTGGGGGCTGATGGAGAGGCACTGGGGGCTGGTAAGAGGCACTGGTGGCTGATCGAGAGGCACTGGGGGCTGATCGAGAGGCACTGGGGGAAGCTATGAGGCATGGGGCTCTTATCTGAGGTCTTATTGGGGGTCATTCATATTGGGGTCTGAGCTGAGGTCTTATTAACATTGGGGATCTTATTGCGGCTGTTAGCTGAGGTCTGATTAACATTGGGGGTCTGATTGGTGGTCTGACCTGAGGTGTAATGAAATAATTTTTTTCCGGAGCAGCTTGGAGAAAAAAGGCCTCACAGTCTCCCACACTGCTTCTGCCCGGCCAAGCCTGTCAGCACGCCTGAGGGCAAGCCTGTCAGCACCCCTGAGGCCAAGCCTGCCAGCACCCCTGAGGCCAAGCCTGCCAGCACCCCTGAGGCCAAGCCTGTCAGCACCCCTGAGTCTTCAGAACTGTAAGTAAATTATATATAAGGAGAGCTTATAATATGAAAGAGATGAATTATGTCAGAGCGGCTCTTCACCTACCCGCGTATCAGCACTAGATATGTACCCCTTACTCTCCCTTATACCCAAACTACACAAGATACATATCCCTACTAGAGATGTCGCGAACATAAAATTTTCCGTTCACGAACGGCGAATGCGAATTTCCGCAAATTTTCGCGAAGGGGCGAACCGCCATAGACTTCAATATGCAGGCGAATTTTAAAACCCACAGGGACTCTTTCTGACCACAATAGTGATGGAAAAGTTGTTTAAAGGGGACTAACACCTGGACTGTGGCATGCCGGAGGGGGATCCATGGCAAATCTCCCATGGAAAATTACGTAGTTGACGCAGAGTCGAGTTTTTTTATCCATAAAGGGCATAAATCACCTAACATTCCTAAATTGTTTGGAATAACGTGCTTTAAAACATCAGGTATGATGTTGTATCGATCAGGTAGTGTAAGGGTTACGCCCGCTTCACAGTGACAGACCAAACTCCCCATTTAACGCACCGCAAACAACCACAAATAGTCCATTTGCACAACCGCAAACTCCCCATTTGCACAAGGTTGGATACCAAGCTAGCCATGTCCCGGTCCTTGTTCTCACTGACGTCATTGAAGGTCTTTTCCTCCACCCAGCCACGTACAACACCAAGGGTCCCCGAAAGGTGACAACAAGCCCCCTGGGACGCCTGCTGTGGTTGGTCTTCCACCTCCTCAAAGCCATCTTCCTCCTCTGACTCCTCTTCTTCAGACTCCTCTCTCTGCGTTGCCGCAGGTCCAGCAATCGACGACGACAAGGCTGCTTCTGGTGGTGACCACAACTCTTCCTCTTCATGCTCATCTACGGCCTGATCCAGCACTCTTCGCAGGGCACGCTCCAGAAAAAACGCATATGGGATGAGGTCGATGATGTTGCCTTGAGTTTGACTGACCAGGTTTGTCACCTCCGCAAAAGGACTCATGAGCCTACAGCCATTGTGCATGAGCGTTCAGTAACGCGGCCAAGAAATACCCAACTCCGCAGAGGCGGTCCTCTTTTTTTTTAAATAAAAAAAAAAAATCTGTTCTTAACAGTTTAATCTCTGTTTTGTCCCCTATCAGGGACCAGTGTATGGAATAGATTTTAGGAACCGGGAGATGGAAAAAGATGCTTGGTTTGTCCTCTTACTTCCAATTTGGGGCACTGCGCGTGCGCTGTGCAATGTACTGTGCAGCCAGATATGAGTGGTATGTTAAGTAGTACTATTCCTATCAGTTTAATTCCTGTTACGTCCTACTTTTCTCACCCATCAGTGTCAAAGGAGTTTCATATATAATGTATATTTGCTGCTAAATCACATAGCAATAAAAAAAAAAAAACATGAAGTAAACCCACTTTGTACCCCAAATGTATCCTTAAAGGGGTTGTCTCACTTCAGTAAGCCACATTTATCATGTAGAGAAAGTTAATATAAGGTACTTACTAATGTATTGTGATTGTCCATGTTGCTTCCTTTGCTGGCTGGATTCATTTTTCTATCACATTATACACGGCTCGTTTCCATGGTTAAAGACCACCCTGCAATCCATCTGTGGTGGTCGTGCTTGCACACTGTAGGTGTAAAGGGGGAATATTAATCACTCATATTTATGTAAATTTCAATAATTAATATTCATAAATAGGAGGAGCCATCTAGTGATAGCTCCGCCTATTTATGCCTTTATATAATAATAACACAATACTTTCGCTATGCTTTACACTAGTCACTTATGCTAACTGCATGCGCCTTACTAACTAACTATCGCCAATAACTACACGTTACACAGATAGTTATAAGTAACAGTATTTATTACTAACAATACACTACGCACGCAATACTAACAATACAGCACTAAATATACAATCCTAAACTACACTACACATTCCCAATTCCACCCATCAACTAACTATACAATTCACACATACAAGTATATAACAACCCACCCCACCTGACTATATACTATCCCTATGGGGTATGACGAAGGGTTAAAAGGATTGTTTGCAGAGCAGAGGCATGCTCTACGGAGAAGGGACAACCAAGGCAGGGAACCAGGGTAACCCAGGGGTTAACCAGGGGACTCAGCAGGGCAGGGTAAAGGGTTAGCAGGGGAATGCTCAACAGAAAACAGAGCACAGAACGCTCTGTTCTGACAGCAGAGCAGGGGTTAAGGACAGCAGCAATGCTGCTGGAGTTACAGTAAGGGGGGGGGGGGGGGGGGGCCACCAGGGGTTAATCAGGTACAGTAAGGGGGGGGGGGGTTGTGGCCACCAGGGGTTAACAGGGCACTGAAGGGGTTAACAGGGGACGGGCAGTGAGGGGGTTACTGAAGAGGTCTGCCAGGGGTCTCAGCAGGGGTTCTGTGCTGAGGGCAGCAGGACAGGGGTTAACCAGGAAGTGATACTTAGCCAGCCGGCATTCCAGAGGGGGGGGGGGCTGATTGCTCCGTACAGCCTGTGTGCTCTCTCCTCCTGGGGCCGGCTGTTCAGAGCGCAGTTCAGCTCCTTGCTGCCTGCGTCCTTCCTGGAGGTGCTGTGCGGGGTAGCTGTCCGGGATTAGAGGGGTCCTGTGTCCTGAGCGCTGGATGCGCTCTCCTTCAAGGTGGAGGGGGTCCCGATCCTTCAGCGCCGGATGCGCTCACCTTCAGGGGGGGGTGCCCATCTGTCAGAGCGCAGTGCTGCTGGGGTATTTAAACCCTGCAGCGCTCGCGCCCGTTTTACCGCCCTGCGCCAGCCCGCTCTCCCAGGCAGGGGGATCCTTTGATCCTCCCGCCTGTGGAGATATCGCACATCTCCGGCGCTGTAATTACAGCGCCGGAGGTGAGCGGCACACAGGGGCATGGGAACTCTGTTCCCATGTCCCTGTTAGGCATATCATCTCCAGCGCTGCCGGAGATGGTGACAAAGGGCAGAGGATCTTTTTGATCCTCTGTCCTTTGTAGAGGCCGACGCTGGACATAATTGTCCAACTGTCGGTCTCCTCCACCCACCCAGCAGGCGCATATCAGCGGGATTCCGGCCATATATGCCCATAGATGCTTGGGGCACATCTATAAGCATATATGAACGGACATTATTCACATAGGGGCAGGAATAAGCCATCCTATATAACTGTATAGGGGCACATATATATAAGGAGGCACAAGCCCCTACATAAGGGGGCACAAGCACCTACATTATAAGGGGGCACATTATTATATGAGGGGGCACAAGCCCCTACATTATAAGGGGGCACAAGCCCCTACATTATAAGGGGGCACAAGCCCCTACATTATAAGGGGGCCCGGCTCCCAGGGGACACATATTTCCCACAGGGGCCACCATGAGCCCCTGGGGATCACCATGGGCAGACGTGCGCAGATGCTGGGCACATTTGCGCACATCGTCCCATGATGCTGTGGTTAAGGTATGCACATATATACCATACATGCCCGCAACCGTTCCTCAACAATCCCCCTGTTGTCGGACTATATAATACGACAATATAATGGGGGAACGGGTTGAGATATATTTGCCCCCCTTCAACCCCATCTTTGGTGGAAGTTCAGGAAGAACTGTAGTGCACACTGATCTTTAGGTACTTAGACATCCCTGATCCAGCTTCCTCCGACCTGCCCTTCACCGTAACCTACTCCTCCGTCCACAGGATACACCGTCTTCTTCTTGACATCTTTAGGATACCACACACCCACAGTCTCTCTGTTAACTGGTCTTTCTTTAACAGTCTTTTAGTGTCGGCCACCCCCACTTTGGAGTGACCACACCCCCACAGTCTCTCGGTAATTCTGCCGATCTTCAGGTATCTTCGTCCCCCCCAATTCTGGAGTGGGTTCACCCTTACAGTCTTTAACTGGCCTTTCTTTAACAGTCTCTTGGTGTCGGCTACCCCCACTTTGGAGTGACCACACCCCCACAGTCTCTAGGTAATTCTGCCGATCTTCAGGTATCTTCGTCCCCCCCAATTCTGGAGCGGGTTCACCCTTACAGTCTCAGTCCCAACTTTCTCCAACGTCTGTTTCCATCTTGATGGGTGCGGTTCTCCCGTGGACAGATTAATAGGTCTTTACAAGGCAGGTCAAACTCTTAAGCGGTGATGTCATAGTACCTAAATTCTACTGCGGAGAACACCTCCGCCACACTACACCTCCAGCCCTTCCCTTAAGAACCTCACCGTTCCAGGGTTCAAGGTGGCAAATGAATGATGCCTGTCCCTATCGTGACCTAACCTTATCCCCATTCACACAAAATACAGGTCACATCCCTCCCAACACCACTAAAATCATTATATGTATGTGTACCCATAGAGACTCATGCAACCTGGCATATCTCTACACCTCCAAAGACACAGGTAGGTCGCAGACCCCCGTGTCAATGGGAAACGACTATAGGATGCAAATGTGTACAGCCAAATAATAACTCACCACAGTGTGTTGGGCGAGTTTCCTTGGGTGTGGGCTGTCACACATTTGTACCTAGAGTGTCTATGGGTACACCATCGACCGACAAACAAAATCAATAAATACAATACAATGTGCTATGGGGTTTTGGGGTAGTACAAGTTATACGTCCCAAACCCTCATAGGAAACAAAGTGTGTCCATACAATATTTGGCTACAGGAACAATGTTTGAGTTATGTCCTGAGCCTCCTCCTCCGGATAGTTCTGTAAAGTTCTGTCTGGTTCTGGTGTATTTGGTCAATAAGTCCCTTGACCCTCCGCAATGACCAGAACCAGAAGAAGTTTCACTGGGTGAAACAAGTGATAATAAGTTCTTCCACCCGAACGTCTCCCAAGTCTTCCTCCAGAGCCTTAAATAATGCTCCCGCTGGATTGTGGCACAGTCTTCCATCTCTAGAACACCTCTAGGCAGAGGTCGCTTAGTTGCCAAAATCCAGTGGGATCCTCTGGAGCCTCACAAGAGTGTCAGGGGGAATAGCTGGTCTCTTCTGTGGCATCTCCTGGGTTTTTCTTCCGCTCCATATAAAATCACACCTATGGCAGAAGAAAATACCAGGCGCTCCCTGGGGAATTTCTCCCCTAACAGTGCAATTAAATGTGAAAATTCCCAGCACCAATACCTTTGACCCATGGGTAGAGAAAGGTATTGGGCTGCCCTTTATCTCACAGGACCCCTCGTTATCCCAACACTGGTGTCTGAACACCCTACCTTCAGAGGATTGAGTCCTCTGCTGCACATCCCTCTGCACCAACAGATAAGGATGGCCACCCTACTAGGTTAGGATAACTGGAGTTCTGTGGACAAAGCACCATCTTGTTATTGATGGCACTGTATCCCTGTCCACTCATGTGTACCCAGGCTGATTTCCCCCTGTGATCCCATCTTGTGGAGGCCCGCAGAACCAATGGCATAGGCATGCCCTGGCTCCCCAGGACCCCACAACACAAGAACACAGTCCACACTCTGCTGCCAAACACTCTGCGTCCAATCCCTATCAGAGCTGTGTTACCTGCTCGGACTAGAATTAAGTGCGCAGCACAACATCACACCAATGTTGTCTGTCCGCCCCAGTCCCCAGCGCAACACAGCCCTACCGAAAACCTTGAGCAAAACAGTGTTATCTGTATCGATCTGAGACCCTGGTTGCCCAGAATAATATCACATCATCCTTTGTGTGCTGCATGGAGAAGGTCCTTATGCCTTCTCCCGACCAGCAGGATTTCCCGTGTGATATTATCTGCTTGCGAACCTATACGTTCTCGATCCACAGTATAACACTGTTCCACTCCAAGGGGACACAGAATGAAACAGAGACAGCAGACGGGACTTACAACACTACATAAATCAGCATGGTAGAACACATCCGTAGACAAGGACTACCACCATCAACATCAAGAAAAACTTACAAACAGATAACAAAAACACACAACATGGACATACACAGGGAACAAACGGTGTAACAAATAGTACAGGGGTGTCAAATGTTGCCTAGCCTAGCTTGGCCACTCTGACCCCTCAGCAGCTTGTGATGCTGCCGAGAGGCAACCCCGTTATGGCCAGGCTGACTAGACCCCACTGCACAATTTGTTACCTGGCTGATACTGTTGGACACATTGCAATTACTTGCACAAGGGCAATTCCTTGCAATGTGTCCTTTGTTCCCACACCTGAAACACGTGACTTGGTTTCCTGTCCTGTGTGTTATGTTCCTATCTGTTTTGCAGTGTCTCGCTATGTGACCTAGGCCACCACATGCAAAACATCTGATGCTTGCTCTGCATGACCCAGGTCCATCTACACTGCAGCCGTGCTCCCTTCTCCTGAATTGTACCATCCTCAGGGACGCACTCTTCACCACAGTTCTTTTCCCCAAAGTCAGGGAAAAATCTCTGTTAGTCTGGACCGGCTTGACCTGATGATTAGACCGGTCACAGACTACTCTCCCCCCTTGTGGCCCTGCACAGGGCAACATTTTGGGAGATTCCGACCCTGGCTTTACGGAAAAAGAAAGGGCCGGCACCAACTTGGTGATAACCTGTTGCATGCCAGACATTAGCTGGGACCTTACAGCAACCTCAGCCTTCAATTTGGCTACCGCCACGTCAGTAGAGGCAGTCCGCTCCTTGAAGGCCTTGACTTCAGTATAAGACTGAGTCAACTTAGCCTCAATTTCCTCCTTCTGCCTCTGCAGCTCTACTAACTGTGACTCTATCCTAGCCACTTGCGCATCTCGGTCAACAGTAGACTGCACATTCTCTGCCAGCTGTGCCCGCAATGTTGAAACCTGGTCCGAATTACTGGCACAGCACTGGCAGTGAATGGCCGGAGGAATTGTCTCCGTTGACTGAGACACCAGCGCCACTTCCTTTGGCTTACAGATGCTAGCCTCAAACGTATGAACGAGTTTGGCCAGCATCCGAAGCCGTTTGGTGACCTTGTTCAACACCGTCCGTTTGTTAACACAAAGCTTGTCATAACTACAAGCCTGTGCTAACAAATCGGACCACAGCATTTCTGCTGACTTGTATGTAGTGGGGAGGATGGGGTTAAATGTGCTGTGTTTGGCTAAGTGTTGCAGTGTGGGGAAGTCCATACTCACCGTTTGATGAGCGTCCATTTTCTCCTTGGGGCCGTACCTCTTCGTCCTTGCAGCTGCTTGGAAGAAGTCCATTTTCCCGGATCGCTTCTTCCCGACCAGCCTGACTTGTACGCTGCTCCAACGAAGATGGATCTCCTTCAGTGACATTTCCTCTTCTCCCTTGCAATCACTTGAGCGATGCTTGTTGGTGCTGTACTTTTCCGTGTCTTCTTCTCTTACCCCAGCGACGGTGACCGTGTAAAGCAAATACAAAAATATTAATTCACAGAACAATTATAGATTCTCTGCTAAAGATTTTGATCTGCGCTTGGTGCTGTGAGGAAGAGTCGCGCTACCTGTCCGGATTATCAGGTCCTAGACGCTCAGACCGCTGACCACGTCTCTCTTGCCTGATAATTGACAGTGTAACGGACCTCTAGCCTCAAAACCAAACACAGATTTCAAGATCTAAGCAGTGGGCCTGGCTCGCCAATGTAAAGGGGGAATATTAATCACTCATATTTATGTAAATTTCAATAATTAATATTCATAAATAGGAGGAGCCATCTAGTGATAGCTCCGCCTATTTATGCCTTTATATAATAATAACACAATACTTTCGCTATGCTTTACACTAGTCACTTATGCTAACTGCATGCGCCTTACTAACTAACTATCGCCAATAACTACACGTTACACAGATAGTTACAAGTAACAGTATTTATTACTAACAATACACTACGCACGCAATACTAACAATACAGCACTAAATATACAATCCTAAACTACACTACACATTCCCAATTCCACCCATCAACTAACTATACAATTCACACATACAAGTATATAACAACCCACCCCACCTGACTATATACTATCCCTATGGGGTATGACGAAGGGTTAAAAGGATTGTTTGCAGAGCAGAGGCATGCTCTACGGAGAAGGGACAACCAAGGCAGGGAACCAGGGTAACCCAGGGGTTAACCAGGGGACTCAGCAGGGCAGGGTAAAGGGTTAGCAGGGGAATGCTCTGTTCTGACAGCAGAGCAGGGGTTAAGGACAGCAGCAATGCTGCTGGAGTTACAGTAAGGGGGGGGGGGGGGGTGTGGCCACCAGGGGTTAATCAGGTACAGTAAGGGGGGGGGTTGTGGCCACCAGGGGTTAACAGGGCACTGAAGGGGTTAACAGGGGACTGGCAGTGAGGGGGTTACTGAAGAGGTCTGCCAGGGGTCTCAGCAGGGGTTCATGCTGAGGCAGGACAGCATATCAGGGGTTCTGTGCTGAGGGCAGCAGGACAGGGGTTAACCAGGAAGTGATACTTAGCCAGCCGGCATTCCAGAGGGGGGGGGGGGGCTGATTGCTCCGTACAGCCTGTGTGCTCTCTCCTCCTGGGGCCGGCTGTTCAGAGCGCAGTTCAGCTCCTTGCTGCCTGCGTCCTTCCTGGAGGTGCTGTGAGGGGTAGGTGTCGGGGATCAGAGGGGTCCTGTGTCCTGAGCGCAGGATGCGCTCTCCTTCAAGGTGGAGGGGGTCCCGATCCTTCAGCGCCGGATGCGCTCACCTTCAGGGGGGGGTGCCCATCTGTCAGAGCGCAGAGCAGCGCTCGCGCCCGTTTTACCGCCCTGCGCCAGCCCGCTCTCCCAGGCAGGGGGATCCTTTGATCCTCCCGCCTGTGGAGATATCGCACATCTCTGGCGCTGTAATTACAGCGCCGGAGGTGAGCGGCACACAGGGGCATGGGAACTCTGTTCCCATGTCCCTGTTAGGCATACCATCTCCAGCGCTGCCGGAGATGGTGACAAAGGGCAGAGGATCTTTTTGATCCTCTGTCCTTTGTAGAGGCCGACGCTGGACATAATTGTCCAACTGTCGGTCTCCTCCACCCACCCAGCAGGCGCATATCAGCGGGATTCCGGCCATATATGCCCATAGATGCTTGGGGCACATCTATAAGCATATATGAACGGACATTATTCACATAGGGGCAGGAATAAGCCCTCCTATATAACTGTATAGGGGCACATATATATAAGGAGGCACAAGCCCCTACATAAGGGGGCACAAGCACCTACATTATAAGGGGGCACAAGCCCCTACATTATAAGGGGGCACATTATTATATGAGGGGGCACAAGCCCCTACATTATAAGGGGGCACAAGCCCCTACATTATAAGGGGGCACAAGCCCCTACATTATAAGGGGGCCCGGCTCCCAGGGGGCACATATTTCCCACAGGGGCCACCATGAGCCCCTGGGGATCACCATGGGCAGACGTGCGCAGATGCTGGGCACATTTGCGCACATCGTCCCATGATGCTGTGGTTAAGGTATGCACATATATACCATACATGCCCGCATGTGTTTGCAGGCATGCATGGATATATGCATACGTCTCAACCGTTCCTCAACAGTAGGAAAAAGCATCAGCCTCTCTGGTGGCCGGGTCCATGGGAGCGTACATACACTAGTGCTTTTTCCTATAATGTGCAAGCAAGACCACCACTGATGGATTTCAGGGTTGTCTGTAACCATGGAAACGAGCAGTGTATAACGTAATGGAAAAAAGAATCCAGCAAACAAAGGAAGCAATATGGATAATGTAACGGAACGCCTGGCACCCCGACTGGGCACCTTCCGCCGACGGATGCTCCTAGTGCTTCCAGAGGGCTCCAAGCACTCCACCGGACACCATAACCACCACAGACCCCACAAACCGCCGCAGCTTGGTTAGGGTCTCGCCGTCCTCCACCCACGCTGCACCCAAGACTGGGCTTTAGCTTCCAGTGGGTGAACCTCTCCTAAATCCATAGAGCAGGAACCAGGAACAAGCTCTTACAAGAGCTTATACTCAGGGGAGTATTGTGATATAGCAATCCGCAAGAGCGTAGTTATCCCATCCTCTAAACATGAGCCAAGACTTCATGAAGGGGTAAAGCAGGACTCCTTTATTGATGACCACAGCTCGGCCTTTTATGCACGTCCTCCAGCAAGGGCTACTCCCCCGGGGACCTGATGGAGGACAGGCACACAAAACACAGTGACCAATCAATATACAGTACGATATAACACACTCCCATATAAACAGTAAAATCCCTCCTCTCTATCCTGGAGATGATTGGATTAAGGGGCCGGACATAGTTCCATGCGGTCGATGACCAAGCCCCGCTGGGCGTTCGTTAACTTAAAAAGGCCCAATGTGTTTGTTAAATGTATCACATGCAATGCCCAATGTGCTTGTTAATTGCGTCACAGGGGCCATAGTCACAGGGCAAGAGGCTGGCAAGCAGGCCTCTCCAACTCCCAGTGACGGAGGTGCTTTCGTCACAGATAATAACAATACATTAGTAAGTGACTTGTATTAACTTTCTCTACATGATAAATGCCACTTACTGAAGGGAGACAACCCCTTTAAGTAAGCAAACCCCGTTGCACCCTAAAGTGAGCTCCCTATTGCACCGTAAAGTAAATGAACCCTTTATTGCACTCTAAATGTAGTAAACACCTATTGCAACCTAAAGTATGTGAACTGGCAATGCACCCTAAAGGAAGTGAATCCCTTATTGCACCCTAAGGCCTCATGCACACGACCGTTGTGTGCATCCGTGGCCGTTGTGCCGTTTTCCGTTTTTTTTCGCGTACCCATTGACTTTCAATGGGTCCGTGGAAAAATCGGAAAATGCACCGTTTTGCAGCCGAGACCGTGATCCGTGTATCCTGTCCGTCAAAAAAATATAACCTGTCCTATTTTTTTGACGGACAACGGTTCACGGACCCATTCAAGTCAATGGGTCCGTGAAAGAACACTGATGCACACAAGATTGGCATCCGTGTCTGTGATCCGTGGCCGTAGGTTAGTTTTTATACAGACGGATCCGAAGATCCGTCTCCATAAAAGCTTTTTCATAGCTGAGTTTTCACTTCGTGAAAACTCAGAACCGACAGTATATTTTAACACAGAGGCATTCCCATGGTGATGGGGACGCTTCTAGTTAGAATATACTAAAAGAACTGTGTACATGACTTCCCCCTGCTGCCTGGCAGGTGCTGCCAGGCAGCAGGGGGCAGCCCCCCCCCCTGTAGTTAGCACATTGGTGGCCAGTGCGGCCGCCCCCCCCCCCCCCTCCCTCCCCTGTAGTTAACTCATTGGTGGCCAGTGGGCCCCCCTCCCTCCCCTGTAGTTAACTCATTGGTGGCCAGTGCGGCCGCCCCCCCCCCTCCCTCCCCTGTAGTTAACTCATTAGTGGCCAGTGGGCCCCCCTCCCTCCCCTGTAGTTAACTCATTGGTGGCCAGTGCGGCCGGCCCCCCTCCCTCCCCTGTAGTTAACTCGTTGGTGGCCAGTGGGCCCCCCCTCCCTTCCCTGTAGTTAACTTGTTGGTGGCCAGTGGGCCTTCTCCCCTCCCTCCCCCTCCTAATTAAAATCTCCCCCCTATCATTGGTGGCAGCGGAGTGTACCGATCGGAGTCCCAGTTTAATCGCTGGGGCTCCGATCGGTAACCATGGCAACCAGGACGCTACTGCAGTCCCGGTTGCCATGGTTACTTAGCAATTTGTAGAACCATTATATTTACCTGTGAGCTGCGATGTCTGCGTCCGGCCGGGGACTCCTCCTACTGGTAAGTGACAGGTCATGTCACTTACCAGTAGGAGGAGCTCCCGGCCGGACGTCACTTACCAGTAGGAGGAGCTCCCGGCCGGACGCAGACATCGCAGCTCACAGGTAAGTATAATGGTTCTACAAATTGCTAAGTAACCATGGCAACCGGGACTGCAGTAGCGTCCTGGTTGCCATGGTTACCGATCGGAGCCCCAGCGATTAAACTGGGACTCCGATCGGTACACTCCGCTGCCACCAATGATAGGGGGGAGATTTTAATTAGGAGGGGGAGGGAGGGGAGAAGGCCCACTGGCCACCAACAAGTTAACTACAGGGAAGGGAGGGGGGGCCCACTGGCCACCAACGAGTTAACTACAGGGGAGGGAGGGGGGCCGGCCGCACTGGCCACCAATGAGTTAACTACAGGGGAGGGAGGGGGGCCGGCCGCACTGGCCACCAATGAGTTAACTACAGGGGGGGCTGCCCCCTGCTGCCTGGCAGCACCTGCCAGGCAGCAGGGGTCAGTCATGTACACAGTTCTTTTAGTATATTCTAACCTGAAGCGTCCCCATCAACATGGGAACGCCTCTGTGTTAGAATATACTGTCGGATTTGAGTTTCACGATGTAATTCAAATCCGACGGTATATTCTAACATAGAGGCGTTCCCATGGTGATGGGGACGCTTCAAGTTAAAATATACCATCGGATTGGAGAAAACTCAGATCCTATGGTATATTAACTCCTGACTTTACATTGAAAGTCAATGGGGGATGGATCCGTTTGAAATTGCACTATATTGTGTCAACGTCAAACGGATCGTCCCCATTGACTTGCATTGTAATTCAGGACGGATCCGTTTGGCTCCGCACGGCCAGGCGGACACCAAAACGACTTTTTTTTCATGTCCGTGGATCCTCCAAAAATCAAGGAAGACCCACGGATGAAAAAACGGTCACGGATCACGGCAAAACGGAACCCGTTTTTGCGGACCGCAAAAAAATACGGTCGTGTGCATGAGGCCTAAAGGAAGTGAATCACTAATTGCACCCTAAAGAATGTGAACTTCCAATGCACTATAAAATAAGTGAATCGCTTATTGCATTATAAAGGAAGTAAATCGATTATTGCATCATAACGTAAGTAAACCCACTTTGCACTCAAGTATTTATTTTTATGCTAAATCACACAGTTCAAAAAGTAAATCTATATCTCATCGTGAATTTGACCCTGACCTGTGAAGAAAGTCAGACATCAACGTCAAACTCCGATATCGGTGTCGGATAGTATTTCGCCTCACACTGATATTATGATACTTGATTATGATATCTGACCATGTCCTAAAATGAACCCTGTACGAGTGAGAAAAAAGACTATTGAATGTTATTTTCTCATTTAATTTGTGTGCTGGTAAGCTAAGGGATGTAATATCTGGCTTCTAGAATATAGGCCCTTGTAGATATAAATAAGATTCTATGGTTCCAAGATAACGTGAGCTGATTTATAACAGACAGAGGGACCATGTCCTTTATTGCATTAAGTCTAGCATATACATAGAGAAAACGTAGAAGTCAGGGTGTATAAACCTGCACAAAGCCCGGCATCCATATCTAATAAAGGGGGAACTTTCACAGCTTTTATACTTCTGGAACATACTCCTCATACTCCGACTCTGGAGATAGGTGGTACACTCTACTCGGTTCTTCAGAATCATAGTAATTCAAGTTCTGTACTTGCAAGAGCCATCAACAACTGTTAGAGACGGATCTATACAGAGTGTGGCTTCTCTATACAAGCAATATATATGTTGTATATCAGTCAGCACTTGTTAAACGCTACTCTGAAAGTTAGATGGCATGCTATAAGACGCACTTCTACATAGTGTTTACATGTGAGAGCCATTATTGTTTGGTAACAAGTGCTGGTAACTCATGCAGCTAATTAATTAGACTAATGAGGATAGCGCTGCAATACTCTGCAGTGCTGTACACAGAGTATCACACATTTGTCCATGGCCCTCTTGTGGTTTACAGGTGCTGTACTACAACACCAGAGATGAAAAGTTAACATCTAGGGATGAGCGAATCGACTTCGGATGATTCATCGGAAGTGAATTCGTAGAAAAATTTGTTGTAATACTGTAAGGAGCGGGAGCATAAGCTATTTCCTAGTCAGCAGAAGGACCAGGTCCTTTATCCTGTGGGATCCAGCCTTTGTATATATTATAAGCTATTTCCTAGTCAGCAGAAGGACCAGGTCCTTTATCCTGTGGGATCCAGCCTTTGTATATATTATAAGCTATTTCCTAGTCAGCAGAAGGACCAGGTCCTTTATCCTGTGGGATCCAGCCTTTGTATATATTATAAGCTATTTCCTAGTCAGCAGAAGGACCAGGTCATTTATCCTGTGGGATCCAGCCTTTGTATATATTATAAGCTATTTCCTAGTCAGCAGAAGGACCAGGTCATTTATCCTGTGGGATCCAGCCTTTGTATATATTATAAGCTATTTCCTAGTCAGCAGAAGGACCAGGTCCTTTATCCTGTGGGATCCAGCCTTTGTATATATTATAAGCTATTTCCTAGTCAGCAGAAGGACCAGGTCCTTTATCCTGTGGGATCCAGCCTTTGTATATATTATAAGCTATTTCCTAGTCAGCAGAAGGACCAGGTCCTTTAGCTGCCTAGGATTTAGACTCTACCCTCTCCAGAGCCCATACATTGTAGGCTTTACCCAGCAGCAGGTCCTGGTCGGTAGTCAGGGCTCTTGTTCTCTCTGGTATCAGCCATTCCTCCAGCCTGCAGGTAAGATGAGCTGTGAGGAGACAGTGTGGTGGAGAGCTCAGACATGTCACCTCTGGAGATTCTCCTCCATTACACACAAGGAATCCTTCTCTGCTCCTCAGCTTAGTATGATGGGGGAGTAGTAGTAGTGGCTAGTCTTCATGCGGTGGCCCCTGACTGTCCAGATGAGAGGCCCCTGCATCTAGGAGGAGAATGGATGGAGCGGGGCCCGGCCTGAGCTCAGCTCTCTCAGTCTCTTCTCTAGGGCTGGTTTCACACGGGCGTTGCAGGAAAAGATGCGGGTGCGTTGCGGGAACATGCACGATTTTTCTGCGTTTTGCATGCGCGTGAGAAAAATTGCCATGTTTGGTTTGGGTTAGGTGTTGTGTAGATTGTATTATTTTCCCTTATAACATGGTTATAAGGGAAAATGATAACATTCTTAATACAGAATGCATAGTACAATAGGGCTGGAGGGGTTAAAAAAAGAATTAAAGAAATGTAACTTACCTTAATCCACTTGTTCGTGCAGCCCGGCTTCTCTTCTGTCTTCTTCTTTGAGGAATAGGACCTTTGATGATGTCACTGCGCTCATCACATAGTCCATCACATGATCTTTCACCACAGGTCCTTTTCCTGTGCACAGAAAAGATGAAGACAGAAGAGAAGTCGGGCTGCGTGAACAAGTGGATTAAGGTGAGTTAATTTATTTATTTTTTTTTTAACCCCTCCAGCCCTATTGTACTATGCATTCTGTATTAACAATGCTATTATTTTCCCTTATAACCATGTTATAAGGGAAAATAATAAAGATAAGGTCCCCATCCCAATCGTCTCCTAGCAACCATGCGTGAAAATCGCACCGCATCCGCACTTGCTTGCAGATGCTCGCAATTTTTACCCAGCCCCATTCACTTCTATTGGGCCTGCAGAATATAGAACATGCTGCGATTTTCACGCAACGCATAAGTGATGCGTGAAAATCACCGCTCGTGTGCACAGCCCCATAGACGTAAATGGGTCCGGATTCAGTGCGGGTGCAATGCGTTCACCTCACACATCGCACCCGCGTGAAAATCTCGCCCGTCTGAAAGAGGCCTAGGAGTTGTGGACACAGCTGAGCATAGCCCAGAGTTGGGACCTGCATCTATCATTAAAGCAAACTCAGCAAGGGACAAAAAAGAACACCAATCCTCCTGATTCTCTGCCACAAAACAGCGCAGATATGTCTCCAGATTCTGATTAACGCGTTCGGTCTGACCATTCGACTGCGGGTGAAAAGCAGAAGAGAGCGACAACCGAACCCCCAAGCGAGAACAGAAGGCCTTCCAGAATCTGGAAACAAATTGCGTGCCCCTATCAGAAACGATGTCTGAAGGAATGCCATGCAATTTGACAATGTGATCAACAAATGCTTGCGCCAGCATCTTAGCATTGGGTAACCCAGGAAAGGGAATGAAATGCGCCATTTTGCTAAAACGGTCCACTACTACCAGAATCACAGTCTTTCCCGAGGAACGAGGCAGGTCCGTAATGAAGTCCATGGTCAGATGCGTCCAAGGACGGGAAGGAATGGGTAACGGGAGGAGAGAACCCGATGGCCGTGAATGAGGGACCTTGGCACGAGCACAGGTCTCGCAGGCTGCCACAAAACCCTCAACCGTCTTACGAAGAGCCGGCCACCAGAATCTCCGAGCAATGAGATCCACTGTGGCTCTGCTCCCCGTGTGCCCAGCAAGGACAGTATCGTGGTGCTCCTTAAAAACCTTGTGTTGTAAAGCGAGAGGCACAAACAACCTCCCAGGGGGACAAAGATCAGGAGCCTCTGCCTGGGCTGCCTGAACCTCTGCCTCCAAATCAGGATAAAGAGCAGAGACGACCACCCCTTCAGCCAAAATGGGACCCGGGTCTTCAAAGTTCCCCCCTCACGGAAAACGTGACAGGGCATCAGCCTTCACATTTTTAACCCCAGAGTGGAACGTGACAACAAAATTGAACCTAGAAAAGAATAAAGATCATCTGGCCTGTCTCGGGTTCAGACGCTTGGCTGATTCCAAGTAGGCCAGATTCTTATGGTCGGTAAACACGGTAATAGGGTGTCTGGCTCCCTCTAGCCAATGGCGCCATTCCTCAAAAGCTAATTTGATGGCCCACAACTCCCTATCTCCCACATCGTAATTTCTCTCTGCGGAGGAGAGTTTCCTTGAGAAAAAGGCACACGGTCACCATTTGGCAGGAGAGGGACCCTGAGATAAGACCGCACCCACACCCACATCAGAGGCGTCCACCTCAACAATAAAAGGTAGAGAGACATCAGGTTGTACCAAAATGGGAGCGGAAGCAAAACTCTCTTTGATACCAGAAAAGGCCTTAAGCGCATCTACCGACCAGGAGGAAAAATCTACCCCCTTTTTAGTCATATCAGTGAGTGGCTTAACAACAGAGGAATCATTCAAAATGAAATTTCTGTAATAATTGGCAAAACCCAAAATCCGCATCAGCGCCTTCTGATTCTCAGGAAGCTCCCAATCAAGCACAGGGTCCATGCGAAAACCAGAAGTGGAGAGGAGAAAACCAAGAAATTTAATCTCCGGAACCGCAAACACACATTTTTCCAGTTTAGCGTACAATTTATTCTCCCACAGAATGAGCAAGACCTGACGTAGGTGGTCCCTATGAGTTTTTAAATCAGGAGAAAAATTAAAAAGGTCATCTAGATACACCAGTACAAATTTCGCCATTAAATGATAAAAAATGCTGTTCACAAAATGTTGGAAGACGGCCGGAGCATTCATCGAACCAAAGGGCATAACCAAATTCTCGAAATGACTCTCAGGGGTATTGAAGGCCGTCTTCCATTCGTTCCCTTCCCTGACCCTGACTAGGTTGTATGCCCCTCTTAAATCCAACTTAGAAAAACTTTAGCCCTAACAATCTGGTTAAACAGGTCCGGGATCAGAGGAAGCGGATATGGGTCACGAATTGTGATACAGTTCAGCTCCCTGAAATCCAGAAAAGGTCTTAAAGAACCATCTTTTTTCTTAACAAAAAAAAAAACAGCGGCAACAGGTGACTTCGAGGGTCAGATGTGTCCCTTTCTCAGGCTCTCAGAGATATAAGTACGCATAGCGACTCTTTCAGGTTGGGAGAGATTGTATAAACGAGATTTTGGCAGCTTGGCGCCTGGGATGAGATTAATAGGGCAATCGTACTCCCGGTGAGGGGGCAGCTCCTGGACACCACTCTCGGAAAACACATCCGAAAATTCAGAGAGAAAAGATGGTACAGTCTTGGTAGAAACCTCTGAAAGAGACACCGTGAGGCAATTCTCTCTGCAAAAGTCACTCCAACCATTTATTTGCCTTGCTTGTCAATCAATGGTGGGGTTATGTTTAGTGAGCCAGGGTAGCCCCAACACAAGAGGAGAAGTTAATCCGCTTAGGACGAAACATGACATTTTTGAGAAAGTGGAGCGGAATCGATAGCAAAAACAGGTATATCCGTTTCCAAAGTGCATACCTGGAAACCATGTGTTATAGCAAATTGATTATCAATGAGATTGACAGCTGCTCCACTATCTACAAAAATCTCACAATGTTCTTGCTATCTAGCGCCACCCTGGCAGGTAGGACAAAACAGGAACTACAAGCAAACGGCAAACCTTCAATTTCCGCATCAACCTTGCCAATAATAGCAAATGGAAAGTTTTTAGAGGGTTTTTTCTTTTTGTTTCTTTATTACCCTCAGAAAACTCCCTGAATCTCCTAGAGGGTCAAACATTAGCCAAATGATTTATTCCCCCACAAGAGAAACAAACCCTCCTCTGAGAGCTGAATCCTCTACTATCAGAGGCAAGCAAACCCAGCTGCATGGTCTTCTGCTCAGAGGGGATTGAGAGAGACTGAGGCCCCTGCGCACTGAATGAGACTGCTCCACTCTTCTTGGACTGAATATGACATGAAGGAGTGGTCTCTCCTCTTTCTCTAAGACGCCTGTCAATACGGACAGCTAGAGACATGGCAGAGTCCAACGAGGCAGGTCTCTCATGAAACGCAAATGCATCTTTCAATCCCTCCGAAAGACCATGGCAAAATTGACTTCGGAGTGCAGCATCGTTCCAACCAGTATCGGCTGCCCATCTCTGAAATTCAGAACAATATATCTCTGCGGACTGTTTACCCTGGCATAAAAGACGCAGTTTAGATTCAGCCAGAGCAATACGATCCGGGTCATCATATATCTGCCCCAGGGCTACAAAAAAATTCATCCACCGATTGGAGAGGCCGTGCCCCCACCGGCAGCGAAAAGGCCCAAGACTGAGCGTTATCCCTGAGCAGGAGACGATGATCCCCACCCTCTGCTCCTCATCACCAGAGGAATGGGGAAGTAGGCGAAAATAGAGTTTGCAAGCCTCTCTAAAGCGAACAAAATTCTCACTACCCCCGGAGAACGTATCCGGAAGCGAGATCTCCATGATCCATTAACGCAAGCAGAACCGGTCACCTGAAACTGAGACACAGTTTTACGGAGATCTGCTACCTCCAGTGAAAGACCCTGCATGCGGTCAATCAAGGCTGAAACCAGATCCATGCTTAAGACGGTAATGGCGGTTTATAATGTCACGGATGATATTGCAGATAGCTGAAAGTTATAGATAAACATCCGACTGGCTTGATCCAAAACTAAGGAGCATAAAGGTGACCCCTGTAAAACTCACCCTGACTGCTAAGCACATACAAGGGTCTCAGAGGTAGACGGTTGCATGCCCTCATACCTAAACTGTGTGACACCTGAAAACCCTATAATAGTGAGGGGACACGACCACCGGCTCCCTGCACTTAATACGGAGGGAGTCAGGGTCACCTAGAATCAAGCCAGCAAAGAAACACAATACAAGAAAGGACTTATCTGAACCAGCAGTAACAGAAGTCTCCAGCAGTGATCACTTCAATCCAGGAAGTAGTATAAACCGCAAAGTGAGGCAGTATGGGAGGGAATATAAAGGGAGGCAATTAGTGTAAATAGGTGCCAGCTGGGAGAAGGAAAGGAGATGACAACGTGAAACCAAAACAAAGAACATCATGCAAGAGGTACAGAAGAACGTCTGCCAGACCTTCTCAGAGAGCTGGCGGTGACACAACTATTTTCTAAAAAGGAGGTGGGGCTTAACAAAAGGGGCATGCCCTCCACAGCCCTTAGCTGGTGTAGTATTGGATTTTTTTTGGCACACGGTCTTCGAGAAGATATTCCATAGTTCATATAAGACTGGAGTATAGAATGCCTCCAGTGCCTGGGAATTAACATTCTGTTGAGGAAGGGTTGAGTGGACATGTAACCACTGCAGCCAATCACTGCACATAGTGGTAAAATGTCACCTGTGTGGCACGTGACTCAGGGACATAATGAGTGGGTGACATTACTACTACAGGCAGCGATTGGCTGCAATGGTCATGTGCCTCTCCCACCTTTCCCTCACAAGGATGATGATTCTCAGAGACCTAGGACCTGCAGAGTTAGCAATGGAACCAGAATGCAGTGACACGGACAAGGTAAATATGAATCCTACTGCGGGTCTGGCAGCTCTGAAGGGGTCTATTAAAAAGTTAAAAGTTGAGAAACCCCTTTAAAATACAGTCTAGTGAATTGAAAATAGCATTGTTCTGCAATGAAATCCTGAGAAGATCCCCGTAGCCCAAAACTCAAAGTGCAACTGCTGAAATTCTTGGGTCTAGAGAGGACATTCTTGGAACCACAGAAAGAAACAACAAAAATTATTTAATAAATGAAACGCTTTATTGTTAAACATTCATGGAGGACACTTCAGGGCGATGCTACATAACATTATGTGCAATATAATGAAAACAGCAGAGTTGTTTTATTATGATTTCAGACATATCTGAAATGTGGGGTCCACCTCTTGGATCTGCACCTATCTTTAGAATGGGGAGGGGGGGGGGGGGGCGTGCCCTGATCTTGTCCTATTGGCCACTATATCAAAGATCCAAGCTGCAAGATCTGGTCTGGTTTAAAAAAAAACTGCCAAAGTTCCTGCCCTACTGTTTCTGGAATGTCCATGAAATTGAATGGAAGTTATGGGCTATACTAATTTTTTATTACATTGAGATCCAGATACTGGTTTGAAAACTGCAGACTGCTAATAGAAACCAAATTCAGTGTTTAGTACACTGCAGACAGAAGATGGAAGCCGGCTCATGTATCTCCCCGATGCACTCGCTAACTAATCAGCCACTGGAGACATAGGGGAGAGAAGCACTGCCACTGCTCACCGCAGCCAGTGTGAATATAGTTGGGGACAAGCACTGCGACAGACCACAGGGACAGATATGTGTACAGCCATGCCCAGATACAGCAGCAGCAGCCAAAACAGATTGCTGAACATGATGGAAGATTATTCAACCACTGCACCAACCAGATGCAATCAGCAAACTGATAGACACCAACTGAACAACCAGGTTTAGTTGTATCTGTGCTCTTTCCTCAGCACATACCCTGACCCCATGGTCTTCTGAGTAGATATAGTGGACGAGCCGCAGGAATGGGCCCGGTTTGCTATCAGTGTACTGTCTTATCCAGCCTCCAGTGTACTGTCAGAGAAAACATTTGTGAAAATGGATCCATAAGAACTTCTATTGCGGACAGTGGCTATTTATCACCAGCCCAATGATGCCACTGTCTACCTGTCCATCATGTTCCCTACACTGCTACTACTACTCCTACACAGGTGCACATCTGTTTCCTTGTCTGTCAGATTCAATACCGTACTGCTGCAGCTACTACTGCCACCATTGCCACTACTGCTACTCCTACATAGCCGCAAATCTCCTGCCTTGTGTGTCATGTTTTATACTGTACATCTGCCACTGAAACTACTACTACACCTGCTGCTATTACTTCTACTCCCTGCACAGCTGCAGATCTCCTACTTTGTCAGGTTAATATTGTACTGCTCCCATTTCTACTACCCCTACACAGATGCACATCTCCTGCCTTGTCCGTCAGGTTCAGTACAATACTGCTGCTGCTCCCCAAAAATTGAGCATTCTTGAAATTCTTGTTCAGAACAAGCCATTTCTTCTGACACCACCCCGAGTGTAAACACTGCCAGACATCCACCCCATTAGAGACATGTTTTGGATGATTTTTTTTTATTTTAAAAAGCATAACAAAGCCAAAAGTGCAATGTGTTGTTAAACAGTTTGCTTATTACCACCGACCACCATCTGTTTATCCATATCTATATATTTCACTGCCACTTTAAGGATTGCCAATGCTGCCTTGACGTTAAAGCCCTACAAGACTTCAGAATTTATTAGGGCAATCTGAGCACTGTCACTTTGGTTTGAATTTATTTGTACCCAAATGGAATCTGCTTATTTCAGAAATTTGCTCCTGCGTGACTTCTCTGATGTGTGACAAGATCTGTTTTTTGTGCAAAACATTTCCCACATTCTGAACATGAATAAGGCTTCTTTCCTGTGTGAAATCTCTGATGTTTAACAAGATTAGATTTTTGTGTAAAACATTTCCCACATTCTGAACACAAATACGGCTTCTCTCCTGTGAGACTTCTTTTATGTCTAACAAGACCTGATGTATCTGTAAAACATTTCCCACATTCTGAACATGAATATGGCTTCTCTCCTGTGTGAAATCTCTGATGTGTAACAAGATCTGTTTTCCATGTAAAACATTTCCCACATTCTGAACACAAATATGGCTTCTCTCCTGTGTGACTTCTCTCATGCTTAACAATATCAGATTTTCGTGCAAAACATTTCCCACATTCTTAACATGAATAAGGCTTCTTTCCTATGTGAAATCTCTGATGTTGAACAAGATTAGTTTTTTGTGTAAAACATTTCCCACATTCTGAACACATATATGGCTTCTCTCCTGTGTGAATTCTCTCATGCTTAAGAAGATCTGATTTTTGTGTAAAACATTTCCCACATTCTGAACATGAATATGGCTTCTCTCCTGTGTGACTTCTCTCATGTTTAACAAGATGTTTTTTTTGTGTAAAACATTTCCCACATTCTGAACACGAATATGGCTTCTCTCCTGTGTGACTTCTCATATGACTAACAAGACCTGAATGATATTTAAAACATTTCCCACATTCTGAACATGAATATGGCTTCTCTCCTGTGTGATTTCTCTCATGTATAACTAGATTTGATTTATTTGTAAAACATTTCCCACATTCTGAACATGAATATGGCTTCTCTCCTGTGTGATTTCTCTCATGTATAACTAGACTTGATTTACTTATAAAACATTTCCCACATTCTGAACACGAATATGGCTTCTCTCCTGTGTGACTTCTCATATGACTAACAAGACCTGATTGATATTTAAAACATTTCCCACATTCTGAACATGAATATGGCTTCTCTTCTGTGTGATTTCTCTCATGTATAACTAGATTTGATTTATTTGTAAAACATTTCCCACATTCTGAACATGAATATGGCTTCTCTCCTGTGTGAATTCTCTCATGTTTAACAAGATATTTTTTTTGTGTAAAACATTTCCCACATTCTGAACACGAAAATGGCTTCTCTCCTGTGTGACTTCTCTCATGTATAACAAGATCTGATTTTTGTGTAAAACATTTCCCACATTCTGAACACGAATATGGCTTCTCTCCTGTGTGAATTCTCTCATGTATAACAAGACTTGATTTTTGTGTAAAACATTTCCCACATTCTGAACATGAATATGGTTTCTCTCCTGTGTGAATTCTCTCATGTATAACAAGATTTGATTTGATTTTAAAACCTTTCCCACATTCTGAACACTTAAACATCTCTCCTATGTGTTTTTTTTTATGTATAACAAGATGGGTTTTATCTGTAAAGCACTCCCCACATTCTGAACAGGAGTATGGCTTCTCCACGGTGCAAATTCTTCTATATGTAGAAAGACTTGATCTTTTTGTGAACTCTTTATCACAGTGAAACATTTCACCCTCTTTCTGGTCAAGAGAAGGTTCCTCATGATTAGGAAAATTATATGTACTGTGAAGTCCTGGATGTACATTAATATTTTCTCCTGAAGAGCGCTGCATATCTTCATCTTCTACTTTATAATTTAGTGACAACAAATTTCCTTCAGAATTTGTACTGGGATTTTCTGCTAAAATAAAATAAAAAATTATTTGTGGCATTTTTAATAATCTAGAGTAGACACATTTATAGATTTCCTATTAGGCTAGAAGTGTATCCAGCAGGAACTAGAGGTATATAGTAAGTCATGTATTTTCAAGACACTTCTGGCTTTGGTTTAAAAATTTACAGAGTATGGACGCATGCGCATAGGTAACTTTGATCATGATTTCTTATGGTTTCATGAGCTAAGTGTGTGGGCATGCGCAGTTGGGACAAACTATGGGGAAGCGATGTGGAGTGTGGTGCGCATGTGCCCACACTTAATGTTTGCACGGAGAATCTATCCTGGCAGGACATGCATTGCAGTCGGAAAAGGTAGGCAGAATATGGGTACAAGTTCTTACGCAGGCACATACTCTTTATAAACACTGGTTAATCCGCTGACTGACCAAGCATAGAGATGGATTTCATTGGCCCAACTACGTGACTATCATGCGATCGCCGCTAATTCATTGGAAAATAGGGAGGGAAAGATCCACCCACATGACATATAAATGCTAAATCACCTGGCGATCTAGTAGCTCCATTGCCCCTGAAGACACCACATCTGTAGTGAAACATGTCGGGGGAGCTGCAAGTTAGGTTTTAAATCAGTGCGTGTGCTTGGTGTTCAGCTCCCGATGCGCTGCAGACACTGGGTTCAGCCGATACAAACAGCAACACTCTATCCATCCAAGACGAATAAAGGAATAGAGTTATATACACTTGAGTTTCTCCTGTGCAGGATTGACAGAGAGCTGTCATCTGCTTATATTTTCACCAAACCGGAGAAGGGAAATAGATTAGGAATTACTCCTCAGGAGAGAGTGGTAGTTACATGAAGGAAAGAGACTGCAAATAAAAGCAGCAATTATCAAGAAATGAAGTACTGATTGCTGCCAAGCACAAGTGCACTGTAATTTTAAGACATTTCTTTTCTCTCTTTTTTTGTCTTCCCGTATATATTTTTAAAGAATATTAAATAAACGTTACATTTTAAATTAGACCGCAAACGGGAATCCATTAGCCATTTGGCTATCTGAACCTAAATGGTTCAAAAAGCAGCAGCAAAACTGAATGTGTGATTCCAGCCATTTAAAGTTTTCTATAACACAAAGTTCAGGATTCTGGTCTACATCTAATTTTATTACCCAAATCTAGCTAAAAATCGTGAAAAACCCAACAAGCCTGTCTTCTGACAACATATTTGACATTTCTATGCCAAGTGGGCATCACACTAATACAATAAGTTAACGTAACAGGATCTATCACGACATTCCTCATCACAAACTGCATTCACTATTAAATCAATCTGTTAGACCTGATGGACATGGTGGTTTTACTAGTAAAGTCTATACTATAATGCCCACCTATGGATTACCTGACAAGCTCTTTTTAATGTACCTCCTCCTCTGCTGCTGATATCTCACACTGCAAAACCATTTTAACCATTATGAAAAAAATAAATAAATAATCCATACATCTTTGCAAAGCCTCAATGCACAATCAGTACATGAAGGTCACTGGCGGCATGTAATTCCTGCACGAGGTACATATAACTCATCATGATATCACAGACACAAAAGCTGTGCCCACATAATCCCCAGTGATCACTGTCAGCTGGATAAGGGGAACACTACATGATGTGATGGGGACATCTCCAATCAAAGAGCAGAGCAGCAGCCGGTGATCAGATTCTCCTCCTGCCCTGAAGGCACCAAGGGCAGAATCTGAAGTCACTTTCTCCATTCATGATTCCATACCTGTGGTGACATCTCCTGGAATGTCCTCCTCCTCCTCACTCTTACACGGGGGATCGTCCATCATCCTCTCTTCTTCATCCTCTACTTTAATATCAGTCAGATCTTCCCCCTTATTTGTCATCTGTAACAATTCAGTACAATACAGCAAACAGGTGGGAAATCTAACAGATCTACATGAGAGACCCCCACAATCTATGACCCCTCTATGACTGCAGGACCCCCCTATATAGATGTGTATAGGGCTCAGCTCCATCTACCTGAGGATTCTCCAGGAAATTCTCCTCTGGACAGTCCTGGGAATACAGAGGATGGGGACATCTCTCTGGTGGATTTCTCCTCCTGGATCCATCTGTGGAGACACAAGCACACAGTGACTGAATACATGGCCTCCTGTAGATCTGTCTATAGATCAGACTCTTCTCTCAGCTCCTTCACTTCTAGGTTTAGTTATCAGGGGGGAAATAACAATATTCTGTCTCTCACCACCTGTGCCGAGGTCTCAGCACCTAGCAGGCCACAGGCCCAAAGTATCCTCTGGTCTATGAGAGCAAATGGCAGGCAGTGGGATGATGGCTACTTTTCCACAATAGTACATTTTAAGAATGAGCATACAGATATATATGGCTGGGGGGATGGAATCCTTTTATGAGCCTTCTACAGCACCAGAGGACACCTCTGCTTTTGAGGTAAATTTCAAGAGATAGAATCCACATCAAAGTACAAGGCTCACTAATGACTAGTGCGCGGAGGAGAAGACTATCTGGTCTGATCCCACAGAAGAGCTACTGAAGAACAAACTGCTGACAACATTACTGCCGACAATGATGGAAAAGGAGAGACAGACGACAGATCCTCCTATCATCTTCCGTAGGAACTGGGTTAGGCAAGAGATGAAGAGCTCAACAATCATCTACTGCATCAAAAAGGGGCATCTGCACCGAGACATCCCCCAACAGCTCCTGGAGAAGAACTACTTTAGCAGGAAGCCACCGGAGATCCTTCAGGTGAATGGAACCCATCAATATGTCTGACTTACAAGGGACTTAACGTCATGTGTAAAGAGTCTAACCTTTGGTGGTCCTCCATTACATGTCACTGCACACACGTGTATACACTGCACATGACGGGTCTTACCTTGTGATATAAGAGGCTGGTGGTCCTCCATTACATGTCACTGCACACACGTGTATACACTGCACATGACGGCTCTTACCTTGTGATATAAGAGGCTGGTGGTCCTCCATTACATGTCACTGCACACACGTGTATACACTGCACATGACGGGTCTTACCTTGTGATATAAGAGGCTGGTGGTCCTCCATTACATGTCACTGCACACACGTGTATACACTGCACATGACGGGTCTTACCTTGTGATATAAGAGGCTGGTGGTCCTCCATTACATGTCACTGCACACACGTGTATACACTGCACATGACGGCTCTTACCTTGTGATATAAGAGGCTGGTGCTCCTCCATTACATGTCACTGCACACACGTGTATACACTGCACATGACGGCTCTTACCTTGTGATATAAGAGGCTGGTGCTCCTCCATTACATGTCACTGCACACACGTGTATACACTGCACATGACGGGTCTTACCTTGTGATATAAGAGGCTGGTGCTCCTCTATTACATATCACTGCACACACGTGTATACACTGCACATGACGGCTCTTACCTTGTGATATAAGAGGCTGGTGCTCCTCCATTACATGTCACTGCACACACGTGTATACACTGCACATGACGGCCCTTACCTTGTGATATAAGAGGCTGGTGCTCCTCCATTACATGTCACTGCACACACGTGTATACACTGCACATGACGGCTCTTACCTTGTGATATAAGAGGCTGGTGCTCCTCCATTACATGTCACTGCACACACGTGTATACACTGCACATGACGGCTCTTACCTTGTGATATAAGAGGCTGGTGCTCTCCATTACATGTCACTGCACACACGTGTATACACTGCACATGACGACTCTTACCTTGTGATATAAGAGGCTGGTGCTCCTCCATTACATGTCACTGCACACACGTGTATACACTGCACATGACGGCTCTTACCCTGTGATATAAGAGGCTGGTGCTCCTCCATCATGGCCTCCTTGTACAGATCCTTGTGTCCTTCTATATACTCCCACTCCTCCATGGAGAAATAGACAGTGACATCCTGACACCTTATAGGAACCTGACAACACAATGACACCGTCATCACCCAGACCCCTCCAGTGCTGTTACTGGAGAATTTCCCAGCCTTCCCAGCAGTGTCACCTCTCCAGTCAGCAGCTCCATCATCTTGTGGGTGAGCTCTAGGATCTTCTGCTCATGTATCAGGGGGTGAGGGGGAGGCTCTGTGATGGGGGGAGGGGTCCTGCTCCGCCCTCCTGACTCCTGGAGATGGATGATGGGAGTCACACAGTCCCCCGATGTCTTCTTCACTATTGTGTACTCCTGTGGATGGAGAGAGACACTTAGGGAATAAACCCTTCAGGGCCCATGTGCTCTCCTCCGGCCCTTTCCTCCTGGGTACAACGTGCCTACTTACCTTCTCATGGGTCCTACAACATGACTATTGGTCACATGACACAGGACTCACCATATTGGGGGCTGATCTTGAGTTTCTCTGTAACTTGGAAGGTCTGGAGGCCGTTCTCCAGGACCCTGGACTCTTCCTATCACTTCCTATGATGGATTCTCCTTCCCGATGTCTGACTTGTTACAGAATACAATAAAGAGGAGAGAAATCTAGAAAAGTTTACCTCTCCGCTCAGCAGGGAGATGATCTCCAAGGTGAGGTCTAATATTCTTCTGCTGATCTCCTTCCTTTCCATCCTTGGTGGTCGTTCAGGAGAAGAGGAGAGAACTGGAGGAGCTGGAGGCTTCTAGTACTGCAGGCGCCTTTATGAGAAGAGAGGAAATCATCCAGAAGTCAAGACCAGATGTCACCTCCAGAACCACACTTCCTGAGCCTGGAGGGGCCCCGCTTCTCAGAGCCCCCACCACATGGATTCCAGGGTCCCCAACATGGAGATTTCTGGTGGCTCCACAGGAGATAAATGTCTGATAGATGCAGGTCCCACCTCTGGGCTGTGCTCAGCTGTGTCCAGAACTCCTAGAGAAGAGACTGGAGAGAGCTGAGCTCAGGCCGGGCCCCCGCTACATTCATTGCACACACGTGTATACACTGCACATGACGGGTCTTACCTTGTGATATAAGAGGCTGGTGCTCCTCCATTACATGTCACTGCACACACGTGTATACACTGCACATGACGGCTCTTACCTTGTGATATAAGAGGCCCCTCACCAGGACAATCAGGGGCCAGCAAATGAGTTCAACTCCCACTATCCCCACTACTACTCCCCCCATCATACTAAGCTGAGGAGCGGAGAAGGATTCCTTGTGTGTAATGGAGGAGAATCTCCAGAGGTGACATGTCTGAGCTCTCCACCACACTGTCTCCTCACAGCTCATCTTACCTGCAGGCTGGAGGAATGGCTGATACCAGAGAGAACAAGAGCCCCGACTACCGACCAGGACCTGCCCAGTATCTGCTGCACTGCCAGAGCTGAAGGACCTGGGGTGACGTCACCGGCATGTGATCAGTGCAGGGGGCGGGACTAGGTTGGTGAGTCACTAATCACATGACAGTGATATCATCACAGGTCCTTTAGCTCTCACAGTACATTTTAAATTGAAGGGGCTTTTAATAGAATTTAGCCCCGCCCTCAAATCCTTCTGTGAACTAATGTCTAAACTTGTCGGAAAAGTCCTTCAGCCTCCATATCAGAACATCACCTCATAAAGTGTCCTAGACCTCTCCAGAGCCCATACATTGTAGGCATTACCCGGCAGCAGATACTGGGCAGGTCCTTCCCCACCTCTTATACTCACAACTGCCTAGCTCCGCCCTCTGCACTGATCACATGACGGTGACATCATCCCAGGTCCTTCAGCTCTGGCAGTGCAGCAGATACTGGGCAGGTCCTGGTCGGTAGTCAGGGCTCTTGTTCTCTCTGGTATCAGCCATTCCTCCAGGGTTGTGTCTAAACTCCAGACACGGTACGGACCTTTTAGCCCCCTAGTGGACGGGTCCGGAACAGCGCATGTGTTTAGCCAGCTCACAGTGATTTGGCTAAACTCCAGACACGGTGCGGACCTCTCTGCCCCCTGGTGGTCAGGTCCGGAACTATGATGGGATTTAGCAGATTCACAGTGAATTGGCTAAACTCCATACTCCGTAAGGACCTTCTTAACCCTTTGTGGTATGTGATCCATTACAATTAATTTTGCCAAATAAAGTTGAACAGATGAGTGGTAGAAAATCTCTTTTTTATTTTTAATCCTTATAAGGCCTCCTGCAGAAGACCGGATGGTTTTGCGGTCCGTTTTAAAAGGGTCCGTTTTTACATTTTTTTTTTGTTTCAGTACTGTCTCAGTTTCCGTTCCGTTTTTCAGTTTAGTTTTCGTTTTTTGAGTAACTTAAACAAGGCATATACAGTAATTACATTCTAAAATTCGGCTGGGCATAACATTTTCAATAGATGGTTCCGCAAAAAATGGAACAAATACGGAAAACATACGGGTGCATTCTGTATCCGTTCATTTTACAGCCCCATTGACTTGAATGGAGCCACGGGACATGATTTTCGGGCAATAATATGACTTGTTCTATCTTTGAACTGAAAAACGGAAACTGAATGCATACGGAGTACATTCAGTTTTTTTGCGGACCCATTGAAATGAATGGTTCCATACATGGGATTGAAAAAGCGTTCTGCCAAACGGAAACAAAAACCGTTTGTGTGCAGGAGGCCTAACTGTTTAATATCACCATAAAACATGAATCCGTATCATGGACGCCCTTCACCCCGAGTCCTGTGAGAACAGGGTGTGAGCTCAGATGATGCTGCAGAGGAGCCTCTAATCACAGAGAAATGTCCGCCGTCCAGTGTCCGAGAAAACTAACGTATCGGCTCAAATTCTCTATTCATCAAGAGTTATCTGTGAAATGTTCCCATCAAAGTATACATTCAGATTGTAATACTCTGGCGGTAACCTGTGATTTCACCGTCATCATGGTCAACGGAAAGATCAGCATGTGGCCCCATCAGATCTCCTGCTGGTGAGGTCCTCTTCAGACATGGAGTTTATCCTGCTCACAGTGAACGGTCTATTTCCCATACACCAGACGGACCTTTTCTATGTGTTACCTACAGAGAGGTTCTCCTGCTGGTGAGGTCCTCTTCAGACATGGGGTTTGGCCTGCTCACAGTGGACTGTCTATTTCCCATACACCAGACGGACCTTTTCTATGTGTTACCTGCAGAAAGGTTCTCCTGCTGGTGAGGTCCTCTTCAGACATGGAGTTTATCCTGCTCACAGTGAACGGTCTATTTCCCATACACCAGACGGACCTTTTCTATGTGTTATATACAGAGAGGTTCTCCTGCTGGTGAGGTCCTCTTCAGGTATGAAGTTTAGCCTGCTCACAGTGAACGGTCTATTTCCCATACACCAGACGGACCTTTTCTGTGTTATCTACAGAGAAGTTCTCCTGCTGGTGAGGTCCTCTTCAGACATGGAGTTTATCCTGCTCACAGTGAACGGTCTATTTCCCATACACCAGACGGACCTTTTCTATGTGTTATATACAGAGAGGTTCTCCTGCTGGTGAGGTCCTCTTCAGACATGGGGTTTAGCCTGCTCACAGTGAACTGTCTATTTCCCATACACCAGACGGACCTTTTCTATGTGTTATATACAGAGAAGTTCTCCTGCTGGTGAGGTCCTCTTCAGGTATGGAGTTTATCCTGCTCACAGTGAACTGTCTATTTCCCATACCCCAGACGGACCTTTTCTATGTGTTATATACAGAGAGGTTCTCCTGCTGGTGAGGTCCTCTTCAGACATGGGGTTTAGCCTGCTCACAGTGAACTGTCTATTTCCCATACACCAGACGGACCTTTTCTATGTGTTATATACAGAGAAGTTCTCCTGCTGGTGAGGTCCTCTTCAGGTATGGAGTTTATCCTGCTCACAGTGAACTGTCTATTTCCCATACCCCAGACGGACCTTTTCTATGTGTTATATACAGAGAGGTTCTCCTGCTGGTGAGGTCCTCTTCAGACATGGAGTTTAGCCTGCTCACAGTGAACGGTCTATTTCCCATACACCAGACGGACCTGTTCTATGTGTTATATACAGAGAAGTTCTCCTGCTGGTGAGGTCCTCTTCAGACATGGAGTTTAGCCTGCTCACAGTGAACTGTCTATTTCCCATACACCAGACGGACCTTTTCTATGTGTTATATACAGAGAGGTTCTCCTGCTGGTGAGGTCCTCTTCAGACATGGGGTTTAGCCTGCTCACAGTGAACGGTCTATTTCCCATACACCAGACGGACCTTTTCTATGTGTTATATACAGAGAGGTCATCCTGCTGGTGAGGTCCTCTTCAGGTATGGAGTTTAGCCTGCTCACAGTGAACTGTCTATTTCCCATACACCAGACGGACCTTTTCTATGTGTTATATACAGAGAGGTTTTTCCTGCTGGTGAGGTCCTCTTCAGACATGGAGTTTATCCTGCTCACAGTGAACGGTCTATTTCCCATACACCAGACGGACCTTTTCTATGTGTTATATACAGAGAGGTTCTCCTGCTGGTGAGGTCCTCTTCAGACATGGAGTTTAGCCTGCTCACAGTGAACGGTCTATTTCCCATACACCAGACGGACCTTTTCTATGTGTTATATACAGAGAAGTTCTCCTGCTGGTGAGGTCCTCTTCAGGTATGGAGTTTAGCCTGCTCACAGTGAACGGTCTATTTCCCATACACCAGACGGACCTTTTCTATGTGTTATATACAGAGAAGTTCTCCTGCTGGTGAGGTCCTCTTCAGACATGGAGTTTATCCTGCTCACTGTGAACTGTCTATTTCCCATACACCAGACGGACCTTTTCTATGTGTTATATACAGAGAGGTTCTCCTGCTGGTGAGGTCCTCTTCAGACATGGGGTTTAGCCTGCTCACAGTGAACTGTCTATTTCCCATACACCAGACGGACCTTTTCTATGTGTTATATACAGAGAGGTTCTCCTGCTGGTGAGGTCCTCTTCAGGCATGGAGTTTAGCCTTCTAACAGTGTAATGTATATTTCCCATACCCCAAAGGGACCTTTTCTATGTGTTATATACAGAGAGGTCTCCTGCTGGTGAGGTCCTCTTTAGACATGGAGTTTAGCCTGCTCACAGTGAACGGTCTATTTCCCATACACCAGACGGCAATACAGGTGCAGAAGATGTCTGGCCTTGCAGTTGTAGTAGCAGTTGGTTGCAGCAGTGACGGTGTGGAACATGACGGACAAGGTGCAGGAGATGATGTCTGGCTGTGGTGGGTTTGCAGTGGCGGCAGGAGCGGACATGTTACTAGTGGACGAACCTAGAAATGATTTTCTTTTGCCAAACATTTGCTAACCAAATCTACCTCTGTCTACCACACACAATTTTTCCAGAAACAGTTGCTTTACACCCACATTTTTCACTTTCACAAGGGGTAACAGGACAAAATGCACCCCACATGATGTATAGCCGCACGGCAGGCTTCAGAGTGGAAGGAGCACCATATGGCGGTTAGGAGAGAGGATTTAGCTGGAATGGTAATTGGGAGCTATGTCGCATATGAAGACACCCAGAGGTGGCCCTAGAGTGGAAGCCCCCAAAAGTGACCCCATTCCAGAAACTACACCCCCGTACAAACATTTTAAGTGGTGGAAAGGGTACTTTTTACCAAACAGGTGTCTCACAGAAGGCAGAAATACTAGAGAGAGGATTTCAAAGCACACATTTGTAAAAATGAAAAATTACTAGCAGACCCCAATTTTTCACTTACACAAGGGGTTAAACGAGAAAATGCACCCCAGTATATGTTCCCCATTTTGCGAACACCCCATATGTGCTCGTAGTCTGCTGTATTGGCGCACAGCAGGCCTCTACAGGCAAAGTGCAAAATATGGTTTTTGTAGGCCTGAATTGGCAGACATGGATTTTAGCTGCCATTCAAACCGCTTCCGGTTCATGGTCTGACTGTAAATTGGAGTCTGGTAGAAAATGTCAGAATTCCAATATTGTCTAACGTTTGGCTTCTTTACTACGCCCATATGCAGCACGAGTCCCCAAAACTTCATCATCTCTGCTGCATCTACTGGGGTCCAACCTAGGGGTCTAGCGTATGGCGAACTAGGGTTCTGAGCAATGAATTGTTGGGCGTATAAGTTGGTTTGGGCCACCATTAGATTTAAAAAATCTTCAGAGAAGAAGATTTTGAAAAAATCTAGCTCAGTGAGGTCCGTACAATCTATCAGAATTCCTGAGTGGCCCACGAACTCCGGAATTTGGGGCTGATAATAGTCAGGGGGTGGGGTCCATGTGGGCTCACTCTGGGGGGCTGCCTCCGCTGCTACCCTGTGGCACCTTCTAAAGCAGGCATGCTCAACCTGCGGCCCTCCAAGCTGTTGCAAAACTACAACTCCCAGCAAGCCCGAACAGCCTACAGCAGGGCATTGTGGGAGTTGTAGTTTTACAACAGCTGGAGGGCCGCAGGTTGAGCATGCCTGTTCTAAAGGGTCCCTCATCAGCGGATGATGATGATGAGGGAGTAGAGGAAAGTGGCATCCTCTTCTTCCCCACTGGCAGACTCTGTATCTTCAGCTGAGTATAGTCGTTGGGATGAATGGGACATTTTTATTTTATTGGGGTGTGACGTGTGAAACGTGTAAACCTTTATTTAGTGTGGGGAGTGTATGTAGTGTTTTCACACGTGAAGGGGCTTGTAATAAATTTGAAATTTAAAATCAGAAGAAAAGTTCTAAAAAAACAAAAACATTTTCTGCAAAAAAAAAATAAATTACTTGTAGCGCAAACTGAGCAGTCGCGATCAGTAATGGACACTACTGATCGGTACTCAGTGGTTGCAAAATGCACGTACGCAGATGGTGCGTTCGTGCTGAAATCTAAACTGACTAACTGAAATTGAGATATAGATATATATACACTGCTCAAAAAAATAAAGGGAACACTTAAACAACACAATGTAACTCCAAGTCAATCACACTTCTGTGAAATCAAACTGTCCACTTAGGAAGCAACACTGAGTGACAATCAATTTCACATGCTGTTGTGCAAATGGGATAGACAACAGGTGGAAATTATAGGCAATTAGCAAGACACCCCCAATAAAGGAGTGGTTCTGAAGGTGGTAACCACAGACCACTTCTCAGTTCCTATGCTTCCTGGCTGATGTTTTGGTCACTTTTGAATGCTGGCGGTGCTTTCACTCTAGTGGTAGCATGAGACGGAGTCTACAACCCACACAAGTGGCTCAGGTAGTGCAGCTTATCCAGGATGGCACATCAATGCGAGCTGTGGCAAGAAGGTTTGCTGTGTCTGTCAGCGTAGTGTCCAGAGCATGGAGGCGCTACCAGGAGACAGGCCAGTACATCAGGAGACGTGGAGGAGGCCGTAGGAGGGCAACAACCCAGCAGCAGGACCGCTACCTCCGCCTTTGTGTCACGGCTGAGGATGGGGAAAACCCTCAGCCGTGCGATGCTCAGAAATGTCCAGTCGCTACTCGGTCAGGGCAACAGAATTAGGGAGCAGGTCACCTCCTATTGCGTCCCTAACCTGACCCTAACTCCTACCTGCATGGGCCGACCTTGATGGTAGGAGGACCCATGCGCAGGAACCTCGGAGCCCTGACTTACCCTCCGACCGGTCCCCGGGCTAAGGAGCAGGGTAAGACAACCCACTCCTCTTAGGCACGGAGGAGCAGGAGTCTCACTGGCCAAGCAGCATGAAAGAAGGGAAACATGAACAGGACTATGAACATGACAGGTGAACCCCAAACAGTTCCACACAAACCTGCCACAGCCTTGCTGACTGGAACCTGTGCTCAGAAGACGCTGTCCGCACAAACGTAGACAAACAGCACACACATAAAGACACACAGGAACCAGGACGTTCATAGCTGCAATAAGAATCAAAGGTAACGGACATAAACTAAACATCAGGGAAACTGATTTATGACCGGAAGGGTGGCTCTTACTGTAAGATGGTATTCACAGGAGGCTGCTCCAGCTAAGCATGGATGAAGCAACCTACTGAGCCATGCCAAACACCAAGGCTATATAGGCCTAAGAGGCCACACCCACACAATCAGACACACCCCGTGACTCACACACACTGAAAGGGAGTTAACCCTTCCAAAACCACAGGGAAGGGAAAACACCAACTTAAAGGGGAAGTGTCAAAACGGAGGTCACACTGTGGCTGTTGCCGCAGGCAACGACATTGGTGGCTACCATGTCCTGGGAGTCAGCCCGAATGCCGGGACACTGCCACCACATGTACACACTATACAAAACGTTGCTGCGAGCAGTCACAGTGAAGGGAAAGGTCCCAGTGCACACGTAACATAAAACACAGTGCACACCATACATACATACACACACACCTAACAAAGCGGTAGCTAGGTGTAACTGCATGAAGATGCCACAAGCTGCCTAGCACCAGCTCAGGCTGCTATCTGCGACAATCTCCAACCACTTGTTGCCCGCGGCAACCACAAGTGAGGCAACACACAAGCAGCCCTCACCTGTGGTTGAACAACCAAAAACAAACCGCAGGCAACCGCATGCGGTTAAGGAGTCACGGTCATGGCCGTGACACTTTGTGCAAGGAGGAACAGGAGGAGCACTGCCAGAGCCCTGCAAAATGACCTCCAGCAGGCCACAAATGTGCATGTGTCTGCTCAAACGGTCAGAAACAGACTCCATGAGGGTGATATGAGGGCCCGACATCCACAGGTGGGGGTTGTGCTTACAGCCCAACACCATGAAGGACGTTTGGCATTTGCCAGAGAACACCAAGATTGGCAAATTCGCCACTGGCGCCCTGTGCTCTTCACAGATGAAAGCAGGTTCACACTGAGCACATGCGACAGACGTGACAGAGTCTGGAGACGCCGTGGAGAACGTTCTGCTGCCTGCAACATCCTCCAGCATGACCGGTTTGGCATTGGGTCAGTAATGGTGTGGGGTGGCATTTCTTTGGAGGGCCGCACAGCCCTCCATGGGCTCGCCAGAGGTAGCCTGACTGCCATTAGGTACCGAGATGAGATCCTCAGACCCCTTGTGAGACCATATGCTTGTGTGGTTGGCCCTGGGTTCCTCCTAATGCAAGACAATGCTAGACCTCATGTGGCTGGAGTGTGTCAGCAGTTCCTGCAAGACGAAGGCATTGATGCTATGGACTGGTCCGCCCGTTCCCCAGACCTGAATCCAATTGAGCACATCTGGGACATCATGTCTCGCTCTATCCACCAACGTCACGTTGCACCACAGACTTTCCAGGAGTTGGCAGATGCTTTAGTCCAGGTCTGGGAGGAGATCCCTCAGGAGACCGTCTGCCACCTCATCAGGAGCATGCACAGGCGTTGTAGGGAGGTCATACAGGCACGTGGAGGCCACACACACTACTGAGCCTCATTTTGACTTGTTTTAAGGACATTACATCAAAGTTGGATTAGCCTGTAGTGTGTTTTTCCACTTTAATTTTGAGTGTGACTCCAAATCCAGACCTCCATGGGTTGAAAAATATGACTTCAATTTTTTTATTTTTGTGTGATTTTGTTGTCAGCACATTCAACTATGTAAAGAACAAAGTATTTCAGAAGAATATTTAATTAACTCAGAAGTTGGGGCTCTATGCCGGAAGAATCCTGATCAGGATTATCCTAATGCATTCTGAATGGAGAGAAATCCGTTCAGGATGCATCAGGATGTCTTCAGTCCCGGAACGGAACGTTTTTTGGCCGGAGAAAATACCGCAGCATGTTGCGCTTTTTGCTCCGGTCAAAAATCCTGAACACTTGCCGCAAGGCCGGATCCGGAATTAATGCCCATTGAAAGGCATTAATCCGGATCCAGCCTTAAGCTAAACGTTGTTTCGGCGCATTACCGGATCTGACGTTTAGCTTTTTCTGAATGGTTACCATGGCTGCCAGGACACTAAAGGCCTGTTTGCCATGGTGAAGTGTAGTGGGGAGCGGGGGAGCAGTATACTTACCGTCCGTGCGGCTCCCGGGGCACTTCAGAGTGACGTCAGGGCGCCCCACGCGCATGGATGACGTGATCGCATGGATCACGTCATCCATGCTCATGGGGCACTCTGAGGTCATTCTGGAGCGCCCCGGGAGCCGCACGGACGGTAAGTATACTGCTCCCCCACTCCCCACTACTACTATGGCAACCAGCTGCCATAGTAACACTGAACGCATTTTGAAGACGGATCCGTCTTCAAATGCTTTCAGTTCACTTGCGGTGTTACGGATCCGGAGGGCACTTCCGGCAAATGGAGTACACGACGGATCCGGACAACGCAAGTGTGAAAGAGGCCTAACTAACTAACTACCACTAACTGCAGTTATTTTTTCACACACAAATGTGAAAAAAAAACCTCAAATGTGCAGATGCTACTGAGCACACTACTGATTGTGCGTGCTGCAGAGCACCACAGATCGTATAAAACGTTACTACATTGGCTAAAAATTTTACTTATATCTATATATACAGTACAGACCAAAAGTTTGGACACACCTTCTCATTCAAAGAGTTTTCTTTATTTTCATGACTATGAAGGCATCAAAACTATGAATTAACACATGTGGAATTATATACTTAACAAACAAGTGTGAAACAACTGAAAATATGTCATATTCTAGGATCTTCAAAGTAGCCACCTTTTGCTTTGATTACTGCTTTGCACACTCTTGGCATTCTCTTGATGAGCTTCAAGAGGTAGTCCCCTGAAATGGTCTTCCAACAGTCTTGAAGGAGTTCCCAGAGATGCTGCTTAGCGCTTGTTTGCCCTTTTGCCTTCACTCTGCGGTCCAGCTCACCCCAAACCACCTCGATTGGGTTCAGGTCCGGTGACTGTGGAGGCCAGGTCATCTGGCGCAGCACCCCATCACTCTCCTTCATGGTCAAATAGCCCTTACTTTCAAAGTTTTCCCAATTTTTCGGCTGACTGACTGACCTTCATTTCTTAAAGTAATGATGGCCACTCGTTTTTCTTTACTTAGCTGCTTTTTTCTTGCCATAATACTGTCACGAGGGTATCAAGAGCCACGTCTGACTCAGTTATACCCGGGGTCAGGAAGTCGCAGCGGGTGGCTGCGCGCTCTATATCTAAAGATCATGGTGTTTCTTAGTTATTGTTTTCTGTGTTTGCCTTGCTATCCTTTTTGTCTCTCTCAGGGATCCGTAGCTTCTCCTCCTCAGCTGTTTCGTGTCTGCCACTCCCTTCCTCCTTATATTCTCCCCTCACACTTCTCTAGTTGCCAGTTATAGAGCTTCCTGCCTGGACATCTATACTGACCCACTGGAGTGGTTAATCCTGGTTGTTGTTCCTGTGTGCTACCCAGGGCCGGTACAAGGCAGGGGCCGAAGGAGCGGGTGCCCTGGGCGCTACCATTTGCGGACAGGAGGGGGGCGCAGGTGAAGTGCCAGCCACGGCCCCCCCTACATCATGCTGTGCCCCCCCAACTAAAATGACCCCCCCCCCCCCAAGTGAGCAGCCGCCGCCGGGCACAGGGAGATGAGCGCTTCCATTGCGCTCATCTCCATTGTAAACTGTCTGTGCCAGCGGAGGTGCAGGGGAGGGAGAGGCGTGTCCCTTCCCTTTCCTCTGATAGGCTGCAGGCAGGCACCGAAGTGGAGGAGAGGCCCCGCCCCCTAATTACTCCTGTTTACCTTTCTAAAGCTAAAGGACCTTTGATGATGTCATCACAGGTCCTGTAAGGGAACTGCACAGTGTAAAGTGTAGTTCCCAGGTTAGAACAGTGCATCTGCCAGGACCTGTGATGACATCATCTTCAACATCACAGGTCCTGCAGAATCTAGCAAAGGAACTGCACCAAAAATGGTGTAGTTCCTAGGTTTCAAAGGTACATCTGCCAGGACCTGTGATGACATCATCACAGGTCCTTCAACCCCTAACAGCAAGTATTAGAAGTTCACAAGCAGCTCTGTATTGATCCATACAGACTGGAATGGAGAGGTAAGAGGAGGTCCTCCACTTTTCATCATTTACCCCCCCCCCCCCTCCATGCCCTGTTTTTACTCATTGCTCACTCATGTATACTACTTCAGACAGTTACCACTACCTCATGTACCTCACAGTGACTATAATGCATAACTGACCACATATTTCTATAAACACTGCATCTACAGTATTATACCTTCTATGTGTCACATCAATACACTGCTCTGTATATATATATATATATATATATATATATATACACACACATACATGCACACACACTGCATATATTACACAGTATTATACATGCAATATGTACAGATATATAGTATATACCGCAGTGCACTGATATGTGAGGTATGAGGTATAATAGATGCTGTGTGTACAGATATCAGTACACTTCTGTATATACTATATATGTGAGGTACGAGGTATAATAGATGCAGTGTGTACAGATATATAGTATATACCGCAGTGCACTGATATGTGAGGTATGAGGTATAATAGATGCTGTGTGTACAGATATCAGTACACTTCTGTATATACTATATATGTGAGGTACGAGGTATAATAGATGCAGTGTGTACAGATATATAGTATATACAGCAGTGTACTGATATGTGAGGTACGAGGTGTCAATACACTGCTGTATTTACTATATACCTGTACACACTGCATCTATTATACCTCGTACCTCACATATTACACTACTGTATATACTGTATACACTGCATATATTATACCCCGTACCTCACATATCAGTACACTGCTGTATATACTATATACCTGTACACACTGCATCTATTATACCCTGTACCTCACATATCAGAACACTAGGGAATATACTATATACCTGTACACACTGCATCTATTATACCGCGTACCTCACATAACTGTACACTGCTGTATATAATATACATCTGCATCTATTATACCTCTTTTGTGTGCCAGGGCTGTTTTGTAATCCCATTCCGGCCCTGATGGCATAAATTATAAAACGCAGCAGCAAGAATAGTTCATGGAACAAAGGGAGGGGCTATAAAAGGGGAATGGGGGCCCAATTTAGATTCCTGCTATGGGGCCCAGTGATTTTTATGTACGCCCCTGGCTGCAGGCACTAGGCCGGCAGCCTATCAGAGGCCGGCGCAATGACGTCATCGTGCCGCCTGAGCCTTACATTACAGCGTGGGACACAGGAAGAGGCTGCATCGCATCGCTGACACTTAGGTAAGTATAAGTGTTTTTTTTTTTGTTTTTTTTTACAATAGTGTTACTGGCACATTGGGGGGGCTTATTACAAAACTGGCACATGATGATGGGGGGGACTTTATACTGGCACATGATGATGGGGGGGAACTTTATAGTGTCTGTGACTTTCAAAGTCCCACAGTCCTTTGTTCTATTGCTTTAAGTATATTCTTGTTTTGAAACAACATTGATTCTTTCTTAAAAACGGGGGGGGGGGGGGGGGGGGCGCAGTTTGCCATCTTCGCCCTGGGCACCAAATGGCCTTGTCCCAGCCCTGGTGCTACCCTCCGGATCCCTGTTTGGCTTATTGTTGTCTCCTGTTGTCGCCCACCTGGGAATATATGTTGAGTCTGTGTTGTCTGTCCTCCCCTTGGTGTTTTCCCTTAGAGTTAGTGGTGCGGACTAGTGTTCCCATCGCCCTGTTCACTACCTAGGGCTCAGCTCAGGGAAAGCCAGGGCTTTAGGCACGTGATCGGCGTACGGGTGAGGAACCCGTCTAGGGACGTCAGGGCAGCCAGGTGCCAGCCGCCAGGTGAGTCAGGGGTCACCACCTTCCCTCTCACTTGGGCAGGGCCTTCCTCGTTCCCTCCCTCTGTGTCACGTATGTGATAGCCACACCGACCGTGATATTATAACTGGCCCTTACTTTTTGAGAAAAAAAATAAAAATAAAAAATTTTTAAATTTTTTGTTTGTTGTTTTTTTTTTCTCTCTCTACTTAGAATCCAATATGGATCCTATTGATGCCTTGGCAGAACAGCTTCAAAGCCTGTCTTTGGAGGTGGCAGGATTGAAGGCGTCTGTTCTCCAACAACAGCAGCAAATGCAGCAGACCGCACCCCCAGCGGTTGCTATGGGTAACCAGGTTGTCACTGAACCCAAGGTTGCTCTTCCCGACAGATTTTCTGGGGGAAGGGACAAATTTGCAACGTTCCGTGAGGCTTGCAAATTATATTTTAAGTTGCGCCCTTACTCCTCAGGTCCTGAAGAACAGCGGGTAGGGATTGTCATTTCCCTGCTTCAGGGGGATCCGCAATCCTGGGCGTTCTCGTTACCCCCTGGTTCCCAGGCTCTTCGGTCAGTGGAGGGATTTTTTGGGGCTTTGGGTCTCATATATGATGACCCTGACCGAGTCGCCCTGGCTGAGTCGAAGTTACGGAGACTCCTACAGGGAGATCGGTCAGCAGAGGAATATTGCTCAGAGTTCCGTAGGTGGGCTACGGATACTCAGTGGAACGACCCGGCTCTCAGGAGTCAGTTCTGCTCTGGGTTATCTGAAAGGGTTAAGGATGCACTGGCGCTGTATGAGACCCCCCTTTCCCTTGATGCTGTTATGTCCCTCTCTATCAGAATAGATAGACGTCTTAGGGAGAGATCGAAAATTCCGGAGCAATTGGTTACCTCTCCCAAGCAACAGTCAGCCTGTACTGACTTAGATGAGCCTATGCAGCTAGGCGGAACTTCTCGTCAGGTCCGTCCTCCCGAGATTCGCCGTAGGGGGGGGGGGGGATTGTTTTTTCTGTGGGGGGAGGGGTCATTTCATTAATGTCTGTCCCTCCTTTCTCAAAAACAAAAGACCGTCGGAAAACTACTAACCCCGGGCTGTGCGGAGGATGTCAGCCGGGGGGTATACGTTTCCTCCATACGAACATCTCAATTTGTGTTACCAGCGGTCATTGTTTTTGGTGTTAAGACGGAGTCTATTTCTGTTTTTCTAGACAGTGGAGCAGGGGTAAACTTGATTGATGCCCATTTTGCCCGCACTATGGGTTTGTCTCTCTGTACGCTGCAGAGACCTATTCCCGTATTCGCTATAGATTCTGCTCCTCTGTCTCAGAGAAACCTCACCCACATTGTTCGTAATTTACACCTTCGGGTAGGGGACCACCATAATGAGTGTCTTTCATGTTACGTTCTGGAGGGCCTTCCCTCTCCTGTGGTATTGGGTCTTCCCTGGTTGGTAGCGCACAATCCAGTGGTGGATTGGCAGGCCAGGGAGATATTGGAGTGGAGTAAGCATTGCAGAGAGAATTGCTTAAATAACAATTGCTTAATCGCCTCCATAGCTTCCCTACCTACATTTATTTCGGACTTTGAGGACGTTTTTTCTGAAAAGGGTTGTCAGAAACTACCACCTCATCGTCCTTATGATTGCCCGGTTAACCTGATTCCCGGTGCAAAATTACCCAAGTCCAGGTTGTATAATCTTTCGGGTCCCGAGAGACAAGCCATGAAAGATTATATCTCCGAGAGTCTGGCTAAGGGACACATCAGACCCTCTTCTTCACCCGTGGCTGCAGGGTTTTTCTTTGTTAAAAAGAAAGATGGGGGCCTGCGTCCTTGCTTAGATTTCCGTGAGTTAAACCAGATAACCATCCGTGACCCATACCCTCTTCCTCTCATTCCTGACCTTTTTAATCAGATTGCGGGTGCTAAGTGGTTCTCCAAACTTGATCTTAGGGGGGCCTACAATCTGATTCGTATCAGGGAAGGGGATGAGTGGAAGACAGCTTTTAACACCCCTGAGGGGCATTATGAAAATCTTGTTATGCCTTTCGGTCTGACCAATGCCCCTGCTGTCTTCCAACATTTCGTTAATGATATTTTTAGTCATCTCATCGGCAGGTTTGTAGTCATATACCTAGATGATATCTTAATTTATTCGGCTGATCTGAAAACACATGAGGTGCATGTCAGGCAAGTACTGCAGGTCCTACGGACGAATAAATTATATGCGAAAATTGAAAAATGTGTCTTCGCTGTTCAGGAATTACAGTTCCTGGGATATCTATTATCTGCTTCAGGTTTCCGCATGGATCCTGGGAAGGTCCAGGCAATTTTAGATTGGGATCTTCCTGAGAACCTTAAAGCCCTACAACGGTTTTTGGGTTTCGCTAATTTCTATAGAAAGTTCATTAAAAATTATTCAGTGATCGTTAAACCCCTTACCGACTAGGAAGGGGACGGATTTTTCCAAATGGTCTGACGCCGCTAAAGATGCATTTTCCTCTCTAAAGGAGAGGTTTACCTCGGCACCTGTTCTAATTCAACCTGATGTCTCCCAGCCTTTTATTGTCGAGGTAGATGCGTCAGAGGTGGGAGTGGGAGCTGTATTGTCTCAGGGTCCGTCTCCTGGCAAATGGCGTCCTTGCGCTTTCTTTTCCAAAAAATTATCTTCTGCAGAGAAGAATTATGATATTGGAAATAGGGAACTGTTGGCGATTAAACTGGCGCTTGAAGAGTGGCGTCACTTCTTAGAGGGAGCAATCCACCCCGTCACGGTGATTACGGATCACAAGAACCTTCTGTACCTAGAATCGGCTAAACGTCTCACCCCTAGACAAGCTAGGTGGTCGCTATTCTTTACCAGATTTAACTTTGTAATCACCTATCGTCCTGGGGCAAAAAATACCAAGGCAGACGCATTATCTCGTAGTTTCCCTGGAGGGGGTAATGTTTGTGATCCGGTACCAATTTTACAAAGAGGAGTGGTTGTCTCTGCTGTACACTCTGTTCTAGAGGGAAAGGTGTTAGAGGCTCAGGGGGACGCCCCGGCCTCTTGCCCCTCAGAGAAATTGTTTGTACCGTTAAACCTGCGTCTTGAATTATTAAAAGAACATCATAATTCGGCACTTGCTGGACACCCGGGTAGTAAAGCAACCTTGGAGCTTTTATCTCGTCGTTTTTGGTGGCCAAGGTTGCGTCAGGATGTAATGGATTTCGTGTCTACTTGTTCTACTTGTGCACGCGCGAAAGTCTCTCATACACGTCCAGCAGGGTCTTTATTGCCACTTTTCATTCCCAATAGGCCATGGACACATCTGTCTATGGATTTCATCACTGACTTACCGTTGTCGGCGGGTAAAACAGTTATCTTGGTAGTAGTAGACAGGTTTAGCAAAATGGTACACTTTATTGCGCTACCCGCACTTCCTAATGCTAAAACTCTCGCTCAGGTGTTTATCAGTGAAATCGTGAAGCTTCACGGGGTCCCTTCCGATGTGGTTTCGGATCGGGGAACCCAGTTTATTTCTAAGTTTTGGAAAGCTTTTTGTTCCCGTTTGGGGGTTCACTTGTCCTTTTCCTCAGCTTTCCATCCTCAGTCGAATGGACAGACTGAGCGTACCAACCAAAACCTAGAAACATATTTAAGGTGTTTTGTGTCTGAAAACCAAGAGTTGTGGTCATCATACTTACCGTTAGCTGAGTTTGCCATAAATAATCATTATCAGGAGTCCACTGGCAAGTCACCATTCCTTGGTGCATACGGTTTTCATCCCCAATTTTGTACTTTCAAAGAGGGGGGGTCTTCTGGGGTTCCCGAAGAGGAAAGGTTTTCTTCATCTCATTCATCGGTATGGCAGAAGGTGCAAGTTAACTTGAAAAAGATGAGTGGTAAATATAAATGCATGGCCGATAAGAAACGGTCGCCAGGTCCGGACCTAGGAGTGAATGACTATGTGTGGTTGTCTACTAGGAATATTAAGTTGAAGGTTCCTTCTTGGAAACTGGGTCCTAGGTTCATTGGTCCCTATAAAATAGTAGCCGTCATTAACCCTGTGGCTTTTCGCCTGGAGCTACCTCAGACTTTTAAGATCCATAACGTCTTCCATAAATCGTTACTCAAGAAGTATGTTCCACCTCTAGAACCATCGCCGCTGCCACCTCCTCCTGTTATTGTGGATGGTAATCTGGAGTTTCAAATAGCCAGAATTGTTAATTCTCGTCGGGTCCGCCGCTCTCTTCAGTATCTTGTGCATTGGAGGGGTTACGGTCCCGAGGAAAGAATGTGGGTTCCAGCGTCAGAGGTAAACGCCAACAGGTTAATTCAGACTTTTCATGCCTCTCATCCGGAGAGACCTGGTCCTGAGTGTCCGGAGGCCCCTCGTGAAAGGGGGGGGTACTGTCACGAGGGTATCAAGAGCCACGTCTGACTCCGTTATACCCGGGGTCAGGAAGTCGCAGCGGGTGGCTGCGCGCTCTATATCTAAAGATCATGGTGTTTCTTAGTTATTGTTTTCTGTGTTTGCCTTGCTATCCTTTTTGTCTCTCTCAGGGATCCGTAGCTTCTCCTCCTCAGCTGTTTCGTGTCTGCCACTCCCTTCCTCCTTATATTCTCCCCTCACACTTCTCTAGTTGCCAGTTATAGAGCTTCCTGCCTGGACATCTATACTGACCCACTGGAGTGGTTAATCCTGGTTGTTGTTCCTGTGTGCTACCCTCCGGATCCCTGTTTGGCTTATTGTTGTCTCCTGTTGTCGCCCACCTGGGAATATATGTTGAGTCTGTGTTGTCTGTCCTCCCCTTGGTGTTTTCCCTTAGAGTTAGTGGTGCGGACTAGTGTTCCCATCGCCCTGTTCACTACCTAGGGCTCAGCTCAGGGAAAGCCAGGGCTTTAGGCACGTGATCGGCGTACGGGTGAGGAACCCGTCTAGGGACGTCAGGGCAGCCAGGTGCCAGCCGCCAGGTGAGTCAGGGGTCACCATCTTCCCTCTCACTTGGGCAGGGCCTTCCTCGTTCCCTCCCTCTGTGTCACGTATGTGATAGCCACGCCGACCGTGATAAATACAAATTCTAACAGTCTATTCAGTAGGACTATCAGCTGTGTATCCACCGGATTTCTCCTCAACGCAACTGATGGTCCCAACCCCATTTATAAGGCAAGAAATCCCACTTATTAAACCTGACAGGGCACACCTGTGAAGTGAAGACCATTTCAGGGGACTACCTCTTGAAGCTCATCAAGAGAATGCCAAGAGTGTGCAAAGCAGTAATCAAAGCAGAAGGTGGCTACTTTGAAGAACCTAGAATATGACATATTTTCAGTTGTTTCACACTTGTTTGTTATGTATATAATTCCACATGTGTTAATTCATAGTTTTGATGCCTTCATAGTCATGAAAATAAAGAAAACTCTTTGAATGAGGTGTGTCCAAACTTTTGGTCTGTACTGTATGTATATATATATATATATATATATATATATATATAAATATATAACTCTATATATATTTATATAAAGCCCTAACTACCAGTTCTTTTTTAACCCCAAAAAATTAAATATGAAAAAAAATTGCAAAAAAATCTGCACAAACAATCCGCAGGTGCTGATCAGGCAGGTATGCACTGAAAAGCACTTGACGATCACAGCTCGCACACAGAAAAAGTGATGCAGAGCTGGAAAATGGTTAAAAAATAAAATACAATACCAAAAAAAGTGCACGGACCAAATGGTGTCCGTAAAAAAAAGGATGGGGGGACGGGGGGTGAGAAGGGACAGGAACGGAGGGATCTGGAACAGCTGCAAATGAAAAAAAAAAGAATTGTGCAGCTATTCCAGATGTTGTTGTTCTTTCTTCTTTTCAGCAGCAAAGGCGTTAAATTCGTAGTGGTGGTACAGCACAAGTCCCAGCAAGCCACAGCAGCACAGAACCTCTCTGCAAGCAGTCACCAGCTAGAATGGCTGCATGCAGGGACGTTCTGCCTCTTCCTGTGCAGCTATAGCGCTGCCATTGGCTGGAGCGTTGTTTCAGATAATCGCAGCGCTGGCAGGGGACCCAAAACACTGGTGTCCCCTGCCTCACCTCAGCACCAGCCACTGTCCCCTGACCTCCTCCCGACCCTCCCCGCAGCTGCTGACAGCTTCCTGTGCTGCAATGTGACCGACACATTGATCATCCAATCGCAGCGCTTGCAGCTGCTCTTTCCTGGCATAGCTGCCTGCCGGTAAGAGCAGCCATGGTGCAGCGATTCCACCCCAATGTTCCCCCAGACCTATCCTATGTAGCATGGCTGGATCTTAACAAGGTTCCAAGTAGAGCTTCAACATGCAACAAGAAGAAATGGGAGTGAGACAAAACATTTTTTGAGCATTCAATTTAATGAAAACAACGAATAAACTGAAACAGGCTGTTTTTCAGCTGATCCAAAGTTTAGGACTGTAAGGAAATATTCTTATCTTCCCCTGATGTGTACCCCAGGTACAAGACTTCGGTATTCAGCTTGATTTGATTCCTATATCTGACGCCAGAGAGAGCCATAATGAAGCAAGACAGACTGCTGTGTAATTTCAAAATGACTCTGAACTTTATTCTCCTTCTGACACATATATATAGTCCTAAATGACGTGATGTTTAAGTTAAACAGTAACACATGTTTTTAGCCAGCTACACCTTTATCTTCTACCAGAGTCCAAGGCTATTCATACATACGAGAAAAACCTCTTAGTGATATGGACTTTTGACCTGCTACGTGTCCATGCTCACGTAATATATTAATGTATGGGACATGATGTAATATAAACTTATATAAAAATTGGTTTTGAACTGAAATAGAATCCTTCAAGGACCACATGCCTTTAAAAGGCCAAATCTGTGCAAAGATGTGGATTCATTGTCATTTTCTGTCAGGTAGTCACACGTTGTGATGGCAAAGGCAAAAAAACTCTCCCTTTTTGAACGTGGTCGGGTTGTTGAACTGCATAAGCAGGGTCTCTCACAGCGCGCCATCGCTGCGGAGGGGGGACGCAGTAAGACAGTCATTTGGAATTTCTTAAAGGGCTTCTACCACCAGAAATACTGTTATGTAGCTGACTGATATAGCGATGCGCTAATGTCCTCACTACATAACAGTATGTTTCTAACATTAGTCCCTGCAGCCGTTTTTCAAAAAAAAAGCACTTATTATATGCTAATGAGCCTCTAGGTGCTATGTGGGCGTAAAATCAGCACCTAGAGGCTCCGTCCACTCACGTTTTATCCCGCCCCGCTTGATTGATGGCACAGTCCACTGCATCGTTGACGAAATCCCGCGCCTGCGCCGTTCACTTCTGTCTTCGGCGCAGTGAGTGAATGATGCGATTCTGGTGCCGGATTCCTCACTGCGCCTGCGCCGAAGTGAACGTCGCAGGCGCGGGATTTCGCCAACGATGCAGGGAACAGTGGCATTAATCAAGAAGAGCTGGGCGGGATAAAGCTTGAGTGGACAGAGCCTCTAGGTGCTGATTTTACACCCACATAGCACCTAGAGGCTCATTAGCATACAATAAAAGTGCTTTTTTTACAAAAATGGTTGCAGGGACTAATGTTAGAAACATACTGTTATGTAGTGCTGACATTAGCGCATCGCTGTATCAGAATTGGTTGTCCGTCAAGACACTGGACGATCCTCAACCCAAATTAAGGCCCTTACTGGTGCTGACTGCAGCCCCATAACCATCAGACGGCATCTGGGACTGAAGGGCTTCAAAAACAAAAAACGTCTTCAAAGACCTTGTCTCCTTGAACGCCACAGAACTGCTCGTTTGGACTTTGCAAGAGAGCACCAAACATGGGACATTCAAAGGTGGAAGAAAGGTTTATTCTCTGATGAGAAAAAATGTAACCTTGATGGTCTCCAACGTTACTGGCATGACAAGCAGATCCCACCTGAGATGTTTTCTACGCGCCACAGTGGAGGGGGCGCCATAATGGTCTGGGGTGCTTTTACCTTCAGTGGAACAATGGAACGGCCGCTGGCTATGTCCAGATGTTGCAGTGAGTATTCCTCATGACTGAGGGCCCTCGTCTGTGTGGTAACGACTGGGTTTTTCAATAGGACAACGCTACAGTACACAATGCCCGCAGGACAAGGGACTTCTTCCAGGAGAATAACATCACTCTTTTGGCCCATCCCGCGTGTTCCCCTGATCTAAATCCAATTGAGAACCTTTGGGGATGGATGGCAAGGGAAGTTTACAAAAATGGACAACAGTTCCAGACAGTAGATGGCCTTCGTGCGGCCGTCTTCACCACTTGGAGAAATGTTCCCACTCACCTCATGGAAACGTTTTGCATCAAGCATGCCGAAACAATAACGGCGGAGCTACTCATTACTGAGTTCATGTTTGGAAGTTGGATTTCTGTTTTGGGGGGGGGGGGGGGGGTTTAATTTTTATTTGGAGGTGTGGTCCTAAACTTTTGATCAGCTGAAAAACAGCCTGTTTCAGTTTATTTGTGGTTTTTATTAATTGAATGCTCAAAAAATGTTTTGTCTCACTTCCATTTCATCTTGTTGCATGTTGAAGTTCTACTTGGAACCTTGTTAAGATCCAGCCATGCTAAATAGGATTTTTTGCCATTTTTCAAGTGGTCTTAAACTTTTGATCAGGACTGTATATTTACGTTGGGTGGTCAGAAAGGGGTTAAAGCATTGTACAGGGAGTCCCCTTGTAGCAGTAAATGCTGCTCCTCACAGATCCGCGGGGCGGTGTAATGTGTGCGTCTGTTAGGCCATTGTTGGTGTCAAGGGCAGTGAGCGTTGGAGGCTTCATCCGAAGTCGCTTCGTTTAAAACTTCAGATTAATACTGTACAGTGATTAATCTACGTACAGTCTTAGAATGTATGGGCTCCGAGGAGCCGAAGTTAGTTATTCACGAAGTTGCGCGAGACACCACTGAATAACTCAGGTAGTTGATTTTTTAAGTCGAAAAACACTTTAAAACTTGAAACCGAACTCGGCTTCGGTCCCGTCTAGAACCTCTGAACCGAAGCAGAGTTCTGATTAAAGTTTTAAAGTGTTTTTCCACTTTAAAAATCAACTACCTGAGTTATTCAATGGAGTCTCGTGCAACTTCGTGAATAACTTACTTCGGCTCCGAGGAGCCCATACTTTCTAAGACTGTACAGAGACGAATCACTGTACAGTGTTACTCCCACGTTTTGAATAAAGCATCTGAAGCTTCACTCAACACTGACCATTATGGACGTCTGCGTCCGTCTCTATGCACAGCTACAAGCGCCGAGAATACAGAAGAACTGCAATAAAAAATAATTAATAAAAAAAATGAGAAATGAACATAAAAATATAGAATAAATATTTTTTTGGTTCAACAATAAGTTTTTATTAAAAACCGTAAAACCTGCAGCTTTCACTTTGACTTGTACAGTAGAAAATATATAAGAATAAATATCGGGTGCGGAGAAGATGAAAACCTGTTCTATTTAGTAAAACATGTGACATACAACGTGGCCTCCCCAGATAGCAGCCCGCAAACAAAATCACACTGCGCCCTCCCCACATACCAAATCACGCAGCACCCCCCCTGCATCCAATATTACTCGGCCCCCTCTCTGCACAATATTACAATGCCCGCCCCCTGCATACAATATTATACGGGGGCCCCCCCCCTGCATACAATATTATACAGGGCCCCCCCCCCTGCATACAATATTATACGGGCCCCCCTGCATCCAATATTACTCAGCCCCCTCTCTGCACAATATTACAATGCCCGCCCCCCGCATACAATATTATACGGGGCCCCCCCCTACATACAATATTATACGGGGCCCCCCCCTGCATACAATATTATACGGGGCCCCCCGCATACAATATTATACGGGGGCCCCCCCCCCCCATACAATATTATACGCCCCCCCCCCCCGGCATACAATATTATACTATTATACGGGGCCCCCCCGCATACAATATTATACTATTATACGGGGCCCCCCGAATACAATATTATACGGGGCCCCCCCGCATACAATATTATACGCCCCCCCTTGCATACAATATTATACGGCCCCCCCTTGCATACAATATTAAACGGGGCCCCCTGCATCATACAATCCCACACGGCAGCCCCCGCATCATACAATCCCACACGGCAGCCCCCCCATCATACAATCCCACACGGCAGCCCCCCCATCATACAATCCCACATGGCAGCCCCCCATCATACAATCGCACACGGCAGCCCCCCATCAAACAATCCCACACCGTAGTCCCCCCCATCCCATATGGCAGCCACCATCTCACACAGCAGCCCCCATCATACAATCCCACACCGTAGTCCCCCCCATCATACAATCTCACACCATAGTCCCCCCCATCATACAATCTCACACCATAGTCCCCCCATCATACAAATTTCACACCGTAGTCCCCCCATCCCACATGGCAGCGCCCCCCCCTCTCACACCGTAGTCCCCCCATCCCACGTGGCAGCCCCCCTCTCACACCGTAGTCCCCCCATCCCACATGGCAGCCCCCCTCTCACACCGTATTCCCCCTCATCCCACAAAGCAGCCCCCCATCATACAATCTCACACCGTAGTCCCCCCATCCCACACAGCAGCCCCCCCATCATACAATCTCACGCCGTAGTCCCCCCATCCCACACAGCAGCCCCCCCATCATACAATCTCACGCTGTAGTCCCCCCATCCCACACAGCAGCCCCCATCATACAATCTCACACCGTAGCCCCCCATCCCAAATGGCAGCCCCCCCATTATACAATCCCACACAGCAGCCCCCCCATCATACAATCCCACACCGTAGTCCCCCCCCATCCCACATGGCAGCCCCCCATCATACAATCCCACACGGCAGCCCCCCCATCATACAATCCCACACGGCAGCCCCCCCATCATACAATCCCACACGGCAGCCCCCCCATCATACAATCCCACACGGCAGCCCCCCCATCATACAATCCCACACGGCAGCCCCCCCATCATACAATCCCACACAGCAGCCCCCCCATCATACAATCCCACACCGTAGTCCCCCCCCCATCCCACATGGCAGCCCCCCATCATACAATACCACACAGCAGCCCCCTCATCATACAATCCCACACCATAGTCCCCCCATCCCACATGGCAGCCCCCCCCATCATACAATCCCACACAGCAGCCCCCTCATCATACAATCCCACACCGTAGTCCCCCCATCCCATATGGAAGCCCCCCCATCATACAATCCCACACAGCAGCCCCCATCATACAATTCCACACAGCAGTCCCCCATCATACAATCCCACACCGTAGTCCATTACACACAAGGAATCCTTCTCTGCTCCTCAGCTTAGTATGATGGGGGGAATAGTAGTGGGGATAGTGGGGGTTGAACTCATTTGCTGGCCCCTGATTATCCTAGTGAGGGGCCCCTGCCTCCAGGAGGAGAATGAATGGAGCGGGGCCCGGCCTGAGCTCAGCTCTCTCCAGTCTCTTCTCTAGGAGTTCTGGACACAGCTGAGCATAGCCCAGAGGTGGGACCAGCATCTATCAGACATTTATCTCCTGTGGAGCCACCAGAAATCTCCATGTTGGGGCCCCTGGAATCCATGTGGTGGGGGCTCTGAGAAGTGGGGCCCCTCCAGGCTCCGGAAGTGCGGTTCTGGTGGTGACATCTGGTCTTGTCCCCTGGACTCCCAACACCTCCATCTCCAATTCAGGGTACAGAGCGGAAACCACCACCCCATCTGCCAAAATCGGCGCAGGATCCTATGAATCACCTCCCCCAGGAAAGCTGCGAGACAAGGAATCTGCCTTAACGTTCTTGACCCCTGGGCGAAAGGTAACTACAAAATTGAACCTGGTAAAAAACAGTGACCATCTGGCCTGCCTAGGGTTCAGACGCTTGGCAGATTGCAGGTAAGCCAAATTCTTATGGTCTGTATACACCGTAACGCGGTGAGACGCCCCCTCTAACCAGTGACGCCATTCCTCAAAGGCCAACTTGATAGCCAACAACTCTCTATCTCCAACATCATAATTCCTCTCGGTGACCGAGAGCTTCTTGGAGAAAAAGGCACACGGGACCCACTTGCCAGGGGATGAACCCTGTGACAGCACCGCTCCAACCCCCACCTCTGATGCATCAACCTCCACTACGAATGGCTTAGACACATCCGGCTGCACCAGAATGGGAGCAGACGCAAAACACTCCTTAATAGCCGAAAAGGCCTACAATGCCTCATCCGACCAGACAGAAACGTCGGCGCCCTTCTTGCTCATATCGGTGAGAGGTTTTACTATGGTAGAATAGTTTGAAATAAACTTTCTATAATAATTTGTAAACCCCAAGAACCGCATCAAAGCTTTCTGATTCTCTGGTCGGTCCCACTCCAGAACCGCCCGAACCTTTTCGGGGTCCATACGAAAACCAGAATCAGAAAGCATGTATCCCAAGAACGGAAGCTCTTGCACCGCAAACAAACATTTCTCCAATTTGGCATATAATTTATTCTCCCGAAGGATCGTCAAAACCTGTCCACATGATCCTGATGGGTCTTCAGATCAGGAGAATAAATTAAAATGTCATCCAGGTAAACTACTACGAACCTCCCTACCAAGTGATGAAAAATGTCATTGACGAATCGCTGAAATACTGCTGGCGCGTTCGTCAAACCCAAAAGGCATAACCAGGTTCTCAAAATGACCCTCGTGCGTATTGAAGGCCGTTTTCCACTCATCCCCCTCCTTGATTCTGATCAGATTGTAGGCCCCTCTCAAATCCAACTTGGAGAACACCTTGGCTCCAACAATCTGATCAAAAAGATCAGAGATCAAAGGCAGGGGATATGGATCCCGGACTGTAATACGGTTCAATTTCCGGAAATCCCTCCTTTTTCTTCACAAAGAACAAACCTACTGCCACTGGAGACTTAGATGGTCTAATATGGCCCTTTGCCAAACTCTCGGCGACATACTTTCGCATGACCTCTCTTTCGGGTTGAGAGAAGTTGTAAAGCCGAGACTTTGGCAACTTAGCCCCCGGAATGAGATTAACTGGACAATCATAGTCTCGATGAGGGGGCAATTCCTGAGCCCCACCCTCCGAAAAGACATCCGCAAAATCCGAGAGATACTGAGGTAAAGCCGTAATGGACACACCAGAGATAGATGTGCCAAGACAATTAGGCCTCATGCACACGACCGTTGTGTGCATCCGTGGCCGTTGTGCCGTTTTCCGTTTTTTTTCGCGGACCCATTGACTTTCAATGGGTCCGTGGAAAAATCGGAAAATGCACCATTTTGCAGCCGCATCCGTGATCCGTGTTTCCTGTCCGTCAAAAAAATATGACCTGTCCTATTTTTTTGACGAACAACGGTTCACGGACCCATTCAAGTCAACGGGTCCGTGAAAGAACACGGATGCACACAAGATTGGCATCCGCGTCCGTGATCCGTGGCCGTAGGTTACTTTCATACAGACAAATCCGAAGATCCGTCTGCATAAAAGCTTTTTCAGAGGTGAGTTTTCACTTCGTGAAAACTCATATCCGACAGTATATTCTAACACTGAGGCGTTCCCATAGTGATGGGGACGCTTCTAGTTAGAATATACTATGAACTGTGTACATGACTGCCCCCTGCTGCCTGGCAGCACCCGATCTCTTACAGGGGGCTGTGATCTGCACAATTAACCCCTCATTGGTGGCCAGTGCGCCCCTCCCCCGGCCCCCCCTCCCTCGATTGTAATATCATTGGTGGCCAGTGTGCGGCTTCCCCCGGCACCCCCTCCCTCCCTTTATTGTATTATCATTGGTGGCCAGTGTGCGGACCCACCGGCCCCCCCTCCCTCCCTCTATTGTATTATCATTGGTGGCCAGTGTGCACCCCCCCCAGCCCCCCCTCTATTGTATTAATATCATTGGTGGCCAGTGTGCTGCCTCCCCCCCCCCCCCCCCCCCCGATCATTGGTGGCAGCGGAGAGTTCCAATCGGAGTCCCAGTTTAATCGCTCTGGGGCTCCGATCGGTAACCATGGCAACCAGGACGCTACTGCAGGCCTGGTTGCCATGGTTACTTAGCAATATTACAATATTAGAAGCATCATACTTACCTGCTGCGCTGTCTGTGTCCGGCCGGGAGCTCCTCCTACTGGTAAGTGACAGATCATTAAGTAATGCGCCGCACAGACCTGTCACTTACCAGTAGGAGGAGCTCCCAGCCGGACACAGACAGCGCAGCAGGTAAGTATGATGCTTCTAATATTGTAATATTGCTAAGTAACCATGGCAACCAGGCCTGCAGTAGCGTCCTGGTTGCCATGGTTACCGATCGGAGCCCCAGAGCAATTAAACTGGGACTACGATCGGAACTCTCCGCTGCCACCAATGATGGGGGGGGGGGGGGGGGGAGAGGGGAGGCCGCACACTGGCCACCAATGACATTACAATAGAGGGTTGGGGGGGTCGGCGCACACTGGCCACCAATGATAATACAATAAAGGGAGGGAGGGGGGGCCGTGGGGAGGCCGCACACTGGCCACCAATGATATTACCTAACTCATATCCGACAGTATATTCTAACAAAGAGGCGTTCCCATGGTGATGGGGACGCTTCAAGTTAAAATATACCATCGGATTGGAGAAAACTCAGATCCTATGGTATATTAACTCCTGACTTTACATTGAAAGTCAATGGGGGACGGATCCGTTTGAAATTGCACCATATTGTGTCAACGTCAAACGGATCCGTCCCCATTGACTTGCATTGTAATTCAGGACGGATCGGTTTGGCTCCGCACGGCCAGGCGGACACCAAAACGACTTTTTTTCATGTCCGTGGATCCTCCAAAAATCAATGAAGACCCACGGACGAAAAAATGGTCACTGATCACGGACCAACGGAACCCCGTTTTGCGGACCGTGAAAAAATACGGTCGTGTGCATGAGGCCTTATCCGAACAAAACTCACTCCAACCAATGATTTGTCTCACTTGCCAGTCTATAATTGGGTTATGTCTAGTCAACCATGGCAACCCCAAAACTATAGGAGCTGGCAAATCCTTCATGACAAAACAAGAAATAATTTCAACATGTGAATCACCCACCCTTAAGTGAATACCATGAACAATGTGAGTGAGGCTCCTTTGAGAAAGAGGGGAAGAATCAATTGCAAAAACACGTATCTCGTTCTCTAAAGTGCAAGTACTTAGTCCTAGGTTTTGAAGGAAAAGAAAGTCAATTAGGTTTACCCCAGCACCACAATCAAGGAATACATCAACAAAAATTTTTTTGGACTCTAGCGCCACCATAGCTGGAAGGAGAAAACGGGAACTGCAGGGAGCTTGCATACCTGCCTGCTCCACCACACCATTCATACTACCAAGTGTCAGGGAAGGTTTTTTTTCTATTTTCTTTTTCTCTTCCACCTGTGGTTTAACATAAGGACAAGCAAAAATAAAATGACCCCTCTTTCCACAATAGTAACATAGTTTGTGCACTTTCCTAAAGTCTCTACTATCAGAATGGCAAGAAACCTGACCCAACTGCATGGATTCCTCCGCTACCCCAGAGTTACCTGTAACGTCACCCGGGATGGCAGTAGAGACTAAACCACTCACAGAAGGGATACCTTGCGCGGAGGGAGCCCTATACCTCTCTCTGATACTATCTAGCCGTACTGCTAAAGACATGGCGTTCTCCAAAGAGTCTGGGTATTCGTGAAAAGCAAGGGCATCCTTCAATCTTTCAGATAACCCCTGACAAAACTGACTACGTAATGCGGGATCATTCCACTCTGATTCAGTAGCCCACCTCCTAAACTCAACAAAGTAAGCCTCTGCAGTATGTTCCCCCTGAAACAAATTACGTAATCTCGACTCTGCCATCGAGACCCGATCTGGGTCATCGTAGATTAATCCCAGAGCCTTAAAAAATTCCTCCACCGACCAGAGGGCCCGAGAAATAGGTGGCAGAGAGAAGGCCCAGGATTGCGCGTCCCCTTTAAGCAGAGAAATAACTATACCTATCCTCTGACTCTCATCACCTGACGACGATGGATGCAGCCGAAAGTACAATTTGCAGGATTCTCTAAAACGGATAAAGTCATCCGTACCTCCTGAAAATCGATCAGGAAGAGCCACTTTAGGCTCCACACAAATTTGACCTGCACCAGCTGCCAGAGCATTCTGACACCGTGTGACCGAACCATGTAGCTCCACAACCTCTAGGGATAGCCCCTGCAAGCGGTCAACCAGTGCTTCAATTGACGCCATCAAAAAACCGCTGAGTAAATGGCAGTCACAGTATGGCGGATTATAATGTCACGGCGGGCGTGCACTCAGACTCACAGATAACCCACCAACCAGGCTCTGGGCGAGAGACAGGGGAAGGGTCACCTCCTAGCTAATCCCTGACCTCTTTCCCTGCACTGCTCAGCCCACATGCAGACCTTAATGGTAGGTCTGATGTGTCCCCGTGCCTGGGCTGAATCAACCCTAAATTCCCTGAGATGGTGAAGAGGGGAAATAGGAGCAGCCTGCTCGCACAGAACCTGGATGGGAGAGATGACACAAAACAACCAAACTAGAAATCACACTTATCTTTCTGAGCTGGAACAGACAACCTTCCTTCCTAGCTTCCAAGACCACAATGATTCCTATAATCCGCTCAGAGCACTGGACTGGTGTGCTATTTAAACTAATGACCCCACCCAGTGCACCTGATGAGAGGCGGATCCAGCACGGCTCCAAAACAAATACTAAACTCGTGCTGCTATCCTGGCCGACCTCCGTACATCGTCAGAGGGGGGCATGACAGTATCATTAAACCAGTAACAGAAACGTATTCTGGGAAATGCAGTGACATCATCCATTATCATAGTTACACGTCCATCCAACATGATTGGAAAACTCTGCACTTTGTTTAAACTGATGATCGATCCTCTGGATAGATCATCAACATCTGTTTGAGAAGGCAGCGGCGCTATAGCAGCGCCGCAGCCATCTCACTGTTTATCGCTGGCCCAGTGACGTCACGACTAGTATCAACTTGCCTGGGCGGGGCTAAGCTCCATTCAAGTGAACGGAGCTTAGCCGCGTCCAGGCAAGTTGATATTAGTTGTGACGTCACTGGGCCAGTGGTAAACAGTGAGAAGGTCACAGCAACTGTATAAATAGTTAAAGGCTAAGGTCATGTGTTGTGGTCAGTGTCACATGACCCGCTCAGACACAGAAGCCGAGCATTGGTTTACTAGAGAGCGTTGGTAAATTTGTGGTGTGTCAGCAATTTGGGTACTACATTTCATTGTATTGTCTTTACATTATTATTGGTCATATATTCATTGTATATAAATTACTGTATAATAAGTCATTTATATTTTTTCATAGACGCTGGTATCATATTTTTACTAATTGCACAAAATAATTAGGTTCTCAATAAAAAAAAATTCCTTTGATCCTTTCTTTGATATAAGGCACTTGCTTTATATCCCCAACATAACTGGAGGCACTGCTGAGATCGAGTTAATTCTTTAATTATTTGTGCAAATAGTAACACGCCTCAGATTCTCTACTGTCTGAGCCATCCAGGCTTGTTCAGAGTAAAAGCAGTTTTGAAGAGTAGACTAACCTGGCGTCTGGGTGCTCAGACTTTTCCCCCTGCCAGGGGATTGAGGAACCACGGGCAGGTTGGGGGACCGTGAGGCTTCCAAACCTAGCGCTTTGACAACAAGTAGTATCTGGATCGGCTGAAGCAAGAGGTTTTGGGTCACCGCATCTCCTTGAGGTTTCCACATCAGGGGAAGTCTGGCCAGAGGCTATTTGCTGGGTGAAATACATCAGAACAGCGAAATGGAAGTGAAATTACCGTCACAAACACCAGCAGAATATTGATAAATGCACGGAGATCATCTGCCTTACCTCAATAAGTAGAGGACACTCCAGTAAAGATGGCCTTGCGAATCGCCCGGTAGTCTTTTCACGGCGAAGTTTGCTCGTTCGCTGTTCGCCGAACAGGCGAACATATGGCGATGTCCGCCGGCGCCATATTCTTTGCATATTGGAACAGCTAATTGCAACTGGTGTGATATACCAGTTGCCCCCCAAAAAAACTTAAGGGGTTCTATATACCTGCTTCCACAAATACTGCTCTTCAATAGGGACTTTGTCACAGGGTTGGGCAGGTGCACCAGGCCGGAGCCTAAGTGGGAAGTTGGAGAAGGTGCGTGCGATTATGTCAATGGATGCACCAGAGTTGGTTGAGTGGCTCACTCAGATCTTCCGCTTATGCACCCTCCTCATCCTCTGTATCTGCACCCTACCCACCCTCTGCTGTGTGCACCCCCAAAGACACCACCACCACCACCATAGCCCCACCACTCGAGTCAGAGGAATTATTTTCCCATCAATTCCCAGACCTTACCGATGCGCAGCCATTCTTGGCATCGGATGAGGAAGAGGAGGTAGCAACGGACGCCACCCAGCGGTCTGACAACAGTACCTAGATCGGCCCAAGGAAAGTGGTCCCAGCTGTTGCTACCTACTCCGAGATCTTTAATGTCAGTGTTGGTGAAGGTGACGATGACGTGTTGATGGACGTCACGTGGGTGCCCTCAAGAGAGGAAGAGGAGGAAAGTTCAGAGGGAGAGACAGAGCAGCAGATTGTGAGGAGAAGCAGGAAGAACTCGCAGTGCACAGGAGGCAAAAAGCAGACTGCAAATGTATCTGGAGCAAGCCATCCACCATGCACGATCACATCTTGCGCTCCCAGGATGCCGGCACATGGCTCAGCAGTGTGGGCTTTTTTTAACGTGTCAGTTGCTGAAAATAGTGTTGCCATCGGCAGCCTGTGCTTTGCGATAAGCCCAACACTCACCTAGGGACAACCACCTTAATAAGGCACCTGGCCTCCCATAATCGAGCCCAGTGGGAGCAACGCCATCAGAATCCACAAAGTCACACTCCTGGTGCTCCATATCCTGCCTCTTCTCTCTCCTCACATTTGTCCTCCACCTTCCACAGTGCCGTCATCCCGTTCATCTGGCACAAGGCAGGCTTCCGTGGCCTAAATGTTCGAGCGTAAAAAAATGATGACGCTGGATAATCCTCTTGCCCAACGGCTGACCACTGGCTTGTCGGAACTGCTAGCCCGCCAACTGCTGCCATATAAATTGGTGGACTCAGAGGCCTTTAGAAAATTTGTGGCCATTGGCACACTGCAATGGAAGGTCCCCGGAAGGAAATATTTCTCCCAGAAGGGCATCCCTGAACTATATGGCCACGTTCAGCGGAAAGTTAATATATCTCTGGCACACTGTCGGTGCTTACACACATCTGACCACAGACACATGGTCTAGAAAACACGGGCAGGGAAGGTACATAACTTTTACTGCCCACTGGGAGAAGCTTCTGACTACCGTCAAGCATGTAACCCGTGGCACCCGTTTGGATTTGGTGTTACCACCACGGATATCATGCAGGCCTGCCTCTTCTTCTCCTACTCCATCCTCTGTCTCCCCCTCGTCCGACTCCTCCTTTTCCACTTCTACCGTCTCTTCTGCTGCGCCCCCCAAAACCTATTCGACGTGCCAGGTGAGGCGTTGCCATGCTGTGCTGCGGCTGTTGTGCCAGGAAGCCAAGAGCCACATCGGTCCTGCACTCCTTTCAGCTCTGCAGTCACAGGTTGATCAGTGGCTAACCCCACTCAATTTGACAGTTGGTAAAGTGGTGTGCGACCACGGTGCCAATCTGCTGAGCGCGCAGAAACAGGGCAAAATGACACACGTGCATAGCACATATCCTGAACTTAGTCGCGCAGCGATTCGTTGCCAAATATCCCGGGGTCCAGGATGTTTTGCGGCAGGCCACGAAAATCTCTGGCCATTTTAGAAGATCTTACACGGCCATGGCTTGTCTAGCTGATGTTCAGCAGCGACACCACTTGCTCGTCAGTCGTCTGATTTGTGACTGCCCAACGCGCTGGAACTCCACCTTGTATATGCATTATAGGCTGCTTCAGCAGAAACATACCATTAACAACAACCTGTACGAACTCTGCGGCAGGACAGGTTTTGGGAAGCTTGTTTTTTTTTCACCGCGACAGTGGCTGCTCATGCGCGATGCATGCAGACTTCTGCGGCCATTTGATGAGATCACCAAACTGGTCAATTGCAGCCAGGGCGCTATCAGTGACATCGTACCTTACGCCTTCTTTCTGGAGCTTGCATTGTGTTGTGTCATTGATCAAGCTGTCGAGGAGCAGGAAGATGAGGGAGTCGCAATGCTGAATGAATTCCCAGGGGGGGCTACTCCATCGGAGACAAGTCAGCAAGAGTCTAAAGAGGAGTCAGAGGAGGATGGTGCCTGGGGGGAGGAGGAGGAGCAAGTAAGCAGGCCCGGTCACTACATGGTAGACAGAGCTGTGAATTAGGAGTGCCTGTTTCCAGCGCTGGAACTTCTGAAAACAGCTGATCAGCAGGAGTGCCAGAGCTCTGCCCATTTGATACTGTTGACCTATCCTAAGCTCCTCAATAAGAAAATCCCAGGAAACCCCCTTCAAGAGACAGTATTAGACTATAAATTATAAAATAACTTTTTTAAAGCCTGTTTATACAGAAGTTGCAATTTTTTGTGTAGGCATCAGTTTATGCACATTTGTGACTTTGTGGGTTTCTAACACTGTCAACCTGTCACGGATGATATTGCAGATAGCTGGAAGTTATGGATAAACATCCGACTGGCTTGATCCCAAACTAAGGAGCATAAAGGTGACCCCTGTAAAACCCTAAGAGCTCACCCTGACTGCTAAGCACATACAAGGGTCTCAGAGGTAGACGGTTGCATGCCCTCGTACCTAGACTGTGTGACACCTGAAAACCCTATAATAGTGAGGGGACACGACCACCGGCTCCCTGCACTTAATACGGAGGGAGTCAGGGTCACCTAGAATCAAGCCAGAAAAGAAACACAATACAAGAAAGGACTTATCTGAACTAGCAGTAACAGAAGTCTCCAGCAGTGATCACTTCAATCCAGGAAGTAGTATAAACCGCAAAGTGAGGCAGTATGGGAGGGAATATAAAGGGAGGCAATTAGTGTGAATAGGTGCCAGCTGGGAGAAGGAAAGGAGATGACAAAGTGGAACTAAAACAAAGAACATCATGCAAGAGGTACAGAAGAACGTCTCCCAGACCTTCTCAGAGAGCTGGCGGTGACACAACCCTTTTCTAAAAAGGAGGAGGTGGGGCTTAACAAAAGGGGCATGCCCTCCACAGCCCTTAGCTGGTGTAGAATTGGATTTGTTTTGGCACACGGTCTTCTAGAAGATATTCCATAGTTCATATAAGACTGGGAGTATAGAATGCCTCCAGTGCCTGGGAATTAACATCCTGTTGAGGAAGGGTTGAGGGGACATGTAACCACTGCAGCCAATCACTGCCCATAGTGGTAAAATGTCACCTGTGTGGCACGTGACTCAGGGACATAATGAGTGGGTGACATCACTAATACAGGCAGCGATTGGCTGCAATGGTCATGTGTCTCTCCCACCTTTCCCTCAAAAGGATGATGATTCTCAGAGACCTAGGACCTGCAGAGTTAGCAATGGAACCAGGATGCAGTGACACGGACAAGGTAAATATGAACCCTACTGCGGGTCCGGCAGCTCTGAAGGGGTCTATTAAAAATTTTAAAGTTGAGAAACCCCTTTAAAATACAGTCTAGTGAATTGAAAATAGCTTTGTTCTGCAATGACATCCTGAGAAGTTCCCTCAGGATGTTATTCCTGAGAAGATCCCCATAGCCCAAAACTCAAAGTGCAACTGCTGAAATTCTTGGGTCTAGAAAGGACATTCTTGGAACCACAGAAAGAAACAACAAAAATGATTTCATAAATGAAACGCTTTATTGTTAAACATTCATGGAGGACACTTCAGGGCGATGCTACATAACATTATGTGCAATATAATGAAAACAGCAGAGTTGTTCTATTATGATTTCAGACATATCTGAAATGTGGGGTCCACCTCTTGGATCTGCACCTATCTTTAGAATGGGGGGGGGGGTGCCCTGATCTTTTCCTATTGGCCACTAAATCAAAGATCCAAGCTGCAAGATCTGGTCGGGTTTAAAAAGAAAAACCCTACACTGCTACTACTACTTCTACACAGGTGCACATCTCTTTCCTTGTCTGTCAGATTCAATACCGTACTGCTGCAGCTACTACTGCCACCAACGCCACAACTGCTACCCCTACACAGGCGCAAATCTTCTGCCTCCTTGTCTGTTATGTTTGTACTCATGCTGCTGCAGCTACCACTACACCTGCTGCTATTACTACTACTCCTACACAGCTGCAGTTCTCCTACTTTGTCAGGTTAAATATTGTTCTGCTCCCATTACTACTACTCCTAAACAGGTGAACATCTGCTGCCTTGTCTGTCAGATTTCATACTGTACTTCTGCAGTTACTACTGCCACCATTGCCACTACTGCTACTCCTACATAGCCGCAAATCTCCTGCCTTGTGTGTCATGTTTTATACTGTACATCTGCCACTGAAACTACTACTACACCTGCTGCTATTACTTCTACTCCCTGCACAGCTGCAGATCTCCTACTTTGTCAGGTTAATATTGTACTGCTCCCATTTCTACTACCCCTACACAGATGCACATCTCCTGCCTTCTCCGTCAGGTTCAGTACAATACTGCTGCTGCTCCCCATAAAGTGAGCATTCTTGAAATTCTTGTTCAGAACAAGCCATTGCTTCTGACACCACCCTGAGTGTAAACACTGCCAGATATACACCCCATTAGTGAGAAGTTTTGGATGATTTTTTTTTATTTTAAAAAGCATAACAAAGCCAAAAGTGCAATGTGTTGTTAAACAGTTTGCTTTTTACCACCGGCCACCATCTGTTTATACATATCTATATATTTCACTGCCACTTTAAGATTGCCAATGCTGCCTTGACGTTAAAGCCCTACAAGACTTCAGAATTTATTAGGGCAATCTGAGCACTGTCACTTTGGTTTGAATTTATTTGTACCCAAATGGAATCTGCTGATTTCAGAAATTTGTTCCTGCGTGACTTCTCTGATGTGTGACAAGATCTGTTTTTTGTGCAAAACATTTCCCACATTCTGGACATGAATAAGGCTTCTCTCCTGTGTGAAATCTCTGATGTTTAACAAGATTAGATTTTTGTGTAAAACATTTCCCACATTCTGAACACAAATACGGCTTCTCTCCTGTGTGACTTCTCTCATGCTTAACAATATCTGATTTTTGTGCAAAACATTTCCCACATTCTGAACACGAATACGGCTTTTTTCCTGTGTGACTTCGCATATGATTAACAAGATGTTTTTTTTGTGTAAAACATTTCCCACATTCTGAACACGAAAACGGCTTCTCTCCTGTGTGACTTCTCTCATGCCCAACAAGATCTGATTTTTGTGTAAAACATTTCCCACAGTCTGAACACGAATATGGCTTCTCTCCTGTGTGACTTCTCTTATGTCTAACAAGATCTGATTTTTGTGTAAAACATTTCCCACATTCTGAACACAAATATGGCCTCTCTCCCGTGTGACTTCTCTTATGTCTAAAAAGACCTGATTGATCTTTAAAACATTTTCCACATTCTGAACATGAATATGGCTTCTCTCCTGTGTGATTTCTCTCATGTATAACTAGATTTGATTTATTTGTAAAATATTTCCCACATTCTGAACACGAATATGGCTTCTCTCCTGTGTGACTTCTCTTATGGCTAACAAGATTTGATTGGCCTTTAAAACATTTCCCACATTCTACACATGAATATGGCTTATCTCCTGTGTGACTTCTCTTATGTCTAACAAAATTTGATTGATCGTTAAAACATTTCCCACATTCTGAACATGAATATGGTTTCTCTCCTGTGTGAATTCTCTCATGTATAACAAGATTTGATTTGATTTTAAAACCTTTCCCACATTCTGAACACTTAAACATCTCTCCTATGTGGCTTTTTTTATGTCTAACAAGATGTGTTTTATCTGTAAAGCACTCCCCACATTCTGAACAGGAGTATGGCTTCTCCCCGGTGAAAATTATTCTATATGTAGAAAGACTTGATCTTTTTGTGAACTCTTTACCACAGGGAAACATTTCACCCTCTTTCTGGTCAAGATAAGGTTCCTCATGATTAGGAAGATTATATGTACTGTGAAGTCCTGGATGTACATTAATATTTTCTCCTGAAGAGCGCTGCATATCTTCATCTTCTACTTTATAATTTAGTGACAACAAATTTCCTTTAGAATTTGTACTGGGATTTTCTGCTAAAATAAAAAAAATAATATTTGTGGCATTTTTAATAATCTAGAGTAGACACATTTATAGATTTCCTATTAGGCTAGAAGTGTATCCAGCAGGAACTAGAGGTATATAGTAAGTCATGTATTTTCAAGACACTTCTGGCTTTGGTTCAAAAAGCAGCATCAAAACTGAATGTGTGATTCCAGCCATTTAAAGTTTTCTATAACACAAAGTTCAGGATTCTGGTCTACATCTAATTTTATTACCCAAATCTAGCTAAAAATCGTGAAAAACCCAACAAGCCTGTCTTCTGACAACATATTTGACATTTCTATGCCAAGTGGGCATCACACTAATACAATAAGTTAACGTAACAGGATCTATCACGACATTCCTCATCACAAACTGCATTCATTATTAAATCAATCTCTTAGACCTGATGGACATGGTGGTTTTACTAGTAAAATCTATACTATAATGCCCACCTATGGATTACCTGACAAGCTCTTTTTAATGTACCTCCTCCTCTGCTGCTGATATCTCACACTGCAAAACCATTTTAACCATTATGAATTTTTTTTTAATAATCCATACATCTTTGCAAAGCCTCAATGCACAATCAGTACATGAAGGTCACTGGCGGCATGTAATTCCTGCACGAGGTACATATAACTCATCATGATATCACAGACACAAAAGCTGTGCCTGCATAATCCCCAGTGATCACTGTCAGCTGGATAAGAGGAAACACTACATGATGTGATGGGGACATCTCCAATCAAAGAGCAGCGCAGCAGCCGGTGATCAGATTCTCCTCCTGCCCTGAAGGCACCAAGGGCAGAATCTGAAGTCACTTTCTCCATTCATGATTCCATACCTGTGGTGACATCTCCTGGAATGTCCTCCTCCTCACTCTTACACGGGGGATCGCCCATCATCCTCTCTTCTTCATCCTCTACTTTAATAATAGTCAGATCTTCCCCCTGATTTGTCATCTGTAACAATTCAGTACAATACAGCGGACAGGTGGGAAATCTAACAGATACACATGAGAGACCCCACAATCTATGACCCCTCTATGACTGCAGGACCCCCCTATATAGATGTGCATAGGGCTCAGCTCCATCTACCTGAGGGTTCTCCAGGACCTTCTCCTCTGGACAGTCCTGGGAATACAGAGGACGGGGACATCTCTCTGGTGGATTTCTCCTCCTGGATCCATCTGTGGAGACACAAGCACACAGTGACTGAATACATGGCCTCCTGTAGATCTGTCTATAGATCAGACTCTTCTCTCAGCTCCTTCACTTCTAGGTTTATATATGGGGGGAAATAACAATATTCTCTCTGTCACCACCTATGCCGAGGTCTCAGCACCTAGCAGGCCACAGGCCCAAAGTATCCTCTGGTCTATGAGAGCAAATTACGGGCAGTGGGATGATGGCTGCTTTTCCACAATAGTACATTTTGAGGATGAGCATACAGGTATATATGGCTGGGGGGAGTGAATCCTTTTATGAGCCTTCTACAGCACCAGAGGACACCTCTGCTTTTGAGGTAAATTTCAAAAGATAGAATCCACATCAAAGTACAAGGCTCACTAATGACTAGTGCGCGGAGGAGAAGACTATCTGGTCTGATCCCACAGAAGAGCTACTGAAGAACAAACTGCTGACAACATTACTGCCGACAATGATGGAAAAGGAGAGACAGACGACAGATCCTCCTATCATCTTCCGTAGGAACTGGGTTAGGCAAGAGATGAAGAGCTCAACAATCATCTACTGCATCAAAAAGGGGCATCTGCACCGAGACCATCACCCAACAGCTCCTGGAGAAGAATTACTTTAGCAGGAAGCCACCGGAGATCCTTCAGGTGAATGGAACCCATCAATATGTCTGACTTACAAGGAAAATTCAGGGACTTAACGTCATGTGTAAAGAGTCTAACCTTTGGTGGTCCTCCATTACATGTCACTGCACACACGTGTATACACTGCACATGACGGCTCTTACCTTGTGATATAAGAGGCTGGTGCTCCTCCATTACATGTCACTGCACACACGTGTATACACTGCACATGACGGCTCTTACCTTGTGATATAAGAGGCTGGTGCTCCTCCATTACATGTCACTGCACACACATGTACACACTGCACATGACGGGTCTTACCTTGTGATATAAGAGGCTGGTGCTCCTCCATTACATGTCACTGCACACACGTGTATACACTGCACATGACGGCTCTTACCTTGTGATATAAGAGGCTGGTGCTCCTCCATTACATGTCACTGCACACACATGTACACACTGCACATGACGGGTCTTACCTTGTGATATAAGAGGCTGGTGCTCCTCCATTACATGTCACTGCACACACGTGTATACACTGCACATGACGGCTCTTACCTTGTGATATAAGAGGCTGGTGCTCCTCCATTACATGTCACTGCACACACGTGTATACACTGCACATAAAGGGCCTTACCTTGTGATATAAGAGACTGGTGCTCCTCCATTACATGTCACTGCACAGACGTGTATACACTGCACATGACGGCTCTTACCTTGTGATATAAGAGGCTGGTGCTCCTCCATTACACATCACTGCACACACGTGTATACACTGCACATGACGGCTCTTACCCTGTGATATAAGAGGCTGGTGCTCCTCCATTACACATCACTGCACACACGTGTATACACTGCACATGACGGCTCTTACCCTGTGATATAAGAGGCTGGTGCTCCTCCATTACATGTCACTGCACACACGTGTATACACTGCACATGACAGGTCTTACCTTGTGATATAAGAGGCTGGTGCTCCTCCATTACATGTCACTGCACACACGTGTATACACTGCACATGACGGCTCTTACCTTGTGATATAAGAGGCTGGTGCTCCTCCATTACATGTCACTGCACACACGTGTATACACTGCACATGACGGCTCTTACCTTGTGATATAAGAGGCTGGTGCTCCTCCATTACATGTCACTGCACACACGTGTATACACTGCACATGACGGCTCTTACCTTGTGATATAAGAGGCTGGTGCTCCTCCATTACATGTCACTGCACACACGTGTATACACTGCACATGACGGCTCTTACCTTGTGATATAAGAGGCTGGTGCTCCTCCATTACATGTCACTGCACACACGTGTATACACTGCACATGACGGGTCTTACCTTGTAATATAAGAGGCTGGTGCTCCTCCATTACATGTCACTGCACACACGTGTATACACTGCACATGACGGCTCTTACCTTGTGATATAAGAGGCTGGTGCTCCTCCATTACATGTCACTGCACACACGTGTATACGCTGCACATGACGGCTCTTACCTTGTGATATAAGAGGCTGGTGCTCCTCCATCATGGCCTCCTTGTACAGATCCTTGTGTCCTTCTATATACTCCCACTCCTCCATGGAGAAATAGACAGTGACATCCTGACACCTTATAGGAACCTGACAACACAATGACACCGTCATCATCCAGACCCCTCCAGTGCTGTTACTGGAGAATTTCCCAGCATTCCCAGCAGTGTCACCTCTCCAGTCAGCAGCTCCATCATCTTGTGGGTGAGTTCTAGGATCTTCTGCTCATGTATCAGGGGGTGAGGGGGAGGCTCTGTGATGGGGGGAGGGGTCCTGCTCCGCCCTCCTGACTCCTGGAGATGGATGATGGGAGTCACACAGTCCCCCGATGTCTTCTTCACTATTGTGTACTCCTGTGGATGGAGAGAGACACTTAGGGTATAAACCCTTCAGGGGCCATGTGCTCTCCTCCGGCCCTTTCCTCCTGGTACAACGTGCCTACTTACCTTCTCATGGGTCCTACAACATGACTATTGGTCACATGACACAGGACTCACCATATTGGGGGCTGATCTTCAGGTTCTCCGTCACTTGGAAGGTCTGGAGGCCGTTCTCCAGGACCCTGGACTCTTCCTATCACTTCCTATGATGGATTCTCCTTCCCGATGTCTGACTTGTTACAGAATACAATAAAGAGGAGAGAAATCTAGAAAAGTTTACCTCTCCGCTCAGCAGGGAGATGATCTCCAAGGTGAGGTCTAATATTCTTCTGCTGATGTCCTTCCTGTCCATCCTTGGTGGCTCATTCAGGAGAAGGCTCGTATTGCTGGTTTTCTTCATGACGTCTACAAAAAAACAGGAATAAAGGTTAATCAGTGAGTCCCATGTCCCCGATAATGAGGCCGAGAAAAAGTACAACTCATCCCGCAAAACTCAGACCCTCATAAAGCTGCACTGACGGGAAAAGCCTGAGCTCCGGGTGTATCTAAGCTCCTGGCAGTGCAGTGTGTGTCTAAGCTCCTGGTGGTGAAAACCTCATTCACATGGAGCAGATTCTCTCATCCAGCAATGAATGGTGACAACCCCCACTACTACTACTCCCATCATATTCCCACTACTCCTCCCCCCATCATACTAAGCTGAGGAGAGGAGAAGGATTCCTTGTGTGTAATGGAGGAGAATCTCCAGAGGTGACATGTCTGAGCTCTCCACCACACTGTCTCCTCACAGCTCATCTTACCTGCAGGCTGGAGGAATGGCTGATACCAGAGAGAACAAGAGCCCTGACTACCGACCAGGACCTGCCCAGTATCTGCTGCACTGCCAGAGCTGAAGGACCTGGCGTGACGTCACTGTCATGTGATCCGTGCAGGGGGCGGGGCTGAGCAGTGGGGAGAGGAGGTGATAAAGGACTTGGGATGATGTCACCATCATGTGATCAGTGCAGGGGGCGGGACTAGGTTGGTGAGTCACTAATCACATGACAGTGATATCATCACAGGTCCTTTAGCTCTCACAGTACATTTTAAATTGAAGGGGCTTTTAAAGGGAGTCTGTCACCACATTTGATGCATATTCGACCGATCAAATAGCGTTATATGTGCCACCCAGAACTTACAAACGGTACCTTTGTTGTATCTAACAGAGTTTTCTTTTAGATGAAAATGTACTTTTAAGATTCTGTAAATGCGCCCTCTCAAGTGCCCGGGGCGGCGTCTCAATCCTCCGAGCCCCAGGCAGCACCTCCTCAACGGCTGATAACGCCGCCGTCCGCGTGCCTCTGCCCGCCCGTTTACTTCCCTCCTCTGTCCTTTTCCACTACGGCTGCGCGGTCAAATTCGTAGCGGGCGCATGCGCAATGCGATGCCCGCTCCTGGTAGGGCATTGCAATACCTACTGCGTATGCGCCGGCTGAACGGCGCGAAATCAGCAGGAAGGAGGCGGCGCGCCAGCCACAGGGAGCACAGGAGAAGAAGAGGAGAGCCGAGCAGCCGTCTCAGCGATCAGCTGTCCGGAGGGTGCGCAGTGTTGACAGGTAAGTTTAGAAGCTTCAGACCGGCAAACCTAACTCCTGGGGGCTCCTTTCTTTGGCAACTTATCTATTTGAAACCACCTTTGGGGGCCACTATTTGACTATATTTTTTAGTTATTCTAAAGGGAAAATATATTTTAAAAAAAACAATATATATATATATGTACCTCTTGCAATACATTAGAGGTGGGTGGCCAACCTACTTTGTTGGGATGGTTGAAAACCCATAGATATAATGACATAGGTAGAGAGAGATATATATGGGTGCCACTCTTGTTTTATTGGGGGAGGGGGGGAATTCCTGGCTATAGAGAAGACAGAGATAGATCTATCTATCATTGGGGGCAATTTTTATTTGTTGTTGTTTGGGGAGTGTATTGAAATAACAGATTATATATATATATTATTGGGGTGGGGGAATGAAAAGAAAGATAGATAGATCTATCATTGGGGGCCACTCTTAATTTTTTTTTTTTTTTGGGTGTGTGGGGGGTCATTTAAAAGACAGAGATATAGATATATGACCACTCTTAATGAGGGGGGGGGGGGGGGAAAAAAAAAAAATAGAGATAGAAATTTATATATATATATATTAATATATAGAAGGGGGCTGGGGGTTTTATTGAATAGAGACAGATATAATGAGACATATATATATATCTGTGGGGTCCACTCTGCTTTTATTGGGGGTGTGTTATTGAATAGACACAGATATAATGAGGTATATATCACCGAGGGCCACTCTTCTTTTTTAGGTTGGTTGGGGGGTTTGAGATTGAGTGTGTATATATATATATAGACCTCATATATATCTGTGGTTGTAACTCTGTGGGCACACCAGCTCTTTAGGGGTTTGCAGGCTGGCTCAATTACACACACAATAGCACTTATAGTTATTTTGCATCTTAATTTATAATTTTTTTAAAAATTTTATTTTCTAATTATGTTTTAAAGATTATTGCACCATTAGCCAACCTTATTTTTTTTTTTTACAGGCATGAAATTAATATTTAAATCGCCCTACGTTCAACTCTAATTTTACGAGACACTCTCACAAATGAAATGGTAAGTTTACAGTGTAACTTTGCAGTCTAAAAAACGCACTGCACTTATATAATAAACAAAAGTTTTTCTATATATTCCTTTCTAAATTACATTTATTCTATGGATTTTCAAAATAGGACCCAATACCAATAAAATATAGACAATAATAATGTCTATTCACTGAATTCTTTTATACCTTGACTTTGTTTGACAGCATCTTTATAAATAGAATAATAAATTATTAATCTAACACTTTTTAGCTCTAAATATTTATTTTAATGTTTTCAATTTTTTTTTTTATATTTTGTTATAGGATGTACCGCAAAATGACACAAATGGTAATATCGTTTCTGGATTAGAACAACTTGAACAATATCAATTAGAGGGAATTTATTCAGAAAATTAGTTAATAAAATTTCATCAAGGTATCCGATAGTACCGGTATCTTAGAAAAATATTAATGTTTTTTTTTTTTTTTGACTGTCAAACAAATGATGGTTTCTGACAACGGTGAGGTAGTGTTACAAATATCGACAGATGATTCTAGCATTGTTGTGTCTACTAACTATACAGTATTAGGCTGTTACATCGATGATGATTCGCTAAATCTAGTGGTAAGTTTATGAATTAGAATTATTGTGTAATTATCAATGTACTCAGGTTTATACATTATTCATTTTTTATCAACTTCAATTACTAGAACTTGTTTGAAAACCAAGACGAAGCGGAACAAACAATTGAAACTTATACAAACATTGTTCCTTCACCAGCTACAAGTCAGTCAATAAATGAACAGATTGCAACTGAAAGCTGTGATGATCCAGAGGCAATTAGCCCGCACATTTTTGAGTTGGAATTCTTTAATGTAAATAGCAGACAGTCAACACATCTAGACATTATAGACCAGGGGTGGCCAAACTTTTTGGCTTGTGTGCCGCAATGGGTTCATAAATTGGACCCGGTGGCCGGACCGAGAGTAGATGGGGCATTTGTGTAAATTTAAATAAATTAAATGTAAATTTCGTAACAACACACTTTATGGGGGATCTGTGGATGACACTGTTATGGGGGATCTGTGGATGACATTGTTATGGGGGATCTGTGGATGACACTGTTATGGGGGATCTGTGGATGGCGCTGTTATGGGGGATCTGTGGATGGCGCTGTTATGGGGGATCTGTGGATGACATTGTTATGGGGGATCTGTGGAGGACGCACTGTTATGGGGGATCTGTGGATGACACTGTTATGGGGGATCTGTGGATGACATTGTTATGGGGGATCTGTGGATGACACTGTTATGGGGGATCTGTGGATGGCGCTGTTATGGGGGATCTGTGGATGACATTGTTATGGGGGATCTGTGGAGGACGCACTGTTATGGGGGATCTGTGGATGACACTGTTATGGGGGATCTGTGGATGACACTGTTATGGGGGATCTGTGGATGACACTGTTATGGGGGATCTGTGGATGACACTGTTATGGGGGATCTGTGGATGACACTGTTATGGGGGATCTGTGGATGTCACATTGTTATGGGGGATCTGTGGATGACATTGTTATGGGGGATCTGTGGAGGACGCACTGTTATGGGGGGATCTGTGGAGGACGCACTGTTATGGGGGGATCTGTGGATGACGCACTGTTATGGGGGGATTTGTGGAGGACACACTGTTATGGGGGGATTTGTGGAGGACACATATATAGCATCTTATGCTATGTATGTGTCATCCACATATCCCCCATTACAGTGCCATCCACAGCCCCACATTAGGGCCATCCACAGATCCACATTAGTGCCATCCAGTGTCCCAACACTGCAGTGTGAGGGGGCGGGGACGCTTGCGGCGGCCGGTGCAGTCTGACTCTGCTCTCATACACCGGCCCCGCTGCTCATATACAAAATTCATGTAAAGCATGAACTTTACCATCGCTCCATCCTCCATGGGCCTCCTGTCCCTCAGGCCTGTTCCGCCGACTTGATGAAGGCAGGAGGCGGGAGCGATGCTAAACTCAAGCTCACCGGAGTCTGCACCACTATACCGGCTACACACAAAATCCAGGGCGTGCAGGCCAAGCATACATGTCGGTTACATCTTGGGTGCAGTTATGGCACCAAAAAATATTAGTAAGCAAGGTGGAACCGACATGTATGCTTGGCCTGCACTCCCTGGATTTTATGTGGCTGTCATGGCCCATAACAGGTAGAATTTAGTGTTAGGACCACTCATAGAGGCGGCCTTGGCGCGGCGATTGGCTTAATTACTTTTTGATCAAAAACGTACACAGATGCCTCTGTTAACTTCTAGGTAGAGTGCTGGTTGCATAGTGCTGTTGCACTTTTTTGTTTGTATGTATAATTTGACACGGCTACGTGCACCTGCATACAGGGACGGTGCTGACTGACCCCCTTTTTTTTGCATAGTTCCTTGACTATGCCCATGCATGCCATTATCTTGTGTTGAATTAATTCCTCCTCCTGTGTCTGACAGCAAGCCACTGCTATTTGCCTTTCTTGGCCGTGACTTGCGCATTGCGGTACTTTTGATTTCTTGTCCTGAGCAGACGCATTCCAGACGATGCCATTGCCAACAGTCGGCATACGTTAAATAATACATTTTACCCTTTTGTTACGGAACCAACAAAAATAAAACTATGTATTTCATCTCCTAAGCTTAACCCCCAAAAAATTCTTTGTTGTCCAGATATGTTGATGTAGTACACAGAAATTCAAAAAAAAAATTTTTTTTTTTTTTAAATCCGACAGATGAACATTCTGATGGCTCAGTTAAGGATTAAATATTGTGCATGACAGTTGCAAGACACTGAAAGCTTTCGGAGTAATCCACTACTTTCAGAAAACACACAGTATAATGTTTTTCCTAGAGATGAAGAACAGGAAAATCGAATTGGAAATCGGAATTGGTGCACCTGTACTAATTGTCCTGAAATGCAAACAAACATAGAGTGTATTTGCTGTTACGAGGTTGACAATGCCCAGGAATTCATAATGGATTCTAATTGCATCATTAGGCATGAGTTTTTCCATATTTTCTGTCAACGGGAGGATACCGTCAATGTTGTTTTGAGAACCATAGGTGAAGTAAGATTACCACCTGCACAGAAGGACATGAACAGGTATATAGTACTAATAAATAGTCCTCCACTATCAGCTATTTTGGGTACTGGTATAGCTTGATCCACAACTGTTCTCTCGTACCACTGCAATTATTTACTAGTAATTAAATTTTTTTTTCACACAGACAACGCCGCAAAACAGCGTATCAAACGTTTACTGCATGGGTACACGGTTACCTAGGTGTAGGCAATAGAAGACCAATCCCTGCCTGTGTAGTTGATAAAGTTCGAAGTGCCTTTCCAGACCCTGATCTTGAGTATATGGGTTTTAAGTTTGCCCAAGACAGACCGGCAGAATTTATGGCATTGGAGTAGTTATGTTTTCTTTGTTATTCAAATCAGCTTTACAAATCAAGTTAGGGCCCTTTCACATCTGCGTTGGGCGCGTTCGTTGCCGGACATGCCGCCGGATCAGTCACAACGCAACTGACCTAAAAGCATATGAAGACTGATAAGTCTTCAATATGATTTCAATGTTACCAAGGCAGCCAGGACGCTCCTATAGTCCCGACTGCCATGGAAAAGCTGCGGGGAGAATCTACTTACCATCCCTGCGGCGGTGCTACTCGATGACGTCACCGGGTAGCTATGTCTCATGTAGCAATGCACCGTACAGATCTATGGCGCATTGCTCTATGAGATGTAGGAATCCTGTTGACGTCATCGAGGAGCGCCGCCGCAGGTATTGTAAGTAGCTTCTCCCCGACTCCACGCAGCTTTTCCATGGCAGCCTGCAGTATAGTAACGTCCTGGCTGCCATGGTAACCATTCACAAAAGCTAAACGTCGTATCCGGCGATGCGCCGAAACGACATTTAGCTTTCATACGGATCCAGATTAATGCTCTTCAATAGGCATTAATTCTGGATCCGCCCTTCCGGCATGCCTTCAGTATTTTGGGCCGGAACAAATTCCGCAGCATGCTGCAGATTTTGCACAGTCCAAAAAACGTGCCAGGACTGGATGGAAGACATCCTGATGCATCCTGAACAGATTTCTATCCATTTAGATAATCATGATCAGTTTTTTTCCGTCCAAGAGCACAGCCGACGGAGCTCTAGGACGTAAGAGGAAAACGCAGATGTGAAAGTGGCTTTAAATATTTCTCTACCACAAAGTTAAATATTTCTCTACACTTTTTCTGAATGGTTACCATGGTTGCCAGGACGCTAAAGTCCTGTTTGCCATGGTAAAGTGTAGTGGGGAGCGTGGGAGCAGTATACTCACCGCCCGTGCGGCTCCCGGGGCGCTTCAGAGTGACGTCAGGGCGTCATCCAGGCGCATGGGGCGCTCTGATGTCATTCTGGAGCGCCCCGTGAGCCGCACGGACGGTAAGTATACTGCTCCCCCGCTCCCCACTACTACTATGGCAACCAGGACTTTAATAGCGTCCTGGCTGCCATAGTAACACTGAACGCATTTTGAAGACTGATCCGTCTTCAAATGCTTTCAGTTTACTTGCGGTGTTACGGATCCGGCGGGCACTTCCGGCAAATAGAGTACACGACGGATCCGGACAACGCAAGTGTGAAAGAGATCCCCCTGCACTTACTATTATCCCCGGGCGCCGCTCCGTTCTCCCGTTATAGCCTCCGGTATATTCATAGTTAGGCTCCACCCAGGGGAACCTGCCGGCGTCTCTTTCTCCCATGCTGTAGCGCTGGCCAGAATTTGTGTGAATTTTTTTTTTTTTTGTAGGTGCTTTTTCGGATAAAAAAGTTGAAATATAGTACTTTTAGGTACTTTCCAGTGCAATATAATTAAAAAACTGACTAACGTTAATTAAAAGAACTATGTCTGTTCAATTTTGTTACTGTTTAAAGGTTATAAAGAATAAACCTTAATAATATCAAGTTGACTCTCGTTGTTTTGTACACCAATCTATTATAATACTAATGAGTAGTTTGAGAAAATGAAAACAAGACAAGAAAGTACTGTATTTTTATAAACTTTATTAAGTGTAAGAAACTGTTTACCTATTGTACCTTGATCGTTAATACACATTATTCAAACCACATAAATTTATATTTATTACATAGAGTTCTTTAGGAGGGTGGGCAATTTTATCTTTCTTAGGCCTCATTCAGACGACCGTATGTGTTTTGCGTTCCGCAAATTGCGGTTTTGCAAAACACGGATACCGGCCCGTGTGCGTTCCGCAATTTTCAGAACGCACATGGCCGCAACTATCATAGAAAATGCCTATTCTTGTCCTCAACTGCGGACAAGAATAGGACATGCTCTATATTTTTTGAGGGGCCGCATCTTTTGCGGCCCCATTGAAATGAATAGGTCCGCACCTGTTCCGCAAAATTGCGGGACGGGTGCGGATCCGTACATACGGTGGTGTGAATGGGCCCTTAATGCAACAAAGACCCTACAATTATGCCTAATCTAACTGCTATATTAATTATTAACATAGTTGACCATTGGACATAATGTACTACAATTGGAGGATATTGACTGTATACCATTCTATCCATGACCACAAAGTAGCACTCCAGCTGTTTTCAAACTCCGACTCCGAGCATGCTCCATTCATGCCCAGTATGGCCTTATGCAGACGACAGTGAAAAATGGCCGTGTGACGGCCCTCTAGGTAACGGCCGTCAAACGGCCATTTTTAGCACCAATGTAAGTCTAGCGGCCAGTGAATAGCGTCCATCCAAAAACAGGACTTGTCCTATTTCTGACCGTTTCCACGGCCGTGCGGACCCATTGAAATCAATGGGACGGTTTTTAACGGCCTATTGACAGTAAGGCACCAGTCTCACGGACGTTAAAAACGTGTAGACAGGCCATGAATGGCGGCCCCGCCGCCCCTATAGAGTATATATGTTGAACCTAGTAGCACGAAACTTCAATATCGCGGTACAGTCTCCCTCAGAGCAAGTATTGGGTGCCTTCATACGCCCGCCTTCCTTGTTCATTCATAAAGTGTGCCGAGCAGGCAGGCAGGAATTGAGGCGCACTCTCAGTTCCTCCATGCACCTCAGGTCCCGCCAGACTGATCCAACCACTTTATGAATGAACAAGGCAGGCGGGGCGGTTGGCGCATTAAGGCACTGAATACTTGCTCTGAGGGAGACTGTGCATCAATACTTAAAGAGGACCTTTCACCAGAATAAAACATCTAAACTAACTATACAGACGTGTAGAGCGGCGCCCAGGGATCTCCCTGCACTTACTGTTATACCTGGGCACCGCTTCCGTTCGCCCGGTATAGCCTCCGGTATCTTCATAGTTAGGCTCCACCCAGGGGAACCTGACGCTGTCTCTTTCTCCTATGCTGTAGCGCTGGCCAATCGCAGCGCTCAGCTCATAGCCTGAGTTTTTTTTTCTCTCAGGCTATGAGCTGAGCGCTGCAATTGGCCAGCGCTACAGCATGGGAGAAAGAGACGCCGGCAGGTTCCCCTGGGTGGAGCCTAACTATGAAGATACCGGAGGCTATAACGGGAGAACTATCACGATCGGCGTGACTATGACATACGTGACACAGAGGGAGGGAACGAGGAAGGCCCTGCCCAAGTGAGAGGGAAGGTGGTAACCCTTGACTCACCTTGCGGCTGGCACCTGGCTGCCCTGACGTCCCTAGACGGGTTCCTCACCCGTACGCCGATCACGTGCCTAAAACCCTGGCTTTCCCTGAGCTGAGCCCTAGATAGTGAACAGGGCGGTGGGAACACTAGTCCGCACCACTAGCTCTAAAGGAAAACACCAAGGGGAGGACAAACAATACAGACTCAACATATAATCCCAGGTGGGCGACAACAGGAGACAACAAGAAGCCCAACAGGGATCCGGAGGGTAGCACTCTGGAACGACAACCAGGATTCACAACTCCAGTTGGTCAGTATAGAAGTCCAGGCAGGAAGCTCTATAACTGGCAACTAGAGAAGTGTGAGGGGAGAATATAAGGAGGTTGGGAGTGGCAGACAAGAAACAGCTGAGGAGGAGAAGCTACGGATCCCTGAGTGAGACAAAAAGGATAACAAGGCAAACACAGAAAACAATCACTAAGAAACAACGTGATCTTTAGATATAGAGCGCGCAGCCACCCGCTGCGACTTCCTGACCCCGGGTATAACGGAGTCAGACGTGGCTCTTGATACCCTCGTGACAAGAACGGAGCGGCGCCCAGGTATAACAGTAAGTGCAGGGGGATCCCTGGGCGCCGCTCTACACGTCTGTATAATTAGTTTAGATGTTTTATTCTGGTAAAAGGTCCTCTTTAAGTAAGTTTGGGCTACTAGGTTTTAACTACATAATTTTTAGGGGCTGCAGTTGTCCCTGACCCCTTTGCGGACACTGAGGATGTCATAATGGTGGATTTGTGGAGTACACTAATCAGGGATATGTGGAGGACCCTGTTATGGGGATCTGTGAGTAACACTTATATAGCATAAAATGCTACTATATATGTTTCACCCACAGATCCCCCCATGAGAGTGTCGCCCACAGATCATGGGAGTCAGATGGGTGGGTCTAGAAATAAGTGGGCTTTTTGAAGACGGGCACTAAGTCCACTAGCATCACACTAATTTCCCACATGGACACTGTTGATGTTAAATTTTTTAGGCTTTGTTTTTTTTCCTTAAATTTTTTTTAGATCAGAAGAACCCTCACTACCATAACTGCTAAAACTGTAGTTAATAATTATTAATCTAATGTAGAAATTAAATTGATACGATTATTTTATAGCTATACTAAACTGTAGTGAACTATGTAGTTTACCTATATATTATCAAACTAATCATATATTTAAGTAATTTTTGTGATATTCTGAATTTTTTTAATATATTTTTGGAGTTTAAACAAAAATGTAATAATAAATCTTGGTTTTTAACTGCCTCCGGACCGCCTAATTCAGGATCGCGTTCCGGAGGCGGCAGCTCCAGGCAGAGTCACGCATCTATGTGTCATCTCGCGAGACGCGAGATTTCCTGTGAACGAGCGCACACAGGCGCGCGCGTTCACAGGATCGGAAGGTAAGCGAGTGGATCTCCAGCCTGCCAGCGGCGATCATTCGCTGGCAGGACAAGTTTTAGCATTAGGAAGTGCGGGTAGCGCAATAAAGTGTACCATTTTGCTAAACCTGTCTATTACTACCAAAATAACTGTTTTACCCGCAGACAACGGTAAGTCAGTGATGAAATCCATAGACAGATGTGTCCATGGCCTATTGGGGATAAAAAGAGGCAATAAAGACCCTGCTGGACGTGTATGAGAGACTTTCGCGCGTGCACAAGTAGAGCAAGTAGACACGAAATCTATTACATCCTGACGCAACCTTGGCCACCAAAAACGACGAGATAATAGCTCCAAGGTTGCTTTACTACCCGGGTGCCCAGCAAGTGCCGAATTATGATGTTCTTTTAATAATTCAAGACGCAGGTTTAACGGTACAAACAATTTCTCTGAGGGGCAAGAGGCCGGGGCGTCCCCCTGAGCCTCTAACACCTTTCCCTCTAGAACAGAGTGTACAGCAGAGACAACCACTCCTCTTTGTAAAATAGGTACCGGATCACTAGCATTACTCCCTCCAGGAAAACTACGAGATAACGCGTCTGCCTTGGTATTTTTTGCCCCAGGACGATAGGTGATTACAAAGTTAAATCTGGTAAAGAATAGCGACCACCTAGCTTGTCTAGGGGTGAGACGCTTAGCCGATTCTAGGTACAGAAGGTTTTTGTGATCCGTAATCACCGTGACAGGGTGGATTGCTCCCTCTAAGAAGTGACGCCACTCTTCAAGCGCCAGCTTAATCGCCAACAGTTCCCTATTTCCAGCATCATAGTTCTTCTCTGCAGAAGATAATTTTTTGGAAAAGAAAGCGCAAGGGCGCCATTTGCCAGGAGACGGACCCTGAGATAATACAGCCCCCACTCCCACCTCTGACGCATCTACCTCAACAATAAAAGGCTGGGAGACATCAGGTTGAATTAGAACAGGTGCCGAGGTAAACCTCTCCTTTAGAGAGGAAAATGCATTTTTAGCGGCGTCAGACCATTTAGAAAAATCAGTCCCCTTCCTAGTCATGTCGGTAAGGGGTTTAACGATCACTGAATAATTTTTAATGAACTTTCTATAGAAATTTGCGAAACCCAAAAACCGTTGTAGGGCTTTAAGGTTCTCAGGAAGCTCCCAATCTAAAATTGCCTGGACCTTCCCAGGATCCATACGGAAACCTGAAGCAGATAATAGATATCCCAGGAACTGTATTTCCTGAACGGCGAAGACACATTTTTCAATTTTCGCATATAATTTATTCGTCCGTAGGACCTGCAGTACTTGCCTGACATGCACCTCATGTGTTTTCAGATCAGCCGAATAAATTAAGATATCATCTAGGTATATGACTACAAACCTGCCGATGAGATGACTAAAAATATCATTAACGAAATGTTGGAAGACAGCAGGGGCATTGGTCAGACCGAAAGGCATAACTAGATTTTCATAATGCCCCTCAGGGGTGTTAAAGGCTGTCTTCCACTCATCCCCTTCCTTGATACGAATCAGATTGTAGGCCCCCCTAAGATCAAGTTTGGAGAACCACCTAGCACCCGCAATCTGATTAAAAAGGTCAGGAATGAGAGGAAGAGGGTATGGGTCTCGGATGGTTATCCGGTTTAGCTCACGGAAATCTAGGCAAGGACGCAGGCCCCCATCTTTCTTTTTAACAAAGAAAAACCCTGCAGCCACGGGTGAAGAAGAGGGTCTGATGTGTCCCTTAGCCAGACTCTCGGAGATATAATCTTTCATGGCTTGTCTCTCGGGACCCGAAAGATTATACAACCTGGACTTGGGTAATTTTGCACCGGGAATCAGGTTAACCGGGCAATCATAAGGACGATGAGGTGGTAGCTTCTGACAACCCTTTTCATAAAAAACGTCCTCAAAGTCCGAAATAAATGTAGGTAGGGAAGTTATGGAGGCGATTAAGCAATTGTTATTTAAGCAATTCTCTCTGCAATGCTCACTCCACTCCAATATCTCCCTGGCCTGCCAATCCACCACTGGATTGTGCGCTACCAACCAGGGAAGACCCAATACCACAGGAGAGGGAAGGCCCTCCAGAACGTAACATGAAAGACACTCATTATGGTGGTCCCCTACCCGAAGGTGTAAATTATGAACAATGTGGGTGAGGTTTCTCTGAGACAGAGGAGCAGAATCTATAGCGAATACGGGAATAGGTCTCTGCAGCGTACGGAGAGACAAACCCATAGTGCGGGCAAAATGGGTATCTATCAAATTTACCCCTGCTCCACTGTCTAGAAAAAAAGAAATAGACTCCGTCTTAACACCAAAAACAATAACCGCTGGTAACACAAATTGAGATGTTCGTATGGAGGAAACGTATACCCCCCGGCTGACATCCTCCGCACAGCCTGGGGTTAGTAGTTTTCCGACGGTCTTTTGTTTTTGAGAACGGAGGGACAGACATTAATGAAATGACCCTTCCCCCCACAGAAAAAACAAGCCCCCCCCTACGGCGAACCTCAGGAGGACGGACCTGAGGAGAAGTTCCGCCTAGCTGCATAGGCTCATCTAAGTCAGTACAGACTAACTGTTGCTTGGGAGGGGTAACCAATTGCTCAGGAATTTTCGATCTCTCCCTAAGACGTCTATCTATTCTGATAGAGAGGGACATAACAGCATCAAGGGAAAGGGGGGTCTCATACAGCGCCAGTGCATCCTTAACCCTTTCAGATAACCCAGAGCAGAACTGACTCCTGAGAGCCGGGTCGTTCCACTGAGTATCCGTAGCCCACCTACGGAACTCTGAGCAATATTCCTCTGCTGACCGATCACCCTGTAAGAGTCTCCGTAACTTCGACTCAGCCAGTGCGACTCGGTCAGGGTCATCATATATGAGACCCAAAGCCCCAAAAAATCCCTCCACTGACCGGAGAGCCTGGGAACCAGGGGGCAACGAGAACGCCCAGGATTGCGGGTCCCCCTGAAGCAGGGAAATGACAATCCCTACCCGCTGTTCTTCATTACCTGAGGAGTAAGGGCGCAACTTAAAATATAATTTGCAGGCCTCACGGAACGTCGCAAATTTGTCCCTTCCCCCAGAAAATCTGTCAGGAAGAACAACCTTGGGTTGCTGCTGTTGTTGGAGGACAGACGCCTTCAATCCTGCCACCTCCAAAGACAGGCCATGAAGCTGTTTTGCCAAGGCAGCAATAGGATCCATATTGGATTCTAAGTAGAGAAAAAAAAAAACAACAAAAAAAATGTTTTATTTTTATTTTCTCAAAAAGTAAGGGCCAGTTATAATATCACGATCGGCGTGACTATCACATACGTGACACAGAGGGAGGGAAAGAGGAAGGCCCTGCCCAAGTGAGAGGGAAGGTGGTGACCCCTGACTCACCTTGCGGCTGGCACCTGGCTGCCCTGACGTCCCTAGACGGGTTCCTCACCCGTACGCCGATCACGTGCCTAAAACCCTGGCTTTCCCTGAGCTGAGCCCTAGATAGTGAACAGGGCGGTGGGAACACTAGTCCGCACCACTAGCTCTAAAGGAAAACACCAAGGGGAGGACAGACAATACAGACTCAACATATAATCCCAGGTGGGCGACAACAGGAGACAACAAGAGGTCCAACAGGGATCCGGAGGGTAGCACTCTGGAACGACAACCAGGATTCACAACTCCAGTGGGTCAGTATAGATGTCCAGGCAGGAAGCTCTATAACTGGCAACTAGAGAAGTGTGAGGGGAGAATATAAGGAGGTTGGGAGTGGCAGACAAGAAACAGCTGAGGAGGAGAAGCTACGGATCCCTGAGTGAGACAAAAAGGATAGCAAGGCAAACACAGAAAACAATCACTAAGAAACAACGTGATCTTTAGATATAGAGCGCGCAGCCACCCGCTGCGACTTCCTGACCCCGGGTATAACGGAGTCAGACGTGGCTCTTGATACCCTCGTGACAGTAGGTCAGAAGTGTAAAAAGTGGCCTGGTCATTAAGGGTGTTTAAGCTAGGGGGGCTGAGGTGGTTAAAGAAAGATTTGTAGTTTTAGAACGTAAGTTCCTACTTAACTGTCCTAATAATGTTTTACTACCTATATAATAAATTTTTAAAACTGTATAAAAAATGTAATCAATTTTTTTTATATATTATTTTGAATTTTTTAAATTTAAATAAACCTTTTTTCTTAAACAGTATTCAGTTTAACACAATTAATGAAAAAAAAAATTAAGATAATATTAGAAAGTACAGGTTCACTAGCACATCCAGTAACCTAGAAAAAAAAAAAAGAAAATTAGAACATATTAAATAATTTATTAAGATTAAATAAATTTAAATTTATAAGAATTTACCTTGATCAAAAACCAGCACGGTAACTAGGTGCACATGCGAAAGGTCTAGTGTATAATACAGTCTAGTGAATTGAAAACAGCATTGTTCTGCAATAACATCCTGAGAAGATCCCCGTAGCCCAAAACTAAAAGTGAAAACTGCTGAAATTCTTGGGTCTAGAGAGGACATTCTTGGAACCAGAGAAAGAAACAACAAAAATTATTTCATAAATGAAACGCTTTATTATTAAACATTCATGGAGGACACTTCAGGGCGATGCTACATAACATTATGTGCAATATAATGAAAACAGCAGAGTTGTTCTATTATGATTTCAGACATATCTGAAATGTGGGGTCCACCTCTTGGATCTGCACCTATCTTTAGAATGGGGGGGGGGGGGGGTGGCCTGATCTTGTCCTATTGGCCACTATATCAAAGACCCAAGCTGCATGATCTGGTCTGGCTTAAAAAAAAACTGCCAAATTTCCTGCCCTACTGTTTCTGGAATGTCCATGAAATTGAATGGAAGTTATGGGCTGCAGACTGCTGATAGAAACCCGAATTCAGTGTTTAGTACACTGCAGACAGAAGATGGAAGCCGGCTCATGTATCTCCCCGATGCACTCGCTAACTAATCAGCCACTGGAGACATAGGGGAGAGAAGCACTGCCACTGCTCACCGCAGCCAGTGTGAATATAGTTGGGGACAAGCACTGCGACAGACCACAGGGACAGATATGTGTACAGCCATGCCCAGATCCAGCAGCAGCAGCCAAAACAGATTGCTGAACATGATGGAAGATTATTCAACCACTGCACCAACCAGATGCAATCAGCAAACTGATAGACACCAACTGAACAACCAGGTTTAGTTGTATCTGTGCTGTGCCCTTTCCTCAGCACCTACCCTGACCCCATGGCCTTCTGAGTAGACAGAGTAGACGAGCCGCAGGAATACCGTACTGCTGCAGCTACTACTGCCACCAACGCCACAACTGCTACACCAACACAACCGCAAATCTCCTGCCTTGTCTGTCAGATTTCATACTGTACTGCTGCAGTTACTACTGCCACCAATGCCACTACTGCTACTCCTACACAGGCGCAAATCTTCTGCCTTGTCTGTCAGATTTCATACTGTACCGCTGCACTTACTACTGCCACCATTGCCACTACTGCTACTCCTACATAGCCGCAAATCTCCTGCCTTGTGTGTCATGTTTTATACTGTACATCTGCCACTGAAACTACTACTACACCTGCTGCTATTACTTCTACTCCCTGCACAGCTGCAGATCTCCTACTTTGTCAGGTTAATATTGTACTGCTCCCATTTCTACTGCCCCTACACAGCTGCACATCTCCTGCCTTGTCCGTCAGGTTCAGTACAATACTGCTGCTGCTCTCCAAAAAGTGAGCATTCTTGAAATTCTTGTTCAGAACAAGCCATTGCTTCTGACACCACCCTGAGTGTAAACACTGCCAGATATACACCCCATTGGAGAGATGTTTTGGATGATTTTTATTATTTTAAAAAGCATAACAAAGCTAAAAGTGCAATGTGTTGTTAAACAGTTTGCCTATTACCACCGGCCACCATCTGTTTATCCATATCTATATATTTCACTGCCACTTTAAGATTGCCAATGCTGCCTTGACGTTAAAGCCCTACAAGACTTCAGAATGTCATCCACAATTTATTAGGGCAATCTGAGTACTGTCACTTTGGTTTGAATTTATTTGTACCCAAATGGAATCTGCTGATTTCAGAAATTTGCTCCTGCGTGACTTCTCTGATGTGTGACAAGATCTGTTTTTTGTGCAAAACATTTCCCACATTCTGAACATGAATAAGGCTTCTTTCCTATGTGAAATCTCTGATGTTTAACAAGATTAGATTTTTGTGTAAAACATTTCCCACATTCTGAACACAAATACGGCTTCTCTCCTGTGTGACTTCTTTTATGTCTAACAAGACCTGATGTATCTGTAAAACATTTCCCACATTCTGAACATGAATATGGCTTCTCTCCTGTGTGAAATCTCTGATGGGTAACAAGTTCTGATTTCCGTGTAAAACATTTCCCACATTCTGAACACAAATATGGCTTCTCTCCTGTGTGACTTCTCTCATGCTTAACAATATCTGATTTTTGTGCAAAACATTTCCCACATTCTGAACATGAATATGGCTTCTTTCCTGTGTGAAATCTCTGATGTGTAACAAGATTAGTTTTTTGTGTAAAAGATTTCCCACATTCTGAACACATGTATGGCTTCTCTCCTGTGTGACTTCTCTCATGCTTAACAAGATCAGATTTTTGTGTAAAACATTTCCCACATTCTGAACATGAATATGGCTTCTTTCCTGTGTGACTTCGCTCATGATTAACAAGATATGTTTTTTGTGTAAAACATTTCCCACATTCTGAACACGAAAACGGCTTCTCTCCTGTATGACTTCTCTCATGCCTAACAAGATCTGATTTTTGTGTAAAACATTTCCCACATTCTGAACATGAATATGGCTTCTCTCCTGTGTGACTTCTCTTATGTCTAACAAGACCTGATTGATCTTTAAAACATTTCCCACATTTTGAACATGAATATGGCTTCTCTCCTGTGTGATTTCTCTCATGTATAACTAGATTTAATTTATTTGTAAAACATTTCCCACATTCTAAACATGAATATGGTTTCTCTCCTGTGTGAATTCTCTCATGTATAACAAGATTTGATTTGATTTTAAAGCCTTTCCCACATTCTGAACACTTAAACATCTCTCCTGTGTGGCATTTTTTATGTCTAACAAGATGTGTTTTATCTGTAAAGAACTCCCCACATTCTGAACAGGAGTATGGCTTCTCCCCGGTGCGAATTCTTTTATATGTAGAAAGACTTGATCTTTTTGTGAACTCTTTACCACAGTGAAACATTTCACCCTCTTTCTGGTCAAGAGAAGGTTCCTCATGATTAGGATGATTACATGTATTGTGAAGTCCTGGATGTACATTAATATTTTCTCCTGAAGAGCGCTGCATATCTTCATCTTCTACTTTATAATTTGGTGACAACAAATTTCCTTCAGAATTTGTACTGGGATTTTCTGCTAAGATAAAAAATTAAATTTGTGGCGTTTTTAATAATCTAGAGTAGACAAATTTATAGATTTCCTATTAGGCTAGAAGTGTATCCAGCAGGAACTAGAGGTATATAGTAAGTCATGTATTTTCAAGACACTTCTGGCTTTGGTTCAAAAAGCAGCACCATAACTCAATGTGTGATTCCAGCCATTTAAAGTTTTCTATAACATAAAGTTCAGGATTCTGGTCTACATCTAATTTTATTACCCAAATCTAGCTAAAAATGCCAGTGAAAAACCCAACAAGCCTGTCTTCTGACAACATATTTGACATTTATATGCCAAGTGGGCATAACACTAATACAATAAGTTAACGTAACAGGATCTATCATGACATTCCTCATCACAAACTGCATTCACTATTAAATCAATCTCTTAGACCTGATGGACCTGGTGGTTTTACTAGTAAAATCCATACTATAATGCCCACCTATGGATTACCTGACAAGCTCTTTTTAATGTACCTCCTCCTCTGCTGCTGCTATCTCACACTGCAAAACCCTTTTAACCATTATGAAAAAAATTAAATAATCCATACATCTTTGCAAAGCCTCAATGCACAATGACAGTACATGTAGGTCACTGGCGGCATGTAATTCCTGCACGAGGTTCATATAACTCATCATGATATCACAGACACAAAAGCTGTGCCTGCATAATCCCCAGTGATCACTGTCAGCTGAATAAGGGGAAGACTACATGATGTGATAGGGACATCTCCAATCAAAGAGCAGCATAGCAGCCGGTGATCAGATTCTCCTCCTGCCCTGAAGGCACCAAGGGCAGAATTTGAAGTCACTTTCTCCATTCATGATTCCATACCTGTGGTGACATCTCCTGGAATGTCCTCCTCCTCCTCACTCTTACACGGGGGATCGCCCATCATCCTCTCTTCTTCATCCTCTACTTTAATATCAGTCAGATTTTCCCCCTGATTTGTCATCTGTAACAATTCAATACAGTACAGCAGACAGGTGGGAAATCTAAAAGATCCACATGAGAGACCCCCACAATCTATGACCCCTCTATGACTGCAGGACCCCCCTATATAGATGTGTATAAAGCTCAGCTCCATCTACCTGAGGAGTCTCCGGGACCTTCTCCGCTGGACAGTCCTGGGAATACAGAGGATGGGGACATATCTCTGGTGGTCTTCTCCTCCTGGATCCATCTGTGGAGACACAAGCACACAGTGACTGAATACATGGCATCCTGTAGATCTGTCTATAGATCAGACTCTTCTCTCAGCTCCTTCACTTCTAGGTTTATATATCAGGGGGAAATAACAATATTCTGTCTCTCACCACCTATGCCGAGGTCTCAGCACCTAGCAGGCCACAGGCCCAAAAGTATCCTATGGTCTATGAGAGCAAATGGCGGGCAGTGGGACGATGGCTCCTTTTCCACAATAGTACAGTCGTGGCCATAAGTTTTGAGAATTACATAAATATTGGAAATTTGAAAAGTTGCTGCTGAGGTTTTTATAATAGCAATTTGCATATACTCCAGAATGTTATGAAGAGTGATCAGATGAATTGCATAGTCCTTCTTTGCCGAGAAAATTAACTTAATCCCAAAAAAACCTTTCCACTGCATTTCATTGCTGTCATTAAAGGACCTGCTGAGATCATTTCAGTAATCGTCTTGATAACTCAGGTGAGAATGTTGACGGGCACAAGGCTGGAGATCCTTATGTCAGGCTGATTAGGTTAAAATGGCAGACTTGACATGTTAAAAGGAGGGTGATGCTTGAAATCATGTTCTTCCTTTGTTAACCATGGTGACCTGCAAAGAAACGCGTGCAGCCATCATTGCGTTGCATAAAAATGGCTTCCCAGGCAAGGATATTGTGGCTACTAAGATTGCACCTCAATCAACAATTTATAGGATCATCAAGAACTTCAAGGAAAGAGGTTCAATTCTTGTTAAGAAGGCTTCAGGGCGTCCAAGAAAGTCCAGCAAGCGCCAGGATCATCTCCTAAAGAGAATTCAGCTGCGGGATCGGAGGGCCACCAGTGCAGAGCTTGCTCAGGAATGGCAGCAGGCAGGTGTGAGCGCATCTGCACGCACAGTGAGGTGAAGACTTTTGGAAGATGGCCTGGTGTCAAGAAGGCCAGCAAAGAAGCCACTTCTCTCAAAAAAAAACATCAGGGACAGATTGATCTTCTGCAGAAAGTTTGGTGAATGGACTGCTGAGGACTGTGGCAAAGTCATATTCTCCGATGAAGCCTCTTTCCGATTGTTTGGGGCATCTGGAAAAAGGCTTGTCCGGAGAAGAAAAGGTGAGCGCTACCATCAGTCCTGTGTCATGCCAACAGTAAAGCATCCTGAGACCATTCATGTGTGGGGTTGCTTCTCATCCAAGGGCTCACTCACAATTTTGCCCAAAAACACAGCCATGAATAAAGAATGGTACCAAAACACCCTCCAACAGCAACTTCTTCCAACAATCCAACAACAGTTTGGTGAAGAACAATGCATTTTCCAGCACGATGGAGCACCGTGCCATAAGGCAAAAGTGATAACTAAGTGGCTCGGGGACCAAAACGTTGACATTTTGGGTCCATGGCCTGGAAACTCCCCAGATCTTAATCCCATTGAGAACTTGTGGTCAATCCTCAAGAGGCTGGTGGACAAACAAAAACCCACTAATTCTGACAAACTCCAAGAAGTGATTATGAAAGAATGGGTTGCTATCAGTCAGGAATTGGCCCAGAAGTTGATTGAGAGCATGCCCAGTCGAATTGCAGAGGTCCTGAAAAAGAAGGGCCAACGCTGCTAATACTGACTCTTTGCATAAATGTCATGTAATTGTCGATAAAAGCCTTTGAAACGTATGAAGTGCGTGTAATTATATTTCACTACATCACAGAAACAACTGAAACAAAGATCTAAAAGCAGTTTAGCAGCAAACTTTGTGAAAACTAATATTTGTGTCATTCTCAAAACTTTTGGCCACGACTGTACATTTTAAGAATGAGCATACAGATATATATGGCTGGGGGGAGTGAATCCTTTTAAGAGCCTTCTGCAGCACCAGAGGACACCTCTGCTTTTGAGGTAAATTTCAAGAGATAGAATCCACATCAAAGTACAAGGCTCACGAATGACTAGTGCGCGGAGGAGAAGACTATCTGGTCTGATCCCACAGAAGAGCTACTCAAGAACAAACTGCTGACAACATTACTGCCGACAATGACGGAAAAGGAGAGACAGACAACAGATCCTCCTATCATCTTCCGTAGGAACTGGGTTAGGCAAGAGATGAAGAGCTCAACAATTATCTACTGCATCAAAAAGCGGCATCTGCACCGAGAAATCCCCCAACAGCTCCTGGAGGAAAATTACTTAAGCAGGAAGCCACCGGAGATCCTTCAGGTGAATGGAGCCCATCAATATGTCTGACTTACAAGGAAAATTCAGGGACTTAACGTCATGTGTAAAGAGTCTAACTTTCAGTGCTCCTCCATTACATGTCACTGCACACACGTGTATACACTGCACATGACGGCTCTTACCCTGTGATATAAGAGGCTGGTGGTCCCCCATTACATGTCACTGCACACACTGCACATGACACCTCTTACCTTGTGATATAAGAGGCTGGTGCTCCTCCATCATGGCCTCCTCGTACAGATCCTTGTGTCCTTCTATATACTCCCACTCCTCCATGGAGAAATACACAGTGACATCCTGACACCTTAGAGGAACCTGACAACACAATGACACCGTCATCACCCAGACCCCTCCAGTGCTGTTACTGGAGAATTTCCCAGCATTCCCAGCAGTGTCACCTCTCCAGTCAGCAGCTCCATCATCTTGTACGTGAGTTCCAGGATCTTCTGCTCATGTGTCAGGGGGTGAGGGGGAGGCTCTGTGATGGGGTGAGGGGTCCTGCTCCGCCCTCCTGACTCCTGGAGATGGATGATGGGAGTCACACAGTCCACCGATGTCTTCTTCACTATTGTGTACTCCTGTGGATGGAGAGAGACACTTAGGTAATAAACCCTTCAGGGGCCATGTGCTCTCCTCTGGCCCTCTCCTCCTGGGTACAATGTGCCTACTTACCTTCTCATGGGTCCTACAACATGACTATTGGTCACATGACACAGCACTTACCATATTGGGGTCTGATCTTGAGGTTCTCCGTAACTTGGAAGGTCTGGAGGCCGTTCTCCAGGACCCTGGACTCTACCTATGATGGATTCTCCTTCCTGATGTCTGACTTGTTACAGAATACAATAAAGAGGAGAGAAATCTAGAAAAGTTTACCTCTCCGCTCAGCAGGGAGATGATCTCCAAGGTGAGGTCTAATATTCTTCTGCTGATCTCCTTCCTGTCCATCCTTGGTGGTCATTCAGGAGAAGAGGAGAGAACTGGAGGAGCTGGAGGCTTCTAGTACTGCAGGCACCTTTATGAGAAGAGAGGAAATCATCCAGGGAACAAGACCAGATGTCACCTCCAGAACCGCACTTCCGGAGCCTGGAGGGGCCCCGCTTCTCAGAGCCCCCACCACATGGATTCCAGGGGCCCCAACATGGAGATTTCTGGTGGCTCCACAGGAGATAAATGATGCAGGTCCCACCTCTGGGCTGTGCTCAGCTGTGTCCACAACTCCTAGAGAAGAGACTGGAGAGAGCTGAGCTCAGGCCGGGCCCCGCTCCATTCATTCTCCTCCTGGATGCAGGGGCCCTTCACCAGGACAGTCATGGGCCAGCGAATGAGTTCAACCCCCACTATCCCCACTACTATTCCTCCTATCAAAATAAGCTGAGGAGCGGAGAAGGATTCCTTGTGTGTAATGGAGGAGAATCTCCAGAGGTGACATGTCTGAGCTCTCCACCACACTGTCTCCTCACAGCTCATCTTACCTGCAGGCTGGAGGAATGGCTGATACCAGAGAGAACAAGAGCCCTGACTACCGACCAGGACCTGCCCAGTATCTGCTGCACTGCCAGAGCTGAAGGACCTGGGGTGACGTCACCGCCATGTGATCAGTGCAGGGGGCGGGACTAGGTTGGTGAGTCACTAATCACATGACAGTGATATCATCACGGGTCCTTTAGCTCTCACAGTACATTTTAAATTGAAGGGGCTTTTAATAGAATTTAGCCCCGCCCTCAAATCCTTCTTTGAAATAATGTCTAAACTTGTTGGAAAAGTCCTTCAGCCTCCATATCAGAACATCATCTCATAAAGTGTCCTAGACCTCTCCAGAGCCCATACATTGTAGGCTTTACCCAGCAGCAGGTCCTATTGTACTATGCATTCTGTATTAACAATGCTATTATTTTCCCTTATAACCATGTTATAAGGGAAAATAATAAAGATAAGGTCCTTATCCCGATCGTCACCTAGCAACCGTGCTTGAAAATCGCACCGCATCTGCCCTTGCTTGCAGATGCTCGCGATTTTCACCCATCCCCATTCACTTCTATGGGGCCTGCAGAATATAGAACATGCTGCGATTTTCACGCAACGCACAAGTGATGCGTGAAAATCACTGCTCGTGCGCACAGCCCCATAGACATGAATGGGTCCGGATTCAGTGCGGTTGCAATGCGTTCACCTCACACATCGCACCCGTGTGGAAATCTCGCCCGTCTGAAAGAGGCCTAGGAGTTGTGGACACAGCTGAGCACAGCCCAGAGGTGGGACCTGCATCTATCAGACATTTATCTCCTGTGGAGCCACCAGAAATCTCCATGCTGGGGCCCCTGGAATCCATGTGGTGGGGGCTCTGAGAAGCGGGGCCCCTCCAGACTCAGGAAGTGCGGTTCTGGAGGTGACATCTGGTCTTGTCCCCTGGATAATTTCCTCTCCTCTTCTCATAAAGGTGCCTGCAGTACTAGAAGCCTCCAGCTCCTCCAGTTCTCTCCTCTTCTCCTGAATGACCACCAAGGATGGACAGGAAGGAGATCAGCAGAAGAATATTAGACCTCACCTTGGAGATCATCTCCCTGCTGAGCGGAGAGGTAAACTTTTCTAGATTTCTCTCCTCTTTATTGTATTCTGTAAAAAGTCAAAGATCGGGAAGGAGAATCCATAATAGGAAGTGATAGGAAGAGTCCAGGGCCTGGAGAACGGCCTCCAGGCCTTCCAAGTGACGGAGAACCTGAAGATCAGCCCCCAGTATGGTGAGTGATGTATCATGTGACCAGTGACCAATAGTCATGTAGGAACCATGAGAAGGTAAGTAGGCACGTTGTACCCAGGAGGAAAGGACCAGAGGAGAGCACATGGCCCCTGAAGGGTTTATTCCCTAAGTGTCTCTTTCCATCCATAGGAGTACACAATAGTGAAGAAGACATCGGGGGACTGTGTGACTCCCATCATCCATCTCCAGGAGTCAGGAGGGCGGAGCAGGACCCCTCCCCCCATCACAGAGCCTCCCCCTCACCCCCTGATACATGAGCAGAAGATCCTAGAGCTCACCCACAAGATGATGGAGCTGCTGACTGGAGAGGTGACACTGCTGGGAATGCTGGGAAATTCTCCAGTAACAGCACTGGAGGGGTCTGGGTGATGACGGTGTCATTGTGTTGTCAGGTTCCTATAAGGTGTCAGGATGTCGCTGTCTATTTCTCCATGGAGGAGTGGGAGTATATAGAAGGACACAAGGATCTGTACAAGGAGGCCATGATGGAGGAGCACCAGCCTCTAATATCACAAGGTAAGAGCCGTCATGTGCAGTGTGTACACGTGTGTGCAGTGACATGTAATGGAGGAGCACCAGCCTCTTATATCACAGGATAAGAGCAGTCATGTGCAGTGTATACACGTGTGTGCAGTGACATGTAATGGAGGACACCAACCTCTTATATCACAAGGTAAGAGCCGTCATGTGCAGTGTATACACGTGTGTGCAGTGACATGTAATGGAGGAGCACCAGCCTCTTATATCACAGGGTAAGAGCCGTCATGTGCAGTGTATACACGTGTGTGCAGTGACATGTAATGGAGGAGCACCAGTCTCTTATATCACAAGGTAAGAGCCGTCATGTGCAGTGTATACACGTGTGTGCAGTGACATGTAATGGAGGAGCACCAGTCTCTTATATCACAAGGTAAGAGCCGTCATGTGCAGTGTATACACGTGTGTGCAATGACATGTAATGGAGGAGCACCAGCCTCTTATATCACAAGGTAAGACCCGTCATGTGCAGTGTATACACGTGTGTGCAGTGAGATGTAATGGAGGAGCACCATCCTCTTATATCACAAGGTAAGAGCCGTCATGTGCAGTGTATACACGTGTGTGCAGTGACATGTAATGGAGGAGCACCAGCCTCTTATATCACAAGGTAAGACCCGTCATGTGCAGTGTATACACGTGTGTGCAGTGACATGTAATGGAGGAGCACCAGCCTCTTATATCACAAGGTAAGAGCCGTCATGTGCAGTGTATACACGTGTGTGCAGTGACATGTAATGGAGGAGCACCAGCCTCTTATATCACAAGGTAAGAGCCGTCATGTGCAGTGTATACACGTGTGTGCAGTGACATGTAATGGAGGAGCACCAGCCTCTTATATCACAAGGTAAGACCCGTCATGTGCAGTGTATACACGTGTGTGCAGTGACATGTAATGGAGGAGCACCAGCCTCTTATATCACAGGGTAAGACCCGTCATGTGCAGTGTGTACACTGTTGTGCCTTTTCATAAGTGTAAACATTTATATATGAGTGTTCTAGTTATAATGGGTATTTATGGCCTATGAGAAGCCATGGTGGATCAAGTTCACTATTCTATATGGATTTTGTTTTTATGTCGGCCAAAATGAGTTCAGAGGAAGGTTACTGAGTATAAAGGTTCTTCCTTGCAGATGTGTGCCAATCTGGAAGGGAGTGTTTCTTACCTCATCTCATGGATTTATGACAGGAGATAAGAATTCCCTGGACGCAGCTGCTACTAATTACCTATACAGTTAGGTGTTTATTAATGAAGCAGAAAATCTGTGTATTTATACAATCAACCTTAGTTTTGTATAAAAATCTAAAAGACATATATTTCTTTATCTTATATTGTTATATATTCTGAAGGACCTTGATGTATCCAGTGTCTTGTATATATTTCTCGCTAGGAGAATATTCCTTTCTAAAACAGCGTTAATGAGGATTCGTTCAGAAGATGCTGTGTTATTCTAACTAGCGCTTAATCACTGTTAGACAGCTAGAAGATACCCAACACCTGTGCTAGTATAGGCCTCAATTGTATTTCTTATCTATAACAATGGATTTATAGGTTGGGAAACTCTTGCTGGTTCCTCCAAGTCTGGATTATAATGGCTACATGTGTTGAATTAAATGCCTTATCGCTGATTTAAAGTACCGAGGTCAAATGTATAGAATGCAGGATGATGTCAGGCATGTATAAGTTAACCATTTCTAGTATGATGCTAATGGCTTATACAACAGTGCCACCTAGCTGTAAGTAGGTATCATTACACCAGTAACAGAAACGTATCCTGGGAAATGCAGTGACATCATCAGCCATTATCATAGTTACACGTCCATCCGACATGATTGGAAAACTCTGCACTTTTTTTAAACTGATGATCTATCCTCTGGATAGATCATCAGCATCTGATCGGCAGGGGTCCGACACCCGGGACCCCCACCAATCAGCTGTTTGAGAAGGCAGCGGTGATATAGCAGCCATCTCACTGTTTACCGCTGGCCCAGTGACGTCACGACTAGTATCAACTTGCCTGGATAGATCATCAGTTTAAACAAAGTGCAAAACCCCTTTAAGACTCTGCAAAATATCTGCCTCTGGGTAATGTATGTTTTTGTTATCTGTAGTATTAATATAAATTAGTTGGTTTGATTCTTAGCCAATCCCCGCTTATTGTGGACGGATAAGATTAGTTCCTACATCAATATTATCACTATTCAGCAACAATGCATATTGCTGAATAAAAATTTATATTGATTTTCAGAAGAAACTCTCTGTTGGGAATCTTTATATTCCCTAGTCTGATATCAAGCCGATAATTTATACGTTTATGTCACAGGGCGCCGGCGACGCGATCTTCCTGCACTGGGCCGCCAGAGTCCTGCCTCTCTCCCTGAGGGCAATGCACGTGGCGTCCCCGTCTCCCAGGTAATAGCGGACAGAGCGGACCCGACCGCGCTCCTGCTGTCTGTACGGCACCAAGTTGGCCACTCGGTGCTCGGCTTCTGTGTCTGAGCGGGTCATGTGACGCTGGCCACATGACATGACCATGAGCCTTTCACTATTTATACAGGCATCCTGCTGGCCACAGGTTGCCTGCGATTTTGGTCCTGTGCCTATTGCTACTACTCAGTGCTTCTGCTACTCTGGATTTTGACCCTTGGCTTTTATTCCTGACCCGACCTCGCCTGCCCTTGTGTACTGACATGACCTCCAGGTTTGACCCTTAGCTTGTACTCTGACCCATCCTTGCTCTGCCTCTCTGCACTTATAGAAGTTAGGGACCGTCGCATAGGACGGATAGTGTAAGTAGGCAGGGACAGAGGCATGGGTGGCAGCAGGTGGGTGCACTTCCTCTTCCCCTCTCCCTAGTGCATGACAGAATCACAGGCCTTATCTCCCTATGGACCCCCTTCTAAGCCTTACTAACCATGTCCAGAACCTGGCGCAGATTGTGCAGGATTTGAGGGAGATATTACAACTCCAAGAATCCGCTCAATCTCTCCCTACTTCTGATCTACCTGTACTTCAGGCAGAACCCCATGTCAAACTGCCTGATAGATTTTCTGGGGACCACAAGTGTTTTTTGACCTTCAAGGAGTGTTGTAAATTATACTTCCTCCTGCGGCCCATATCGTCTGGGTCCGATCAGCAAAGGGTGGGAATTGTTATTTCCCTCTTACAAGGGGACCCTCAAGAGTGGGCGTTTTCTTTGCCTCCTGACTCTCAGTGTCTTAGGTCGGATGATGCATTTTTTCAGGCCCTGGGGGTCCTTTATGATGAACCTGACAGAGCTTCCGTAGCTGAGTCCCAGCTTAAGGCCCTAGTCCAGGGTGATCGGCCGGTAGAGGATTACTGCACTCAGTTTCGTAAATGGTGCGTTCCTTCTGGCTGGAATGAACCGGCGCTTAAAAGCCAGTTCAGGTCCGGACTCTCTGAGAAACTTAAGAATATGCTGGTGTGTTATCCCTGTCCCGAGTCCTTAGAGGACACTATGACCCTGGCTATTAGATTGGACAGACGTGTTAGGGAGAGACAGCGGGAACATTTATTTCTTTCACAGACTGTCCCTAACCCTGAATCCATTCCAGTGGGACTTAGGGTGGAAGCGCCGACTGAAGAACCATGGAATTAGGTATGACCAGAAGGCAACAACGGCGACAACAAGGTACCTGTTTCTACTGTGGTGGCACTGATCATTGGGTCCGTCAATGTCCTAAGATCCCTCCCTCCGAAAGCTCATCCATCTCTGAGGGATCCAAAAGGCAAGGTACTTCCTGTGGTGGTAAGAAAAAAATTGCTTGTTCCCATTACTGTTGTTTTTGGGCCTAAAAGGTAATGCTTTTATTGATTCCAGTTCTGCCGCTAGCTTTCTAGATCTAGGGTTCGCCCTACAAGTGGGAATACCGGTGTTAACCTTGTCCACTCCTATAAGTCTTGTAGCCATTGACTCAACTCCTTTGCAGGAAGGGGGGGGGGGGGGGCGGTCAGATATTGCACCCCAGAGATAACCTTGTCCGTGGGAGTGTGTCATACTGAGAAATGCTCCCTATTCATTCTGGAGAATTTGCCCGTTGAAGTGGTCTTAGGAATGCCGTGGCTCCAAGTTCACAATCCGACCATCAACTGGGCTATGGGGGAATTAGAAAGGTGGGGTCCTAACTGTTCCCCTTGTGTATCCATAGTGGTAGCGGGGGTTTCTTCTAGCCCTATGGCCATTCCTCCATATATTGAAGACTTCCGCAATGTTTTTTCTACCTTCGAGGTCGAGGAACTTCCACCCCATAGGTCTTACGATTGTGCTATTGAGTTGGTGCCGGGATCCAGGTTTCCCAAGGGTCGTATTTTTAACTTGTCTGGGCCGGAACGTGGTGCCATGAAAGATTATATTAAAGAGAGCCTAAGTAAGGGGCATATCAGGCCATCTACTTCTCCTATGGGGGCTGGTTTCTTTTTTGTTAAAAAGAAGGACGGTGGTCTCAGACCCTGTATTGATTACAGACAATTGAACAAGTTCACAGTTAAAAATCAATATCCCCTCCCTTTGATTCCTGACTTGTTCAATCAGGTTCTGGGAGCATCGTGGTTTTCTATACTTGATTTAAGAGGGGCATATAACCTAATTCGTATCAAGGAGGGAGACGAGTGGAAAACTGCCTTCAATACTCCGGAGGGACATTTTGAGTACCTGGTAAGGCCATTCTGACTCAGTAATGCCCCAGCAGTTTTTCAGTATTTTATGAATGACATCTTCAGGGAATTTATCGACAGGTTTATGATTATTTATCTGGATGACATCCTTATTTTCTCTGCGGATTGGGATTCCCATATGTCACATCTTAAACTTGTGCTCGAAGTTCTCAGAGAAAATGAGCTATCCGCCAGGTTAGAGAAATGTGTGTTTGGGGTGCAAGAGATATTGTATCTCGGTTATGTTCTTACCCCCCACTCATTTAAGATAGATCCGGGGAAGGTGCAGGCTATCCTGGAGTGGGTGAGACCATCTTCCCTAAAGGCATTACAGCGTTTTTTGGGGTTCTCTAACTATTATAGAAAATTAATAAAAGAAATTCTGTTATTGCCAAGCCGCTAACCGACCTAACCAAGAAGGGGGCAGATCTTGTTAATTGGCCGACTGAGGCCATCGAAGCCTTTGAAACCCTTAATAAGTGCTTCCAAGACGCCCCAATCTTGATTCAGCCGGATCAGAAGAGACCTTTTGTGGTTGAAGTTGATGCTTTTCAGGATGGAGTGGGGGTGGTTCTTTCTCAGGGATCGCCTAAGCTCACCAATCTAAGACCCTGTGCTTTTTTTCCCAGTAAATTTTCTTCTTCGGAGAGGAATTATGACATTGGGAATCGTGAATTACTGGCCATTAAGTGGGCATTTGAGGAGTGGAGACACTTTTTGGAGGGGGCCAAACACTGTGTCACGGTTCTCACTGATCATAAACATCTATTGTTCCTCGAGTCTGCTAAACGTCTCAATCCTAGACAAGCCAGGTGGGCTTTGTTTTTTACTAGGTATAACTCTATCACTTTCAGACCAGGAAGTAAGAATGTTAAGTCTGATGCCTTATCTCGAATTTTTCGTGCCTTCCAACCTCCTGACACGCCTCCTGAACCCATCTTACCGGCTAACATCATCATAGCATCGGTGTCTGCTGACCTCTCTTCGGAGATTAAATCTGCACAACATCTCGCTCCTGCACGAACACCCGCAGATAAGTTATTTGTTCCTGGCCATTTCCGTCTCCGACTTCTGGGTGAGTGCCATGATTCTGTGCTCTGTGGTCATCCTGGTGTTGAAGCCACTAAGGAATTGGTATTTAGAACCTTCTGGTGGCCTACATTATTTAGGGACATCAGTTCGTATGTGTCTGCCTGCGAGATATGTGCAAGGTCCAAAACTCCTAGAACCCGTCCTGCGGGTGAGTTGCTACCACTACCTATTCCGAGTAGACCTTGGTCACACATCTCTATGGATTTTATCACTGACTTGCCGCCCTCCGAAGGAAAGTCGGTGATATGGGTAGTGGTAGACAGATTCAGAAATATGGTACATTTTGTTCCTCTAAGTAAACTCCCTAGTGCCAAGACTTTGGCTTCCTTGTTTATCGATCACATTGTTCGGTATCATGGAATTCCTGAGAATATTGTCTCTGACAGTGGTGTCCAATTCGTTTCCAGATTCGGGAAAGCCTATTGAAATTTCATTGTCCTTTTCGTCAGCCTTTCATCCCGAGACTAATGGGCAGACGGAACGCTTGAATCAGGCTGTCGAACAATTCCTTAGGTGCTATATCTCTGATAACCAGTGTCTGTGGGTGAAATACCTTCCATTGGCAGAGTTTGCCATTAACAACCAGGTGAACTCATCCACTCATCTCTGTTTTACTGCAATTTAGGGTTTCATCCTCTTTTTGGTTCCTTTTCTTCCGTGGCTTCTGGGGGATCCGGTTACTTCAGAACTGTGCACAGTCTGGGCCCAGGTTCAGTCGAACCTGGAGAAAGCCCAGGAGGTTCAGAAAAAGCAAGCAAGCAACAGGAAATGCACTAAGGGAGCTAATTTTGAAGTCGTCGTGAGAAGGTGTGGCTATCCACCAAAAATCTGTCCCTAAAAGGGCTGTCTAGGAAATTTGATCCACGCTTTATAGGACCATATGAAATACTTGACATTGTTAACCCGGTATCTTTTAAGCTGAAACTACCTGACACGTTTCGAATTCATGATGTGTTCCATAAATCTTTGCTCAAAAAGTAAGTTTCGCCTGTTGTTCCTAAACAGGAATCTCCATCTCCGGTGGAGGTTAACGGTTAAGATGAGTTTGTTGTTTCTAGGATTATTGATGTTAGGAAGGTCCAAAACTCACTGCAATAACTGGTTCATTGGAAGGGTTTTGGACCTGAAGAAAGGTCCTGGGTACCTGCTCATAGAATACACGCCGATAGGTTGATTAAGAGGTTCCATCTCGAAAACCCAGGGAAGCCGTCTCCACTGTCCTTGGGTCCTGAGGCCCCTCGTGAAGGTAGGGTACTGTCACAGGGCGCCGGCGACGCTCGGCGTCCTCTGTTCCCCTGGCAACAGTATCAGGCTGAGCACCGAGCTGGCCACTCGATGCTCGGCTTCTGTGTCTGAGCGGGTCATGAGACACTGGCCACGTCACATGACCTTAGCCTTTCACTATTTATACAGGCATCCTGCTGGCCACAGGTTGCCTGCGATTTTGGTCCTGTGCCTATTGCTACTACTCAGTGCTTCTGCTACTCTGGATTTTGACTCTTGGCTTTTGTTCCTGACCCAACCTCACCTGCCCTTGTGTACTGACGTGACCTCCAGGTTTGACCCTTGGCTTATACTCTGACCCGTCCTTGCTCTTCCTTGTGTACTGACGTGACCTCCAGGTTTGACCCTTGGCTTGTACTCTGACCTGTCCTTGCTATTCCTTGTGTACTGAAGTGACATCCTGGTTTGACCCTAGGCGTGTTTGTTTACCGTCATTGTTACCCCTGTTCACCTACGTGAGTGTTGATCTCTGGCATTTCAGTATTGCTTCTGACACTTTACGTGACTTCGGATCCATCTGCGGGGTTCCCTCCTACTGCCTCTGCCTGGCTATATTCTGTCTCTGTCCGCTCTGCCTCTCTGCACTTATAGAAGTTAGGGACCGTTGCCCAGTTACGCCCCGCCGCCTAGGACGGATAGTTTAAAAAGGCAGGGACAGAGGCGTGAAGGCAGCTAGTGGGTGCACTACTCTTCCCTCTCCCTAGTGCATGACAGTTTATTGCAATACTACCAAACACCCCAAGATTTGTTCATAGTTTGGCAGAGCAAGGGTTCGTATCTGTCATTTTATTTATTGAATTTCTGCATATAATCAGTTGATATATAGCTTTCATATTTAAGCAGAATTAGCATATTTCGCATTGGTTTGCTAGAGAGCGTTGGTAAATTTGTGGTGTGTCAGCAATTTGGGTACTACATTTCATTGTATTTATTGCATTATTATTGGTCATATATTTATTGTATATAAATTACGGTATAATAAGTCATTTATATTTTTTCATAGACGCTGGTACCGTATTTTTACTAATTGCACAAAATAATTAGGTTCTCAATCAATTTTTTTTTTTTAAAGGGGTTTATACAGTATATTCCCCTTGGATCAAAAGTCTTAAGGATAATTTTTTTTCCTTTGATCCTTTCTTTGATATAAGGCACTTGCTTTATATCCCCGACATAACTGGAGGCACTGCTGAGATCGAGTTAATTCTTTAATTATTTGTGCAAATAGTAACACGCCTCAGATTCTCTACTGTCTGAGCCATCCAGGCCTGTTCATAGTAAAAGAAGTTTTGAAGAGTAGACTAACCTGGCTCAGACCTTTCCCCCTGCCTGGGGATTAAGGAACCACGGACAGGTTGGGGGACCGTGAGGCTTCCAAACCTACCGCTTTGACAACAAGTAGTATCTGGATCGGCTGAAGCAAGAGGTTTTGGGTCACCGCATCTCCTTGAGGTTTCCACATCAGGGGAAGTCTGGCCAGAGGCTATTTGCTGTGTGAAATACATCAGAACAGCGAAATGGAAGTGAAATTACCGTCACAAACACCAGCAGAATATTGATAAATGCACTGAGATCATCTGCCTTACCTCAATAAGTAGAGGACACTCCAGTAGAGATGGGCTTGCGAATCGCCCGGCAGTCGTTTCACGGTGAACTTTGCTCGTTCGCTGATCGGCGAACATATGGCGATGTCCGCCGGCGCCATATTCTTTGCATTGTGCAGAACTTTGATCCATGACACATCCATAAGGTGGGACAGGACAGCCAATTGAGACATTTCAGCACATGGACATACCACCTTCCATATAAATAAACACGATCATTTTACATGCAGTTTTTTGCCAGTGTAGAGAGAGGTTGCTGTGTGGAGCAGGAACAGGCTGTTAGAGAGTATAGAGACACCAAACGCTAGCTAATAGGGCCACAAAAGCCTTTTTAAGGACTGATACAGGTGTGCTATTGATAGGTGTGACATAATGAGGGGTGTGATATACTTATAATATACTTTCTAACATAGAAAGAATATTATAGTGAATAGCTATACAGGAGGGACAAACGCTATTGGAACAACTTGCAACTGGTGTGATATACCATACCAGTGTCCCCCCAAAAAATCTGAATGAGGCAGGACTGCGATATATCTAGAATATCATTTCTATATGGTGCATTTGCAGCTATACAGAGGGACAAACTCTATTGGAACAACTAATTGCAACTGGTGTGATATACCAGTTGCCCCCCCAAAAAACTTAAGGGGTTCTATATACCTGCTTCCACAAATACTGCTCTTCTATAGGGACTTTGTCACAGGGTCGGGCAGGTGCACCAGGCCGGAACCTAAGTGGGAAATTGGAAAAGATGCGTGCGATTACGTCAATGGATGCACCAGAGTTGGTTGAGTGGCTCACTCAGTGTCACTACCAGAGCTTTGGGACGTTCTCACAGCTCTGTTTCTCCACCCCTGTGATGATGTCACTACTAGAGCTGGGAGGCGTTCTCACTACTCTGTTTACTTCTGGTTTCTTTCACCACAGCTGTCCTTCATGTGTTTGATTTCCTTCTCTTTATATCACCCCTCCTCCTATGATAGGATGTGGATTATAGTTCTCACTTCAGTTGTGGCTCTAGCTTTGGTTTCTTCACTTGTGGCTATCAGTCCACTGGACCTGTGTTCTGCTGCAGCTAGCACTCCGGATTTTGCCAGCCTGTCCTTGGATCCGTCTTCTCTGCGGCTACAACACCTTCAGCTAAGTCTGCAGACATTGTTGTGTTCCTGTTTATTTTCTGACTGGATCTGAGGTGGCCACGGTTCCCTCCATATACTGAGTAGGGCACTGGTGGCCGTGCCCCTTCCACTATTGTAGGGGTTACAGTGGTCATTAGTCTTAGGCACGTGGGCATGCCTCGTTCCGCCTTTTGGATCCGGGCATGTGCTGTAGCAGAATAGGGAAAGCGTTGAGGGTCGGACAGGGGTCACCCTTTATCCTCCCTAGTTCTGGGTCCAGTCAGATGCTCTGTACTGTGAATTACTATCGTTGCTCACATACACCCGTGACATTATAATCCACCAAAACCGTCCTTTTTTGACATGGATCCGCTTTCTGACCTGGTTGACCGCATGCAGGGTCTTTCTTTGGAAGTAGCGGATCTCCGTCAATCTATGATCCAGCTTCAAGCATTGGGCCCTGCTCCGGCTCATGGAGTCTGTTGCGAGCCAAAAGTCTCACTTCCGGAGACGTTCTCCGGGGGCAGTGAGAATTTTGTTCGTTTCAGAGAGGCATGCAAACTCCATTTTTGCTTGTGTCCCCACTCTTCTGGTAATCAAGAGCAGAGGGTGAGGATTGTCATCTCCCTGCTCAGGGGTAATGCTCAGACTTGGGCTTTTTCGCTGCCATCAGGGGATCCCTCCCTTCGATCCGTGGAGGGATTTTTTGTGGCCCTGGGGCAGATTTATGATGACCCGGATCGTGTTGCTCTGGCCGAATCTAACCTACGTGTTTTATGCCAGAACAAACTGTCTGCAGAGCTTTATTGTTCTGAATTTCGGAGATGGGCAGCTGATTCGGGTTGGAATGATGCTGCACTCCGGAGTCAGTTCTGTCATGGTCTCTCGGAGAGATTAAAAGATGCGTTTGCTTTCCATGAGAGACCAACGTCCTTAGAGTCTGCCATGTCATTGGCGGTACGCCTTGACAGGCGTCTAAGAGAAAGAAACGAGACCTCTCTGTCCAACCATTGTCAGTCTAGGGGCAGTGGTGCGGACTCATTCAGTGTGCAGGGGCCTCATCCTGTCTCGCTCCCCTCTGAGGAGGAGCCCATGCAGCTAGGTCGACTTGCCCCTGATAAAAGAGGATTTAGTCCTCAGAGTATGGTCTGTTTTTGTTGTGGGGGAATAGGTCATTTGGCAAATGTTTGTCCGTCTAGGAGATTCTTGAACCGTACTAAGAGCGATAATAAGAGAAAAATCTCAAAAGGTAAATCATCGAGTTCTGCTTCATCTGCTACTTTGGGCAAAGTTGATGTAGGATTTGATGCTTTTCCTCTGACCTGCAGTTCCCGTTTTCTCCTGTCTGCCAGGGTGGCGCTAGAGAGCAAAGTCATTTCTTGTGAGATTTTTGTCGATAGTGGAGCGGCTGTCAATCTTATTGATACTCAATTTGTAGCCATGCATGGTTTTCAGGTTTGCACATTAGATAAAGATATACCTGTTTTTGCTATTGACTCTGCTCCACTCTCACAGAGATCTCTGAAGGGCATTGTTCACAATATCCGGCTAGCTGTAGGTGACACTCATGTGGAGGATATATCTTGTTTTGTCCTTAACGGATTGCCGTCTCCTCTAGTTTTGGGGTTACCCTGGCTCACTAGACATAACCCCACTATTGATTGGCAAGGAAGGCAAATAAATGAGTGGAGTGATTTTTGTAGAGAGAATTGTCTCACAGCGACTTTTGCAGAGGTGTCTACTAAAACGGTGCCATCATTTCTCTCTGATTTCTCGGACGTGTTTTCCGAGAGCGGTGTTCAGGAGCTACCTCCTCACCGGGAGTTTGACTGTCCCATTAACCTCATTCCCGGCGCCAAGCTGCCAAAAGCACGCCTCTACAATCTCTCACAACCGGAAAGAATCGCAATGCGAACTTACATCTCCGAGAGTCTCGAAAAGGGGCATATTCGTCCCTCAAAGTCACCTGTGGCAGCGGGTTTTTTTTTTGTTAAAAAGAAAGATGGCTCTCTGAGACCTTGCCTAGATTTTAGGGAGCTGAACCGTATCACGATTCGCGATCCCTATCCCCTTCCTCTGATCCCGGACCTCTTCAATCAAATTGTTGGGGCCAAGGTGTTTTCCAAATTGGATTTGAGAGGCGCGTACAACCTGGTCAGGGTCAGAGAGGGGGATGAATGGAAAACGGCCTTTAATACCCCTGACGGGCATTTCGAGAATCTCGTTATGCCTTTCGGCCTGATGAATGCTCCGGCCGTCTTTCAGCATTTTGTTAATAGTATTTTCTATCATTTAATGGGGAAATTCGTATTGGTATATCTTGATGATATTTTGATTTTTTCCCCTGATGTTCAGACCCATCAGGATCATCTTTTTCAGGTTCTGCAGATTCTGCGGGAAAATAAATTGTACGCCAAGCTGGAGAAATGTCTTTTTATGGTATCGGAGATTCAATTTCTGGGTTTTCTCCTGTCTGCTTCTGGTTTTCGCATGGATCCCGAGAAGGTCCGTGCTGTACTTGAGTGGGAGCTTCCTGAGAATCAGAAGGCATTGATGCGCTTTCTGGGTTTTGCGAACTATTACAGAAAGTTCATTTTGAATTATTCCTCTGTTGTCAAACCCCTCACTGACATGACAAAAAAGGGGACGGATTTTTCCTCTTGGTCGGAGGAGGCGCTTGCAGCCTTTTCTAAGATTAAAGAAAATTTTGCGTCTGCTCCCGTCTTGGTGCATCCCGATGTTTCCTTACCTTTTATTGTTGAGGTGGATGCTTCCGAGGTGGGTGTGGGTGCGGTTTTGTCCCAGGGCCCTTCCCCTGCCAAGTGGCGACCCTGTGCCTTTTTCTCTAAAAAACTCTCCCCGGCAGAGAGAAACTATGATGTGGGAGATAGGGAGTTGTTGGCCATCAAGTTGGCTTTCGAGGAATGGCGCCATTGGTTGGAGGGGGCCAGGCACCCTATCACCGTTTTTACCGACCATAAGAATCTGGCATACTTGGAGTCGGCCAGGCGTATGAATCCGAGACAGGCCAGATGGTCTCTGTTCTTCTCCAGATTCAATTTTGTTGTTACATTCCGACCTGGGATAAAAAATGTGAAGGCTGATGCTCTCTCTCGCTGTTTTCCGGGAGGAGGAAACTCCGAGGACCCGGGTCCCATTTTGGCGGAGGGGGTAGTTGTTTCTGCTCTATATTCCGATTTGGAGGCTGAGGTCCAGGCTGCCCAGACTGAGACACCTGCCCGTTGTCCTTCTGGGAAGTTGTTCGTGCCTCCTGAGCTACGTCACAAACTCTTTAAGGAGCATCATGATACGGTTCTTGCTGGTCACCCCGGGAGTAGAGCCACGGTGGATCTCATTGCTCGGAGATTTTGGTGGCCGGCTCTTCGTAAGTCGGTGGAGGGTTTTGTGGCTGCTTGTGAGACGTGCGCTCGCGCTAAGGTCCCTCGTTCACGGCCTTCAGGTTCCCTTCTCCCGTTACCCATTCCTTCCCGTCCTTGGACACACCTGTCCATGGACTTTATCACGGATCTTCCTCGTTCCTCGGGGAAGTCGGTGATCCTGGTGGTGGTGGACCGTTTTAGCAAGATGGCTCATTTCGTACCTTTCCCTGGTTTACCCAATGCTAAAACGTTGGCGCAAGCTTTTGTCGACCATATTGTTAAATTGCACGGCATTCCCTCTGATATTGTTTCCGATAGAGGCACGCAGTTTGTGTCCAGGTTCTGGAAGGCTTTCTGTTCTCGCCTGGGGGTTCGGCTGTCCTTCTCTTCTGCTTTTCATCCGCAGTCGAATGGTCAGACTGAGCGCCTCAATCAGAATCTGGAGACATATTTGCGCTGTTTTGTTTCAGAGAACCAGGAGGATTGGTGTTCATTTCTCTCTCTTGCTGAGTTTGCTCTGAACAACCGTCGTCAGGAATCTTCTGATAAGTCACCATTCTTTGGTGCATATGGGTTCCATCCGCAGTTTGGTACATTCTCGGGAGGGGCTCTTTCTGGTTTACCTGAGGAGGAGAGATTTTCCTCGTCTTTGTCTACCATTTGGCAAAAGATTCAGAGTAATCTTAAAAAGATGAGTGAGAGGTATAAGCGTGTGGCTGATAAGAGACGTGTGCCTGGTCCGGACCTGAATGTGGGTGATCTGGTGTGGTTGTCTACTAGAAACATTAAGTTGAAGGTTCCCTCCTGGAAATTGGGTCCCAAGTTTATTGGGCCTTATAAAATCTTGTCAGTCATCAATCCTGTTGCCTTCCGTCTTGATCTTCCACGGGTTTGGAAGATACATAATGTATTTCACAGATCTCTCTTAAAACCATATGTCCAGCCCACGGTACCCTCCTCTTTGCCTCCTCCTCCGATTTTGGTTGATGGCAATCTGGAGTTTGAGGTTTCCAGAATTGTGGACTCTCGCATGGTCCGCGGTTCTCTTCAGTACCTCGTTCATTGGAAGGGTTATGGTCCTGAGGAGAGGATGTGGGTTCCGGTGTCGGACATTAAAGCCACTCGCCTCATCAGGGCATTTCATAGGGCTCATCCTGAGAAGGTGGGTCCTGGGTGTCCGGAGTCCACCCGTAGAGGGGGGGGTACTGTCACTACCAGAGCTTTGGGACGTTCTCACAGCTCTGTTTCTCCACCCCTGTGATGATGTCACTACTAGAGCTGGGAGGCGTTCTCACTACTCTGTTTACTTCTGGTTTCTTTCACCACAGCTGTCCTTCATGTGTTTGATTTCCTTCTCTTTATATCACCCCTCCTCCTATGATAGGATGTGGATTATAGTTCTCACTTCAGTTGTGGCTCTAGCTTTGGTTTCTTCACTTGTGGCTATCAGTCCACTGGACCTGTGTTCTGCTGCAGCTAGCACTCCGGATTTTGCCAGCCTGTCCTTGGATCCGTCTTCTCTGCGGCTACAACACCTTCAGCTAAGTCTGCAGACATTGTTGTGTTCCTGTTTATTTTCTGACTGGATCTGAGGTGGCCACGGTTCCCTCCATATACTGAGTAGGGCACTGGTGGCCGTGCCCCTTCCACTATTGTAGGGGTTACAGTGGTCATTAGTCTTAGGCACGTGGGCATGCCTCGTTCCGCCTTTTGGATCCGGGCATGTGCTGTAGCAGAATAGGGAAAGCGTTGAGGGTCGGACAGGGGTCACCCTTTATCCTCCCTAGTTCTGGGTCCAGTCAGATGCTCTGTACTGTGAATTACTATCGTTGCTCACATACACCCGTGACACTCAGCCTTCCGCTTATGCACCCTCCTCATCCTCTTTATCTGCACCCTCCTCATCCTCTGTATCTGCACCCTACCCACCCTCTGCCGTGTGCACCCCCAAAGACACCACCACCACCACCATAGCCCCTCCACTCGAGTCAGAGGAATTATTTTCCCATTAATTCCCAGACCTTACCGATGCGCAGCCATTCTTGGCATCGGATGAGGGAGAGGAGGTAGCAGCGGCCGCCATCCAGCGGTCTGACAACAGTACCCAGATCGGCCCAAGGAAAGTGGTCCCAGCTGTTGCTACATAATCCGAGATCTTTAATGTCAGTGTTGGTGAAGGTGACGATGATGACGTGTCGATGGACGTCACGTGGGTGCCCACAAGAGAGGAAGAGGAGGAAAGTTTAGAGGGAGAGATGGAGCAGCAGATTGTGAGGAGAAGCAGGCAGAACTCGCAGTGCACAGGAGGCAAAAAGCAGACTGCAAATGTATCTGGAGCAAGCCATCGACCATGCACGATCACATCTTGTGCTCCCAGGATGCCGGCACATGGCTCAGCAGTGTGGGCTTTTTTTAACGTGTCATTTGCTGATAATAGTGTTGCCATCTGCAGCCTGCGCTATCAACGCATAAGTTGCGGTAAGCCCAACACGCACCTAGGGATGACCGCATTAAGAAGGCACCTGGCCTCCCATCATTGAGCCCAGTGGGAGCAATGCCATCAGAATCCACAAAGCCACACTCCTGGTGCTCCATATCCTGCCTCTTCTCTCTCCTCACATTTGTCCTCCACCTTCCACTGTGCCGTCATCCCGACAGTACCCTTCTGGCACAAGGCAGGCTTCCGTGGCCTAAATGTTCGAGCGTAAAAAAATGACGACGCTGGATAATCCTCTTGCCCAACGGCTGACCACTGGCTTGTCGGAACTGCTAGCCCGCCAACTGCTGCCATATAAATTGGTGGACTCAGAGGCCTTTAGAAAATTTGTGGCCATTGGCACACCGCAATGGAAGGTCCCCGGAAGGAAATATTTCTCCCAGAAGGGCATCCCTGAACTATATGGCCAAGTTCAGCGGCAAGTTAATATATCTCTGGCACACAGTGTCGGTGCTTACACACATCTGACCACAGACACGTGGTCTAGCAAACACGGGCAGGGAAGGTACATAGCTTTTACTGCCCACTGGGAGAAACTTCTGACTGCCGTCAAGCATGTAACCCGTGGCACCCGTGTGGATTTGGTGTTACCGCCACGGATATCATGCAGGCCTGCCTCTTCTTCTCCTACTCCATCCTCTGTCTCCCCCTCGTCCGACTCCTCCTTTTCCACTTCTACCGTCTCTTCTGCTGCGCCCCCCAAAACCTATTCGACGTGCCAGGTGAGGCGTTGCCATGCTGTGCTGCAGCTGTTGTGCCTGGAAGCCAAGAGCCACACCGGTTCTGCACTCCTTTCAGCTCTGCAGTCACAGGCCGATCAGTGACTAACCCCACTCAATTTGACAGTTGGTAAAGTGGTGTGCGACCACGGTGCCAATCTGCTGAGCGTGCTGAAACAGGGCAAAATGACACATGTGCATGGCACATATCCTGAACTTAGTCGTGCAGCGATTCGTTGCCAAATACCCCGGGGTCCAGGATTTCTTGCGGCAGGCCACGAAAATCTCTGGCCATTTTAGACGATCTTACACGGCCATGGCTCGTCTAGCTGATGTTCAGCAGCGACACTACTTGCCCGTCAGTCGTCTGATTTGTGACTACCCGACGCGCTGGAACTCCACCTTGTATATGCATTATAGGCTGCTTCAGCAGAAACATACCGTTAACAACTACCTGTACGAACTCTGCGGCAGGACAGGTTCTGGGAAGCTTGTTTTTTTTTCACCTCGACAGTGGCTGCTCATGCGCGATGCATGCAGACTTCTGCGGCCATTTAATGAGATCACCAAACTGGTCAGTCGCTATCAGTGACATCGTATCCTACGCCTTCTTTCTGGAGCTTGCATTGCGTTGTGTCATTGATCAAGCTGTCGAGGAGCAGGAAGGGAGTCGCAATGCTGAATGAATTCTCAGGGGGGTCTACTCCATCTGAGACAAGTCAGCAAGAGTCTAAAGAGAAGTCAAAGAAGGATGGTGCCTGGGGGGAGGAGGAGGAGCAAGTAAGCAGGCCCGGCCACTACATGGTAGACAGAGATGTGAATTAGGAGTGCCTGTTTCCAGCGCTGGAACTTCTGAAAACAGCTGATCAGCAGGAGTGCCAGACCTCTGCCCATTTGATACTGTTGACCTATCCTAAGCTCCTCAATAAATCCCAGGAAACCCCCTTCAAGAGACAGTATTAGACTATAAATTATAAAATAACTTTTTAAAGCCTGTTCGTACAGAAGTTGCAATTTTTTGTGTAGGCATCATTTTATGCACATTTGTGACTTTCTGTGGATTTCTAACACTGTCAACCCTTTTCTAAAAAGGAGGTGGGGCTTAACAAAAGTGGCATGCCCTCCATAGCCCTTAGCTGGTGTAGTATTGGATTTTTTGGGGCACACATACTTCTAGAAGATATTCCATAGTTCATATAAGACTGGAGTATAGAATGCCTCCAGTGCCTGGGAATTAACATCCTGTTGAGGAAGGGTTGAGGGGACATGTAACCACTGCAGCCAATCACTGGCCATAGTGGTAAAATGTCACTTGTGTGGCAAGTGACTCAGGGACATACTGAGTGGGTGACATCACTACTACAGGCAGCAATTGTCTGCAGTGGTCATGTGCCTCTCCCACCTTTCCCTCAAAAGGATGATGATTCTCAGAGACCTAGGACCTGCAGTTAGCAATGGAACCAGGATGCAGTGACACGGACAAGGTAAATATGAACCCTACTGCGGATCCGGCAGCTCTGAAGGGGTCTATTAAAACGTTTAAAGTTGAGAAACCCCTTTAAAATACAGTCTAGTGAATTGAAAATAGCATTGTTCTGCAATGACATCATGGTTATTCCTGAGAAGATCCCCGTAGCCCAAAACTAAAAGTGCAACTGCTGAAATTCTTGGGTCTAGAGAGGACATTCTTGGAACCACAGAAAGAAACAACAAAAATTATTTCATAAATGAAACGCTTTATTGTTAAACATTCATGGAGGACACTTCAGGGCGATGCTACATAACATTATATCTGAAATTTGGGGTCCACCTCTTGGATCTGCACCTATCTTTAGAATGGGGGGGGGGGGGGGGGCCCTGATCTTGTCCTATTGGCCACTATATCAAAGATCCAAGCTGCAAGATCTGGTCTGGTTTAAAAAAAACTGCCAAAGTTCCTGCCCTACTGTTTCTGGAATGTCCATGAAATTGAATGGAAGTTATGGGCTATTCAAATTTTTTTATTACATCCAGATCCAGATACTGGTTTGAAAACTGCAGACTGCTAATAGAAACCCGAATTCAGTGTTTAGTACACTGCAGACAGAAGATGGAAGCCTGGCTCATGTATCTCCCCGATGCACTCGCTAACTAATCAGCCACTGGAGACATAGGGGAGAGAAGCACTGCCACTGCTCACCGCAGCCAGTGTGAATATAGTTGGGGACAAGCACTGCGACAGACCACAGGGACAGATATGTGTACAGCCATGCCCAGATCCAGCAGCAGCAGCCAAAAGAGATTGATGAACATGAGGGAAGATTATTCAACCACTGCACCAACCAGATGCAATCAGCAAACTGATAGACACCAACTGAACAACCAGGTTTAGTTGTATCTGTGCTGTGCCCTTTCCTCAGCACATACCCTGACCCCATGGCCTTCTGAGTAGACAGAGTGGACGAGCCGCAGGAATACCGTACTGCTGCAGCTTCTACTGCCACCAACGCCACAAGTGCTACACCAACACAACCGCAAATCTCCTGCCTTGTCTGTCAGATTTCATACTGTACTGCTGCACTTACTACTGCCACCATTGCCACTAATGCTACTCCTACATAGCCGCAAATCTCCTGCCGTGTGTGTCATGTTTTATACTGTACATCTGCCACTGAAACTAATACTACACCTGCTGCTATTACTACTACTCCCTGCACAGCTGCAGATCTCCTACTTTGTCAGGTAAATATTGTACTGCTCCCATTTCTACTGCCCCTACACAGATGCACATCTCCTGCCTTGTCCGTCAGGTTCAGTACAATACTGCTGCTGCTCCCCAAAAAGTGAGCCTTCTTGAAATTCTTGTTCAGAACAAGCCATTACTTCTGACACCATCCTGAGTGTAAACACTGCCAGATATACACCCCATTAGAGAGATGTTTTGGATTATTTATTTTATTTTAAAAAGCATAACAAAGCCAAAAGTGCAATGTGTTGTTAAACAGTTTGCTTATTACCACCTCCACCATCTGTTTATACATATCTATATATTTCACTGCCACTTTAAGATTGCCAATGCTGCCTTGACGTTAAAGCCCTACAAGACTTCAGAATGTCATCCACAATTTATTAGGGCAATCTGAGCACTGTCACTTTGGTTTGAATTTATTTGTACCCAAATGGAATCTGCTAATTTCAGAAATTTGCTTCTGTATGACTTCTCTGGTGTTTAACAAGATTAGAATTTTGTGTAAAACATTTCCCACATTCTGAACACAAATATGGCTTCTCTCCTGTGTGACTTCTCTCATGCTTAACAATATCTGATTTTTGTGCAAAACATTTCCCACATTCTGAACATGAATATGGCTTCTCTCCTGTGTGACTTCTTTTATGTCTAACAAGACCTGATGTATCTGTAAAACATTTCCCACATTCTGAACATGAATATGGCTTCTCTCCTGTGTGAAATCTCTGATGTGTAACAAGTTCTGATTTCCGTGTAAAACATTTCCCACATTCTGAACACAAATATGGCTTCTCTCCTGTGTGACTTCTCCCATGCCTAACAATATCTGATTTTTGTGCAAAACATTTCCCACATTCTGAACATGAATAAGGCTTCTTTCCTGTGTGAAATCTCTGATGTGTAACAAGATATGTTTTTTGTGTAAAACATTTCCCACATTCTGAACACGAAAACGGCTTCTCTCCTGTGTGATTTCTCTCATGCCTAACAAGATCTGATTTTTGTGTAAAACATTTCCCACATTCTGAACATGAATATGGCTTCTCTCCTGTGTGACTTCTCTTATGTCTAACAAGACTTGATTGATCTTTAAAACATTTCCCACATTCTGAACATGAATATGGTTTCTCTCCTGTGTGAATTCTCTCATGTATAACAAGATTTGATTTGATTTTAAAACCTTTCCCACATTCTGAACACTTAAACATCTCTCCTGTGTGTCTTTTTTTATGTCTAACAAGATGTGTTTTATCTTTAAAGCACTTTCCACATTCTGAACAGGAGTATGGCTTCTCCCCGGTGCGAATTCTTCTATATGTAGAAAGACTTGATCTTTTTGTGAACTCTTTACCACAGTAAAACATTTCACCCTCTTTCTGGTCAAGATAAGGTTCCTCATGATTAGGAAGATTATATGTACTGTGAAGTCCTGGATGTACATTAATATTTTCTCCTGAAGAGCGCTGCATATCTTCATCTTCTACTTTATAATTTAGTGACAACAAATTTCCTTCAGAATTTGTACTGGGATTTTCTGCTAAGATAAAAAATTAAATTTGTGGCGTTTTTAATAATCTAGAGTAGACAAATTTATAGATTTCCTATTAGGCTGGAAGTGTATCCAGCAGGAACTAGAGGTATATAGTAAGTCATGTATTTTCAAGACACTTCTGACTTTGGTTCAAAAAGCAGCACCAAAACTGAATGTGTGATTCCAGCCATTTAAAGTTTTCTATAACACAAAGTTCAGGATTCTGGTCTACATCTAATTTTATTACCCAAATCTAGCTAAAAATCATGAAAACCCCAACAAGCCTGTCTTTTGACAACATATTTGACATTTCTATGCCAAGTGGGCATCACACTAATACAATAAGTTAACGTAACAGGATCTATCACTGCATTCCTCATCACAAACTGCATTCACTATTAAATCAATCTCTTAGACCTGATGGACATTGTGGTTTTACTAGTAAAATCCATACTATAATGCCCACCTATGGATTACCTGACAAGCTCTTTTTAATGTACCTCCTGCTCTGCTGCTGATATCTCACACTGCAAAACACTTTTAACCATTATGAAATTTTTTTAAATAATCCATACATCTTTGCAAAGCCTCAATGCACAATGACAGTACATGAAGGTCACTGGCGGCATGTAATTCATGCACGAGGTACATATAACTCATCATGATATCACAGACACAAAAGCTGTGCCCGCATAATCCCCAGTGATCACTGTCAGCTGGATAATGGGAACACTACATGATGTGATAGGGACATCTCCAATCAAAGAGTAGCGCAGCAGCTGGTGATCAGATTCTCCTCCTGCCCTGAAGGCACCAAGGACAGAATCTGAAGTCACTTTCTCCATTCATGATTCCATACCTGTGGTGACATCTCCTGGAATGTCCTCCTCTTCCTCACTCTTACACGGGGGATCGCCCATCATCCTCTCTTCTTCATGCTCTACTTTAATATCAGTCAGATCTTCCCCCTGATTTGTCATCTGTAACAATTCAGTACAATACAGCAGACAGGTGGGAACTCTAACAGATCCACATGAGAGACCCCCACAATCTATGACCCCTCTATGACTGCAGGACCCCCCTATATAGATGTGTATAGGGCTTAGCTCCATCTACCTGAAAATTCTCCAGGACCTTCTCCTCTGGACAGTCCTGGGAATACAGAGGATGGGGACATCTCTCTGGTGGATTTCTCCTCCTGGACCCATCTGTGGAGACACAAGCACACAGTGACTGAATACATGGCCTCCTGTAGATCTGTCTATAGATCAGACTCTTCTCTCAGCTCCTTCACTTCTAGGTTTAGTTATCAGGGGAAATAACAATATTCTGTCTCTCACCACCTGTACTGAGGTCTCAGCACCTAGCAGGCCACAGGCCCAAAGTATCCTCTGGTCTATGAGAGCAAATGGCAGGCAGTGGGATGATGGCTCCTTTTCCACAATAGTACATTTTAAGAATGAGCATACAGATATATATGGCTGGGGGGAGTGAATCCTTTTAAGAGCCTTCTATAGCACCAGAGGACACCTCTGCTTTTGAGGTAAATTTCAAGAGATAGAATCCACATCAAAGTACAAGGCTCACTAATGACTAGTGCGCGGAGGAGAAGACTATCTGGTCTGATCCCACAGAAGAGCTACTGAAGAACAAACTGCTGACAACATTACTGCCGACAATGATGGAAAAGGAGAGACAGACAACAGATCCTCCTATCATCTTCCATAGGAACTGGGTTAGGCAAGAGATGAAGAGCTCAACAATCATCTACTGCATCAAAAAGGGGCATCTTCACCGAGGCATCCCCCAACAGCTCCTGGAGAAGAATTACTTTAGCAGGAAGCCACCGGAGATCCTTCAGGTGAATGGAACCCATCAATATGTCTGACTTACAAGGAAAATTCAGGGACTTAACGTCATGTGTAAAGAGTCTAACCTGCGGTGCTCCTCCATTACATGTGACTGCACACACGTATATACACTGCACATGACGGCTCTTACCCTGTGATATAAGAGGCTGGTGCTCCTCCATCATGACCTCCTTGTACAGATCCTTGTGTCCTTCTATATACTCCCACTCCTCCATTGAGAAATAGACAGTGACATCCTGACACCTTATAGGAACCTGACAACACAATGACACCGTCATCACCCAGACCCCTCCAGTGCTGTTACTTGAGAATTTCCCAACATTCCCAGCAGTGTCACCTCTCCAGTCAGCAGCTCCATCATCTTGTGGGTGAGTTCTATGATCTTCTGCTCATGTATCAGGGGGTGAGGGGGAGGCTCTGTGATGGGGGGAGGGGTCCTGCTCCGCCCTCCTGACTCCTGGAGATCGATGATGGGAGTCACACAGTCCCCCAATGTCTTCTTCACTATTGTGTACTCCTATGGATGGAGAGAGATACTTAGGGAATAAACCCTTCAGGGGCAATGTACTCTCCTGTGGCTCTTTCCTCCTGGTTACAACGTGCCTACTTACCTTCTCATGGGTCCTACAACATGACTATTGGTCACTGGTCACATGATACATCACTCACCATATTGGGGGCTGATCTTGAGGTTCTCCGTAACTTGGAATGTCTGGAGGCCGTTCTCTAGGACCCTGGACTCTTCCTATGACTGATTTTCCCTTACTGATGTCTGACTTGTTACAGAATACAATAAAGAGTAGAGAAATCTAGAAAAGTTTACCTCTCCGCTCAGCAGGGAGATGATCTCCAAGGTGAGGTCTAAAATTCTTCGGCTGATCTCCTTCCTGTCCATCCTTGGTGGTCATTCAGGAGAAGAGGAGAGAACTGGAGGAGCTGGAGGCTTCTAGTACTGCAGGCGCCTTTATGAGAAGAGAGGAAATCATCCAGGGGACAAGACCAGATGTCACCTCCAGAACCGCACTTCCTGAGCCTGGAGGGGACCCGCTTCTCAGAGCCCCCACCACATGGATTCCAGGGGCCCCAACATGGAGATTTCTGGTGGCTCCACAGGAGATAAATGTCTGATAGATACAGGTCCCACCTCTGGGCTGTGCTCAGCTGTGTCCAGAACTCCTAGAGAAGAGACTGGAGAGAACTGAGCTCAGGCCGGGCCCCGCTCCATTCATTCTCCTCCTGAATGCAGGGGCCCTTCACCAGGACAGTCAGGGGCCAGCGAATGAGTTCCACCCCCACTATCCCCACAACTACTCCCCCATCATACTAAGCTGAGGAGCAGAGAAGGATCCCTTGTGTGTAATGGAGGAGAATCTCCAGAGGTGACATGTCTGAGCTCTCCACCACACTGTCTCCTCACAGCTCATCTTACCTGCAGGCTGGAGGAATGGCTGATACCAGAGAGAACAAGAGCCCTGACTACCGACCAGGACCTGCCCAGTATCTGCTGCACTGCCAGAGCTGAAGGACCTGGGATGACGTCACCGGCATGTGATCAGTGCAGGGGGCGGGACTAGGTTCGTGAGTCATTAATCACATGACAGTGATATCATCACAGGTCCTTTAGCTCTCACAGTACATTTTAACCACTTCAGCCCCCCTAGCTTAAACCCCCTTAATGACCAGGCCACTTTTTACACTTCTGACCTACACTACTTTCACCGTTTATTGCTCGGTCATGCAACTTACCACCCAAATTAATTTTACCTCCTTTTCTTTTCATTAATAGAGCTTTCATTTGGTGGTATTTCATTGCTGCTGACATTTTTACATTTTTTTATATATTAATCGAAATTTAGCGAAATTTTTGCAAAAAAATGACATTTTTCACTTTCGGTTGTAAAAATTTTCAAATAAAACTTTCCAAATGCATAAAAAAAATGCCCTGTGAAATCGTAAAGATACTCTTTAGAATTTGGGCCTCTTTGGGCACCTAGGCTGCAAAAAAGTGTCACACATGTGGTATCTCCGTACTCAGAAGAAGTAGGGCAATGTGTTTTGGGGTGTATTTTTACATATACCCATGCTGGGTGAGAGAAATATCTCTCTAAAAGTCAACTTTTCCCATTTTTTTTATGCAAAGTTGTCATTTGAGAGAGATATTTTTCTCACCCAGCATGGGTATATGTAAAAATACACCCCAAAACACATTGCCCAACTTCTTCTGAGTACGGAGATACCACATGTGTGACACTTTTTTGCAGCCTAGGTGCGCAAAGGGGCCCAAATTCCTTTTATGAGGGCATTTTTAGACATTTGGATTCCAGACTTCTTCTCACTCTTTAGGGCCCCTAAAATGCCAGGGCAGTATAAATACCCCACATGTGACCCCATTTTGGAAAGAAGACACCCCAAGGTATTCCGTGAGGGGCATGGCGAGTTCATAGAAGTTGTTTTTTTTGGCACAAGTTAGTGGAAATTTTTATTTTTTCTCACAAAGTCTCCCTTTCCGCTAACTTGTGACAAAAAGTTCAATCTTTCATGGACTCAATATGCCCCTCAGCGAATACCTTGGGGTGTCTTCTTTCCGAAATGGGGTCACATGTGGGGTATTTATACTGCCCTGGCATTTTAGGGGCCCTAAAGCGTGAGAAGAAGTCTGGAATATAAATGTCAAAACATTTTTACGCATTTGGATTCCGTGAGGGGTAGGGTGAGTTCATGTGAGATTTTATTTTTTGTCACAAGTTAGTGGAATATGAGACTTTGTAAGAAAAAACAAAAAAATCAATTTCCGCTAACTTGTGCCAAAAAATAAAAAAATCTTCTATGAACTCGCCATGCCCCTCAAAAGTGATCTTTATAGCGCCACAGCGATTTTACAGTGTTTTTGCAGTGATCAGAAAAGAAAAATTCTGTCACTGCGGTGGGGCGGACTGAACGCAAGTGTGCGCACAAGATCAGGCCTGATCGGGCGAACACTGCGTTTTTTGTAGAGCCTATAGAACATGTCCTATTCTTGTCCGCAATTACGGACAAGAAAAGGCATTTTCTATATAGTTCTAGCAATGTGCGGATCCGCAAAATGCGGAAAGCACATTGCCGGTGTCCGTGTTTTGCAGATCTGCGATGTCCGTGTTTTGCGGATCCATGGATCCGCAAAACACATACGGACGTCTGAATGGAGCCTTACAGGGGGGTGATCAATGACAGGGGGGTGATCAGGGGTTAATAAGGGGTTAATAAGTGATGGGGGGGTAGTGTAGTGGTATTTGGTGCTACTTACTGAGCTGCCTGTGTCCTTTGGTGGTCGATCCAAGCAAAAGGGACCACCAGAGGACCAGGTATATTAGACGCTGTTATCAAAACAGCGTCTAATATACCCTTCAGGGGTTAAAAAAATCGCATCTACAGCCTGCCAGCGAACGATCGCCGCTGGCAGGCTGCAGATCCACTCGTTTACCTTCGGTTCCTGTGAACGCGCGCGCCGGCGCGTCTAGGAGGAATAACAGGGCCGCCGCCAGGACGCAATCCTGCGTACGGCAGTCCTGAGGCGGCTAAATTGAAGGGGCTTTTAATAGAATTTAGCCCCGCCCTCAAATCCTTCTGTGAATTAATGTCTAAACTTGTAGGAAAAGTCCTTCAGCCTCCATATCAGAACATCATCACATGAAGTGTCCTAGACCTCTCCAGAGCCCATACATTGTAGGCATTACCCGGCAGCAGATACTGGGCAGGTCCTTCAGCTCTGGCAGTGCAGCAGATACTGGGCAGGTCCTGGTCGGTAGTCAGGGCTCTTGTTCTCTCTGGTATCAGCCATTCCTCCAGCCTGCAGGTAAGATGAGCTGTGAGGAGACAGTGTGGTGGAGAGCTCAGACATGTCACCTCTGGAGATTCTCCTCCATTACACACAAGGAATCCTTCTCCGCTCCTCAGCTTAGTATGATGGGAGTAGTAGTAGTGGGGATCACTGGCGTAGCTATAGGGGTTGCACCTAAGTCAGGGGGGCCCCTTCAAGCCAGGAGGGCCACAGTAAAGCCGTACCTGCGGGCGGCGCGGCCCGCAGCCAAGTTGCTAACTGAAATCCCATAGGGGACGGAGCGGAGGCTGAGAGGCGAGCCCTGCGTGCACTGTGAGGAGCGGAGCGGCTTCAGGTCAGGAAGAGCAGTGAGCAGCGGTGTGCTGCTGACCGCCGGGTCTGGTTGCCAGTGAGACTGCACTGAATCTGTTCCAGCAGAACCTCTGCCTCTGAGCAGATGAGGAATGCCGGTCATCACTCACCTCCTCACACCCCTGAAAGGCAGAGGTTATGGCAGACCCTACAGAGCTACAGGACCTGACCGTTTGGTAGTATAAAGGACCTTTGATGATGTCATGATCACGTGTGTAGGAGGAGTCAGCAGTGCAATTGGTCAGAAGAACTGTCTGTATAAACTGCTGCAGAGCAGTGTATGTAATGTGTACGGTGGAGCTGTGTGTGAATGTGTGTGCAGCAGAGCTGTATGTGTACACTGCGTGCAGAATTATTAGGCAAATGAGTATTTTGACCACATCATCCTCTTTATGCATGTTGTCTTACTCCAAGCTGTATAGGCTCGAAAGCCTACTACCAATTAAGCATATTAGGTGATGTGCATCTCTGTAATGAGAAGGGGTGTGGTCTAATGACATCAACACCCTATATCAGGTGTGCATAATTATTAGGCAACTTCCTTTCCTTTGGCAAAATGGGTCAAAAGAAGGACTTGACAGGCTCAGAAAAGTAAAAAATAGTCAGATATCTTGCAGAGGGATGCAGCACTCTTAAAATTGCAAAGCTTCTGAAGCGTGATCATCGAACAATCAAGCGTTTCATTCAAAATAGTCAACAGGGTCGCAAGAAGCGTGTGGAAAAACCAAGGCGCAAAATAACTGCCCATGAACTGAGAAAAGTCAAGCGTGCAGCTGCCAAGATGCCACTTGCCACCAGTTTGGCCATATTTCAGAGCTGCAACATCACTGGAGTGCCCAAAAGCACAAGGTGTGCAATACTCAGAGACATGGCCAAGGTAAGAAAGGCTGAAAGACGACCACCACTGAACAAGACACACAAGCTGAAACGTCAAGACTGGGCCAAGAAATATCTCAAGACTGATTTTTCTAAGGTTTTATGGACTGATGAAATGAGAGTGAGTCTTGATGGGCCAGATGGATGGGCCCGTGGCTGGATTGGTAAAGGGCAGAGAGCTCCAGTCCGACTCAGACGCCAGCAAGGTGGAGGTGGAGTACTGGTTTGGGCTGGTATCATCAAAGATGAGCTTGTGGGGCCTTTTCGGGTTGAGGATGGAGTCAAGCTCAGCTCCCAGTCCTACTGCCAGTTTCTGGAAGACACCTTCTTCAACCAGTGGTACAGGAAGAAGTCTGCATCCTTCAAGAAAAACATGATTTTCATGCAGGACAATGCTCCATCACACGCGTCCAAGTACTCCACAGCGTGGCTGGCAAGAAAGGGTATAAAAGAAGAAAATCTAATGACATGGCCTCCTTGTTCACCTGATCTGAACCCCATTGAGAACCTGTGGTCCATCATCAAATGTGATATTTACAAGGAGGGAAAACAGTACACCTCTCTGAACAGTGTCTGGGAGGCTGTGGTTGCTGCTGCACGCAATGTTGATGGTGAACAGATCAAAACACTGACAGAATCCATGGATGGCAGGCTTTTGAGTGTCCTTGCAAAGAAAGGTGGCTATATTGGTCACTGATTTGTTTTTGTTTTGTTTTTGAATGTCAGAAATGTATATTTGTGAATGTTGAGATGTTATATTGGTTTCACTGGTAAAAATAAATAATTGAAATGGGTATATATTTGTTTTTTGTTAAGTTGCCTAATAATTATGCACAGTAATAGTCACCTGCACACACAGATATCCCCCTAAAATAGCTAAAACTAAAAACAAACTAAAAACTACTTCCAAAAATATTCAGCTTTGATATTAATGAGTTTTTTGGGTTCATTGAGAACATGGTTGTTGTTCAATAATAAAATTAATCCTCAAAAATACAACTTGCCTAATAATTCTGCACTCCCTGTAATGTGTACAGCAGAGCTGTGTGTGGGTAATGTATGCAGGCTGCAGCAGAGCTGTATATGTAATGTGTACAGCAGAGCTGTATATGTAATGTGTACAGCAGAGCTGTATGTGTAATGTGTGCAGCAGAGCTGTGTGTGGGTAATGTATGCAGGCTGCAGCAGAGCTGTATATATAATGTGTACGGTGGAGCTGTGTGTGAATGTTTGTGCAGCAGAGCTGTATGTGTAATGTGTAGAGCAGAGCTGTGTGAGAATGTGCGTGCAGCAGAGCTAGATATGTAATGTGTATGGTGAAGCTGTGTGTGGGTAAGGTCAGTGGTGTAGGGATCACCATAGCAGCCATAGCAATGGCTGTGGGGCCCTACGCCACTGGGGGTGGCCGCCGGGCGCTCCTCCTTCTTGTAACTCATCAAAGGTTTGTGCAGCGCATTGCTATAAGCATAAGCAACGCGCCACACAGACCTGTGGCGAGTTACAAGAAGGAGCGCCAAGCGGCCACAGCGCATGTAAGAATGCTGCAGAGTAACTGGCCATGGCAGACAGGACTTCAGTAGCGTCCTGGCTGCCATGGTAACCGATCGGAGCCCCAGGATTACACTGCTGGGACTCCGATCGGAACTGCCTCTGCGACCAATGAGGGGGAGGGGGGGGTCTGCACTGCCCACCAATGATTTTAATACAGGGAAGGGGGGACACACTTCCCACCAATGATTTTAATACGGGGTGGGGGGAGGGTGCACTGCCCACCAATGATTTTAATAACCGGGTGGGAGGGTGCACTGCCCACCAATTATTTTAATACGGGGGGGGGGGGGGGGGGGGAGGGTGCACTGCCCACCAATGATTTTAATACCGGGGAGGGCGCACTGGGGGCTAATGGAGATGGTACTGGGGGCTGGTGAGAGGCACTGGGGGCTGATGGAGAGGCACTGGGGGCTGGTGAGAGGAACTGGGGGCTGATGGAGAAGCACTGGGGGCTAATGGAGATGGTACTGGGGGCTGGTGAGAGGCACTGGGGGCTGATGGAGAGGGTACTGGGGGCTGATGGAGAAGCACTGGGGGCTAATGGAGATGGTACTGGGGGCTGGTGAGAGGCACTGGGGGCTGATGGAGAGGCACTGGGGGCTGATGGAGAGGGTACTGGGGGCTGATGGAGAAGCACTGGGGGCTAATGGAGATGGTACTGGGGGCTGGTGAGAGGCACTGGGGGCTGATGGAGATGGTACTGGGGGCTGGTGAGAGGAACTGGGGGCTGATGGAGAAGCACTGGGGGCTGATGGAGAGGCACTGGGGGCTGATGAAGATGGTACTGGGGGTTGATGGAGAGGCACTGGGGGTTGATGGAGAGGCACTGGGGGCTGATGGAGATGGTACTGGGGGCTGGTGAGAGGAACTGGGGGCTGATGGAGAAGCACTGGGGGCTGATGGAGAGGCACTGGGGGCTGATGAAGATGGTACTGTGAGCTGATGGAGAGGCACTGGGGGCTGATGGAGATGGCACTGGGGGCTGATGGAGAGGCACTGGGGGGTGATGGAGAGGCACTGGGGGCTGGTAAGAGGCACTGGGGGCTGGTAAGAGGCACTGGGGGCTGATGGAGAGGCACTGGGGCTGATCAAGAGGCACTGGAGCAGCTATGAGTCATGGGGCTCTTATCTGAGGTCTTATTGGGGGTCATTCATATTGGGGTCTGAGCTGAGGTCTTATTAACATTGGGGATCTTATTGCGGCTGTTAGCTGATGTCTGAGCCTGTCAGCACCCCTGAGGCCAAGCCTGCCAGCACCCCTGAGTCTTCAGAACTGTAAGTAAATTATATATAAGGAGAGCTTATAATATGAAAGAGACGAATTATGTCAGAGCGGCTCTTCACCTACCCGCGTATCAGCACTAGATATATACCCCTTACTCTCCCTTATACCCAAACTACACAAGATACATATCCCTACTAGAGATGTCGCGGACATAAAATTTTCCGTTCGCCAGCGGCGAACGCGAATTTCCGCAAATGTTCGCGAACGGGCGAACCGGGCGAACCGCCATAGACTTCAATATGCAGGCGAATTATAAAACCCACAGGGACTCTTTCTGGCCACAATAGTGATGGAAAAGTTGTTTCAAGGGGACTAACACCTGGACTGTGGCATGCCGGAGGGGGATCCATGGCAAAACTCCCATGGAAAATTACATAGTTGACGCAGAGTCGAGTTTTTTTATCCATAAAGGGCATAAATCACCTAACATTCCTAAATTGTTTGGAATAACGTGCTTTAAAACATCAGGTATGATGTTGTATCGATCAGGTAGTGTAAGGGTTACGCCCGCTTCACAGTGACAGACCAAACTCCCCATTTAACGCACCGCAAACAACCACAAATAGTCCATTTGCACAACCGCAAACTCCCCATTTGCACAAGGTTGGATACCAAGCTAGCCATGTCCCGTTCCTTGTCCTCACTGACGTCATTGAAGGTCTCTTCCTCCACCCAGCCACGTACAACACCAAGGGTCTCCGAAAGGTGACTACAAGCCCCCTGGGACACCTGCTGTGGTTGGTCTTCCACCTCCTCAAAGCCACCTTCCTCCTCTGACTCCTCTTCTTCAGACTCCTCTCTCTGCGTTGCCGCAGGTCCAGCAATCGACAACGACAAGGCTGCTTCTGGTGGTGATGGTGACCACAACTCTTCCTCTTCATGCTCATCTACGGCCTGATCCAGCACTCTTCGCAGGGCACGCTCCAGAAAAAACGCATATGGGATGAGGTCGATGATGTTGCCTTGAGTTTGACTGACCAGGTTTGTCACCTCCGCAAAAGGACGCATGAGCCTACAGCCATTGTGCATGAGCGTTCAGTAACGCGGCCAAAAAATACCCAGCTCCGCAGAGGCTGTCCACTTTTTTTTAAATTAAAAAAAATCTGTTCTTAACAGTTTAATCTCAGTTTTGTCCCCTATCAGGGACCGGTGTATGGAATAGATTTTAGGAACCGGGAGATGGAAAAAGATGCTTGGTTGGTCCTCTTACTTCCAATTGGGGGCACTGCGCGTGCGCCGTGTAATGTACTGTGCAATCCCAATATGAGTGGTATGTTAAGTAGTACTATTCCTATCAGTTTAATCCCTGTTACGTCCCCTATCAGGAGACGTGTATGGAATAGATTTTAGGAACCGGGAGATGGAAAAAGATGCTTGGTCGGTCCTCCTACTTCCAATTTGGGGCACTGCACGTGCGCCGTGCAATGTACTATGCAGCCAGATATGAGTGGTATGTTAAGTAGTACTATTCCTATCAGTTTAATCCCTGTTACGTCCCCTTTGGCCGGTCTATGGAATAGATTTTAGACAACCGCAAAGAGTTGTAAATAGTTAACATACTCATGACATAAATTTTATTCCTCTATGCGCCATTCTTGGTGTAGTGATGACTGTGCTCGTGCGCACGTTTGGCAGATTGCAGGCGATGGCGGTTTTTCAAAGCCTATGGTCGTGCTGAGGTAGTTCAGTGACAGTTAAGTGACCCAGAAAACAATGATTCTGGAGTGTGGGCCCATTGTTGGCCTAGTAGGCTTTAATGATCACCTTAGATGATCACAAAGAAAATTTATGTTTTTTTCTATGCAAAATTATCCAGCCGATCGCTTTTGGTCTGTTCACAATGAAGCAACGACCTTATCATCTGGGGTGTGCCAACATTGCCATTGTCAACACACTCATAGAGGTGATCGCTTCAGTGTGATACGCAAGCCCCTTCACCACAACAAGGTAACGATCACGAAGGGGAATTGACACATGTATGTGCCTTTTTTTATTTTTTGTTTTTGCAGCCACAGTGCAGCGCCAGAGGCCAGAAAAATTAGGCATGTACACATATGACTGAAAAATTTGGTATTGTTGCAGTCGCTGCAGAAAGTGCACTAAAACATTGCGGCTTGAACCCTAGTTGGTGGCGGATAAGTCACGCAAGTCATCCGGCATGCAGAGCCCAAGGAAGCTCATCTCATCAGGCCTTTTTTAGTCAAATGTATCGCCCACTGTCAGTCCCTTCGGGATCCATGCCTCATTCATCTTAATAAAGGGGAGGTAATCTAGACTTTTTTGACCTAGGCAACTTCTCTTCTCAGTGACAATAACTCCTGCTACACTGAAGGTCCTTTCTGACAGGACACTTGAAGCGGGGCAGGCCAGAAGTTCATATCGCAAACTGGGATAGCTCAGGCCACAGGTCCAGCCTGCACACCAAGTAGTCAAGGGGTTCATCGCTCCTCAGAGTGTCGATATCTGCAGTTAAGCCGAGGTAGTCTGCTACCTGTCAGTCGAGTCGTTCTCTGAGGGTGGACCCCGAAGGGCTGTGGCAATGCGTAGGACTTAAAAAGCTCTGCGTGTCCTCCATCAACAACACGTCTATAAAGGGTCCTGTCCTTGCCGGCGTGGTCGTGGTAGGAGGAGGCTTACTTTCACCTCTTCCCCTGTTAGATTCCCATTGTGCTGTAACAACACCCTTATACGCTGTGTAAAGCATACTTTTTAACTTATTTTGGAACTGCTGTATCCTTTACGACTTCCGGTAATTTGGTAACATTTCAGACACTTTCTGCTTATACCGGGGGTCAAGTAATGTGGCCACCCAGTACAGGTCGTTCTCCTTCAGCCTTTTTATACGAGGGTCCCTCAACAGGCACGACAGCATGAAAGACCCCATTTGCACAAGGTTGGATGCCGAGCTACTCATGTCCCGTTCCTCGTCCTCACTGATCTTACTGAAGGTCTGTTCTTCCCCCCAGCCACGTACAACACCACGGGTACCAGATAGGTGACAACGAGCACCCAGGGATGCCTGCTGTGGTTGGTCTTCCTCCTCCTCAAAGCCACATTCCTCCTCTGACTCCTCTTCCTCAGACTCCTCTTCCAGCGTTGCCGCAGGTCCAGCAAGCGATGCTGATCATACTGTTTCTGGTGGTGATGGTGACCACAACTCTTCCTCTTCAAGCTCATCTACGGCCTGATCCAGCACTCTTTGCAGGGCACGCTCCAGGAAGAAAACAAATGGGATGATGTTGCTGATGGTGCCTTCAGTGCGACTGACTAGGTTTGTCACCTCCTCAAAAGGACACATTAGCCTACAGGCATTGCGCATGAGCGTCCAGTAACGTGGCAAAAAAATTCCCAGCTCCGCAGAGGCTGTCCTAACACCCCAGTCATACAAAGACGGCTTTTTCTTGTTAGAGCAGGCAGTCGAACATTAGGAGTGTTGAATTCCAACGTGGCGGGCTGTTGCAAATCAAGCGGCTCACTGGCATGATGTTTCTCCGCTGAATATCTGAAAAGTGCGCCATGGCCGTGAAGGAACGCCTGAAATGGCCACACACCTTCCTGGCCTGCTTGAGGACGTCCTGTAAGCCTGGGTCTTATGCACAAAGTGTTGTACAATCAGATTCAACACATGTGCCATGCACGGCACATGTGTCAACTTGCCCAAATTCAATGCCGCCAACAAATTGCTTCCGTTGTCACACACCACTTTGCCGATCTCCAGTTGGTGCAGAGTCAGCCACTGATCCACCTGTGCGTTCAGGGCGGACAGGAGTGCTGGTCCGGTGTGACTCTCTGCTTTCAGGCAAACCAAGACGGCGTGACACTGTCGTATCAGGCATGTGGAATAGCCCCTGGGGAGCTGGAGGGGTGCAGTTGATGTGGAGAAAGACGCAGCAGCATAAGAGGACTCAGCCGAGGAGGTTATCGAAGAGGATGGAGTAGGAGGAGTAGAGGAGGTGGCAGCAGGCCTGTGTCACCAACTCCTCTGCAGAGCCATGCATTCCATGCTTGGCAGCCGTCAGCAGGTTTACCCAATGCGCAGTGTAGGTGATATACCTGCCCTGACCGTGCTTTGCAGACCAGGTATCAGTGGTCAGATGGACCCTTGCCCCAACACTGTGTGCCAGACATGCCATGACTTCCTTTTCCACAATAGAGTACAGGTTACTGGTTGGGGATTGCCTTTTGTGAAAAGAAATTTCGTCCGGGTACCTACCACTGCGGTGTCCCAATAGCTACAAATTTTTTGAAGGCCTCAGACTCCACCAGCTTGTATGGTAAAAGCTGGCGGGCTAAGAGTTCCGACAAGCCAGCTGTCAGACGCCGGGCAAGGGGGTGACTCTGTGACATTGGCTTCTTACGCTCAAACATTTCCTTGACAGACACCTGACTGTGGGCAGATGAGCAGGAACTGCTCAAGGCGAGAGACGGAGTGGCGGATGGTTAAGAGGGGGCAAGGAGGACAGCAGTGGTTGACGTGGCTAAAGATGCTGAACCAGGAGGAGGATGGTGGCTTTGAGCTTGTGTGCTGCTTGTACTCGTCATCATGTGTTGATCCCATAGGCATTTGTGATGTGAGATCATGTGCCTTCGCAAAGCAGTTGTACCTAGGTGGGTGTTGGATTTCCCATGACTCAGTTTCTTTTGGCACAGGTAGCAAATGGCATCGCTGTTATCAGAGGCAGACACACAAAAAAAATGCCACACTGCTGATCTCTGCAATTACATCATTCTGCTGGTGGCAACAGCATGCGTTGATTGGCGTGCTGTCTGGCTGACCCCAGGTGCCGATACATGCTGTCTGACTGTGCCACTAGCTCCTTGCGAAGACCTCCCCCCCTGCTTCCAACTCGTCTCCTCCTCCTCTCTGTCTCCCCATCTGAACTTTCCCCCTGTTCTTCTTCTCTTCCAGTGGGAACCCACGTGACATCCACGGACACATCGTCATCATCAACCGCTTCACTTGTATCTGACAACTCAGCAAAGGAAGCAGCAGCGGGTACAACATCATCATCATCACACTGTACATCCATGTGTGTAATGCTTTCTGACTGAGACATATCCCTGTTATCTACATCCTCTGGCAATAATGGTTGTCCTCTGACAGATCAAGTGAAGCAGCTGTGGTGCTAGTGTTGGTGGTGGCGGCAGGCGGGCGAGTGGTAACTTTTGAGGTGCCCAAAGCTGAGCTGGAGGAGGATGGTGCGTCAAGGTTCCGAGCGGAAGCTGTAGAAGATTGGGTGTCCTGTGTTAGCCAGTCAACTATTTCCTCAGAACTTTTTGAGTTCAGGGTACGTGGCCTCTGAACACTGGGTATTATTCTAGGGCCAAAGGGAATCACAGCACCACGACCACGACGGCCCCTGCGGGGTGGCCTGCCTCTGCCTGTCATTTTTTTTTGATTAGTTTAGTTGTACTATGCGAGCAAGCTACTGTGACACCAGATATGAGTGGTGGCACTGTGCACTGGCAGTAGTTGGCACAGTACACGCTTTAGGCCTGACACACACGCTTGCAGGCAACTAACTGCTATTATATTACAGTCAAAATGGTTGTTTTTTCTTTTTAAATGTAATCTACTATGACACCAGATATGAGTGGCATTGTGCACTGGCAGTAGTTGGCAGAGTAGACACGGTAGGCCTGACACAGACGCTTGCAGGCAACTAACTGCAATTATATTCCAGTCAAAAAATTATAATTTTTTTTTTTTTTTATGTGACACCAGATATGAGTGGCACTGGTGGCACTGTGCACTGGCAGTAGTTGGCACAGTGCACACTGTAGGCCTGACACACACGCTTGCAGGCAACTGCAATTATATTACAGTCAAAAAAGTTTTTTGTTTTTTTAAATGCAGGCTACTGTGACACCAGATATGGGTGGCACTGTGCACTGGCAGTAGTTAGAAACATAGAAACATAGAATGTGTCGGCAGATAAGAACCATTTGGCCCATCTAGTCTGCCCAATATACTGAATACTATGGCTAGCCCCTGGCCCTATCTTATATGAAGGATGGCCTTATGCCTATCCCATGCATGCTTAAACTCCTCCACTGTATTTGCAGCTACCACTTCTGCAGGAAGGCTATTCCATGTATCCACTACTCTCTCAGTAAAGTAATACTTCCTTATATTACTTTTAAACCTTTGCCCCTCTAATTTAAAACCATGTCCTCTTGTAGCAGTTTTTCTTCTTTTAAATATTCTCTCCTCTTTTACCTTGTTGATTCCCTTTATGTATTTAAAAGTTTCTATCATATCCCCTCTGTCTCGTCTTTCTTCCAAGCTATACATGTTAAGGTCCTTTAATCTTTCCTGGTAAGTTTTATCCTGCAATCCATGTACCAGTTTAGTAGCTCTTCTCTGAACTCTCTCCAAAGTATCAATATCCTTCTGGAGATATGGTCTCCAGTACTGAGCACAATACTCCAAATGAGGTCTCACTAGTGCTCTGTAGAGCGGCATGAGCGCCTCCCTCTTTCTACTGGTAATGCCTCTCCCTATACACCCAAGCATTCTGCTAGCATTTCCTGCTGCTCTATGACATTGTCTGCCTACCTTTAAGTCTTCTGAAATAATGACCCCTAAATCCCTTTCCTCAGATACTGAGGTTAGGACTGTGTCACTGATTTTATATTCTGCTCTTGGGTTTTTACGTCCCAGGTGCATTATCTTGCACTTATCAACATTACATTTTAGTTGACAGATTTTTGACCATTCCTCTAGTTTTCCTAAATCCTTTTCCATTTGGTGTATCCCTCCAGCAACATCAACCCTGTTACAAATCTTTGTGCCATCAGCAAAAAGACACACCTTACCATCGAGGCCTTCTGCAATTTCGCTGATAAAGATATTAAACAATATGGGTCCCAGAACAGATCCCCACTGGTAACAAGACCTTGGTCTGAATATACCCCATTGACTACAACCCTCTGTTGTCTGTCCCTCAGCCACTGCCTAATCCATTCAACAATATGGGAGTCCAAGCACAAAGACTGCACTTTATTGATAAGCCTTCTATGTGGGACAGTATCAAAAGCCTTGGCACAGTACACACTGTAGGCCTGACACACACGGTTGCAGGCAACTAACTGCAATTAAATTACAGTCAAAAAAGTTTTTGTTTTTTTAAATGCAAGCTACTGTGACACCAGATATGAGTGGTGGCACTGGGCAAGTGGGCACAGTATACGCTGTGTGCCTGAAACACACGCTGGCAGGCAACTGCAATTAGATTAGAGAGGGAAAAAAAAAGAAAAGCAGACTGATGTACTAGCCCTGAAAAGGGCTTTTTGGGGTGCTGTCCTTACAGCAGAGATCAGATGAGTCTTTCAGGACTGGAGTGGACACAGAATACACTGGCCTAGCTATTGATTTCCCTATTAAATCAGCAGCAGCTGCACTGTCCCTCCTCTCACTAAGAAGGCAGCTTCCGAATGAATCTAAGATGGATGCTGTCCAGGAGGCGGGAGGGTCTGGGAGGGAGGGTCTGCTGCTGATTGGCTGAAATGTGTCTGCTGACCGTGAGGTACAGGGTCAAAGTTTGCTCAATGATGACGAATAGGGGGCGGACCGAACATCGCATATGTTCACCCGCTGTGGCGAACGCGAACAAGCTATGTTCGCCGGCAAATAGTTCGGGACATCTCTAATTATTTTCCCTTATAACATGTGTGGCAATGTGAACATTGAGGTGTTGTTTCCCCAGGTTCCAGTCCGGGACTTAGGGCATGCTCATGTCCAGGGATCCTATTTAATCCTGCTAATGGATCCTGGGTGTGTCTCACTCTGGAGAGTGTGCAGACAGAGGCCTGGTGAGGCTCTGTCAGTGTGGTCTCAGCTAGGCAAGGCTGAGGGGCCATGAGGCTATGCAATAGCCTGGACTTTGGGGGACTCAGCGACACCCAGGAACAAGCATTGAAAGGTCAGAGTCAGGAGGACTGCTAGACCACAACCCCCTCCAAAGGTACTGCATTTGTTACAGCCTGAGGGCTGGTGGACTGTATGTCTGGGGTAAGCCGCACCTGGTTCCATGTGTGAACGCTATCGTATAGCCGAGTTAGGGATACGATGTTTATTATGTTTAGGTAGAGCCCAGACGGGCAGGCTTTTGTTTTATGCCATGTTGTGTATGAAGAGTGTAAAATAAATTGCACTGTTTGGACCTGAAACCCAGTGGTTATGAAGATCCTTGTGAGAATGACCCCCGAATGAGAGGCGATCCCTTACATATGGTGGAGGATGCGGGCAATAACAGCAGGTTGCTAGGGGCAACGACCTGACGGAAAAGAGAAGGTGCTGCTGAATGTTGCCAAGGAATTGCTGTGTTTCTGTGCAGTGACTTAAAGGGCCGGAAGCCTGCTTGTTCGCTGGAGCTGGAGCAGGTGCTGCTGGAAAACTGCTGGTTAATCTGGACTTTATTTTTCTGAGGTGTAAGGTGTGCAGGGATTTAAAGGGTACAGTAAAAGCAACTGACCTGTGAAAATGGCTGCCAAATGGTGGAGCGCGTGGGAAAAGTCCTGTGAGATGGTGATCGGGGGGATCCCGCTGCTGGTTGTACTAGACTCCCGCCAACAAGTGTCTCAGGTCCTGCCCGTAATTCTGGACTTTCTGGAGAGAGGGCCAGAGACAGATGTCACCGTGTCTCTGACCTTTATAACAGACTATGGCCCTGTGCAATGGGAGCTCTTAAAATGTGAGACCCTGGAAGTGGAGTTTGTGCTTGGCAAAGACTTCCCGTTATTTTGGCAGCTGTGGAGAGGAGAAAATGCTACAAATTGTGTACCTGGAGAATCCGATGAACAGCAGATATGTGCCGTTGCCAAGGGCAACCGTCGGGAAGACAAAGAGGTGGAGAGCGGTGCGGTTCTCAGGAGTGCATATCTTCCCTGCGACTGTGTCCGGAGTCCTGGAGAGGAAGTGCGGAGGTGCAGTAAAGCTGTTGCTAGGAGCAACCACAACCTTGATGAGTCCGCGGGAGAGAATGTCACTGCTTTACCAGAATGGTTTATTACAAAGGGTAAGACTGTTCCTGTTATTAACTATGTGGCAGACCCAATGACAGTGAGCCGGCGGCAGGGGATACCTGCTGGTCCGGTAGGTAATAAGTCACACAGAGAAAAAACTGTGTCTGAACAGGCGGATAAGCCTGCTGTGATTGCTCCCTCGCAGAAACCTGCAGGGGAGAAGGTTTCTGGGTCGCCCAAAGAGCCGGTGGTCAAAGCTAGATTTGGGGTGGTGAAAGTCAGAGATCCCATGCTAGCCCAGGTAAGAGGTAGCATGATGGCCGCCCCAGAGACTGGTAGAGTGTTACATGTTCGGGACAATTATGTGAATAATACGGACTCTCAGGTGGTTCTCACTGAGAGTGAACCTGATGTTACAAATACGCTCATACATGAGGAAATGGTGGGCCGTAATTTCCCCTTATGCTTGGAGGTTTTAAGTAATGGAGACATTTCTGCAGAGAGTGACAAAACTCTTGCAGAACCTGTACCTGTCCCTTTAAATGATAATGTGAAGGAGCTGCACATTGAGAACAAGGGTGCAGATAAGGTGCAAAGTGATGGTACCATGTTTGACGAAATGCATAATGTAAATGTGATGTCATGTAAAATATGTGATAATAATGACATGCCTTTTCCTTTGCAGGCTGTGATTGGGGAAAAAGCTAACCCTGTTGGTAAACATGTGTCTGATATAAAAGTGTTGATAAATGTTGAAGAAACACCCCTAGGAGACCCCATTGTAGACAATGTGGTGGGGCTAGAGGGTGTACCACACGTACCAGAGGTGGATGTGCAGTCTCCACAGGTTTCTATGATTAATAAAATGTCCCAGGTGGGGATTGACTCATGGGTGCCCCTAGAGGTCAGGGTTAATAATGACACAAATAGTATAAGTGGCGTATGTGCCGTGACAGTTAGCAACTTTGAGAGTGAGGCTACCATGTCAAGACCCAGCAAAACTAAAGTGGTTACTAGTAGCGAGTCTAGCGACCAGATGACAGTTATATCTGACGAGACGAGAGTTCAGTCGGGTGACAGCCTAGTGTCTGAAGCTCATATCCTGACACTTGTAGATGACCTGACAGGACAGTACAGCTACAAACTTGAAGATGTTTTCTCTCGCTCCGCACAGTCACTAGATACACTAGAAATAGGGCTAGCGGTTCTCGCAGAGCAACTGCAGGAGTCTCCAGAGGAGTCACAGAAAGAGATGAATGAACTGAAGGAACTAGAGTCACTAATAGAAGCGGAAATTCTCCAACTTCAAGAGGAACTTGCAGCTTCTGAGCGATCAAGACTTCATGCAGAGCAGGAAAGAGATGAGCTGGCTGATGAGGTTCTAAACAGCGCCTCAGAAAAATCTGCTCTCTTGGAGGAGAAAAGTCATTTGGAAGCCAGGATGGCTCAACTTGATCAAGAGTTGCATGTTCGGATGGTAGACCTGGACCACCATAAACAAATTGTGTCTAAATTGGAGAAGAAACATAAGATGTTGGACAAGCTCCTGGCTGAAGAGAAAACCACCTCGGCCAGATATGCCGAAGAACGTGACCAAGCGGAGACTGATGCTCGAGAGAAGGCGACCAAGGCCCTCTCCTTGGCTAGAGCCCTTGAAGAAGTGCTTGAGGAGCGAAATGAATTAGAGAGGCTGAACAAGCAACTCAGAGCAGAGATGGAAGCTCTCATGAGCTCAAAAGATGCCATCTATGAGTTGGAGAAGCCTAAGCGTGCTGCTGCACAGCAGGTGGAAGAAAATGAGAAACTGGAAGAGGAAGATCCTCTGGAAGGTGCCAAAAAGTCAGAGCCTGGTAAAAGTGGGTCTGGAGATGGTGGTGCCGGGGTGCTGGCCAAGGCAGAGAAGGTGGAAAAGGTATCGGCTGAACCAGTTGATGGGGCTGATGTGCATGCAGAGGCCAAGAGTCTCATGACAGTGTGTAACCAGGACCATGTCGCAAAAGACGTCCCCTCTGCCTACAAGGTCTTCCAAGTAGCCAGCAGCCTGCTGGGGAAGAGATATGAGGAGATGGACGACCAGTTTGCAGATCCGGGCTATTACGATGGGCTGTCTCTCCTGACTCCTCCCCAAAAGGAGTCCAGTGTCTTGGGTGAGCCTCTGGAGAAAACGCCAGAAGACAAGGAGTATGCTGAAGACCCCAGTGCCTCCAACCTTGATGCGAAAGGGAAGGAGGAATTAAGAAAGCAAGGATATGATGCCATGTCCCTGAATGGTGAGAAGGCTAATAAAGTAAAGGAGGACACCAAAGAGACCAAGGCCAGGGAAGCCTCTGACCCTGACCACATCTTCCAGGGGGAAGGTTGAGCCAGGCGATGGCAAGAAAATGCGGATGCCCTGTCACGAGCATCCAGTTGGTACATGTGTTCACCCCCACAGGTTTGAACAGAGGGGGGGGATATGTGGCAATGTGAACATTGAGGTGTTGTTTCCCCAGGTTCCAGTCCGGGACTTAGGGCATGCTCATGTCCAGGGATCCTATTTAATCCTGCTAATGGATCCTGGGTGTGTCTCACTCTGGAGAGTGTGCAGACAGAGGCCTGGTGAGGCTCTGTCAGTGTGGTCTCAGCTAGGCAAGGCTGAGGGGCCATGAGGCTATGCAATAGCCTGGACTTTGGGGGACTCAGCGACACCCAGGAACAAGCATTGAAAGGTCAGAGTCAGGAGGACTGCTAGACCACAACCCCCTCCAAAGGTACTGCATTTGTTACAGCCTGAGGGCTGGTGGACTGTATGTCTGGGGTAAGCCGCACCTGGTTCCATGTGTGAACGCTATCGTATAGCCGAGTTAGGGATACGATGTTTATTATGTTTAGGTAGAGCCCAGCCGGGCAGGCTTTTGTTTTATGCCATGTTGTGTATGAAGAGTGTAAAATAAATTGCACTGTTTGGACCTGAAACCCAGTGGTTATGAAGATCCTTGTGAGAATGACCCCCGAATGAGAGGCGATCCCTTACACATGGTTATAAGGGAAAATAATAACATTCTTAATACAGAATGCATAGTACAATAGGGCTGGGGGGGTTAAAAAAAAAAATATTAAAAAAATTTAACTCACCTTAAGCCACTTGTTCGTGCAGCCCGGCTTCTCTTCTGTCTTCTTCTTTGAGGAACAGGACCTTTGATGACGTCACTGCGCTCATCACATGAGCGCAGTGACATCAGAGCCTTACTGACCAGGTCCAGAACCTGGCGCAGATTGTGCAGGATTTGAGGTAGAGATTACAACTCCAAGAATCCGCTCAATCTCTCCCTACTTCTGATCTACCTGTACTTCAGGCAGAACCCCATGTCAAACTGCCTGATAGATTTCTGGGGACCGCAAGTTTTTTTTTACCTTCAAGGAGGGTTGTAAATTATACTTCCGCCTGTGTCCCATATCGTCTGGGTCCGATCAGAAAAGGGTGGGAATTGTTATTTCCCTCTTACAAGGGGACCCTCAAGAGTGGGCATTTTCTTTGCCTCCCGACTCTGTGTCTCAGGCTACTTTCACACTAGCGTTCGGGGCTCCGCTTGTGAGTTCCGTTTGAAGGCTCTCACAAGCGGCCCAGAACGCAGCCGTCCAGCCCTAATGCATTCTGAGCGGATGCGGATCCGCTCAGAATGCATCAGTCTGGCACCGTTTGTCCTCCGCTCCGCTCAGCAGGCGGACCCCTGAACGCAGCTTGCAGCGTTCGGGTGTCCGCCTGGCCGTGCGGAGGCAAACGGATCCGCCCAGACTTACAATGTAAGTCAATGGGGACGGATCCGTTTGAAGTTGACACAATATGGCTCAATTTTCAAACGGATCCGTCCCCCATTGACTTTCAATGTAAAGTCAAAATGGATCCGTTTGCATTATCATGAAAAAAATTTTTTTATTTTTTTTGTTCATGGTAATGCAAACGGATCCGTTCTGAACGGATCTAAGCGTTTGCATTATAGGTGCGGATCCGTCTGCGCAGATACCAGACGGATCCGCACCTAACGCAGGTGTGAAAGTAGCCTTAGGGTGGATGATGCATTTTTTCAGGCCCTGGGGGTCCTTTATGATGAACCTGACAGAGCTTCCGTAGCCGAGTCCCAGCTTAAAGTCCTAGTCCAGGGTGATCGGCCAGTAGAGGATTACTGCACTCAGTTTGGTAAATGGTGCGTTCCTTCTGGCTGGAATGAACCGGCGCTTAAAAGCCAGTTCAGGTCCGGACTCTCTGAGAAACTTAAGGATATGCTGGTGTGTTATCCCTGTCCCGAGTCCTTAGAGGACACTATGACCCTGGCTATTAGATTGGACAGACGTGTTAGGGAGAGACAGCGGGAACATTTATTTCTTTCACAGACTGTCCCTAACCCTGAATCCATTCCAGTGGGACTCAGGGTGGAAGCGCCGACTGAAGAACCTATAGAATTAGGTATGACCAGAAGGGAACAACAGCGATAACAAGGTACCTGTTTCTACTGTGGTGGCACTGATCATTGGGTCCGTCAATGTCCTAAGATCCCTCCCTCCGAAAGCTCATCCATCCCTGAGGGATCCAAAGGCAAGGTACTTCCTGTGATGGTAAGAAAAAAAACTGCTGGTTTCCATTACTGTTGTTTTTGGGCCTAATAAGGGTTCAGGTAATGCTTTTATTGATTCCAGTTCTGCCGCTAGCTTTCTAGATCTAGGGTTCGCCCTACAAGTGGGAATACCGGTGTTAACCTTGTCCACTCCTATAAGTCTTGTAGCCATTGACTCTACTCCTTTGCGGGGGGGGGGGGGGGCAGATATTGCACCCCAGAGATAACCTTGTCTGTGCGAGTGTGTCATACTGAGAAATGCTCCCTATTCATTCTGGAGAATTTGCCCGTTGAAGTGGTCTTAGGAATGCCGTGGTTCCAAGTTCACAACCCGACCATCAACTGGGCTATGGGGGAATTAGAAAGGTGGGGTCCTAACTGTTCCTCTTGTGTATCCATAGTGGTTGTGGACATTGCTTCTAGCCCTATGGCCATTCCTCCATATATTGAAGACTTCTGCAATGTTTTTTCTACCTTCGAGGTCGAGGAACTTCCACCCCATAGGTCTTACGATTGTGCTATTGAGTTGGTGCCGGGATCCAGGTTTCCCAAGGGTCGTATTTTTAACTTGTCTGGGCCGGAACGTGGTGCCATGAAATATTATATTAAAGAGAGCCTAAGTAAGGGGCATATCAGGCCATCTACTTCTCCTATAGGGGCTGGTTTCTTTTTTGTTAAAAAGAAGGACGGTGGTCTCAGACCCTGTATTGATTACAGACAATTGAACAAGATCACAATTAAAAATCAATATCCCCTCCCTTTGATTCCTGACTTGTTCAATCAGGTTCTGGGAGCATCATGGTTTTCTATACTTGATTTAAGAGGGGCATATAAACTAATTCTTATCAAGGAGGGAGACGAGTGGAAAACTGCCTTCAATACTCCGGAGGGACATTTTAAGTACCTGGTAAGGCCATTCTGACTCAGTAATGCCCCAGCAGTTTTTCAGAATTTTATGAATGACATCTTCAGGGAATTTATCGACAGGTTTATGATTATTTATCTGGATGACATCCTTATTTTCTCTGCAGATTGGGATTCCCATATGTCACATCTTAAACTTGTGCTCGAAGTTCTCAGAGAAAATGAGCTATCCGCCAAGTTAGAAAAATGTGTGTTTGGGGTGCAAGAGATATTGTATCTGGGTTATGTTCTTACCCCTCACTCATTTAAGATAGATCCAGGGAAGGTGCGGGCTATTCTGGAGTGGGTGAGACCATCTTCCCTAAAGGCATTATAGCGTTTTTTGGGGTTCTCTAACTATTATAGAAAATTTGTGGGCGATTGAGTCAGCACAACCCTGTGTGTGGTGCTACTCACTATGGCGAAATACATATACAAACGCAAAATACAAATGTGATCGCACTCTGCAACCAGCATTCTGCCCTGCCTCTATGCTGGATGAGGCATTGGTGTACATTTTGGCCAAAGCGTAATAAGCCACTCACCACGTCAAGGTCGCCTCTATGGAGTGGTCCTTAACACTAGTTCCTACCTGTTTATGGGCCATGATAGCCACACAAAGTCCAGGGAATGCAGGTCAGCATAGTGTTAGGGACCACTCCATAGAGGCGACCTTGACGTGGTGAGTGGCTTATTACGCTTTGGCCAAAATGTACACCAATGCCTCATCCAGCATAGGGGCAGGGCAGAATGCTGGTTGCAGAGTGCTATCACATTTGTATTTTGCGTTTGTATATGTATTTTGCCATAGTGATGTGCACCACACACAGGGTTGTGCTGACTCAATCACCCACATTTTTTCTTTGTAGTATGTATTGGAGGCGTGGCGATCTCCATGGAGTCATGCACACCTGACCAGTCAATCTGTCCTGGAGGCTGGTTTTAAAGTCAGTATAAAACTGAGTCTGCTTATATAGAACCTACCAGTAGCCATTTGGCTCCAGGAGAAGTATATGGTGGGCTTAGTATGCATGTTGGTACTTGCATCCCTGGATCCGATGAAAGCTGTAATGGCACCGGACGTGGTTAAAAGCAGAGTGTGCTTGGCGTGCATGCTGACCTGCATTCCCTGGACTTTGTGTGGCTATCATGGCCCATAAACAGGTAGGAACTAGTGTTAGGGACCACTCCATAGAGGCGACCTTGACGTGGTGAGTGGCTTATTACGCTTTGGCCAAAATGTACACCAATGCCTCATCCAGCATAGAGGCAGGGCAGAATGCTGGTTGCAGAGTATTATAGAAAATTAATTAAAAAAAATTCTGTTATTGCCAAGCCGCTAACCGACCTAACCAAGAAGGGGGCAGATCTTGCTAATTGGCTGAATGAGGCCATCGAAGCCTTTAAAACCCTTAAGAAGTGCTTCCAAGACGCCCCAATCTTGATTCAGCCAGATCAGAAGAGACCTTTTGTGGTTGAAGTTGATGCTTCTGAGGATGTAGTGGGGGCGGTTCTCTCTCAGGGATCGCCTAAGCTCACCAATCTAAGACCCTGTGCTTTGTTTCCCCGTAAATTTTCTTCTTCGGAGAGGAATTATGACATTGGGAATCGTCAATTACTGGCCATTAAGTGGGTATTTGAGGAGTGGAGACACTTTTTGGAGGGGGCCAAACACTGTGTCATGGTTCTCACTGATCATAAAAATCTATTGTTCCTTGAGTCCGCTAAACGTCTCAATCCTAGACAAGCCAGGTTGGCTTTGTTTTTTACTAGGTATAACTTCTCTATCAATTTCAGACCAGGAAGTAAGAATGTTAAGTCTGATGCCTTATCTCGAAGTTTTCGTGCCTTCCAACCTCCTGACATGCCTCCTGAACCCATCTAACATCATCATAGCATCGGTGTCTGCTGACCTCTCTTCGGAGATTAAATCTGCACAACATCTCGCTCCTGCACGAACACCCGCAGATAAGTTATTTGTTCCTGGCCATTTCCGTCTCCGACTTCTGGGTGAGTGCCACAATTCTGTGCTCTGTGGTCATCCTGGTGTTGAAGCCACTAATGAATTGGTATCTAGAACCTTCTGGTGGCCTACATTATTTAGGTATATAAAAAGGTTTGGCAGCACTACTGTCCCACATAAGGAGAAGCCATTAAGAAATACCTTGAGGGTAATGATGGTGCACGCAGATGAGGACCCTGGCTGATGATCCCGACGTCAGAATAGAGATACAAAAATCCGCAGCACTCGTCAGTGTAGTAAATCCAAAGTGGTTTATTCCATAGACAGCAAGGTAATGCAACGTTTCGACCTAACTAGGAAGACCTAGTTAGGTCGAAACGTCGCATCACCTTGCTGTTTATGGAATAAACCACTTTGGATTTACTACACTGACGAGTGCTGCGGATTTTTGGATCTCTATTCTACATTATTTAGGGACATCAGTTCGTATGTGTCTGCCTGCGAGATATGTGCAAGGTCCAAAACTCCTAGAACCCGTCCTGTGGGTGAGTTGCTACCACTACCTATTCCGAGTAGACCTTGGTCACACATCTCTATGGATTTTATCACTGACTTGCCGCCCTCCGAAGGAAAGTCGGTGATATGGGTAGTGGTAGACAGATTCAGAAATATGAACTCCCTAGTGCCAAGACTTTGGCTTCCTTGTTTATCGATCACATTGTTCAGTATCATAGAATTCCTGAGAATATTGTCTCTGACAGGGGTGTCCAATTCGTTTCCAGATTCTGAGATCACCAAACTGGTCAGTCGCAGCCAAGGAGCTATCAGTAACATCGTACTTTACGCCTTCTTTCTGGAGCTTGCATTGCGCTGTGTCATTGATCAAGCTGTCGAGGAGCAGGAAAATGAGGGAGTCGCAATGCTGAATGAATTCCCAGGAGGGGGGGATACTCCATCTGAGACAAGTCAGCAAGAGTCTAAAGAGGAGTCAGAGGAGGATGGTGCCTGGGGGGAGGAGGAGCAAGTAACCAGGCCCGGCCACTATATGGTAGACAGAGCTGTGAATTAGGAGTGCCTGTTTCCAGCGCTGGAAATTCTAAAAACAGCTGATCAGCAGGAGTGCCAGAGCTCTGCCCATTTGATACTGTTGACCTATCCTAAGCTCCTCAATAAGCAAATCCCAGGAAACCCCCTTCAAGAGACAGTATTAGATATAAATTATAAAATAACTTTTTTAAAGCCTGTTTGTACAGAAGTTGCAATTTTTTGTGTAGGCATCATTTTATGCACATTTGTGACTTTCTGTTGGTTTCTAACACTGTCAACCCTTTTCTAAAAAGGAGGTGGGGCTTAACAAATGGGGCATACCCTCCATAGCCCTTAGCTGGTGTAGTATTGGATTATTTGGGGCACACAGACTTCTAGAAGATATTCCATAGTTTATATAAGACTGGGGTATAGAATGCCTCCAGTGCCTGGGAATTAACATCCTGTTGAGGAAGGGTTGAGGGGACATGTAACCACTGCAGCCAATCACTGCCCATAGTGGTAAAATGTCACCTGTGTGGCACGTGACTCAGGGACATACTGAGTGGGTGACATCACTACTACAGGCAGCGATTGGCTGCAATGGTCATGTGCCTCTCCCACCTTTCCCTCAAAAGGATGATGATTCTCAGAGACCTAGGACCTGCAGAGTTAGCAATGGAACCAGGATGCAGTGACACGGACAAGGTAAATATGAACCCTACTGCGGATCCGGCCGCTCTGAAGGGGTCTATTAAAAAGTTTAAAGTTCAGAAACCCCTTAAAAATACAGTCTAGTCAATTGAAAATAGCATTGTTCTGCAATGACATCATGGTTATTCCTGAGAAGATCCCCGCAGCCCAAAATTAAAAGTGCAATTGCTGAAATTCTTGGGTCTAGAGAGGACATTCGTGGAACCACAGAAAGAAACAACAAAAGTTATTTCATAAATGAAACGCTTTATTGTTAAACATTCATGGAGGACACTTCAGGGCGATGCTACATAACATTATGTGCAATATAATGAAAACAGCAGAGTTGTTCTATTATGATTTCAGACATATCTGAAATGTGGGGTCCACCTCTTGGATCTGCACCTATCTTTAGAATGGGGGGCGGGGTGCCCTGATCTTGTCCTATCGGCCACTATATCAAAGATCCAAGCTGCAAGATCTGGTCTGGTTTAAAAGAAACTGCCAAAGTTCCTGCCCTACTGTTTCTGGAACGTCCATAGAAGTGAATGGAAGTTATGGGCTATACTAATTTTTTTTATTACATCCAGATCCAGATACTGGTTTGAAAACTGCAGACTGCTAATAGAAACCCGAATTCAGTGTTTAGTACACTGCAGACAGAAGATGGAAGCCTGGCTCATGTATCTCCCCGATGCACTCGCTAACTAATCAGCCACTGGAGACATAGGGGAGAGAAGCACTGCCACTGCTCACCGCAGTCAGTGTGAATATAGTTGGGGACAAGCACTGCGACAGACCACAGGGACAGATATGTGTACAGCCATGCCCCGATCCAGCAGCAGCAGCCAAAAGAGATTGCTGAACATGATGGAAGATTATTCAACCACTGCAAACTGATAGACACCAACTGAACAACCAGGTTTAGTTGTATCTGTGCTGTGCCCTTTCCTCAGCACATACCCTGACCCCATGGCCTTCTGAGTAGATATAGTGGACGAGCCGCAGGAATACCGTACTGCTGCAGCTTCTACTGCCACCAACGCCACAACTGCTACACCAACACAACCGCAAATCTCCTGCCTTGTCTGTCAGATTTCATACTGTACTGCTGCACTTACTACTGCCACCATTGCCACTACTGCTACTCCTACATAGCCGCAAATCTCCTGCCTTGTGTGTCATGTTTTATACTGTACATCTGCCACTGAAACTACTACTACACCTGCTGCTATTACTTCTACTCCCTGCACAGCTGCAGATCTCCTACTTTGTCAGGTTAATATTGTACTGCTCCCATTTCTACTACCCCTACACAGATGCACATCTCCTGCCTTCTCCGTCAGGTTCAGTACAATACTGCTGCTGCTCCGCAAAAAGTGAGCATTCTTGAAATTCTTGTTCAGAACAAGCCATTGCTTCTGACACCACCCTGAGTGTAAACACTGCCAGATATACACCCCATTAGAGAGATGTTTTGGATGACTTTTTTTATTTTAAAAAGCATAACAAAGCCAAAAGTGCAATGTGTTGTTAAACAGTTTGCTTATTACCACCGGCCACCATCTGTTTATCCATATCTATATATTTCACTGCCACTTTAAGATTGCCAATGCTGCCTTGACGTTAAAGCCCTACAAGACTTCAGAATGTCATCCACAATTTATTAGGGCAATCTGAGCACTGTCACTTTGGTTTGAATTTATTTGTACCCAAATGGAATCTGCTGATTTTAAAAATTTGCTCCTGCGTGACTTCTCTGATGTGTAACAAGATTTGATTTTTGTGTAAAACATTTCCCACATTCTGAACACAAATACTGCTTCTCTCCTGTGTGACTTCTTTTATGTCTACCAAGACCTGATGTATCTGTAAAACATTTCCCACATTCTGAACATGAATATGGCTTCTCTCCTGTGTGAAATCTCTGATGTGTAACAAGTTCTGATTTCCTTGTAAAACATTTCCCACATTCTGAACACAAATATGGCTTCTCTCCTGTGTGACTTCTCTCATGCTTAACAAGATCTGATTTTTGTGCAAAACATTTCCCACATTCTGAACATAAATAAGGCTTCTTTCCTGTGTGAAATCTCTGATGTGTAACAAGATTATTTTTTTGTGTAAAACATTTCCCACATTTTGAACACATGTATGGCTTCTCTCCTGTGTGACTTCTCTCATGCTTAACAAGATATTGTTTTTGTGTAAAACATTTCACACATTCTGAACATGAATATGGCTTCTTTCCTGTGTGACTTCGCTCATGATTAACAAGATATGTTTTTTGTGTAAAACATTTCCCACATTCTGAACATGAAAACGGCTTATCTCCTGTGTGACTTCTCTCATGCCTAACAAGATCTGATTTTTGTGTAAAACATTTCCCACATTCTGAACATGAATATGGCTTCTCTCCTGTGTGACTTCTCTTATGTCTAACAAGACGTGATTGATCTTTAAAACATTTCCCACATTCTGAACATGAATATGGCTTCTCTCCTGTGTGATTTCTCTCATGTATAACTAGATTAGATTTATTTGTAAAACATTTCCCACATTCTGAACATGAATATGGTTTCTCTCCCGTGTGAATTCTCTCATGTATAACAAGATTTGATTTGATTTTAAAACCTTTCCCACATTCTGAACACTTAAACATCTCTCCTGTGTGGCATTTTTTATGTCTAACAAGATGTGTTTTATCTTTAAAGCACTCCCCACATTCTGAACAGGAGTATGGCTTCTCCCCGGTGGGAATTCTTCTATATGTAGAAAGACTTGATCTTTTTGTGAACTCTTTACCACAGTGAAACATTTCACCCTCTTTCTGGTCAAGAGAAGGTTCCTTATGATTAGGAAGATTATATGTACTGTGAAGTCCTGGATGTACATTAATATTTTCTCCTGAAGAGCGCTGCATATCTTCATCTTCTACTTTATAATTTAGTGACAACAAATTTCCTTCAGAATTTGTACTGGGATTTTCTGCTAAGATAAAAAATTTAATCTGTGGCGTTTTTAATAATCTAGAGTAGACAAATTTATAGATTTCCTATTAGGCTGGAAGTGTATCCAGCAGGAACTAGAGGTATATAGTAAGTCATGTATTTTCAAGACACTTCTGGCTTTGGTTCAAAAAGCAGCACCAAAACTGAATGTGTGATTCCAGCCATTTAAAATTTTCTATAACACAAAGTTCAGGATTCTGGTCTACATCTAATTTTATTACCCAAATCTAGCTAAAAATCCCAGTGAAAAACCCAACAAGCCTGTCTTCTGACAACATATTTGACATTTCTATGCCAAGTGGGCATCACACTAATACAATAAGTTAAGGTAATAGGATCTATCACGACATTCCTCATCACAAACTGCATTCATTATTAAATCAATCTCTTAGACCTGATGGACCTGGTGATTTTACTAGCAAAATCTATACTATAATGCCCACCTATGGATTACCTGACAAGCTCTTTTTAATGTACCTCCTCCTCTGCTGCTATCTCACACTGCAAAACCCTTTTAACCATTATGAAAAAAAAAAAATAATAATAATCCATACATCTTTGCAAAGCCTCAATGCACAATCAGTACATGAAGGTCACTGGCGGCATGTAATTCCTGCACGAGGTACATATAACTCATCATGATATCACAGACACAAAAGCTGTGCCCGCATAATCCCCAGTGATCACTGTCAGCTGGATAAGGGAAACACTACATGATGTGATGGGGACATCTCCAATCAAAGAGCAGCGCAGCAGCCGGTGATCAGATTCTCCTCCTGCCCTGAAGGCACCAAGGACAGAATCTGAAGTCACTTGCTCCATTCATGATTCCATACCTGTGGTGACATCTCCTGGAATGTCCTCCTCCTCCTCACTCTTACACGGGGGATCGCCCATCATCCTTTCTTCTTCATCCTCTACTTTAATATCAGTCAGATCTTCCCCCTGATTTGTCATCTGTAACAATTCAGTACAATACAGCGGACAGGTGGGAAATCTAACAGATCCACATAAGAGACCCTCACAATCTATGACCCCTCTATGACTGCAGGACCCCCCTATATAGATGTGTATAGGGCTTAGCTCCATCTACCTGAGGGTTCTCCGGGACCTTCTCCTCTGGACAGTCCTGGGAATACAGAGGCCGGGGACATCTCTCTGGTGGACTTCTCCTCCTGGATCCATCTGTGGAGACACAAGTACACAGTGACTGAATACATGGCCTCCTGTAGATCTGTCTATAGATCAGACTCTTCTCTCAGCTCCTTCACTTCTAGGTATAGTTATCGGGGGAAATAACAATATTCTGTCTCTCACCACCTATGCCGAGGTCTCAGCACCTAGCAGGCCACAGGCCCAAAGTATACTCTGGTCTATGAGAGCAAATGGCAGGCAGTGGGACGATGGCTCCTTTTCCACAATAGTACATTTTAAGAATGAGCATACAGATATATATGGCTGGGGGGAGTGAATCCTTTTATGAGCCTTCTACAGCACCAGAGGACACCTCTGCTTATGAGGTAAATTTCAAGAGATAGAATCCACATCAAAGTACAAGGCTCACTAATGACTAGTGCGCGGAGGAGAAGACTATCTGGTCTGATCCCACAGAAGAGCTACTGAAGAACAAACTGCTGACAACATTACTGCCGACAATGATGGAAAAGGAGAGACAGACGACAGATCCTCCTATCATCTTCCGTAGGAACTGGGTTAGGCAAGAGATGAAGATCTCAACAATCATCTACTGCATCAAAAAGGGGCATCTGCACCGAGACATCCCCCAACAGCTCCTGGAGAAGAACTACTTTAGCAGGAAGCCACCGGAGATCCTTCAGGTGAATGGAACCCATCAATATGTCTGACTTACAAGGAAAATTCAGGGACTTAACGTCATGTGTAAAGAGTCTAACCTTTGGTGGTCCTCCATTACATGTCACTGCACACACGTGTATACACTGCACATGACGGGTCTTACCTTGTGATATAAGAGGCTGGTGTTCCTCCATTACATGTCACTGCACACACGTGTATACACTGCACATGACGGGTCTTACCTTGTGATATAAGAGACTGGTGCTCCTCCATTACATGTCACTGCACACACGTGTATACACTGCACATGACGGCTCTTACCTTGTGATATAAGAGGCTGGTGCTCCTCCATTACATGTCACTGCACACACGTGTATACACTGCACATGACGGCTCTTACCTTGTGATATAAGAGGCTGGTGCTCCTCCATTACATGTCACTGCACACACGTGTATACACTGCACATGACGGCTCTTACCCTGTGATATAAGAGGCTGGTGCTCCTCCATTACATGTCACTGCACACACGTGTATACACTGCACATGACGGCTCTTACCTTGTGATATAAGAGGCTGGTGCTCCTCCATTACATATCACTGCACACACGTGTATACACTGCACATGACGGGTCTTACCCTGTGATATAAGAGGCTGGTGCTCCTCCATCACATGTCACTGCACACACGTGTATACACTGCACATGACGGCTCTTACCCTGTGATATAAGAGGCTGGTGCTCCTCCATTACATGTCACTGCACACACGTGTATACACTGCACATGACAGGTCTTACCTTGTGATATAAGAGGCTGGTGCTCCTCCATTACATGTCACTGCACACATGTGTATACACTGCACATGACGGGTCTTACCTTGTGATATAAGAGGCTGGTGCTCCTCCATCATATGTCACTGCACACACGTGTATACACTGCACATGACGGCTCTTACCTTGTGATATAAGAGGCTGGTGCTCCTCCATCATGGCCTCCTTGTACAGATTCTTGTGTCCTTCTATATACTCCCACTCCTCCATGGAGAAATAGACAGTGACATCCCGACACCTTATAGGAACCTGACAACACAATGACACCGTCATCACCCAGACCCCTCCAGTGCTGTTACTGGAGAATTTCCCAGCATTCCCAGCAGTGTCACCTCTCTAGTCAGAAGCTCCATCATCTTGTGGGTGAGCTCTAGGATCTTCTGCTCATGTATCAGGGGGTGAGGGGGAGGCTCTGTGATGGGGTGAGGGGTCCTGCTCCACCCTCCTGACTCCTGGAGATGGATGATGGGAGTCACACAGTCCCCCGATGTCTTCTTCACTATTGTGTACTCCTGTGGATGGAGAGAGACACTTAGGGAATAAACCCTTCAGGGGCCATGTGCTCTCCTCCGGCCCTCTCCTCCTGGTACAACGTGCCTACTTACCTTCTCATGGCTCCTACAACATGACTGTTGGTCACTGGTCACATGATACATCACTCACCATATTGGGGGCTGATCTTCAGGTTCTCCGTCACTTGGAAGGTCTGGAGGCCGTTCTCCAGGACCCTGGACTCTTCCTATCACTTCCTATGATGGATTCTCCTTCCCGATGTCTGACTTGTTACAGAATACAATAAAGAGGAGAGAAATCTAGAAAAGTTTACCTCTCCGCTCAGCAGGGAGATGATCTCCAAGGTGAGGTCTAATATTCTTCTGCTGATCTCCTTCCTGTCCATCCTTGGTGGCTCATTCAGGAGAAGAGGAGAGAACTGGAGGAGCTGGAGGCTTCTAGTACTGCAGGCGCCTTTATGAGAAGAGGAGAGGAAATCATCCAGGGGACAAGACCAGATGTCACCTCCAGAACCGCACTTCCTGAGCCTGGAGGGGCCCCGCTTCTCAGAGCCCCCACCACATGGATTCCAGGGGCCCCAACATGGAGATCTCTGGTGGCTCCACAGGAGATAAATGTCTGATAGATGCAGGTCCCACCTCTGGGCTGTGCTCAGCTGTGTCCAGAACTCCTAGAGAAGAGACTGGAGAGAGCTGAGCTCAGGCCGGGCTCCGCTCCATTCATTCTCCTCCTGGAGGCAGGGGCCCCTCACCAGGACAGTCAAGGGCCAGAAAATGAGTTCAACTCCCACTTTCTCCACTACTACTCCCCCATCATACTAAGCTGAGGAGCAGAGAAGGATTCCTTGTGTGTAATGGAGGAGAATCTCCAGAGGTGACATGTCTGAGCTCTCCACCACACTGTCTCCTCACAGCTCATCTTACCTGCAGGCTGGAGGAATGGCTGATACCAGAGAGAACAAGAGCCCTGACTACCGACCAGGACCTGCCCGGTATCTGCTGCACTGCCAGAGCTGAAGGACCTGCCCAGTATCTGCTGCACTGCCAGAGCTGAAGGACCTGCGGTGACGTCACCGTCATGTGATCCGTGCAGGGGGCGGGACTAGGTTGGTGAGTCACTAATCACATGACAGTGACATCATCACAGGTCCTTTAGCTCTCACAGTACATTTTAAATTGAAGGGGCTTTAATTAGAATTTAGCCCCGCCCTCAAATCCTTCTGTGAATTAATGTCTAAACTTGTAGGAAAAGTCCTTCAGCCTCCATATCAGAACATCATCTCATAAAGTGTCCTAGACCTCTCCAGAGCCCATACATTGTAGGCATTACCCAGCAGCAGATACTGGGCAGGTCCTTCAGCTCTGGCAGTGCAGCAGATACTGGGCAGGTCCTGGTCGGTAGTCAGGGCTCTTGTTCTCTCTGGTATCAGCCATTCCTCCAGCCTGCAGGTAAGATGAGCTGTGAGGAGACAGTGTGGTGGAGAGCTCAGACATGTCACCTCTGGAGATTCTCCTCCATTACACACAAGGAATCCTTCTCCGCTCCTCAGCTTAGTATGATGGGGGGAGTAGTAGTGGGGATCACTGGCGTAGCTATAGGGGTCGCACCTAAGTCAGGGGGGCCCCCTCAAGCCAGGAGAGCCACAGTAAAGCCGTACCAGCGGGCGGCGCGGCCCGCAGCCAAGTTGCTAACTGAAATCCCATAGGGGACGGAGCGGAGGCTGAGAGGCGAGCCCTGCGTGCACTGTGAGGAGGGGAGCGGCTTCAGGTCAGGAAGAGCAGTGAGCAGCGGTGTGCTGCTGACCGCCGGGTCTGGTTGCCAGTGAGACTGCACTGACTCTGTTCCAGCAGAACCTCTGCCTCTGAGCAGATGAGGAATGCCGGTAATCACTCACCTCCTCACACCCCTGAAAGGCAGAGTTTATGGCAGACCCTACAGAGCTACAGGACCTGACCGTTTGGTAGTATAAAGGACCTTTGATGATGTCATGATCACGTGTGTAGGAGGAGTCAGCACTGCAATTGGTCAGAAGAACTGTCTGTATAAACTGCTGCAGAGCAGTGTATGTAATGTGTACGGTGGAGCTGTGTGTGCAGCAGAGCTGTATGTGTAATGTGTATAGCAGAGCTGTGTGTGGGTAAGGTCAGTGGCGTAGGGATCACCATAGCAGCCATAGCAATGGCTTTGGGGCCCTACGCCACTGGGGGTGGCCGCCGGGCGCTCCTCCTTCTTGTAACTCATCACAGGTTTGTGCAGCGCATTGCTATAAGCATAAGCAACGCGCCACACAGACCTGTGACGAGTTACAAGAAGAAGCGTCCTGGCTGCCATGGTAACCGATCGGAGCCCCAGGATTACTGCTGGGACTCCTATCGGAACTGCCGCTGCCATCAATGAGGGGGAGGGTGGGTTTTTAATACCGGGGAGGGCGCACTGGGGGCTGATGGAGATGGTACTGGGGGCTGATGGAGAGGCACTGGGGCTGATCGAGAGTCACTGAGGGCTGCTATGAGGCATGGGGCTCTTATCTGAGGTCTGATTGGGGGTCATTCATATTGGGGTCTGAGCTGAGGTCTTATTAACATTGGGGATCTTATTGGGGCTGTTACCTGAGGTCTAATTAACATTGGTGGTCTGACCTGAGGTGTAATGAATTTTTTTTTTCCGGAGCAGCTTGGAGAAAAAAGGCCTCACAGTCTCCCACACCCTTCTGCCCGGCCAAGCCAGCCAGCACCCCTGAGGCCAAGCCTGCCAGCACCCCTGAGGCCAAGCCAGCCAGCACCCCTGAGGCCAAGCCAGCCAGCACCCCTGAGGCCAAGCCTGTCAGCACCCCTGAGGCCAAGCCTGTCAGCACCCCTGAGGCCAAGCCTGCCAGCACCCCTGAGTCTTCAGAACTGTAAGTAAATTATATATAAGGAGAGCTTATAATATGTCAGAGCCGCTCTTCACCTACCCGCGTATCAGCACTAGATATATACCCCTTACTCTCCCTAATACCCAAACTACACAAGATACATATCCCTACCTTCTGTCTAATACACATACACACCCCGCTATATGTTCTTTCACCTTCTTGTGTTACAGACCGCTGTACAATTTAACAATCTTCTTTAATACACAGACATTTAGATTCATACATTTCCTACACTGGCACAAATGCGTTGCCAGTGACCAACTGTCTGTGCTCAGTCCTACGCGTAACCGTCGCAAGTGCGTGAGGAGCTGCGAATGTGGCGGCGAGGTCCGAGAGGTATGTGGGGGTGGGAGTTCCGGGAGGGGGGCCCCATCAATTTTTTTTGCTATAGGGCCAGTCATTTCTAGCTACGTCCCTGTTGGGGATAGTGGGGGTTGTCATCATTCGCTGGCCCCTGACTGTCCTGGTGAGGGGCCCCTGCATCCAGGAGGAGAATAAATGGAGCGGGGCCCGGCCTGAGCTCGGCTCTCTCCAGTCAGTTCTCTAGGGCTGGTTTCACATGGGCGTTGCGGGAAAAGGTGCGGGTGCGTTGTGGGAACACGCGCAATTTTTCTGCGCGAGTGCAAAACATTGTAATGCGTTTTGCACGCGCGTGAGAAAAATTGCCATGTTAGGTGTTGTGTAGATTGTATTATTTTCCCTTATAACATGGTTATGAGGGAAAATAATAACATTCTTAATACAGAATGCATAGTACAATAAGGCTGGAGGGGTTAAAAAAATAATAATAATTTTTTAACTCACCTTAAGCCACTTGTTCGTGCAGCTTCTCTTCTGTCTTCTCCTTTGATCACATGAGCGCAGTGACGTCAGAGCCTTACTGACCAGGTCCAGAACCTGGCGCAGATTGTGCAGGATTTGAGGGAGATATTACAACTCCAAGAATCCGCTCAATCTCTCCCTACTTCTGATCTACCTGTACTGCAGGCAGAACCCCATGTCAAACTGCCTGATAGATTTCTGGGGACCGCAAGTGTTTTTTGACCTTCAAGGAGGGTTGTAAATTATACTTCCTCCTGCGGCCCATATCGTCTGGGTCCGATCAGAAAAGGGTGGGAATTGTTATTTCCCTCTTACAAGGGGACCCTCAAGAGTGGGCGTTTTCTTTGCCTCCTGACTCTCAGTGTCTTAGGTCGGATGATGCATTTTTTTTCAGGCCCTGGGGGTCCTTTATGATGAACCTGACAGAGCTTCCGTAGCTGAGTCCCAGCTTAAGGCCCTAGTCCAGGGTGATCGGCCGGTAGAGGATTACTGCACTCAGTTTGGTAAATGGTGCGTTCCTTCTGGCTGGAATGAACCGGCGCTTAAAAGCCAGTTCAGGTCCGGACTCTCTGAGAAACTTAAGGATATGCTGGTGTGTTATCCCTGTCCCGAGTCCTAAGAGGACACTATGACCCTGGCTATTAGATTAGACAGACGTGTTAGGGAGAGAGAGCGGGAACATTTCTTTCTTTCACAGACTGTCCCTAACCCTGAATCCATTCCAGTGGGACTCAGGGTGGAAGCGCCGACTGAAGAACCTATGGAATTAGGTATGACCAGAAGGGAACAACAGCGATAACAAGGTACCTGTTTCTACTGTGGTGGCACTGATCATTGGGTCCTTCAATGTCCTAAGATCCCTCCCTCTGAAAGCTCATCCATCCCTGAGGTAACCAAAGGCAAGGTACTTCCTGTGGTGGTAAGAAAAAAACAGCTGGTTCCCATTACTGTTGTTTTTGGGCCTAATAAGGGTTCAGGTAATGCTTTTATTGATTCCAGTTCTGCCGCTAGCTTTCTAGATCTAGGGTTCGCCCTACAAGTGGGAATACCGGTGTTAACCTTGTCCACTCCTATAAGTCTTGTAGCCATTGACTCTACTCCTTTTCGGTGGGGGGGGGGGGGTCAAATATTGCACCCAGGGGCGGATTAAGTGCATGATAGGCCCTGGGCTGTCTACCCAATTTGCCCCCCCCCTCCATTTTAGTTTAGTGTTTTTTTTTGTATGAAGAGGCTGCGGTGCTTCATGAGCGCCACAGTCTCTTCTTAGGCCATATGACATCTTCAGACTAAAAAAAAACACCCCAAATTGGGTCCTAAACTGAAAAATTTGGTTGCCAAATTTAAAATACATATAATTGTAATAAAAAAGACATGGAGGAGAATACAGCACCACATACCTCTTACATCCACTGACATCTCCTGTCATGTAGACCTTCTCTTTCCTCTTCTCCTCCATTTGACCCAGACCACCATGACAAATTCTTTCAGCCGCATCTCGTCTCTACAGTTTGTAACACAGACAGGTTAGATTTCTCAATTTTTCCATCAACCTCCTCATCATGGTGTCCCCACAGTGTCATCCTGCTGCCACCCCCAATACTGTGCCGGTTGTGCTCCCCAATGCCCCAGGAACTATACTGCTGAAAAAATAGTGACCCTAATAGACATAATTGGGGTAATTTATTAAACTGGTGTAAAGTAGAACTGGATTTCCAAAAGAGCTGTCAAATATGAAAGGTGGAATCTGATTGGCTGCTATGGGCAACTAAGCCAGTTCTGCTTTACACCAGTTTGATAAATTACCCCAAATGTCCCTATAGTGTCTACAGCAGCTATAATGTCCTCTAGAGTGCCCCAGTAATAATAGCACCCTCTATTGTGCTCCAGACAATAATCCCTGTATAGTGTCCCCAGAAATAATATAATTGCCCCTACAGTGCCTCCCCAATAGCAACACCCCCATATAGTAATTTCCACCACACTGCCCCCACATAGTAATCCCCCCATAGTAATTTGCCCCCACACAGTAATTTCCCCCAAACTGCCCCCTTATAGTAGTTTGCCCCCACATAGTAATTTCCACCACACTGCCCTCACATAGTAATTTCCACCACACTGCCCCCACATAGTAATTTCCACCACACTGCCCCCACATAGTAATTTCCACCACACTGCCCCCACACAGTAATTTCCACCACACTGCCCCCACATAGTAATTTCCACCACACTGCCCCCACATAGTAATTTGCCCCCACATAGCACTTTCCCCACACTGTTCCCACATAGCAATTTCCCCACACAATAGTTTCCCCCACACTGCCCCCACATAGCAATTTGCCCCACATAGTAGTCCCTCTCATAATAATTTGCCCCCACACTGCCCCCACATAGCAATTTGCCCCCACACTGCCCCATCTAGTAATTTATCCCCACATAGTAGTCCCTCTCATAATAATTTGCCCCCACATAGTAATTTGCCCCCACATAGTAGTCCCTCTCATAATAATTTGCCCCCACATAGTAGTCCCTCCCATAATAATTAGCCCCCACACTGCCCCCACATGGCAATTTGCCCCCACATAGCAATTTGCCCCCACACTGCCCCATCTAGTAATTTGCCCCTACATAGTATTCCCTCCCATAATAATTTGGCCTCATACAGCCCCCACATTCCCCCCATGTACTCAATTTATCTTCACTAATATGTCCTCCTGTGTGTGTGTCCCCCCAAAGTAGGCACATGAACAAAAAATGAAAAGATAAATACTCACCTATGTCCAGGGCCAGGCACTTGCTCGCAGAGGAAGGCGGGATGAGTCAGGCGCGTCACAGTGCTGCGTCCCGGCACAGGCGCGCAATGACGTCATCACGCACGCCTGCGCCGGGATTTCACTACCGCATAGGCCTCAGGCCTACAAGGCCTGAAGCCTATGGCGGTGATCGGCGACGGGACAGGGAGCTATGCACTCCCGTGCCCCGCCGCAGTATGTGGGCGTTCGGGTCAGAGTTGGGCCCCCCAGCGGTGCTGGGCCCGGGGCTGCCGACCCGAACGTCCCTATTGTAATCCACCACTGATTGCACCCCAGAGATAACCTTGTCCGTGCAAGTGTGTCATACTGAGAAATGTTCCCTATTCATTCTGGAGAATTTGCCCGTTGAAGTGGTCTTAGGAATGCCATGGCTCCAAGTTCACAACCCAACCATCAACTGGACTATGGGGGAATTAGAAAGGTGGGGTCCTAACTGTTCCTCTTGTGTATCCATAGTGGTAGCGGGGGTTGCTTCTAGCCCTATGGCCATTCCTCCATATATTGAAGACTTCCGCGATCTACCTTCGAGGTCGAGGAACTTCCACCCCATAGGTCTTACGATTGTGCTATTGAGTTGGTGCCGGGATCCAGGTTTCCCAAGGGTCGTATTTTTAACTTGTCTGGGCCGGAACGTGGTGCCATGAAAGATTATATTAAAGAGAGCCTAAGTAAGGGGAATATCAGGCCATCTACTTCTCCTATGGGGGCTGGTTTCTTTTTTGTTAAAGGAGGGAAACAAGTGGAAAACTGCCTTCATTCTCCTGAGGGACATTTTGAGTACCTGGTAATGCCATTCAGACTCAGTAATGCCCCAGCAGTTTTTCAGAATATTATGAATGACATCTTCAGGGAATTTATCGACAGGTTTATGATTATTTATCTGGATGACATCCTTTTTTTCTCTGCGGATTGGGATTCCCATATGTCCCATCTTAAACTTGTGCTCGAAGTTCTCAGAGAAAATGAGCTATCCGCCAAGTTAGAAAAATGTGTGTTTGGGGTACAAGAGATATTGTATCTGGGTTATGTTCTTACCCCTCACTCATTTAAGATAGATCCGGGGAAGGTGCGGGCTATTCTGGAGTGGGTGAGACCATCTTCCCTACAGGCATTACAGCGTTTTTTGGGGTTCTCTAACTATTATAGAAAATATAGCAATTTTTTTTTATTAATCTCTGATAACCAGCGTCTGTGGGTGAATTACCTTCCATTGGTGGAGTTTGCCATTACAACCGGGTGAACTCATCCACTGGGGTATCTCTGTTTTACTGCAATTTAGGGTTTCATCCTCGTTTTGGTTCTTGTTCTTCCGTGGCTTCGCCTAACCCTGAGGTGGATCTGGTTACTTCAGAACTGTGCACAGTCTGGGCCCAGGTTCAGTTGAACCTGGAGAAAGCCCAGGAGGTTCAGAAAAAACAAGCTTACAGGAAACGCACTAAGGGAGCTAATTTTGAAGTTGGTGAGAAGGTGTGGCTATCCACCAAAAATCTGTCCCTAAAAGGGGTGTCTAGGAAATTTGCTCCACGCTTTATAGGACCATATGAAATACTTGAAATTGTTAACCCGGTATCTTTTAAGCTGAAACTACCAGACACGTTTCGAATTCATGATGCATCCTCCGTTCCCCTGGCAACAGTATCAGGCTGAGCACCAAGCTGGCCACTCGGTGCTCGGCTTCTGTGTCTGAGCGGGTCATGTGACGCTGGCCACATCACATGACCTTAGTCTTTCACTATTTATACAGGCATCCTGCTGGCCACAGGTTGCCTGCGATTTTGGTCCTGTGCCTATTGCTACTACTCAGTGCTTCTGCTACTCTGGATTTTGACTCTTGGCTTTTGTTCCTGACCCAACCTCGCCTGCCCTTGTGTACTGACATGACCTCCAGGTTTGACCCTTGGCTTATACTCTGACCCGTCCTTGCTATTCCTTGTGTACTGACATGACCTCCAGGTTTGACCCTTGGGTTGTACTCTGACCTGTCCTTGCTATTCCTTGTTTACTGACGTGACATCCTGGTTTGACCCTAGGCGTGTTTGTTTACCGTCATTGTTACCCCTGTTCGCCTACGGTAGTGTTGATCTCTGGCATTTCAGTATTGCTTCTGACACTTTACGTGACTTCGGTTTCATCTGCGGGGTTCCCTCCTATTGCCTCTGCCTGGCTATATTCTGTCTCTGTCCGCTCTGCCTCTCTGCACTTATAGAAGTTAGGGACCGTTGCCCAGTTACGCCTCGTCGCCTAGGACGGATAGTTTAAGTAGGCAGGGACAGAGGTGTGGAAGGCAGCTAGTTGGTGCACTACTCTTCCCCTCTCCCTAGTGCATGACAGTTTATTGCAATACTACCAAACACCCCGAGATTTGTTCATAGTTTGGCAGAGCAAGGGTTCGTATCCGTCATTTTATTTATTGAATTTCTGCATATAATCAGTTGATATATAGCTTTCATATTTAAGCAGCGTTGGTAAATTTGTGATGTGTCAGCATTTTGGGTACTACATTTCATTGTATTGTCTTTGCATTATTATTGGTCATATATTCATTGTATATAAATTACTGTATAATAAGTCATTTATATTTTTTTCATAGACCCTGGTACCATATTTTTACTAATTGCACAAAATAATTAGGTTCTCAATGAATTTTTTTTTTTAAAGGGGTTTATATGTCTTCCTTGGATCAAAAGTCTCAAGGATAATTTTTTTTCCTTTGATCCTTTCTTTGATATAAGGCACTTGCATTTTTTTCCCTTTCAGATATCAAAAGAAAAGACCGGCACTTCACTCCTTGTTCAGAATGATGTTGCTTTATTCAAGCATGGAGGAGACACAGCGCAGAAGCGACACGTGTTTCGGCTCGAATGCGAGCCTTTTTCAAGCATAGTGTGCATCGACAAAAAACACATTAAATAGTGCGCCATCACCGGCGTCAAGCGTGCTGACGTCACATCACCATGGAAACATGTATACACAAAACATCAAACGCAACAATTACAAACATTGTAGCAACATAATCATAATGCTGATAGACATCTAAATTGATCTTGTGGCTTTATATTGAATGAATGGGCTGTGGGAAGGAAAAATAAAAGAGGTAAGCCAGCAACATGAGATGCAAAAAAGCAAAAAACCACTAGTATCAAAAAATAATTACCCTGAGATAAAAATCTCATACAGGTTACACATGGGTTAAGGATTTCCAATCTTGTCATTTTTTCTTTGACTAGATGAATACAAAAGTATATATTAGAATATAATGACATATATTGTCAATTGGGGGGGGGGGGGGGGGGGGGGAGGACATCCACCATTTATAACTTACAAAAATGCACTCAATTCATACTCCCGATTGAGACCTCTCGGTTCAAGGGTTTGCAAAGTGTGAATTCAAAAACGTTCCCGTTTTTTAAGTAACAACCTGTTGCCACCTCTACGGGGTGGCAGCACCTGCTCAATGATCTGAAATCTTAATTGTGAAACATTGTGAGAACATCTATCGAAATGAAAAGGAATCGGTAACAGAAGGTTTTTCCTCCGTATGGTGGACTTATGGTTACTGAACCTATCCTTCATTCTGGTAGATGTCTCACCAATGTATAAAAGGCCACAAGGGCACTTTAACAGGTATACTACATAATTACTATCACAGGTAAAAAATCCCTTAACAGGGAATTTTCTACCTGTGTGTGGATGGGAAAAGTATTCACCTTTAATCACCGCCGAACAATGAACACACTGCAAACAGGGAAAGGTGCCCTTTTTAGGTGTAGAGAGAAAAAGTTGACGTGGCATGTTCGTGGCACCACCTATGTTTGCTTTAACAATTGTATCCCTAATGTTTTTTGTTCTTTTGTAACAGATCATAGGTATATCCCGGAATTCAACAACATCTGGGTAAGCTGCACGCATAATCCCCCAGTGTTTATTTACAATATGGCGGAACTTATTCATCAATGGGTGGCATTTGACAATAAACGGTAACCGTGTATTGTCACTACGGGGTTTTGTTGGCTCAACTTTGCTACTACATTTCTTTATTTCAGAATCCAACAAGGATCTGGGATAACCTCTAGAAGAAAATGTATCCGCCATTTCTTTTAGTCTGACTTCCCCCACTGATTCGTCGGACACAATTCTTTCAACTTGTCTGAATTGCGAGAAAGGCAAGGACTTCTTAACAGATGGTGGGTGATGTCGTCTATAAAGCGACGCCAAAAAATACAGGATTGTATGTATAATGGATTTTTGTATATGAAGTTTTCTTCGAACCAGGCCATATAACTATTTGCGTATGGCGGTGCGGCGTTCGAGCCCATCACGGTCCCCCGTTTCTGCTGGAAGAAGGTAGCCTGGAATAAAAAATAATTTTCTTGCAAGACTAATTCAAGTAATTGTATAAAAAAAAAAATTCTTGTGAGGTATAATTAGATGATTCCAGGATCCATTCAACAGCAGTAAGACCTTTCGCATGCTCAATCGATGTATACAGGCTGCATACATCATACGTCACAAGAAAATCTCCTGTCTCAAGATGTAAGTCTTTAATATCAGACAAAAAATGATTAGTGTCTAATAAAAAAGAAGGGGTGTTTTTTTTGTCAACGGAGTTAATACCTTCTCGATTAACATAGCAGGTGCAGACAAATTGGAGTCATTGGAGGCCACGATGGGCCGACCAGGCGGGGCTGTCATACATTTGTGAATTTTTGGCAATGTATATAGGACAGGAGTGACAGGATGCTGATTGATCAGAAATTGGCACAACTTTTCGTCAAGTAAACCTGCCTCTTTATGTGTATAGACAATTTCTGTCAATTTGCGTTTGATATCAAAGACCGGGTCCCTATTTAAAGGGTAATATGTATCACGATCGGAAAGCTGTGTCAAAATTTCTGAGACATAATATTCTCTGTCTAACATGACCAATGAACCCCCTTTATCTGCTGGCTTGAAAATAACAGATTTGTCATCTAGTATGGTACATAGTGCTTGTCTTTCCTCCTTGGATAAATTGTGCGCAAAAGCTAGACCCTCATGTTGCATATCTGACAGGATAACATTAAAATCTCTCTGTACCAGGGATATGTAAGTCTCTGCGGGGTGAAGTATTTTTGGAGGCTGGAAATTGCTTTTCAGCCTCAAACCAAATTGGTTTAATGTCAGACCATTGTACACTGGTAAATTGGATGCAGAGGCCGACATATCCTTAGTTGCAAAATGAGCCTTCAAACGTACACTCCTGAAAAATCGTCGACAATCCTTATCAAACTGAAAGCTATCAAAGGATTCAGTTGGACTAAAGGATAAACCTTTCTGCAACAATTGTATCTGGATCGGGGTTACATTTTTAGATGATACATTATATAGCAAAGTCTCATTTATACCGGAGACCTTGTTGCCATTGGTACTTGTAGCTCCCCTGTAGTGACGTCCTGCTCTCCTTGTGTTTTTGCTTTTCGGCGTCTTTGTCCTAAAAAAGGCGCCGGAGGACGTGTGCTGGTAACATAATCGCTCCTGGATCCTGACGACTGGGAACCTGTTCGGCGTGTAAAGCGTCTTGTAAAGGCAATAGCTGTGCCCAATGAATCTTGCCATTTATATATCTTATTATTTTGGTAGTCCTCCAAATCCCTTGTATATTTCTTTCGTTTGGTGACTTCAATGTCCTTTTTCAGATCACTGCAATTTTTTTCAATTTTATGTTTCAGAGACACAAGATCTTCAGATGTCAAAAAGTCATTTAATTGTTGCTCAATTGATACAATCTGAGCCTTGGTGTCAGCGATCGATGTGTTCAAATGTTTAATGGTGAGTATCATCAAATCATAAGAACATTTGTTCAATATGTTTGCAAACTGAGTGCAATACTGTAAATCATCACAAAAAAAAGTAGGTCTCAGATTTACCCTTAAACCAGGCGGAATTCTGTGATATTCCGCTAGCGTGGCTGCATGTAGCTCCCACGCTACCAGCTTCCTCGATTCCCTCTCCAAGTCCTTGCTGCGTGATTCAGCAGGCGGCGTCTTCAGGAACTCTGTGCTGGTGGTGACTTCAGACACGCTCTCTCCTCGCTGTATGCAAATGACAAGGTATGCGAAGATCTTCATATGAGGGTGCTCGCACCGTAAATCAACTGAATATGATGAAAATGCAAACAGTCGGCACTCCTCTTCAGGAATCGTGGTGCTCGCGTCCAGGGTAAGAAAAACCTGCTTCAAATATCAAAATAAAAGACCGGCACTTCACTCCTTGTTCAGAATGATGTTGCTTTATTCAAGCATGGAGGAGACACAGGAGGAAATCCTTAACCCATGTGTAACCTGTATGAGATTTTTATCTCAGGGTAATTATTTTTTGATACTAGTGGTTTTTTGCTTTTTTGCATCTCATGTTGCTGGCTTACCTCTTTTATTTTTCCTTCCCACAGCCCATTCATTCAATATAAAGCCACAAGATCAATTTAGATGTCTATCAGCATTATGATTATGTTGCTACAATGTTTGTAATTGTTGCGTTTGATGTTTTGTGTCAACATGTTTCCATGGTGATGTGACGTCAGCACGCTTGACGCCGGTGATGGCGCACTATTTAAATGTGTTTTTTGTTGATGCACACTATGCTTGAAAAAGGCTCGCATTCGAGCCGAAACACGTGTCGCTTCTGCGCTGTGTCTCCTCCATGCTTGAATAAAGCAACATCATTCTGAACAAGGAGTGAAGTGCCGGTCTTTTATTTTGATATTTGAAGCAGGTTTTTCTTACCCTGGACGCGAGCACCACGATTCCTGAAGAGGAGTGCCGACTGTTTGCATTTTCATCATATGCTTTATATCCCCAACATAACTGGAGGCACTGCTGAGATCGAGTTAATTCTTTAATTATTTGTGCAAATAGTAACACGCCTCAGATTCTCTACTGTCTGAGCCATCCAGGCTTGTTCAGAGTAAAAGCAGTTTTGAAGAGTAGACTAACCTGGCGTCTGGGTGCTCAGACCTTTCCCCCTGCCTGGGGATTGAGGAACCACGGGCAGGTTGGGGGACCGTGAGGCTTCCAAACCTAGCGCTTTGACAACAAGTAGTATCTGGATCGGCTGAAGCAAGAGGTTTTGGGTCACCGCATCTCCTTGAGGTTTCCACATCAGGGGAAGTCTGGCCAGAGGCTATTTGCTGGGTGAAATACATCAGAACAGCGAAATGGAAGTGAAATTACCGTCACAAACACCAGCAGAATATTGATAAATGCACTGAGATCATCTGCCTTACCTCAATAAGTAAAGGACACTCCAGTAGAGATGATCTTGCAAATCGCCCGGCAGTCGTTTCACGGCGAACTTTGCTCGTTCGCTGTTCGCCGAACAGGCGAACATATGGCGATGTCCGCCGGCGCCATATTCTTTGCATTGTGCAGAACTTTGACCCATGACACATCCATCAGGTGGGACAGGACAGCCAATTGAGACATTTCAGCACATGGACATACCACCTACCATATAAATAATCCCGATCTGGCCGCCATTTTACATTCAGTTTTTTGCCAGTGTAGAGAGCTTGTGTGGAGCAGGGATAGTATAGAGACACCAAACGCTAGCTAATAGGGCCAAAAAAGTCCTTTTAACCACTTAAGGACCACAGGTTTATACCCCCCTAGTGACCAGGCCCTTTTTTACAAATCGGCACTCCACAACTTTAGCGGTTTATTGCTCGGTCATGCAACTTACCACCCAAATGAATTTTACCTCCTTTTCTTCTCACTAATAGAGCTTTCATTTAGTGGTATTTCATTGCTGCTGACATTTTTACTTTTTTTGTTATTAATTGAAATTTAACGATTTTTTTTGCAAAAAAATGACATTTTTCACTTTCAGTTGTAAAATTTTGCAAAAAAAACGACATCCATATATAAATTTTGCTCTAAATTTATTGTTCTACATGTCTTTGATAAAAAAAAAATGTTTGGGTAAAAAAAAAATGGTTTGGGTAAAAGTTATAGCGTTTACAAACTATGGTACAAAAATGTGAATTTCCGCATTTTGAAGGAGCTCTGACTTTCTGAGCACCTGTCATGTTTCCTGAGGTTCTACAATGGCCAGACAGTACAAACACCCCACAAATGACCCCATTTCGGAAAGTAGACACCCTAAGGTATTCGCTGATGGGCATAGTGAGTTCATAGAACTTTTTATTTTTTGTCACAAGTTAGCGGAAAATGATGATTTTTTTTTTTTTCTTACAAAGTCTCATATTCCACTAACTTATGACAAAAAATAAAAACTTCCATGAACTCACTATGCCCATCACGAAATACCTTGGGGTGTCTTCTTTCCAAAATGGGGTCACTTGTGGGGTAGTTATACTGCCCTGGCATTCTAGGGGCCCAAATGTGTGGTAAGGAGTTTGAAATCAAATTCTGTAAAAAATGACCAGTGAAATCCGAAAGGTGCTCTTTGGAATGTGGGCCCCTTTGCCCACCTAGGCTGCAAAAAAGTGTCACACATCTGGTATCTCCGTACTCAGGAGAAGTTGGGGAATGTGTTTTGGGGTGTCATTTTACATATACCCATGCTGTGTGAGAGAAATATCTTGGCAAAAGACAACTTTTCCCATTTTTTTTATACAAAGTTGGCATTTGACCAAGATATTTATCTCACCCAGCATGGGTATATGTAAAATGACACCCCAAAACACATTCCTCAACTTCTCCTGAATACAGAGATACCAGATGTGTGACACTTTTTTGCAGCCTAGATGCGCAAAGGGGCCCACATTCCTTTTAGGAGGGCATTTTTAGACATTTGGATCCCAGACTTCTTCTCACGCTTTACGGCCCCTAAAATGCCAGGGCAGTATAAATACCCCACATGTGACCCCATTTTGGAAAGAAGACACCCCAAGGTATTCAATGAGGGGCATGGCGAGTTCAAAGAAATTTTTTTTTTTTTGGCACAAGTTAGCAGAAATTGATTTTTTTCGTTTTTTCTCACAAAGTCTCCCTTTCCGCTAACTTGGGACAAAAATTTCAATCTTTCCTGGACTCAATATGCCCCTCAGCGAATACCTTGGGGTGTCTTCTTTCCAAAATTGTGTTATTTGTGGGGTGTTTGTACTGCCCTGGCATTTGAGGGTCTCCGCAATCATTACATGTATGCCCAGCATTAGGAGTTTCTGCTATTCTCCTTAAATTGAGCATACGGGTAATGAGATTTTTTTTTTCCGTTCAGCCTCTGGGCTGAAAGAAAAAATGAACGGCACAGATTTCTTCATTCGCATCAATCAATGTGGATGAAAAAATCTCTGCCAAAAAAAGAAAAAGGAGGGGAAAGGCGTCTGCCAGGACATAGGAGCTCCGCCCAACATCCATACCCACTTAGCTCGTATGCCCTGGCAAACCCGATTTCTCCATTCACATCAATCGATGTGGATGAATAAATCTTTGCCGGGATTTTTTTTTTTTTATATATATGCAAAGTGTTTGCCAAAGCATATGAACACCGCCACCTCCTCAGCTCATATGCCTCGGCAAACGTATCTTTTACTGCAGAGGAGAAATCTCGTCTTGCAGCGCCGCATACACCGACTTGTGTGTAATCTGACAGCAGCGCAATGCTTCTGTCTGAATGCACATCAGTGCTGCAGCTAGTCGATCGGTTGGTCCACCTGGAAGGTCAAAAAAAAAAAAAAAACAGGCCGCAACGCAATAAATTTATTAACATTAACTTTAGAGAACATTAACTTTTATAAACTTTTGAAACAGAACAATAACTTTTTTGCTTACCGGTGATTTTTTTTTTTTTTTTTTTTTTTTCTTTATAGGACAAACCTCTCCTTCCCCATGGGACAATGTGCAAAGCGCAAATCGCCCAGAGATGTGGCGAAGTACATTATGCACTTTGTCCCAGGTGAAAGGAGAGGTTTGTAGCAGCTGTGAGTGTAAGGGCCCTAATAGCCCTGTGTGCCTGTCCTGTGTCACGCGATCCCTACACTAATAGTGTACCTGTGTGTGGTACTTGCGGAAACACTCCCCTATGCATAGGGCAGGCTGGTCAGGACAGTCAGGACAAAAAACGGTGGTGTCACGCCTTATTCCAGCCCTGCTGCAGACACGACATCTTTTTCTTGGGGAACGTTGAGTTGGGGTACCAGGATAGACAGACGGGAAGTGTCTGCCATGTAGCCGGCTCACTACATCAGGGACTTGGGGCACGGACCCTCCTGGATACAGGAGTTCCGAAATGATCTCTTCCTGGAATTTTAGGAAGGATCCTGTTCTCCCAGCCTTACTGTAGAGAACAAAACTATTATATACAGCCAATTGAATTAAATATACAGACACCTTTTTATACCAGCGTCTGGTGCGTCGGGAAACTAAATAGGGAGCCAACATCTGGTCATTGAAGTCCACCCCTCCCATGTGAAGGTTATAGTCATGGACAGAGAGGGGTTTCACAATGACTCCAGTTGCCCGTTCAATTTGGACAGTCGTGTCTGCGTGAATGGTGGACAGAAGGTAAACGTCCCTCTTGTCCCTCCACTTCACCGCGAGCAAGGGTGACACCAAGTCCCAAACAATCTTGCCACTGCTCCCCAGGTAGTCAGGACATCCGACCGGCTCCAGTTTTGAGTCTTTTCCCTCATAGACCCTAAAACGATATGTATAGCCTGTGGCCCTTTCACAGAGCTTATACAGTTTGACCCCATAACGGGCGCGCTTGCTGGGGATGTACTGTTTTATGCCAAGGCGCCCGGTAAAATGTACTAGGGACTTGTCTATGCAGATGTTTTGATTAGGGGTATACACATCTGCAAACCTGGATGACAAACGATCTACGAGGGGCCGAATTTTGTGGAGCCGGTCATAAGCAGGGTGGCCTCTTGGATGACAGGTGCTATTGTCCGTAAAATGCATAAAGCACATGATGACCTCAAAACGTGCCCTGGACATTGCAGCAGAGAACATGGGCATGTAATGTATTGGGTCTTTAGACCAATATGACCGCAATACATTTTTTTTAGTTAGACCCATGCTGAGGATAAGGCCCAAAAAAAATTTAAACTCTGAAACTGTGACTGGTTTCCACCGGTAAGGCTGGGCATAGAAGCTTTCCGGATTGGCTGTTATATACTGTCTGGCGTAGCGGTTGGTTTCTGCCACAACTAGGTCATAGAGATCCGCGGTGAAGAACAGCTCAAAAAACTGAAGGGCCGATCCTAAATGAGCCGTCTCCACGCGAACTCCAGACTGGGCGGTGAAAGGGGGCAATACGGGTGCGGTGGAAGCAGGGGAGTGCCAATTGGGATTTGCCAGCACCTCTGGGAGACTAGGGGTTCTACAGGCCTGTGAACGCGGTGGCTGCGACAGGGGAGTTACTGCACGTGCCACCGTACCAGCTGGAACTGCCCTTCTGGTGCTCGCCACTTCACCAGGGAATACGGCAGTGCTGGTAGAAGGTCCAGGGTGTGCTGCGCTGCTGGTGTATGCCGCACTATGAAAAAGATCAGCGCTAGCACCACTCTGCTGCAAATGAGGGTCATCATGCAGGGTAGGCAGAACCCTGACATGGGATCGGGTACGTCTGGCCGTAGCAGGGACCTCTACCTCGTCATCCTCACTAGCGGTTAGAGTGCCACTGCTGTCTACAGGTTCATATTCTGAACCACTGGATTCAGCGGGTGAGTCGTCCACATCGCTTTCATCCATCACGGCCAGAATCCTGTAGGCCTCTTCAGCGGAATACCCCTTGTTTGACATTTTGGGTTCACTAAATTTAGGGGGTATTCCTCTGAGACTACCCAGGAAAAATTCTGTCACTGCGGTGGAGCGGACTGAACGCAAGTGTGCGCAAAAGATCAGGCCTGATCGGGCGAACACTGCGATTTGTAGAGCCTAAGGTGACCCTAATGTACTTATATAGATCTGATTGCGATCAGTATTGATCACTTACAGATACTATATAGTACTAGTGCTGATTAGCGACAGCGATGACGCTAATCAGCGACTAATCAGTGACTGCGGTGCGCTGGGCGCTAAACTACCTAGCAAGTAGCTAACTAACTGGCGGTGATAAGGGACCCTTACAGGGGGGGTGATCAGTGACAGGGGGTGGACAAGGGGGTGATCAGGGAGTCTAATATGGGCGATCAGGTGCTAAATAACGGGTTAATAAATGACAGGGTAATGTGTAAATGTGTAGTGTGGTGTTTGGTGCTACTTACTGAGCTGTCTGTGTCCTCTGGTGGTCGATCCAAGCGAAAGGGACCACCAGAGGAGCAGGCAGCAGTTATATCAGACGCTATTTTGAAAATAGCGTCTGACATAACCTTTTCATTCGGCGATTCAAAAATCTACAGCCTGCCAGCCAATGATCGCGGCCGGCAGGCTGTAGAAGAACTTGTGCACTATGCGTTCCTGTAAACGCGCGCGCCTGTGTGCGCGCGTTCACAGGAAATCTCGGCTCGCGCGAGATGACGCCGATCGGCGTTAGTGTGACCTGGGAGCGCCGCAGAGATGACGCCTTTCGGCGTTAGTGTGACGGTAAGTGGTTAAGGACTGATACAGGTGTGCTATCGATAGGTGTGACATACTGAGGGGTGTGATATACTTATAATATACTTTCTAACATAGAAAGTATATTATAGTGCATTTGTATTGTGCAGCAGTTGTGTGCGGTTCTGCTGCGATACTGCAGCTATACAGAGGGGCAAATGCTATTGGAACAACTTGCAACTGGTGTGATATACCAGTTGCCAACCCAAAAAACTGATTAAGGGGTTCTATATACCTGCTTCCACAAATACTGCTCTTCTATAGGGACTTTGTCACAGGGTCGGGCAGGTGCACCAGGCCGGAGCCTAAGTGGGAAGTTGGAGAAGGTGCGTGCGATTACGTCAATGGATGCACCAGAGTTGGTTGAGTGGCTCACTCAGATCTTCCATTTATGCACCCTCCTCATCCTCTGTATCTGCACCCTACTCACTCTCTGCTGTGTTCACCCCCAAAGACACCACCACCATAGCCCCTCCACTCGAGTCAGAGGAATTATTTTCCCATCATTTCCCAGACCTTACCGATGCGCAGCCATTCTTGGCATCGGATGAGGAAGGGGAGGTAGCCAGCGGCCGCCATCCAGCGGTCTGACGACAGTACCCAGATCGGCCCAAGGAAAGTGGTCCCAACTCTTGCTACCTACTTCGAGATCTTCAATGTCAGTGTTGGTGAAGGTGACGATGATGACGTGTCGATGGACGTCACGCGGGTCCCCACAAGAGAGGAAGAGGAGGAAAGTTCAGAGGGAGAGACAGAGCTGCAGATTGTGAGGAGAAGCAGGCAGAACTCGCAGTGCACAGGAGGCAAAAAGCAGACTGCAAATGTATCTGGAGCAAGCCATCCACCATGCACGATCACATCTTGCGCTCCCAGGATGCCGGCACATGGCTCAGCAGTGTGGGCTTTTTTTAACGTGTCAGTTGCTGATAATAGTGTTGTCATCTGCAGCCTGTGCTTTAAACGCATAAGTCGCGATAAGCCCAACACTCACCTAGGGACGACAGCCTTAAGAAGGCACCTGGCCTCCCATCATTGAGCCCAGTGGGAGCAACGCCATCAGAATCCACAAAGCCACACTCCTGGTGCTCCACATCCTGTCTCTCCTCTTTCCTCACATTTCTCCTCCACCTTCCACTGTGCTGTCCTCGCGTTCATCTGGCACAAGGCAGGCTTCCATGGCCCAAATGTTCGAGTGTAAAAAAATGACGACGCTGGATAATCCTCTTGCCCAACGGCTGACCACTGGCTTTTCGGAACTGCTAGCCCGCCAATTGCTGCCATATAAATTGGTGGACTCCGAGGCCTTTAGAAAATTTGTGGCCATTGGCACACCGCAATGGAAGGTCCCCGGAAGGAAATATTTCTCCCAGAAGGGCATTCCTGAACTATATGGCCATGTTCAGCGGCAAGTTAATATATCTCTGGCACACTGTGTCGGTGCTTACACACATCTGACCACAGACACGTGGTCTAGCATACACGGGCAGGGAAGGTACATAACTTTTACTGCCCACTGGGAGAAGCTTCTGACTGCCGTCAAGCATGTAACCCGTGGCACCCATGTGGATTTGGTGTTACCGCCACGGATTGCATGCAGGCCTGCCTCTTCTTCTCCTACTCCATCCTCTGTCTCCCCCTCGTCTGACTCCTCCTTTTCCACTGCTACCGTCTCTTCTGCTGCGCCCCCCAAAAACCTATTCGACGTGCTAGGTGAGGCGTTGCCATGTTGTGCTGTGGCTGTTGTGCCTGGAAGCCAAGAGCCACACCGGTCCTGCCGTTTCAGCTCTGCAGTCACAGGCCGATCAGTGGCTAACCCCGCTCAATTTGACAGTTGGTAAAGTGGTGTGCGTCCACGGTGCCAATCTGCTGAGCGTGCTGAAACAGGGCAAAATGACACATGTGTATGGCACATATCCTGAACTTAGTCGTGCAGCGATTCGTTGCCAAATACCCCGGGGTCCAGGACGTCTTGCGGCAGGCCAGGAAATCTCTGGCCATTTTAGAAGATCTTACATGGCCATGGCTCGTCTAGCTGATGTTCAGCAGCGACACCACTCTCCCGTCAGTCTAATTTGTGACTGCCCGACGCGCTGGAACTCCACCTTGTATATGCATGCTAGGCTGCTTCAGCAGAAACATACCGTTAACAACTACCTGTACGAACTCTGCGGCAGGACAGGTTTTGGGAAGCTTTTTTTTTGGAGATCACCAAACTGGTCAGTCGCAGCCAGGGCGCTATCAGTGACATCGTACCTTACGCCTTCTTTCTGGAGCATGCATTACGTCGTGTCATTGATCAAGGAGCAGGAAGATGAGGGAGTCGCAATGCTGAATGAATTCCCAGGGGGTCTACTCCATCTGAGACAAGTCAGCAGGAGTCTAAAGAGGATTCAGAGGAGGATGGTGCCTGGGGGGAGGAGGAGGAACAAGAAGAGCATGCTTTAAACTTTTCTGGGATCCATGGTGTTGTTCGTGAATGGGGAGAGGAGACCGAGGGCGACATTCTCCTGGGCGATGAGCAGGAGCCAGGCCGCTCCACAGCTTCCAATTTAGTGCAAATGGGGGCCTTCATGCTCCAGTGTTTGAAGAGGGACCCCCGTATAAAAAGCTTAAAGGGAAAGGACCAGTACTTAGTGGCAACGTACTTAGACCCCCGGTACAAACACAAAATGGCGGACATGTTACCAGCATCACAGAGGGCTGTTAGAATGCAGCATTTTCAGGCCTTGCTGCGAGAGATACTGCATTCTGCTGTTATGGGGCTGGCAGAAGAGTTTCCACCCACAGAGAAACAGTTGCGAGTACCAATCCTACAGCACCTGCAAATAGAGGGCGGTTTGAAGATGTGTTGGTCACTTCTGATATGAGATCATTCTTTCAGCCGACCCATCGACAGATGTCCTCCGGATCCAGCCTCAGGGAATGCCTAGACCGACAGGTGTCCGACTACATCGGGTTAATGGCCGATGTGGACGCTCTGAGAAGCGTGGAACCCCTTGACTACTGGGTGTGCAGGCTTGACCTGTGGCCAGAGCTGGCACAATTTGCCATGGAACTCTTGGCTTGCCCCTCGTCCAGTGTCCTGTCCGAAAAGACGTTCAGCACAGCAGGGGGGATTGTGACTGATAAGCGCACTCGCCTAGCTTACAACAGTGTGGACTACCTCACATTTCTAAAAATGAATGATGCATGGATCTCGGAGGAATTCAACACCTGTAATGTCCATGTGTAATTGAATTTCCTTATGACAGCCCACAAATATCCGCTACCACCCACAACAAATAATGGTCCCTGTCTTAGGTAAATACAGCGGCATTAAAGGCCTTTTCTGTCCGGTGAATGCCTAATGTTTGGGACCTCGGAGGACTTCAACACCTGTGATGACCACGTGTTATCGAATTTAAACTATTATCATTTGGGGTCTTTCAAGACGGCGGATTTCATTAGCCATGTTTTTAATCCAATTTTATATTTTTTTTGTTCTTTTAACCCCTGTGGGGGTTTGCTCTGGTAGGCAGATGGTAGCGGTGGCAGTATAGAGGCTCTGGAGACAGGCTTTGTGTCTAAACCGTGCTCTTTTATTCACTTTAGTGCATCACATCAAAACTGTGCAATTCACACAACAGCAATGTCCATAAACCCCACCTCCCACAAAGGATCCCCAAACACTGCAGGCGTCTTGGTGCCTGTTCACACAGTCTCTCACATCAGTGGTCAGTACTACACCTTGTCATGGGGCGGGTTTGTCCAAGTTCGTGCAAGTTAGACAGGCCACGTGTCGGCCTGGACAAGGGATTGGCTCCGGCCACAGGATCCCTTTCTTTTGGTCCTTCGCTGAGCCTGCAGCAATTGGGCAGTTCTTGTTAGACGAGCGGACCACAGCGCCCAGCCCGACCGAGCGATCAGCCTCCCATACAGCTTCCTGCAGTGAGACAGGAGACCACACTTCATCAGCCGCCCCACAGTCAGTCAGCCTCAAACCTATATCCACAGCCCTGGGTGTAGCAGGCAGACCACACCCAGCAAGCATAGTGAAGGATTAACTCCTTCCCTACCCAACTAAGGCCAGAGATAACCAACCTGCCAGGATCAGTGTAGACTGACACCAACAACTGAAACCCGTCCACCCTGCTCTTACTCCACCAGGGCCACGACCCCCGGTGGTACATATCTTCCATCCACTACCACTCCAGACATTCTCTTACATATCCCCCCCCCCCCTTTGTTCACCCCTGAAGGCTTGACGACCCTGTTCAATCCTACCGGGGTGAACACACATATAGCAGTGTACCCGGGACAGGGCATCAGCGTTCCCTTGCAGGCGACCTGCCCTGTGCTCAACCCTGAATTTAAAATTCTGGAGGGATAGGAACCATCTGGTGACCCGAGCGCCCCCCTCCTTAGCCTGGCTCATCCACCGGAGAGGGGAGTGGTCAGTCACCAGACGGAACCTTCTCCCCAACAGGTAATACCTGAGAGATTCAAGTGCCCACTTGATGGCGAGGTATTCTCTTTCTACCACGCTGTACCGGGTTTCCGCTGGGGTGAGCTTGCGGCTCAGGAAACCAACTGGGTGTTCTTCACCATTGATTTCCTGGGAGAGTACCGCCCCGAGGCCTACTCCAGAGGCGTCCGTCTGGACTATAAACTCCCGTCCGAAGTCGGGCGTCACCAGAACTGGGGACCCGCATAGGGCCGATTTCAAAAGGGAGAACGCCTCTTCCGCCTGCTCATCCCAGCGAACCATTACCGACTTCCTACCTTTCAGGAGTCCTGTCAACGGGGAAGCTATAGTGGCGAAATGTGGGATGAACCCCATATAATGCCCTACCATCCCTAAAAATGACCGCAGTTGCCTGGTCGTAAGGGGTGTAGGCCAATTTCGGATCGCCTCGATCTTATTTATTTGGGGCTTAACGACTCCGCGTCCAATGACATAACCCAAATACCACGCTTCCTCCAGGCCCACTGAGCACTTTTTTGGGTTGGCGGTCAATCCTGCCTTCCTGAGCGAGTCTATCACTGCTTGAACCTTTGACACGTGACTTTCCCAGTCCTGGCTAAATATGATTATATCATCTAAATATGCTGAGGCATACCGGAGATGTGGTCTGAGGACGATATCCATCAGCCGTTGAAACGTGGCTGGAGCACCGTGCAACCCAAAGGGCAACACTCTATAATGGAACAGCCCCTCCGGCGTGACAAATGCGGTCTTCTCTTTTGCTGTCTCTGTTAAAGGTACCTGCCAGTACCCTTTTTTGAGATCTATCACCGAGAAATACCTGGCTTTACCCATTCGCTCTATTAACTCATCTACTCGCGGCATGGGATAGGCGTCAAACTTTGAAATCTCGTTTAGTTTCCGGAAATCATTACAAAAACGTAATGATCCGTCGGGCTTTGGGATAAGAACGATCGGGCTAGCCCACTCGCTTCTAGACTCCTCAATGACCCCTAACTTCAGCATAAACTTTACTTCCTCTGAAATGGCTTGTCGCCGAGCCTCCGGTACCCGGTACGGTCGTAAACGGACCTTTTCCTGGGGCTCGGTGACAATGTCATGTTGGACGAGATTGGTACATCCCGGAAGGTCAGAGAACACGTCTTTATTCCTGCTAATGAACGCCTTCACTTCTTGAGTCTGCTTAGTCGACAAACCGCTACCTATCTTTACTGCAGGGGTGTCCTCTGGTACCACTGTAGGGCCGGGGACGTTCTCTGCAGCCAAGACAAAGCGCGGGTCATCCCCAAGGAGACTTTCTCTATCTTTCCAGGCTTTCAGTAAATTAACGTGGTACACCTGCTCGGGCTTCCGCCTTCCTGGCTGGTATACCCTGTAATTCACGGGGCCTAACTTCTCTCTTATCTCATATGGCCCTTGCCACCTGGCCAGGAATTTGCTGTCTACGGTGGGCACTAGTACTAACACTCGGTCGCCCGGGTTAAACGTCCTTACCTGGGCGGCCCGGTTGTACACGCGGCTCTGGGCCAGCTGTGCCGCTTCCATATGTTCACGGACTATGGGCAGAACTGTTCCTATCCGGTCCTGCATCTTCTCGATGTGCTCAACTATGCTTTTGTGAGGGGTAGGCTGTTGCTCCCATGCCTCTTTAGCGATATCCAACAGCCCTCGGGGATGCCTACCATATAACAGCTCAAACGGTGAGAACCCCGTGGACGCCTGGGGCACTTCTCGCACCGCAAATAACACATAGGGCAGCAAGAGGTCCCAGTCCTTTCCATCTTTTGCCACCGCTCTCTTGAGCATGGACTTTAGGGTCTTATTAAAGCGTTCCACCAGCCCGTCAGTTTGGGGGTGATAGACGGAAGTACGCAAGTGCTTAATATTTAATATTTTGCAGAGCTCCCTCATCACTTTGGACATGAAAGGGGTCCCTTGGTCCGTCAATATCTCCTTTGGGATCCCCACCCGGGAGAACATACCCATCAGCTCCTTGGCTATCAGCTTGGCTGACGTGTGGCGCAGGGGTATCGCCTCAGGGTAGCGAGTAGCGTAGTCTACTATGACCAGGATATGTTGGTGGCCTCTGGCTGACTTGTTAATGGGGCCTACCAGGTCCATTGCGACCCTTTCGAAAGGTACTTCAATAATGGGCATGGGCACCAGGGGACTACGATAATGAGGCTGGGGGCTGGTTCTCTGACACTCTGGACAGGACTGGCAAAACCTCCTGACTTCCTCATATATCCCCAGCCAATAGAAACGCTGCAGTATATGTTCCTGAGTTTTCTGGACCCCCAGATGTCCTCCTAACACATGAGTATGCGCTAAGTCTAATACCATGCGGCGGTATGGCTGGGGTACCACCAACTGTTCTATTACCTCTTGCCGGACTTTGTCGACCCGGTACAGTAGGTCCTGGTTACAGGCCAGGTGGGGAAATTCCGAGTCGGCTCCCGGGTGCTGAGCCACTCCATTGATGACAGTCACCCCTTCTCTGGCCCGTGACAATGTAGGATCCTGGAGCTGGGCGGTCCCGAATGTGTCTCGGGATACTTCTAGTTCTGGAACAGATGGGGCTGCCGCCGGCTCCCCAGCCAACCCTTCTAGGTATAAGCTATCGGGTTGACACTCTTCCTCCTTATTGGTGACCCCTACAGCTGGTAGCTCCTCTTCAGGATCAACGGGCACCGGCTCTGCACCCCGTCCTTCCCAGAGAGACCAGAACAGGGGACAATCCCTACCTAGGATGGCAGCGTAAGGGATTTGTCGCCCCACCCCAACCACCTGCTGTATCTCCCTTCCGAGGGTAGACAAGGTCACACAGGTTGTAGGATATTCTCTCTGGTCCCCATGAATGCACACAATCCTGACGGTTTGCTTGCCTGGGCCGCGACTGGCCACCAGGGACTCGTGCACGAGGGTCACTAAGCTCCCCGAGTCTAGCAATGCCTTAACTGGGTGTCCATTAATAGAGATGGCACACAATGGGGGTGTATCAGCGGATAGCAGCGAAGCAGCAACATACACCGGCTGGCCGAAAAAGGAGGACCGTCGTGCGAACCCGCAGTCCATGGCCTCTGCCGCCCTCGGGCAGTTGGCAGCAATGTGTCCCAGGCCCTGACAGTGCCAACATCTAATCCCCGGGGCCTCTCGTCTCCCCAGGTTTGGCCTCCCAGGAGTGGAAATCACCTCCCCCCCCCTTAAGCGGTTGAGCCCCCTTCCCAGGTCCCCCTTGTGGCAGGGAGAGTGAACGCGGCTTTTGCAGGAAGGCGGACTCTCGGACCAAGTCCTGGGTTGCCATGTATCTCTCGACTAGGCCAACAACTTGATCCAGGGTGCCTGGATCACCTTGTCCCACCCAGCGCTGTATTGCTCTTGGGAGGGTACGCACCAAACGATCCACCACCACACGTTCCACCATCTGCGAGGGGCTCAATGTCTCAGGCTGCAGCCATTTTTTTATGAGGTGTAACAGGTCATAGGCCTGGGACCGAGCAGGCTTGGACTCTGAGAAAGCCCACTGGTAGACTCGATGTGCACGCACATAGGTATTAACCCCAAGACGAGCCAACACCTCCCCCTTCAGCCTCTCATAGCTCTTGGCTTCCTCCTGACTGAGGTCGAAGTAGGCCTTTTGTGCGTCACCCACTAAAAATGGCGCTACTACTTCGGCCCACTGTTCTGCCGGTAACCTTTCCTGTTCCGCAGTGCGTTCGAAGACCATCAGGAACGCCTCGATATCATCCTCGGGGCCCATCTTCCTTAACGCTGAGCGCATCTTATCCCGGGCAGCAGGTAGGATTGCGGTCCCCCCCGGGACGGCTTGTTGTTGTAACACACGCATGGACTCCTGCATAGTCGCCAGTTGCTGGGCCAGTAGACTATTCAACTGCCGCTGGTCTCTCAGGGCTTCCTCATGTCTCCGAGTAGCCTCCTCATTACTTTGCACCAAGTGTCTAATAGCCTCCTCCATCTTATCTGGAGCCACAAAGCTTGCCGGCTTAATATACGACATACAGTCCAAACAGCACAATTTTCAGCCTCACTGCCGTTTGACCGCTGAAGCCACCAATTGTGGGGGTTTGCTCTGGTAGGCAGATGGTAGCGGTGGCAGTATAGAGGCTCTGGAGACAGGCTTTGTGTCCAAACCGTGCTCTTTTATTCACTTTAGTGCATCACATCAAAACTGTGCAATTCACACAACAGCAATGTCCATAAACCCCACCTCCCACAAAGGATCCCCAAACACTGCAGGCGTCTTGGTGCCTGTTCACACAGTCTCTCACATCAGTGGTCAGTACTACACCTTGTCATGGGGCGGGTTTGTCCAAGTTCGTGCAAGTTAGACAGGCCACGTGTCGGCCTGGACAAGGGATTGGCTCCGGCCACAGGATCCCTTTCTTTTGGTCCTTCGCTGAGCCTGCAGCAATTGGGCAGTTCTTGTTAGACGAGCGGACCACAGCGCCCAGCCCGACCGAGCGATCAGCCTCCCATACAGCTTCCTGCAGTGAGACAGGAGACCACACTTCATCAGCCGCCCCACAGTCAGTCAGCCTCAAACCTATATCCACAGCCCTGGGTGTAGCAGGCAGACCACACCCAGCAAGCATAGTGAAGGATTAACTCCTTCCCTACCCAACTAAGGCCAGAGATAACCAACCTGCCAGGATCAGTGTAGACTGACACCAACAACTGAAACCCGTCCACCCTGCTCTTACTCCACCAGGGCCACGACCCCCGGCGGTACATATCTTCCATCCACTACCACTCCAGACATTCTCTTACACCCCTTAAGGACACAGCCTTTTTACACCTTAGGACCAGGCCATTTTTTGCAAATCTGACCAGAGTCACTTTAAGTGCTGATAACTTTAAAACGCTTTGACTTATCCAGGCCGTTCTGAGATTGTTTTTTCGTCACATATTGTACTTCATGACACTGCTAAAATGAAGTCAAAAAAATTAATTTTTTTGCACCAAAAAATACCTAATTTAACAAAAATTTGGAAAAATTTGCAAATTTTAAAGTTTCAGTTTCTCTACTCCTGTAATACATAGTAATACCCCAAAATTTGTTATGACTTTACATTCCCCATATGTCTACTTCATGTTTGAATTATTTTGGGAATGATATTTTATTTTTTGGGGATGTTATAAGACTTAGAAGTTTAGAAGCAAATCTTGGAATTTTTCAGAAATTTACAAAAACTCAATTTTTAGGGACCAGTTCAGGTCTCAAATCACTTTGCGAGGCTTACATAATAGAAACCACCCAAAAATGACCCCATCTAAGAAACTACACCCCTCAAGGTATTCAAAACTGATTTTGCATACGTTGTTAACCCTTTAGGTGTTGCACAAGAGTTATTGGCAAATGGGGAGGAAATTTGAGAATTTCATTTTTTTGTCTAATTTTTCATTTTAACCCATTTTTTCCACTAACAAAGCAAGGGTTAACAGCCAAACAAGACTGGATCTTTATTGCCCTGACTCTGCCGTTTACAGAAACACCCAATATGTGGCTGTAAACTACTGTACGACCACACAGCGGGGCGTAGAGGGAAAGGTGCGCCGTATGGTTTCTGGAAGGCTGATTTTTATGGACTGGTTTATTTACACCATGTCCCATTTGAAGCCCCCTGATGCACCCATAGAGGAGAAACTCCCTAAAAGTGACCCCATCTAAGAAACTACACCCCTCAAGGTATTCAAAACTGATTTTACATACATCGTTAACCCTTTAGGTGTTGCACAAGAGTTATTGGCAAATGGCGATGAAATTTGCGAATTTCATTTTTTTGCCTAATTTTCCATTTTAACCCATTTTTTCCACTAACAAAGCAAGGGTTAACAGCCAAACAAGACTGTATCTTTATTGCCCTGACTCTGCTGTTTACAGAAACACCCCATATGTGGCCGTAAACTACTGTACGGCCACACAGCGGGGCATTGAGTGAAAGGTGCGCCGTTTGGTTTTTGGAGGGCTGATTTTGCTGGACAGTTTTTTTTGACACCATGTCCCATTTGAAGCCCCCCTGATGCACCCCTAGATTATAAACTCCATAAAAGTGACCCCATCTAAGAAACTACACCCCTCAAGGTATTCAAAACTGATTTTACAAACTTTGTTAACCCTTTAGGTGTTGCACAAGATTTAATGGAAAATAGAGGTACAATTTAAAAATTTCACTTTTTTGGCAGATTTTCCATTTTAATATTTTTTTCCCAGTTACAAAGCAAGGGTTAACAGCCAAACAAAACTCATTATTTATGGCCCTGATTCTGTAGTTTACAGAAACACCCCATATGTGGTCGTAAACCGCTGTACGGGCACACGGCAGGGCGCAGAAGGAAAGGAACGCCATACGGTTTTTGGAAGGCAGATTTTGCTGGACTGGTTTTTTTGACACCATGTCCCATTTGAAGCCCCCCTGATGCACCCCTAGAGTAGAAACTCCAAAAAAGTGACCCCATTTTAGAAACAACGGGATAGGTTGGCAGTTTTGTTGGTACTAGTTTAGGGTACATATGATTTTTGGTTGCTCTATATTACACTTTTTGTGCGGCAAGGTAACAAGAAATAGCTTTTTTGGCACTTTTTTTTTTGTTATTTACAACATTCATCTGACAGGTTAGATCATGTGGTAATTTTATAGAGCAGGTTGTCACGGACGCAGCGATACCTAATATGTATACAATTTTTTTTTTATTTATGTAAGTTTTACACAATGATTTCATTTTTAAAACAAAAAAAGTTTTAGTGTCTCCATAGTCTAAGAGCCATAGTTTTTTCAGTTTTTGGGCGATTATCTTAAGTATGGTCTCGATTTTTGCGGGATGAGATGACGGTTTGATTGGCATCTATTTTGGGGTGCATATGACTTTTTGATTGCTTGCTATTGCACTTTTTGTGACGTAAGATGACACCGTTTTTATTTAGATTTTTTTACGGTGGTCATCTGAGGGGTTAAATCATGTGATATTTTTATAGAGCCGGTCGATACGGACGCGGCGATACCTAATATGTATACCTTTTTTTATTTATGTAAGTGCCGCACCGCCCGCCTCCCGCACTGCCCGCAACCCTCCCCCTGCACCTCCCGCCACCATAAAATCATTCGGGGGTGCAGGGGGGGATGAATAAAACGATATTTTAGGCATATAAAGTTTCTGATCCCCGCGGGATCAGAAAATGCAGAAATTGCAGCAAACCGCAGGTCGGAATTGACCTGCGGTTTGCCGCGATCGCCGACATGGGGGGGTCACGGGACCCCCCCCGCGCATTTAGCCTAGGTGCCTGCTCAATGATTTGAGCAGGCACCGGGTCCCGATCACTGCCAGCCGCACGGCAGTGATCGAAAATACACAGGGCGTACATGTACGCCCTGTGTCCTTAAGTACCAGGGCACAAGGGCGTACCTGTACGCCTTATGTCCTTAAGAGGTTAAACATATGTTTTTGACATCTATTTCTACTGGCCTGCAGTAAAATTGCTATCCAATGACCGTCTAATATACCTCCAGCCGCATAATTACTTGTTCTTTTCTGTCTGGTGAATGCCTAATGTTTGGGGCCTGTACTACACTGGCCTGCAGTAAATTGATATTGAATGGCTGTCTAATCTACCTCCAGCCACATAATCACTTGATCATACGGTGAATGCATAATTTTTGGGGCCTGTAATCTGACTGGCCAACAGTAAAATTGTAATACGGTGACCCCCTATTGTACCTCCATCCACATTATCAATTGTGCTTTTCTGTACAGTGAATGAACAATTTTTGAGGCCTGTAGTCCACTGGCCTGCTGTAAAATTTATATCCATTGACCGTCTAATATACCTACGGCCACATAATCACTTGATCATTTATGTACGTTGAATGCATAATTTTTGGGGCCTGTAATCTAACTGGCCAACAGTAAAATTGTTATACGGTGACCCCCTATTGTACCTCCATCCACATTATCAATTGTGCTTTTCTGTACAGTGAATGAACAATTTTTGAGGCCTGTAGTCCACTGGCCTGCTGTAAAATTGATATCCAATGACCGTCTAATATACCTCCGGCCACATAATTACTTGTTCTTTTCTGTCCGGTAAATGCCTAATGTTTGGGCCTGTACTCCAGTGGCCTACATTAAACTTTTTATCCATTGACCGCATAATGTACCTCGAGCCACATAATCACAATTTATTTTATGTCAGGTGAATGCCTAATTTTTAAGGACAGTACTCCCGTGGCCTAAAATAATATTTTTCCAAGCTCCAGCAGGGCACATTTCTGAGAATTTCCCTTTAAGATGCATAAAAATGTCCTCTGATTAAAATACATATTTTTTGGGGGGGAATTTTTGCCATTGATCCCCCTCTGGTATGTCACTGTCCATGTTGTGGGACGATTTGTGCACTTCTTATAAGTATTTGGTGGCTGCAAATATGACCTGAAGGTTTTTCAGGTTCGCCTGTCATTAAAGTGAATGGGGTCCGTCGCTAACTTGCGGTTCGCGAACATTTGATCGCGTTCGCACATTGTCCCGGCCGATGTTCGTCCATCACTATACTCCAGTGATGTGTAGACATTCTACGTGGATGCACCAGCCATTCTGTCCTCCTCAGCCGGGCAGTGTATGTATGAGAGAGGTGTTTCATACACAACCCCAGGGGAGAAGCAGGAGGTAAACTTTCTTGCAATCAAGAAGCACAGTGGCTGGGCCACTTAATGGAGAAGGCATCATCTTGAATTGCCTTCAGGCAGAGGGACTGAGACCCAACCCAGTATTCCGCCAGGACATAAGTGAGTAACCTCATGAATGCACCGTATTATTGACTCAAACCACCACACCTAACATCAGATGGTGTCTACAGATAGGGAGCCTGAAAAGGCTTTGGAGAAATGTCTGTAAAAGGAGAAATGTTCTAAGAACTTGTCTCCATCATGACCTAGAGAGAATTAAATTACACTGGCTCCTTATTCCTGCTCAGCTACAGGAAATGAAAATTTCTGGTAAATAAATGATTATTTTTCTACGGCTTACTTATTAATTACCTATGCAGTGTGTAGTGGACGGGCCTGGTTACTGCTGTGCTGTTCTCATACAAGTAAATTGGAGCAGCGCTGCAGTAACCAGGACCGGCCACTACATGGTAGACAGAGCTGTGAATTAGGAGTGCCTGGTTCCAGCGCTGGAACTTCTGAAAACAGCTGTTCAGCAGGAGTGCCAGACCTCTGCCCATTTGATACTGGTGACCTATCCTAAGCTCCTCAATACGCAAATCCCAGGAAACCCCCTTCAGGAGAAAGTATTAGGCCTCATGCACACAACATGTTTTTATCGGTCTGCAAAATGGAGTTCCGTTGTTCCATGATCCGTGTCCGTTTTTGCTTCCGTTGTGTTTCCGTGTGTCTTCCGTTTTTTTTTTTTATATCTCCACCCAGGATACTGGTATATATGCAGGTCACCTGAGTTTGGTTTGGTGGCCATTTTCTGTAGTCTTTACAGGGTACAGAGGTTCTTTTGGTTGCTTGTCTTTGCTGTTTCACCATGGCGGATGACTCCGAGGAAGAGGTAGTACTGCATTGGCTTGTTTCTCGGCGATGGGGACAGCACACTCTTTTGTTGGACGAGGAACCTAGTAGAAGGCGTCGATTTTGGGTCCATTCGATTGTTTCACAACGCTACCGGAAAGGACACTTTCATACCCTCTGCCAAGATCTTCGCCTGCATCCTGAGAAGTTTTTTTCCTTCTGTCGGATGTCAGTGACTACATTTGATCGCTTGCTGACGTCTCTACGTACTGTCCTTACCTTCATGGACACCAATATGAGGCGCTGCATTTCTCCCGAGGAAAGGCTCATCGTCACGTTAAGGTAAGCAATATTTTACGTTTATAGTTTAAACTGTAATGTGCACGGCTTCTGTCAGGAGGAACATGTTTCTGGAAATGGCTGCTGTTAGACATGTGCTACTGTTTGCTGAAGTAACCTTTCTTTGCCCATAATGTTTTGTGAACATTGTTATGTTTTGTTTTTTTTACTAGAATCCCTGACACATAACATGGCAATATTAAAGGTCGTCGTTTCTTTTTAGCAGGTTTACAATTTGTGTTCAGTTAACGTCGTCATCATCATGCATAATGTTCACATCATTCTTAAGTCGCCCATAACCTTCTGCATGTAAAGGGTCTAAACACAGTTGTTGTAACTTAGTTGTGGTAGTACTGCCCACACCCCAATCACTGGTAGTGTTTGGTTCATACACACAAAATCACTTATTTTTTATTTTTTTTGTCGACAATGGACATAGTTTAAAAACATGTCTTGTATACAACATTATAGGCGAATCATTTATCTGATGTTCCCTTTGATTTGCTGCTTACTGATATAATTTTTTCTTTTTCCTACAGATTCCTTGCAACTGGGAACTCTTTTGCATCCCTGCATTTTGAGTTTCTTTTAGGAACCTCGACGATCTCTCGGATTGTACGTCACACTTGCCATGTCATCTGGCAGCAACTCCGAGAGACGGTGATGCCGCAGCCCAAGGCGGATGATTGGTTTCGGATCGCTGAGGGCTTCAATATTTCTGCGCAGTTTCCAAACTGCATCGGGGCAATGGATGGCAAGCACATCCGTGTGAAAAAGCCTCCTCACTCAGGGTCCCGATTCTTCGATTATAAACAATATTTTTCGGTAGTGCTGATGGCTGTTGCTGACAGTAACTATCGGTTTATAATGGTTTATATCGGGGCCTATGGAAGCACTGCGGATGCTCGCATCTTTAGTGCTTCTAGAATGGGTGAGCGGCTTCGTGCCAACCAGCTTGCCCTGCCCGAGTCCAGAAGACTGCCCGGATATGCAGGTCCGCCGGCTCCATTTGTCATCGTGGCGGATGAAGGTTTTGCATTGACTCCCCATGTTATGCGGCCCTTCCCAAAGCGTGGTTTGGATGTCAGGAGGCGTATTTTCAACTACCGGTTGACTCGTGCCCGTCGGTATGTTGAGTGCGCTTTCGGGATACTCTCTAGCAAGTGGAGGGTGTTTTTGTCATCCATACAAATGGATCCGGAGAATGCTACCCTTATGATTCAAGCTTGTGTTGTTCTACACAACTTCACCAGGATTAATGAGGCTTCCTCTTCTGTTGAAAGGAAGATTTTCCTACGTCATCAGATTTGGGTTTGGAAAGGACCCTGCATAGACGACCTGGGACTGCAGGCATTGCAGTTCGGGAACTCTATGCAGACTACTTTTACAGCCCAGAGGGACGCTATTCGTGGCACATTTTGATATCTTCTGGCCTCGTTAGTTTTTTTTTATTTTCTAGATAGATAATCAAAATTTATTGTGGTAGTTGAGTGTAGGGACTCGCAAGAGAATGAAGACCCTTGACGTGGGCTTTGCGGGCTGAGATTTTTTGGACATCACATATTTTATACTCCATCTAAATAAATACTAAAGCTGTTTTCTACAAAATTTTAATTTACCTTAACATCTTTAGTATTTAGATTCTATGGTCCGAAAAAATTTCTGATACCTCATAATCACATTATCCAAAAATACAGATGTTTTTCCTCCAAATAAAGTGTTTATTTGTGAGCTATTGTGCGTGTCTATGTGTTTTGGCGATGTGTTGAACTATAAATGTTTGGTGTATTAAAAAAATTAACACAAGTCAAACCTTCAATGTCAATTTTTACTTAAAAAAATATTTACAAAAACATTTTTTTTTAACACACTTGGATATTTGATGTAAAGGCCTAATGTTAAACTATTTTGAATACATTGTTTGGCATTTGGAGCTGTCCAGCACCAAAAGGAGGTTTACACAAAACCAGTGCTGATATTCAGTCCATCTGGTCTGTATGTGGCCTGCTTCCACCATCCAAACATCCTTATATAATGTAAACCTAATAGAACATCATTTCCTGAGAAACATAGAAACATAGAATGTGTCGGCAGATAAGAACCATTTGGCCCATCCAGTCTGCCCAATATACTAAATACTATGGATAGCCCCTGGCCCTATCTTATATGAAGAATGGCCTTATGCCTATCCCATGCATGCTTAAACTCCTCCACTGTATTTGCAGCTACCACTTCTGCAGGAAGGTTATTCCATGCATCCACTACTCTCTCAGTAAAGTAATACTTCCTGATATTGCTTTTAAACCTTTGCCCCTCTAATTTAAAACTATGTTGTCTTGTAGCAGTTTTTCTTCTTTTAAATATTCTCTCTTCTTTTACCTTGTTGATTCCCTTTATGTATTTAAAAGTTTCTATCATATCCCCTCTATCTCGTCTTTCTTCCAAGCTATACATGTTAAGGTCCTTTAATCTTTCCTGGTAAGTTTTATCCTGCAATCCATGTACCAGTTTAGTAGCTCTTCTCTGAACTCTCTCCAAAGTATCAATATCCTTCTGGAGATATGGTCTCCAGTACTGAGCACAATACTCCAAATGAGGTCTCACTAGTGCTCTGTAGATCGGCATGAGCACCTCCCTCTTTCTACTGGTAATTCCTCTCCCTATACACCCAAGCATTCTGCTAGCATTTCCTGCTGCTCTATGACATTGTCTGCCTACCTTTAAGTCTTCTGAAATAATGACCCCTAAATCCCTTTCCTCAGATACTGAGGTTAGGACTGTATCACTGATTTTATATTCTGCTCTTGGGTTTTTACGTCCCAGGTGCATTATCTTGCACTTATCAACATTAAATTTTAGTTGCCATATTTTTGACCATTCCTCTAGTTTTCCTAAGTCCTTTTCCATTTGGTGTATCCCTCCAGGAACATCAACCCTGTTACAAATCTTTGTGTCATCAGCAAAAAGACACACCTTACCATCGAGGCCTTCTGCAATTTCGCTGATAAAGATATTAAACAATATGGGTCCCAGAACAGATCCCTGAGGTACCCCACTGGTAACAAGACCTTGGTCTGAATATACTCCATTGACTACAACCTCTGTTGCCTGTCCCTCAGCCACTGCCTAATCCATTCAACAATATGGGAGTCCAAGCCCAAAGACTGCACTTTATTGATAAGCTTTCTATGTGGGACAGTATCAAAAGCCTTACTAAAGTCTAGATAAGCGATGTCTACTGCACCTCCTCCATCTATTATTTTAGTCACCCAATCGAAAAAATCAATAAGATTAGTTTGACATGATCTCCCTGAAGTAAACCCATGCTGTTTTTATCTTTCAATCCATGGGATTTTAGATGTTCCACAATCCTCTCCTTAAGTATGGTTTCCATTAATTTCCCCACTATTGATTTCAGGCTTACTGGCCTATAGTTGCCCGATTCCTCCCTACTACCTTTCTTGTGAATGGGCACAACATTTGCTAATTTCCAATCTTCTGGGACGACTCCTGTTGCCAGCGATTGGTTAAATAAATCTGTTAATGGTTTTGCTAGTTCAACGCTGAGCTCTTTTAATAGCTTTGGGTGTATCCCATCAGGCCCCTGTGACTTATTTGTATTAATTTTAGACAGCTGACTTAGAACCTCTTCCTCTGTAAAGACACATGCATCAAAAGATTCATTAGTCTTCTTTCCTAACTGAGGTCCTTCTCCTTCATTTTCCTTTGTAAAGACTGAACAGAAATATTCATTGAGGCAGTCAGCTAGTTCTTTATCTTCTTCCATATACCTTCCTTCTTTTGTTTTTAATTTGGTAATTCCTTGTTTTAGTTTCCTTTTTTCATTTATGTATCTGAAGAATGCCTTCTCGCCTTTTTTCCCTGACTGAGCTAATTTCTCTTCTGCCTGTGCTTTGGAAGCTCTTATAACTTGTTTGGCCTCTCTCTGCCTAATCTTATAAATTTGTCTGTCATCCTCGTTTTTTTTTTTTTTATAATTCCTAAATGCTATCTTTTTGTTTTTAATGATTTTGGCCACTTCTGGTCACACACAGTGGTCTCTTCCTTTTTTTGCTTTTACTGACAAGCCTAATGCAATTTTCTGTTGCCTTCAATAGTGCCACTTTTAAGTAGTCCCATTTCTCCTGGACTCCAATGAAACTGTTCCAGTCTGATAGGGACTTGTATACCACTAATCTAATTTTAGAAAAGTCTGTTTTTCTAAAATCTAAAACTTTTGTTTTTGTGTGGTGTGACTCAGTCACTGTACTTATAGTAAACCACACTGACTGGTGATCACTAGATCCCAAGCTTTCCCCTACGGTAATATCAGATACCAAATTCCCATTTGTGAATACTAAATCTAAAATGGCCTCCTTCCGGGTTGGCTCCTCCACTACTTGCTGTAGAGATAATCCCAGTAGGGAATTTAGAATATCTGTACTCCTGGCAGAACTAGCTATTTTGGTTTTCCAGTTTACATCTGGAAGATTGAAGTCTCCCATAATGATAACTTCCCCCTTCAATGTCATTTTAGCTATTTCCTCAACTAGTAGATCATCTAATTCTTTGACTTGGCTAGGTGGTCTATATATCACACCTACACCAGTTACCTTATGATTATCAAGCTGCACGGTAACCCAAACTGACTCTAAATTGTTCTCGCTAACTTGTATCAAATTAGCTTTTATGTTATCTTTCACATACAGGGCCACCCCTCCCCCCTTCTTGCCTTGGTACAACATGTACCAGGCCACACAAGCCCATGGTGGCAGTAGTAGTTTAAAATCAGCTGGTCGGATTATGTATTTGGCATTTTATATGGGAACTTATAGGAATCCATGTTGTGGTTTGTAATATAACATTTAACCTATGTAAATGACAATGACAGTACAGAACGGGTATCAAATTCTAAAACAAACAAAAGTAAGATAGCAGGTATGTTTAAAAAAATTTAAACCAACCAAAACATACGCAAATGGCTACACTATTCAGGGCCAAAAAATAAAAGAAGGGTTTTGTCCAACCTTTTCAGATTTGTGACCTATCCACAGGATAGGTACACAAGATTATATTGGTGTGGGACCAGCAGCCGGCAAACACGATGATCAACTGTATGAGGAGACAATGCGCGCAGTGCGCACGCGCCATCTCCTTTCTCTATTCCTGCTCTGATTGCAAACATCTCTGTTCCTTGACCTTGGAAATATTGCCACACAGGAACAAAAGAGAGAGGGGAGGCGCCATCTTCGCACTGCGCATGTCGTCTCATCATACAGCTCTTCAGCGGTGGTGCCTGGTGTGACTCCCCCACAAAAATTATGGAGACCACCTACACCAGGGCATGTCCAAACTGCGGCCCGCCAGCTGTTGCACAACTACAACTCCCAGCAGGCCTGGATAGCTTACAGCTATTATGGCATGCTGGGAGTTGTAGTTTTGCAACAGCTGGAGGGCCACAGTTTGGACATGCCTGACTACACAAAGGATAGGTCACCAATAGTACAACGCAACACAACCCATTACATTCTTTTCCACTATTGCTCACCAAGATTAGGAACTAATTTTAACCATCATTTAAAAAAAAAAAAAAAAATAAACATCAAAAATACTTACAGCCTCAAATCCATAACTGGTCGCAAAAACTGCAACTGGGCAGTGTAGAGAGAGGGCCTTTTTTTTGGAGGTTCCTTCCCCACTCCGGCCTTTATTCGTAAGCTCCCGGCGGAATTGATCCCGGCAACTAGACCACCGGGTTTTAGTCTGCTTGACTGTAAAGAAATGACATAATATACAAATGACTAAAAATTATATTGAATCAAAAACAAAATAAAAAATCTAGACAAATAACAAAGTGAAAATGAGTCGTGCAAGCCATTTGTACTAAAATACTTTAGAATATGTGAGGGTGACAACTATAAGATGCTCAATTACAACAGGGACACGTGTCACCAAATAAAAAGTGCACATACATGTTATTATACATGACTACTGTATGCTGTAGCAAAGGGAGGTACAGCCATTTAAAGTTAGAAATGGTAGGGTATGGTATTTAGTGCACGACTCTGGCCCACAAAATATACACTATTCTGACCTCATGGAATTTATAGCTACCTCATTTTGGGACACACAGGGCAAAGACAGTACAACTACATTGCTAGCACTTACCTAAATCTGCCCGGCCTCGGCCATCTGCTTTTGCCTATTCGGCCCGCCTCATGCTACGGGCCACTTGTTCCCACGCAGCCTCCTTACGGACTCGGTCCTGATAGGAATTGGACCGGGTGTCCCACAGTTAGGGCCTCTCCTGAACCAAATTTATTAATTTCTCAACATTCCAGCGCGGCATTTTGAATGATAATCGATCAGCACTGACTGCCACACCACACTACTGATTTTTTGCACAGGTGGCTAGCAATAAGCATAACCTGTGACCTTAAACTTGCTGTATATATATATTTTTTTTCATTTTATTGGCACAAGTTTTGGAAATAAAACGGACGCGGACGTCAATCGGATGTGCCTCCGCATTTTTTCACGGTCCCATTGACTTGAGTGGGTCCGCAAACCGTTTTCCGTGGAAATAATAGGACATGTTATATTTTTTTGACGGATCACGGACGCGGGTGGCAAACGGTGCATTAGCCGAGTTTTTAACGGACCCATTGAAAATCAATGGGTCCGCTGAAAATCACGAAAAAACGGCGCAACGGACACGGAATAAAACAACGGTCGTGTGCATGAGGCCTTAGACTATAAATTATGAAATAATTAATTTAAAGCCTGTTCGTACAGAAGTTGCAATTTTTTGTGTAGGCATCATTTTATGCACATTTGTGACTTTCTGTGGGTTTCTAGCACTGTCAACCCTTTTCTAAAAAGTAGGTGGGGCTTAACAGAAGGGGCATGCCCTCCATAGCCCTTAGCTGGTGTGTTATTGGATTTTTTGGGCACACAGACTTCTAGAAGATATTCCATAGTTCATATAAGACTGGAGTATAGAATGCCTCCAGTGCCTGGGAATTAACATCCTGTTGAGGAAGGGTTAAGGGGACATGTAACCACTGCAGCCAATCACTGCCCATAGTGGTAAAATGTCACCTGTGTGGCACGTGACTCAGGGACATAATGAGTGGGTGACATCACTACTACAGGCAGCGATTGGCTGCAATGGTCATGTGCCTCTCCCACCTTTCCCTCAAAAGGATGATGATTCTCAGAGACCTAGGACCTGCAGAGTTAGCAATGGAACCAGGATGCAGTGACACGGGCAAGGTAATTATGAGTCCTACTGCGGGTCCGGCAGCTCTGAAGGGGTCTATTAAAAAGTTTAAAGTTGAGAACCCCCTTTAAAATACAGTCTAGTGAATTGAAAATAGCATTGTTCTGCAATGACATCCTGAGAAGATCCCCGTAGCCCAAAACTAAAAGTGCAACTGCTGAAATTCTTGGGTCTAGAGAGGACATTCTTGGAACCACAGAAAGAAACAACAAAATATTATTTCATAAATGAAACGCTTTATTGTTAAACATTCATGGAGGACACTTCAGGGCGATGCTACATAACATTATGTGTAGGGTTGAGCGAACCCGAACTGTAAAGTTCGGGTTCGTACCAAACTTTAGGATTTTTGGACCCCGAACCCGAACATTTTAGTAAAAGTTTGGGTTCGGTGTTCGGCGATTTCTCGGCGCTTTATGAAAGGCTGCAGAGCAGCCAATCAACAAGCGTTTAACTCTGTGTCCTTAGAAGCCATCACAGCCTTGCCTACTAATGGCGTGGCTGTGATTGGCCAGTGCAGCATGTGACCCAGCCTCTATATAAGCTGGAGTCACGTAGCGCCGCACGTCACTCTGCTGTTACCAGTGTAGGGAGAGGATGCGGCTGGTGATTTCAGGGAGAGAATAGGAGAGAATCTTTGGTTCACAACGTGAATCTAACTCAGGGATCGACATACATTTAGTTGTGTGGGTGCAGGGCACAATCTTTTTACCCTGCCCTGAGCCCAGTGACCGAAAAAAAAATAACTTTTATCCGTCTGTTAGTTAGGTGGGCGGCGACGGCCATTTTATGTAAGCTCAGTGCACCAGCACTGCATCTGAGCTTTTGTGACATTGAAATCCAATCTTGGAAAACTGCACTAATAATCTGGTTGTAAAAAATCACCCTTTTTTGGCAATATACAACATCTGGTTCATCTGCAGGATTAGTCAGTGTGAAATTTAAGCTAGAAATACAGCCATAATTTTCTGGGTTTTTTAAAACACCCTTTTTGTGCAAAATACTCAATTTCACATCCCTAGCTGCATCTGGATGTGTGAAATTCAAACGTTATATACAGCTTTCATATTCTGTTAGTAAAAAAAAATTCACTTTTTTGGCAATATACAACATCTGGATTAGTCAGTGTGCAATTTAAGCTAGAAATACAGCCATAATTTTCTTGGTTTTTTGGCAGCCTTTGCTGCATATTTCATTGTGAGATACACCCTTTATATACAGGGGTTATATTCAGTTATTTGAAATACAGCCATTTTGGGCACAAAACTTTAATTGAGGCCTAGTGTGGGTCAGGGCATGTGAGATACACCCTTTATATACAGGGGTTATATTCTTCTATTAATAAAACACCCTTTTTTGGTCAAAATACGCAATTTTTCCGCCCTTGCAGCATCAAGACGTTTGAAATTCCAGGGTTATATACTGCTGTCATATTCAGTTATTAAACAAACACCCGTTTGGGCAAAAAAAGTTTATTTGGCAGCCTTTTCTGCAGATTTCATTGTGAGATACACCCTTTATATACAGGGGTTATATTCAGTTATTTGAAATACAGCCATTTTGGGCACAAATCTTTAATTGAGGCCTATTCTGGATCAGGGCGTGTGAGATACACCCTTTATATACATGGGTTATATTCAGGTATTTGAAATACAGCCATTTTGGGCAAACAAATTTAATTGAGGCCTAGTCTGGTTCAGGGCGTGTGAGATATACCCTGTACATACTGTCATTCTATTCTACTATTAATTAAACACCCATTTAGGGTACGATCCTATATTCGAGAAATATGAGGAGAGCGTCAAATAAGGGACGTAGCTCTGCTGGTGGAGCTCCTGTTGCAGGGAGAGGACGCGGTCGATCTGTGCCAGCTACACGCACAAGTGAAAACCCTTCCTCAGGTACGAGTAGGCGACAGAACCTGCAGCGGTATTTGGTCGGGCCTAATGCGGCTCTACGAATGCTGAGGCCTGAACAAGTACAGGTGATAGTAGATTGGGTTGCTGACAGTGCCTTCAGTTCCATCACATTGTCTCCCACCCAGTCTCCTGCTAAAAGATCAGAGTTGGCACCTGCAGCCGATGTCCATCAGTCTTTCACCTCACCCCCTTGCAAATCAGCCAAGCAGTCTGAGCCCCAAGTCATGCAGCAGTCTCTTCTGCTTTTTGATGACTCTGTTAGCAGGGTTTCCCAGGGCCATCCACCTAGCCCTGCCCCAGAAGTGGAAGACATTGAGTGCACCGATGCCTAACCACTTATGTTTCAAGATGAGTACATGGGAGGACCATCGCAGCAAGTCTCGGATGATGACGAAACACAGGTGCAAACTGCTGGGGCTTTCGAAAGTGTGCAGACCGACAAGGAGGGCAGGGGTGAAGACTGGGTGGAGGATGATGTGGAGGACGATGAGGTCCTCGACCCCACATGGAATCAAGGTCATGCGAGTGACCTATGTAGTTCGGAGGAAGAGGCGGTGGTCGCACAGAGCCACCAGCACAGCAGAAGAGGGAGCAGGGTGCAAAAGCGGAGCAGCCGTCCTCTAGACAGTACGCCTGCTACTGCCCACCGCAGCAAGGGACTGAGCACACCAAAGCCAGCTCCAAGGAGTTCCCTGGCATGGCAGTTCTTCAGACAATGTGCTGACGACAAGACACGAGTGGTTTGCACGCTGTGCAATCAGAGCCTGAAGCGAGGCATAAACGTTCTCAACCTGAGCACAACCTGCATGACCAGGCATTTAAGTGCAAAGCATGAGCTGCAGTGGAGTAGACACCTCAAAAACCAAGAAAGGTCTCTGGCTCCTCCTGCTTCCTCTTCTGCTGCGATCTCGGCCTCTTCATCCACCTCTGGAGTGACAGTGCCACCTGCCACCCCGCAAACAGAGGATCTGCCAGCAACACCAACACCTGGGTCACCAAGCATCCCACGGAAGTGTTCAGCTCTCCATTTCCCAAACGCTGGAGAGGAAGAGGAAGTACTCCCCTACCCACCCGCGATCCCTAGCCCTGAATGCCAGCATTTCTAAATTACTGGCCTTTGAAATTCTGTCATTCCGTCTGGTGGAGACGGATAGTTTTAAAGGCCTTATGGCGGTGGCTGTCCCACAGTACGTCGTGCCCAGCCGCCACTACATTTCCAGGAGAGCCATTCCTTCCCTGCACAACCAAGTAGGGGACAAAATCAGGTGTGCACTGCGCAATGCCATCTGTGGCAAGGTGCACCTCACTACAGATACGTGGACCAGTAAGCACGGTCAGGGACGTTATATCTCCATAACAGCACACTGGGTAAATGCAGTGGCGGCTGGGCCTTAGGAGGATAGCAGTTTGGCGCATGTCCTTCCACCACCGAGGATTGCAGGGCGCTTCAGTTTGCCTCCTGTTGCTTCCTCCTCCTACTCCGCTTCCTCATCCTCTACCGGCTCCTGGTCAGCGTAACACCTTCAGGCAGTTTTAAAACTTATCTGTTTGGGGGACAAACCTCACACCGCGCAGGAGCTGTGGATGGGCCTTGAACAACAGACCGAGGAGTGGTTGGTGCCAGTGAGCCTCAAGCCCGGCCTGGTGGTGTGCGATAATGGGCGAAATCTCGTAGCAGCTCTGGGACTAGCCGGTTTGACGCACATCCCTGCCTTGTCCGTACCTTGTGCAGAATAGACATGTATACCGGTCTTTCCAGCCATTGTTATACTGCAGCGCAATTGCTCATTCTTGTGTTTTGGATATTTCACACTCTTTTGGGGTGTATCCTAATTAAAATAATATATATATTAAAACCTAAAACTAGTGTTGGCTACCTCGTCCTCCTCCACCGCCGCTTCCACCTACACCGCTACGTCCACCGCCTCCTCAAACTCCTACTCCATATGGAACTCCACCTCATAAATCAAATTTAATTTTTTTTATTTGTTTGTATTTTATTTTATCATTTAACTACTTTGTCAGTTACATTTTCTGGTGAAATTCACCAATTTTTGGGTGTGAAGTACCACTGCTATACCTAGTAGACAGGTAAAAAAATAAAAATGAAATTGTCAGTTACATTTTCTGGTGAAATTCACAAATTTTTGGGTGTGATGTACCACTGCTATACCTAGTAGACAGGTAAAAAAATAATTGTCTGTTACATTTTCGGGTAAAAGTTGATAGAGAAGATATTCAAATGGATGGTGGATGTCACTGAGGTACCTCTACATAGGTGACAGGAACATAAATTTTTAAAAATCATCAATTACATTGTCAGGTGACATTTTTCAAATTTTGCCGTGATAGAAACCCCTGCTCTGCATAGTTGACAGGGAATAAAATTTAAGAAATTCTTCATTAATTGATGCGCGACCCATCCTTTCATTCAATGCTTAAACTTTAAAAAGTTGTCCCACTTTTACGCTTTAATATTTTGTCCCATATTTCCGCTCTATAATTAAAAATTTGAAAAATCTAATCCTCCCTTGGATGTGGTCTCTCTTTCTTACGCTCCCTCTTCGGCCTGGAACCCTGATTCCCCGCCACCTGTGATCACCATGGTAGGCGCATAAAAGAACATCGAAAGATGATAGAGCAGATATCAAATTGGATCGTGAACATCATGGGGACGTGCGACATGGTGGGGCAGTAAGTGTGCACACGCCTACACGAACTGACTGACAGGGGTCAGCCCCTGCAACTTCTGGGTCTCCAAATTGGGCACATGGCCTGAGCTTTCCCTTTACCCCTTGGAGGTGCTGGTCTGCCCTGCAGCCAGTGTATTGTCTGAATGTGTGTTTAGCACGACTGGGGGGGGTTATCACAGGTTATATTTCCCAATGTTTTGGGGTGTACCCTAATTTAAAAAAATAAAAATAAATTTCAAATCAAAAAGCAGTGTAGGCTACCTCCTCCACCGCCGCTTCCACCGCCTCCTCCACCTCCTACTCTATATGGACCTCGTCCTCCTAGATCAAGAATATTATTTTTTATTTTTACCTATTTTATGTTATTTAAAGTAATTTCCCTATCCACATTTGTTTGCAGAGCACTTGTCATGCTCTTTGCCACATTTCGATGCCATTTGCAGCCTTCTATGACATTTTTACAGCCATTTTAGTGCTCAAAAGTTCGGGTCCCCATTGACTTCAATGGGGTCCCGAACTCGAACTTTTTTGTGAAGTTCGACCGAACCCGTTGAACCCGAACATCCAGGTGTCCGCACAACTCTAATTATGTGCAATATAATGAAAACAGCAGAGTTGTTTTATTATGATTTCAGACATATCTGAGATGTGGGGTCCACCTCTTGGATCTGCACCTATCTTTAGAATAGGGTGGGGGGTGCCCTGATCTTGTCCTATTGGCCACTATATCAAAGATCCAAGCTGCAAGATCTGGTCTGGTTTAAAAAAAACTGCCAAAGTTCCTGCCCTACTGTTTCTGGAATGTCCATGAAATTGAATGGAAGTTATGGGCTATACTAATTTTTTATTACATCCAGATCCAGATACTGGTTTGAAAACTGCAGACTGCTAATAGAAACCCGAATTCAGTGTTTAGTACACTGCAGACAGAAGATGGAAGCCGGCTCATGTATCTCCCCGATGCACTCGCTAACTAATCAGCCACTGGAGACATAGGGGAGAGAAGCACTGCCACTGCTCACCGCAGCCAGCGTGAATATAGTTGGGGACAAGCACTGCGACAGACCACAGGGACAGATATGTGTACAGCCATGCCCAGATCCAGCAGCAGCAGCCAAAAGAGATTGCTGAACATGATGGAAGATTATTCAACCACTGCACCAACCAGATGCAATCAGCAAACTGATAGACACCAACTGAACAACCAGGTTTAGTTGTATCTGTGCTGTGCCCTTTCCTCAGCACATACCCTGACCCCATGGCCTTCTGAGTAGACAGTGGACGAGCCGCAGGAATGGGCCCGGTTTGCTATCAGTGTACTGTCTTATCCAGCCTCCAGTGTACTGTCAGAGAAAACATTTGTAAAAATGGATCCATAAGACCTTCTATTGCGGACAGTGGCTATTTATCACCAGCCCAATGATGCCACTGCCGCTGTCTACCTGTCCATCATGTTCCCTACACTGCTACTACTACTCCTACACAGGTGCACATCTCTTTCCTTGTCTGTCAGATTCAATACCGTACTGCTGCAGCTACTACTGCCACCAACGCCACAACTGCTACACCAACACTACCGCAAATCTCCTGCCTTATCTGTCAGATTTCATACCGTACTGCTGCAGCTACTACTGCCACCAATGCCACTACTGCTACACCAACACAACCGCAAATCTCCTGCCTTGTCTGTCAGATTTCATACCGTACTGCTACAGCTACTACTGCCACCAATGCCACTACTGCTACCCTTACACAGGCGCAAATCTTCTGCCTCCTTGTCTGTCAGATTTCATACCGTACTGCTACAGCTACTACTGATGATGTATAGTCTTGTGTACACGCAGTCTTACCCTTAGGGCCTCGATGCGCTTAGCTGGCTGATTCAAGAAGAAGGCATGACACTTTGCCATGGGCCGCAAAGGCCTAGAGAATAAGGCACCTATTCCAGAGACCAATTTCCTAGCACTTATCAAATGGAGAATCAAGAAAAAGGGAGGGAAGGTAGGGGGAATGGAGAAATAATGGGAAGATTCAGACTCCAGCACTCACTTTTTTTGAAGTGTCAAATTCTCCGTCTTTATTTAGCAATTGTGCACAGACAATACAGGACTCAAATTCTCTCTGGTGTAGGCTGTTGAGGTAGGGGGAATCTCAAGGTTCAAAGGGTTCGGACAAGATATAGAGAATGTGAAGAGAACAAAATTAATAAACGTGAGGAAAATGTATATTTAGAATAGAAGGGACAATTACCAACCGTACTGCTACAGCTACTACTGCCACCAATGCCACTACTGCTACCCCTACACAGGCGCAAATCTTCTGCCTCCTTGTCTGTTATGTTTGTACTCATGCTGCTGCAGCTACCACTACACCTGCTGCTATTACTACTACTCCTACACAGCTGCAGATCTCCTACTTTGTCAGGTTAAATATTAACTGCTCCCATTACTACTACTCCAAAACAGGTGAACATCTGCTGCCTTGTCTGTCAGATTTCATACTGTACTGCTGCACTTACTACTGCCACCATTGCCACTACTGCTACTCCTACATAGCCGCAAATCTCCTTCCTTGTGTGTCATGTTTTATACTGTACATCTGCCACTGAAACTACTACTACACCTGCTGCTATTACTTCTACTCCCTGCACAGCTGCAGATCTCCTACTTTGTCAGGTTAATATTGTACTGCTCCCATTTCTACTACCCCTACACAGATGCACATCTCCTGCCTTGTCCGTCAGGTTCAGTACAATACTGCTGCTGCTCCCCAAAAAGTGAGCATTCTTGAAATTCTTGTTCAGAACAAGCCATTGCTTCTGACACCACCCTGAGTGTAAACACTGCCAGACATCCACCCCATTAGAGAGAAGTTTTGGATGATTTATTTTATTTTAAAAAGCATAACAAAGCCAAAAGTGCAATGTGTTGTTAAACAGTTTGCTTATTACCACCGGCCAGTAAATTTAGTAAGCCCAAAATGTCAAACAAGGGGTATTCCGCTGAAGAGGCCTACAGGATTCTGGCCGTGATGGATGAAAGCGATGGGGACGCCTCACCCACTGAATCCAGTGGTTCAGAATATGAACCTGTAGACAGCAGTGGCACTCTAACCGCTAGCAAAGATGACGAGGTTGAGGTCCCTGCTACGGTCAGGCGTACCCGATCCCATGTCAGTGTTCTGCATACCCCGCAGGATGAGCCTCATTTGCAGCAGAGTGGTGCTGGCGCTGATCTTGTTTATGGTGCGGCATACACCAGCAGCGCAGCACATCCTGGACCTTCTACCAGCACTGCCGTATTCCCTGGTGAAGTGGCGAGCACCAGAAGGGCAGTTCAAGCTGTTACGGTGGCACGTTCAGTAACTCCCCCGTCACAGCCACCGCGTTCACAGGCCCGTAGAACCCTTAGTCTCCCAGATGTGCTGGCAAATCCTAATTGGCACTCCCCTGCTTCCGCCACACCCGTATTGCCCCCTTTCACCGCCCAGTCTGGAGTTCGCGTGGAGACAGCTCATTTAGGATCAGCCCTAGAGTTTTTTGAGCTGTTCTTCACCGCGGATCTCTATGACCTAGTTGTGGCAGAAACCAACCGCTATGCCACACAGTTTATTACCGCCAATCCGATAAGCTTCTATGCCCAGCCTTACCGGTGGAAACTAGTCACAGTTTCCGAATTTAATTTTCTTTTGGGCCTTATCCTCAGCATGGGTCTAACTATAAAAAATATATTGCGGTCATATTGGTCTAAAGACCCAATACATTACATGCCCATGTTCTCTGCTGCAATGTCCAGGGCACGTTTTGAGGTCATCATGTGCTTAATGCATTTTACGGACAATAGCACCTGTCATCCAAGAGGCCATCCTGCTTATGACCGGCTCCACAAAATTCGGCCCCTCATAGACCATTTGTCATCCAGATTTGCAGATGCGTATACCCACAATCAAAACATCTGCATAGACGAGTCCCTAGTCATTTTACCGGTCGTCTTGGCATCAAACAGTACATCCCCAGCAAGCGCGCCTGGTATGGGGTCAAACTGTATAAGCTCTGTGAAAGGGCCACAGGCTATACATATCGTTTTAGGGTCTATGAGGGAAAAGACTCAAAACTGGAGCCGGTCGGATGTCCTGACTACCTGGGGAGCAGTGGCAAGATTGTCTGGGACTTGGTGTCACTCTTACTCCACAAGGGGTACCACTTATACGTGGACAATTTTTACTCAAGCGTGGCCCTCTTTCGGCACTTACATCTAGTTGGAATTCAATGCTGTGGCATCGCGCGACCTAGTCGCCGGGGCTTCCCCCAACGGATCGTTAGTACCCGACTTGCAGGGGGGTTAGAGGGTTGCCTTGTGTGACCAAGAACTGCTCGCGGTGAAGTGGAGGGACAAGAGGGACGTTTACCTTCTGTCCACCATTCACGCATACACGACAGTGCAAATTGAAAGGGCAACTGGAGTCATTGTGAAACCCCTCTCTATCCACGACTATAACCTTCACATGGGAGGGGTGGACTTCAATGACCAGATGTTGGCTCCCTATTTAGTGTCCTGCCGCACCAGACGCTGGTATAAGAAGGTGTATATTTAATTCAATTGGCTGTATATAAAAGTTTTGTTCTGTACAGTAAGGCTGGGAGAACAGGATCCTTTCTAAAATTCCAGGAAGAGATCATTTCGGAAATCCTGTATCCAGGAGGGTCCGTGCCCCAAGTCCCTGATGTAGTGAGCCGGCTACATGCCAGACACTTCCCGAGTGTCTATCCTGGTACCCCAACTCAACGTTCCCCAAGAAAAAGATGTCGTGTCTGTAGCAGGGGTGGAATAAGGCGTGACACCACCTTTTTTTGTCCTGACCAGCCTGCCCTATGCATAGGGGAGTGTTTCCGCAAGTTCCACACACAGGTACACTATTAGTGTAGGGATCGCGTGACACAGGACAGGCACACAGGGGTCTTAGGGCCCTTTCACACAGAGCTGCCACAAACCTCTCCTTTCACCTGGGACAAAGTGCATAATGTACTTCGCCACATCTCTGGGCGATTTGCGCTTTGCACATTGTCCCATGGGGAAGGAGAGGTTTGTCCTCTAAAGGTAAAAAAAATCAAAAAAATCACAGGTAAGCAAAAAAGTTAATGTTCTGTTTCAAAAGTTCAATAAAGTTTATAAAAGTTAATGTTCTGTTCAAATGATATATAAAGTTAATGTTAATACATTTATTGTGTTGCGGCCTGTTTTTTTAAATATTTTTTTTACCTTCTAGGTGGACCAAGCGATCAAGCAGCTGCAGCACTGATGTGCATTCTGACAGAAGCATTGCGCTGCTGTCAGAATACACAAAAGTCGGTGTATGCGGCGCTGCAAGACGAGATTTCTCCTCTGCAGTAAAAAAGATACGTTTGCCGAGGATTATGAGCTGAGGGGCGGTGTTCATATGCTTTGGCAAACACTTTGTATAAAAAAAAATAATAATTCCGGCAATGATTTATTCATCCACATCGAATGATGTGAATGGAGAAATCGGGTTTGCCAGGGCATACGAGCTGAGTGGGTTTGGATGTTGGGCGGAGCTCCTATGTCCTGGCAGACGCCTTTCCCCTCCTTTTTTTTTTTTGCCCATTTTTTGGCAGAGATTTTTTCATCCACATTGATCGATGCGAATGAAGAAATCTGTGCCGTTCATTTTATCTTTCAGCCCAGAGGCTGAACGGAAAAATAAATCTCATTACCCGTATGCTCAATATAAGGAGAATAGCAGAAACTCCTAATGCTGGCCATACATGTAATGATTGCGGAGACCCTCAAATGCCAGGGCAGTACAAACACCCCACAAATGACCCCATTTTGGAAAGAAGACACCCCAAGGTATTCGCTGAGGGGCATATTGAGTCCATGAAAGATTTAACTTTTTGTCCCAAGTTAGCGGAAAGGGAGACTTTGTGAGAAAAAAATAAATAAAATCAATTTCCGCTAACTTGTGCCAAAAAAAATTATCTTCTATGAACTCGCCATGCCCCTCACGGAATACCTTGGGGTGTCTTCTTTCCAAAATGGGGTCACATGTTAGGTATTTATACTGCCCTGGCATTTTAGGGGCCCTAAAGTGTGAGAAGAAGTCTGGAGTCCAAATGTCTAAAAATGCCCTCCTAAAAGGTACTCATTGAAATTTGGGCCCCTTTGCGCACCTAGGCTGCAAAAAAGTGTCACACATGTGGTATCACCGTACTCAGGAGAAGTAGGGCAATGTGTTTTTACATATATACAAACTAAGAAGACAGGTTGGCATTAGCAGGAGGTGCTCAAACCCACATGCAGTTGTGCATATATATAGGGGAGCAAATCCTGCACTTGTGGCCCGTTGCTAATGGCAATCCCCAGCAAAATGCATACGGTGGAGGATGCCCGCGGCGAACCACAAGTACCACAATAGACATCCTTCACAAGGTAACAAGTGCGGATGTCATAATTATTATAACAATATAACAAAACAATAACAAAGACAGGTGCACTCTGCAGTCTCACTAAACCCTCAAACTGATTTTAAAATTGAGAGATTAGTCAACATGTCCTACGGTGTAGAACATGTCTAAGCCCGGGCACCACGCCAAGGTTTCTCAAGTAGCCCGGGACCTAACACTCTCCTACCTGAGCCGTATGGGCAATACCAGGAGCCAGTGGGCAAATTACAGGAGCATAAGGCCGACTCACAAACAGCTCACCAGTTACCTCAAGCATGTAGCCATGCTTGCAATGGGAGGAGGGAGGAGTCTGGAAGTCCCACTCAAGACTGGCTGATATGTCCCAGGCCTCACAGGTGCACCTAAAAGGTCCCGGGCTACTTGAGAAACCTTGGCGTGGTGCCCGGGCTTAGACATGTTCTACACCGTAGGACATGTTGACTAATCTCTCCATTTTAAAATAAGTTTGAGGGTTTAGTGAGACTGCAGAGTGCACCTGTCTTTGTTATTGTATTTTTACATATACCCATGCTGGGTGAGAGAAATATCTCTGTAAAATGACAACTTTGTATAAAAAAATTGGAAAAGTTGTCTTTTACAGAGATATTTCTCTCACCCAGCATGGGTATATGTAAAAATACACCCCAAAACACATTGCCCTACTTCTTCTGAGTACGGCGATACCACATGTGTGACACTTTTTTGCAGCCTAGGTGCGCAAAGGGGCCCAAATTCTAAAGAGTACCTTTGGGATTTCACAGGGCATTTTTTACGCATTTGGATTCCAAACTACTTCTCAAGCTTTAGGTCCCCTAAAATGCAAGGGCAGTATAAATACCCCACAAGTAACCCCATTTTGGAAAGAAGACACCCGAGGTATTTTGTGAGGAGTATGGCGAGTTCATGTAAAATTTTATTTTTTGTCACAAGTTAGTGGAATTTGAGACTTTGTAAAAAAAAAATAATAATAATCCTTTTCCACTAACTTGTGCCAAAAAAAAAAAAATATTCTAGGAACTCGCCATGCCCCTCACGGAATACCTTGGGGTGTCGTCTTTCCAAAATGGGGTCACTTGTGGGGTATTTATACTATCCTGGCATTCTAGCACCTCAAGAAACATGACAGGTGCTCAGAAAGTCAGAGCTGCTTCAAAATGCGGAAATTCACATTTTTGTACCATAGTTTGTAAACGCTATAACTTTTGCGCAAACCAATAAATATACACTTATTGAATTTTTTTTATCAAAGACATGTAGCACAATAAATTCTGACACAAACTTGTATAGAAATGTATTTATATTTGAACAATTTAACCAGAGAAAGTTAAAAATACACTTTTTTTGAGAAAATTGCGGCCTATTTTGATTAATATCGGAAAAATGAAAAATCTTAGCAGCAATCAAATACCACCAAAAGAAAGCTGTATTTGTGAGAAGAAAAGGAGGTAAAATTCATTTGGGAGCCAAGTTGCATGACCGAGCAATAAACCGTTAAAGTTGTGAAGTGCCGATTTGTAAAAAAGGGCCTGGTCACTAGGGGGGTATAAACCTGTGGTCCTTAACTGGTTAAGATTGCCAATGCTGCCTTGACGTTAAAGCCCTACAAGACTTTAGAATGTCATCCACAATTTATTAGGGAAATCTGAGCACTGTCACTTTGGTTTGAATTTATTTGTACCCAAATGGAATCTGCTGACTGATTTAATTTTAGAAATTTGCTCCTGCGTGCCTTCTCTGATGTGTAACAAGATCTGTTTTTTGTGCAAAACATTTCCCACATTCTGAACATGAATAAGGCTTCTTTTCTGTGTGAAATCTCTGATGTGTAACAAGATTTGATTTTTGTGTAAAACATTTCCCACATTCTGAACACAAATACGGCTTCTCTCCTGTGTGACTTCTCTTATGTCTAACAAGACCTGATGTATCTGTAAAACATTTCCCACATTCTGAACATGAATATGGCTTCTCTCCTGTGTGAAATCTCTGATGTGTAACAAGTTCTGATTTCTGTATAAAACATTTCCCACATTCTGAACACAAATATGGCTTCTTTCCTGTGTGACTTCTCTCATGCTTAACAAGATCTGATTTTTGTGTAAAACATTTCCCACATTCTGAGCATGAATAAGGCTTCTTTCCTGTGTGAAATCTCTGATGTGTAACAAGATTAGTTTTTTGTGTAAAACATTTCCCACATTCTGAACACAAATATGGCTTCTCTCCTGTGTGACGTCTCTCATGCTTAACAAGATCAGATTTTTGTGTAAAACATTTCCCACATTCTGAACATGAATATGGCTTCTTTCCTGTGTGAAATCTCTGATGTGTAACAAGATTCGATTTTTCTGTAAAACATTTCCCACATTCTGAACACGAAAACGGCTTCTCTCCTGTGTGACATCTCTTATGTCTAACAAGACCTGATGTATCTGTAAAACATTTCCCACATTCTGAACATGAATATGGCTTCTCTCCTGTGTGAAATCTCTGATGTGTAACAAGTTCTGATTTCTGTGTAAAACATTTCCCACATTCTGAACACAAATATGGTTTCTCTCCTGTGTGACTTCTCTCATGCTTAACAAGAGTTGATTTTTGTGCAAAACATTTCCCACATTCTGAACATGAATAAGGCTTCTTTCCTATGTGAAATCTCTGATGTGTAACAAGATTTGTTTTTTGTGTAAAACATTTCCCACATTCTAAACACAAATATGGCTTCTCTCCAGTGTGACTTCTCTCATGCTTAACAAGAGCTGATTTTTGTGTAAAACATTTCCCACATTCTGAACAGGAATATGGCTTCTCTCCTGTGTGACTTCTCTTATGTCTAACAAGACCTGATTGATCTTTAAAACATTTCCCACATTCTGAACATGAAAACGGCTTCTCTCCTGTGTGACTTCTCTCATGCCTAACAAGATCAGATTTTTGTGTAAAACATTTCTCACATTCTGAACATGGATATGGCTTCTCTCCTGTGTGACTTCTCTTATGTCTAACAAGACCTGATTGATCTTTAAAACATTTTCCACATTCTGAACATGAATATGGGTTCTCTCCTGTGTGAATTCTCTCATGTATAGCAAGATTTGATTTAATTTTAAAACTTTTTCCATATTCTGAACATTTAAACATCTCTCCTATGTGGCTTTTTTTATGTCTAACAAGATGTGATTTATCTGTACAGCACTTCCCACATTCTGAACAGGAGTATGGCTTCTCCACAGCGCGAATTCTTGAGTATGTAGAAAGACTTGATCTTTTTGTGAACTCTTTACCACAGTGAAACATTTCACCCTCCTTCTGGTCAAGAGAAGGGTCTTCATAATTAGGAAGATTATATGACAGATCTGTACTGTGAAGTCCTGGATGTACATTAATATTTTCTCCTGAAGTGCGCAGCATATCTTCATCTTCTACTTTATAATTTAGTGACAACAAGTTTCCTTCAGAATTTGTACTGGGATTTTCTGCTAAGATAAAAAATAAAATTTGTGGGATTTTTTATAATCTAGAGTAGACAAATTTATAGATTTCCTATTAGGCTGGAAGTGGATCCAGCAGGAACTAGAGGTATATAGTAAGTCATTGATTTTACAGACACTTCTGGCTTTGGTTCAAAAAGCAGCACCAAAACTGAATGTGTGATTCCAGCCATTTAAAGTTTTCTATAACACAAAGTTCAGGATTCTGGTCTACACCTAATTTTATTACCCAAATCTAGCTAAAAATCATGAAAAACCCAACAAGCCTGTCTTCTGACAACATATTTGACATTTCTATGCCAAGTGGGCATCACACTAATACAATAAGTTAACGTAAAAGGATCCATCACTGCATTCCTCATCACAAACTGCATTCACTATTAAATCAATCTCTTAGACCTGATGGACATGGTGGTTTTACTAGTAAAATCCATACTATAATGCCCACCTATGGATTAGCTGACAAGCTCTTTTTAATGTACCTCCTCTTCTGCTGCTGATATCTCACACTGCAAAACCCCTTTAACCATTATGAAAAAAAATTAAATAATCCATAGATTTTGCAAAGCCTCAATGCACAATGAAAGTACATGAAGGTCACTGGCGGCATGTAATTCCTGCACGAGGTACATATAACTCATCATGATATCACAGACACAAAAGCTGTGCCCACATAATCCCCAGTGATCACTGTCAGCTGGATAAGGGGAACACTACATGATGTGATGGGGACATCTCCAATCAAAGAGCAGCGCAGCAGCCGGTGATCAGATTCTCCTCCTGCCCTGAAGGCACCAAGGACAGAATCTGAAGTCACTTTCTCCATTCATGATTCCATACCTGTGGTGACATCTCCTGGAATGTCCTCCTCCTCCTCACTCTTACACGGGGGATCGCCCATCATCCTCTCTTCTTCATCCTCCACTTTAATATCAGTCAGATCTTCCCCCTGATTTGTCATCTGTAACAATTCAGTACAAAACAGCAGACAGGTGGGAAATCTAACAGATCTACATGAGAGACCCCCACAATCTATGACCCCTCTATAACTGCAGGGGGGGGCTATGACCCCCCTATATAGATGTGTATAGGGCTCAGCTCCATCTACCTGAGGATTCTCTGGGACCTTCTCCTCTGGACAGTCCTGGGAATACAGAGGACGGGGACATCTCTCTGGTGGATTTCTCCTCCTGGATCCATCTGTGGAGACACAAGCACACAGTGACTGAATACATGGCCTCCTGTAGATCTGTCTATAGATCAGACTCTTCTCTCAGCTCCTTCACTTCTAGGTTTAGTTATCAGGAGGAAATAACAATATTCTCTCTCTCACCACCTATGCCGAGGTCTCAGCACCTAGCAGGCCACAGGCCCAAAGTATCCTCTGGTCTATGAGAGCAAATGGCAGGCAGTGGGATGATGGCTCCTTCTTCACAATAGTACATTTTGAGAATGAGCATACAGATATATATGGCTGGGGGGAGTGAATCCTTTTAACAGCCTTCTACAGCACCAGAGGACACCTCTGCTTATGAGGTAAATTTCAAGAGATAGAATCCACATCAAAGTACAAGGCTCACTAATGACTAGTGCGCGGAGGAGAAGACTATCTGGTCTGATCCCACAGAAGAGCTACTGAAGAACAAACTGCTGACAACATTACTGCCGACAATGATGGAAAAGGAGAGACAGACGACAGATCCTCCTATCATCTTCCGTAGGAACTGGGTTAGGCAAGAGATGAAGAGCTCAACAATCATCTACTGCATCAAAAAGGGGCATCTGCACCGAGACATCCCCCAACAGCTCCTGGAGGAGAATTACTTTAGCAGGAAGCCACCGGAGATCCTTCAGGTGAATGGAACCCATCAATATGTCTGACTTACAAGGAAAATTCAGGGACTTAACGTCATGTGTAAAGAGTCTAACCTTTGGTGCTCCTCCATTACATGTCACTGCACACACGTGTATACACTGCACATGACGGCTCTTACCTTGTGATATAAGAGGCTGGTGCTCCTCCATTACATGTCACTGCACACACGTGTATACACTGCACATGACGGCTCTTACCTTGTGATATAAGAGGCTGGTGCTCCTCCATTACATGTCACTGCACACACGTGTATACACTGCACATGACGGCTCTTACCTTGTGATATAAGAGGCTGGTGCTCCTCCATTACATGTCACTGCACACACGTGTATACACTGCACATGACGGCTCTTACCTTGTGATATAAGAGGCTGGTGCTCCTCCATTACATGTCACTGCACACACGTGTATACACTGCACATGACGGCTCTTACCTTGTGATATAAGAGGCTGGTGCTCCTCCATTACATGTCACTGCACACACGTGTACACACTGCACATGACGGCTCTTACCTTGTGATATAAGAGGCTGGTGCTCCTCCATTACATGTCACTGCACACACGTGTATACACTGCACATGACGGGTCTTACCCTGTGATATAAGAGGCTGGTGCTCCTCCATTACATGTCACTGCACACACGTGTATACACTGCACATGACGGCTCTTACCTTGTGATATAAGAGGCTGGTGCTCCTCCATTACATGTCACTGCACACACGTGTATACACTGCACATGACGGGTCTTACCTTGTGATATAAGAGGCTGGTGCTCCTCCATTACATGTCACTGCACACACGTGTATACACTGCACATGACGGCTCTTACCCTGTGATATAAGAGGCTGGTGCTCCTCCATTACATGTCACTGCACACACGTGTATACACTGCACATGACGGGTCTTACCTTGTGATATAAGAGGCTGGTGCTCCTCCATTACATGTCACTGCACACACGTGTATACACTGCACATGACGGGTCTTACCCTGTGATATAAGAGTCTGGTGCTCCTCCATTACATGTCACTGCACACACGTGTATACACTGCACATCACGGCTCTTACCTTGTGATATAAGAGGCTGGTGCTCCTCTATTATGGCCTCCTTGTACAGATCCTTGTGTCCTTCTATATACTCCCACTCCTCCATGGAGAAATAGACAGTGACGTCCTGACACCTTATAGGAACCTGACAACACAATGACACCGTCATCACCCAGACCCCTCCAGTGCTGTTACTGGAGAATTTCCCAGCATTCCCAGCAGTGTCACCTCTCCAGTCAGCAGCTCCATCATCTTGTGGGTGAGCTCTAGGATCTTCTGCTCATGTATCAGGGGGTGAGGGGGAGGCTCTGTGATGGGGGGAGGGGTCCTGCTCCGCCCTCCTGACTCCTGGAGATGGATGATGGGAGTCACACAGTCCCCTGATGTCTTCTTCACTATTGTGTACTCCTGTGGATGGAGAGAGACACTTAGAGAATAAACCCTTCAGGGGCCATGTGCTCTCCTCCGGCCCTCTCCTCCTGGTACAACGTGCCTACTTACCTTCTCATGGCTCCTACAACATAACTATTGGTCACTGGTCACTTGACACATCACTCACCATACTGGGGGTTGATCTTCAGGTTCTCATCACTTGGAAGGTCTGGAGGCCGTTCTCCAGGACCCTGGACTCTTCCTATCACTTCCTATGATGGATTCTCCTTCCCGATGTCTGACTTGTTACAGAATACAATACAGAGGAGAGAAATCTAGAAAAGTTTACCTCTCCGCTCAGCAGGGAGATGATCTCCAAGGTGAGGTCTAATATTCTTCTGCTGATCTCCTTCCTGTCCATCCTTGGTGGCTCATTCAGGAGAAGACGAGAGAACTGGAGGAGCTGGAGCTCAGCAATAGAGTTGATGAAGGACCTGTGATGATGTCACCATCATGTGATTAGTGACTCCCTGCCCAGCCCCGCCCCCTGCACTGATCACATGACAGTGACATCACCCCAGGTCCTTCAGCTCTGGCAGTGCAGCAGATACTGGGCAGGTCCTGGTCGGTAGTCAGGGCTCTTGTTCTCTCTGGTATCAGCCATTCCTCCAGCCTGCAGGTAAGATGAGCTGTGAGGAGACAGTGTGGTGGAGAGCTCAGACATGTCACCTCTGGAGATTCTCCTCCATTACACACAAGGAATCCTTCTCCGCTCCTCAGCTTAGTATGATGGGGGGAGTAGTAGTGGGGAGAGTGGGGGTTGAACTCATTCGCTGGCCCCTGACTGTCCTGGTGAGGGGCCCCTGCATCCAGGAGGAGAATGAATGGAGCGGGGCCCGGCCTGAGCTCAGCTCTCTCCAGTCTCTTCTCTAGGAGTTGTGGACACAGCTGAGCACAGCCCAGAGGTGGGACCTGCATCAATCAGACGTTTATCTCCTGTGGAGCCACCAGAAATCTCCATTTTGGGGCCCCTGGAATCCATGTGGTGGGGGCTCTGAGAAGCGGGGCCCCTCCAGGCTCAGGAAGTGCGGTTCTGGAGGTGACATCTGGTCTTGTCCCCTGGATGATTTCCTCTCCTCTTCTCATAAAGGCGTCTGCAGTACTAGAAGCCTCCAGCTCCTCCAGTTCTCTCCTCTTCTCCTGAATGACCACCAAGGATGGACAGGAAGGAGATCAGCAGAAGAATATTAGACCTCTCCTTGGAGATCATCTCCCTGCTGAGCGGAGAGGTAAACTTTTCTAGATTTCTCTCCTCTTTATTGTATTCTGTAACAAGTCAGACATCGGAAGGAGAATCCATCATAGGAAGTGATAGGAAGAGTCCAGGGTCCTGTAGAACGGCCTCCAGACCTTCCAATTGACGGAGAACCTGAAGATCAGCCCCCAGTATGGTGAGTGATGGATCATGTGACCAGTGCCCAATAGTCATGTTGTAGGAGCCATGAGAAGGTAAGTAGGCACGTTGTACCAGGAGGAAAGGGCCGGAGGAGAGCACATGGCCCCTGAAGGGTTTATTCCCTAAGTGTCTCTCTCCATCCACAGGAGTACACAATAGTGAAGAAGACATCGGGGGACTGTGTGACTCCCATCATCCATCTCCAGGAGTCAGGAGGGCGGAGCAGGACCCCTCACCCCATCACAGAGCCTCCCCCTCACCCCCTAATACATGAGCAGAAGATCATAGAACTCACCCACAAGATGATGGAGCTGCTGACTGGAGAGGTGACACTGCTGGGAATGCTGGGAAATTCTCCAGTAACAGCACTGGAGGGGTCTGGGTGATGACGGTGTCATTGTGTTGTCAGGTTCCTATAAGGTGTCAGGACGTCACTGTCTATTTCTCCATGGAGGAGTGGGAGTATATAGAAGGACACAAGGATCTGTACAAGGAGGCCATGATGGAGGAGCACCAGCCTCTTATATCACAGGGTAAGAGCCGTCATGTGCAGTGTATACACGTGTGTGCAGTGACATGTAATGGAGGAGCACCAGCCTCTTATATCACAGGGTAAGTGCCGTCATGTGCAGTGTATACACGTGTGTGCAGTGACATGTAATGGAGGAGCACCAGCCTCTTATATCACAAGGTAAGAGCCGTCATGTGCAGTGTATACACATGTGTGCAGTGACATGTAATGGAGGAGCACCAGCCTCTTATATCACAAGGTAAGAGCCGTCATGTGCAGTGTATACACGTGTGTGCAGTGACATGTAATGGAGGAGCACCAGCCTCTTATATCACAAGGTAAGAGCCGTCATGTGCAGTGTGTACACGTGTGTGCAGTGACATGTAATGGAGGAGCACCAGCCTCTTATATCACAAGGTAAGACCCGTCATGTGCAGTGTATACACGTGTGTGCAGTGACATGTAATGGAGGAGCACCAGCCTCTTATATGACAAGGTAAGAGCCGTCATGTGCAGTGTATACACGTGTGTGCAGTGACATGTAATGGAGGAGCACCAGCCTCTTATATCACAAGGTAAGACCCGTCATGTGCAGTGTATACACGTGTGTGCAGTGACATGTAATGGAGGAGCACCAGCCTCTTATATCACAAGGTAAGAGCCGTCATGTGCAGTGTATACACGTGTGTGCAGTGACATGTAATGGAGGAGCACCAGCCTCTTATATCACAGGGTAAGAGCCGTCATGTGCAGTGTGTACACGTGTGTGCAGTGACATGTAATGGAGGAGCACCAGCCTCTTATATGACAAGGTAAGAGCCGTCATGTGCAGTGTGTACACGTGTGTGCAGTGACATGTAATGGAGGAGCACCAGCCTCTTATATCACAAGGTAAGACCCGTCATGTGCAGTGTATACACGTGTGTGCAGTGACATGTAATGGAGGAGCACCAGCCTCTTATATCACAGGGTAAGAGCCGTCATGTGCAGTGTATACTATTGCTGCAGTAAACGATTATTTTAGTAATCGAGTACTCTATCGATTATTTTTTACGATTAATCGAGATAAGAAAAAAAAGGAATTAATAGACTGTTTTCCCTTATAAAAACTCATCAGACCCCAACACCCTTCGTTCCCCCCTGTGCGATCAGCCCAAGTGCATCAGTTCCCCTTGTGCCATCATCTCCACTCCCCCAGTGCCATCAGTATGGCAGGTACAGCACTATGAAGTGCCTTTTACGCTGTGGCATTAGAAGAATTTTGGTATCTCTGACTTTTAGTCTAACCAGACTGTCTATTACTCTGTAATTCCTCTAGCGCCGTTCTATGGAAACAGTAGGTTTAAAGAGCACACCAAATGCTTGAAAATAACTTTTTTATTAACTTAAACTTTTCTTCAAATTTAACAGTGCCGCCTCCGCAGCAGATAGTCCATGTACATAACATGTGTTGAAAAGATATCACAAAATGGCGGTATACATAAGATGGTGGTTCAACTGTTCAATCTTGTCTTTCAACATAAAATGGTGGATATATTTCTGTCTTGAGTATCTGTATTCTCTCTTTAAGTTATCTAAGCACTTTATGATCTCTCTGAGAGGTATATCTGAGGTCTAACTAACTGTTCACTTGCAGTATGCAGTTAGCAGTAACTATTTGGTTGTATGCAATTTGGATTGCAATATGTAATCTGAATGCTTGCAATGGTATGCTTACAATTGTAGCTTGCAATTTGAAACTTGCAATTGTATGGCTCAGAATGCTTTCAATTTGGTGGAACTGTAAGTAAACACATATATAACTGGTTCAGTATACAGTTCTAATCACAATACTAACAATATGAACATTATATAACTGTTTTAAATACCTATATTGGCCTCTTGTTCGCATAAAACACAGCTCTCAATGGAGTGAATGTCTCTTCATCTCCTGTCTCTGGTGAATAATGATTCTAGCAGCAGAAGTTGGGGGAATTCCCAGACAGGCTGTGTGTGAGGCTGGCTGTGATAGGTGAAAACTCTTGCTGTGTGAGAAGCTGGCTTTGATTGGTCTAGACTTCTGCCCAGTAACAACAGATTAAAAACTGTCACGACTGTGACTGATCCAGACAGGTCTGGGAGGAGAAGGTCGCAGCGACTTGCTACTCGCGATAGCTTGTGAGTTTGCTCCGTGGTTCAGGGTATGTCATCTGGGTTTTGCCTTGTGAACCTTTTTGTCCTGACTGGGAGTTTGTAGGCATCCTTCTCAGGTGAGTCCTGTCTGCCACTCCCAGCTACTATATTAGTTTCAGTTTCACTTGCAGTCATTTTCAGATATAGTCCTTACTTCCAGTGCTACTCTGACCTTGGAAGGAGATCGTTTGATGGTGTTGCTGTGGAGCTCTTGTCCGGCGTGGACTGTCGTGTTTGGGATCGCCTTCTCTGCTCGTGACTGGATAAGTCTATCTTTGCTATAGATTGTTTGTTGCTGTCTTCCCCTGCTGTTCTCCTAGACGTGAGTGATGGTGACTAGCGCTCCCATCGGCCTTTCCCCAGTCCAGTCTTGGTAGGGCGACTGAGGGTTTAGGCATCCAGCTCGCCGCACGGGTTCACACCCCGTCTAGGGTATCAGGGTAGACAGGTGCCAGCTTAGGGTTAGTCAGGGATGGCCATTCTATTTCCCATCCGTAGATAAGGGTCCCCCTTCCCCTCCGTCTGGTGCGACACGACTGCTGCTGGGATAGCGGTCGTGACAGTATATCTGGCCTTTTAGAAAAAGAAAAAAAAAGTGACATTTCTTTTTTTTTTTTTGCTTGCTGTTTTGCTTTGTATTTTTCTGTTCCACTATGGATCCGGTTTCGGTTTTGGCGAAACAATTACAGGGGTTATCCCTTGAAGTGGCAGGATTAAAAGCAACAGTGCTGCAGCAGCAATCCTTGGGTTCCACCGTTGCTACGGGAAACCAAGGTACTCCTGAGCCAAAAGTGGCTTTACCTGATAGGTTCTCTGGAGGGAGAGACCAATTTGTAACCTTCAGAGAAGCTTGCAAGTTGTTCTTCAGGTTACGCCCTAGATCCTCCGGCGGTGAGGAACAACGGGTGGGCATTGTAATTTCTCTCCTGCAAGGAGATCCGCAGGCTTGGGCTTTCTCCCTACCATCAGACTCTCCGGCCTTACGATCAGTGGAGGAGTTTTTTGAAGCCCTGGGTCTCGTATATGATGACCCGGACAGGGTCTCACTGGCTGAGTCTAAGCTACGTAGACTTCGGCAAGAGAACCGGTCTGCTGAACTATATTGTTCCGAATTCCGTAGGTGGGCTACTGATACGTTATGGAACGACTCGGCCCTTAGGAGTCAGTTCTGCCAGGGGTTGTCTGAAAAATTAAAAGACGCGCTGGCGGTATACGAGGTCCCTGGGTCTCTTGAGGCTGCTATGTCTCTGTCCATAAGAATCGACAGACGACTCAGGGAGAGACTATTAAATTTTTCGGAGGCCTCTATAGGGCAGGGATCGGTCTGTTATGGTCCAGGCGAACCAATGCAAATAGGGGGCGCCACTAGACGGGTGAATCCTCCTCCTCCTAAGTTCCGCCGTAGGTCAGAGGTTTGTTTTCGTTGTGGGGGGAGGGGTCATTTTGTAAAGGTTTGTCCCTCAGAACCCAAGAGACCACAAACTAAGGAGCCGCCGGAAAACTAGAGTCCCCAGATTGTGCGGAGGAGAACAGTCTGGGCGTATTCGTTTCCTCCATACGCATGTCTCAGTTTTTGTTGTCCGCTACCGTTGAGGCGGGCAATAAGACTGAGATCTGTTCCGTCTTTTTGGACAGTGGGGCGGGGGTCAACTTGGTGGATTCACGGTTTGCTCAGGCTCTGGGTTTAATTTCGGAACCGGTATGCAGAACTATTCCTGTGTTTGCCATCGACTCCTCCCCTCTTACTCAGAGAGAGTTAACTCAGATCATCCATAATATCCATCTGCAGGTAGGGGACCTCCATAAAGAGCATATCTCTTGTTATGTCCTGGACGGTCTTCCGGCTCCTATGGTATTGGGGCTTCCCTGGCTGGTGACTCACAATCCAGTGGTGGATTGGCAGGCCGGGGAGATTGTGGAGTGGAGTGAACATTGTAAGGACAACTGCTTGAGTAGTAGGTGCTCTACACTCTCTGTAACATCTTTACCTGCCTTTCTGTCAGATTTTATGGATGTGTTCTCTGAGAAGGGTTGTCAGGGGTTACCACCTCATCGTCCATATGATTGCCCAATTAATCTATTACCTGGGGCAAAACTACCTAAAACCCGGTTATACAATCTTTCCGGCCCGGAGAGGAAGGCTATGAAAGATTATATTTCGGAGAGTTTGGCTAAGGGACACATCAGACCCTCTTCTTCACCTGTGGCTGCAGGGTTCTTTTTCGTTAAAAAGAAAGATGGGGGGCCTACGTCCTTGCCTGGATTTCCGGGAATTAAACCGGATAACTATCCGAGATCCCTATCCTCTTCCTCTCATTCCCGACCTCCTTAATCAGGTTGCTGGTGCTAAATGGTTCTCCAAAATGGATCTCAGAGGAGCCTATAACCTGGTTCGCATCAAAGAGGGGGATGAGTGGAAAACGGCTTTTAATACTCCGGAAGGGCATTATGAAAATCTGGTCATGCCATTTGGTCTTACTAATGCGCCTGCGGTATTCCAACATTTTGTCAACGATATTTTTAGTCACCTTATCGGGAGATTTGTTGTGATATATCTTGATGACATCCTGGTCTATTCCCCGGATCTGGATACACATAAGATCCATGTGAGACAAGTGCTGCAGATATTAAGGGCCAACAAATTGTTTGCTAAGTTAGAAAAATGTGTGTTCGCCGTAAAAGAACTGCCATTTCTGGGGTATGTGTTGTCAGATTCAGGTTTCCGCATGGATCCAGAGAAAGTCCAGGCGATTATAGACTGGGATCTGCCTGAGAACCTGAAGGCATTGCAACGCTTCCTGGGGTTTGCCAATTTTTATAGAAAGTTTATAAAGAACTATTCCTTGGTGGTCAAACCACTGATGGACATGACCCGAAAGGGATCCGATTTTTCCAAATGGTCACATGCAGCCAAAACTGCCTTTGCATCTCTGAAGGAGAGATTCACCTCGGCCCCTATTCTCATACAGCCAGATGTCTCGCTTCCTTTTATTGTAGAGGTTGACGCATCAGAGGTGGGGGTAGGAGCGGTACTATCTCAGGGTCCGTCCCCTGGTGAATGGCGTCCGTGTGCTTTCTTTTCGAAGAAATTGTCTACTGCAGAAAGAAACTATGATATTGGCTAGGGTTGTCCCGATACCGATACTAGTATCGGTATCGGGACCGATTCCGAGTTTTCTCGGCGGTACTCAGCCGCCGATACCCCGCCCCGATACATAAATAGAATACTATGGGCGTAACTATGGGCGGGGCCCGGTGCAGTCACTGTACTCTTACACCGGGCCCCGCCGCTCACCGAAGTATTTATAAACGTGAATCCTTATCCTGTTGTTAAGTTGAACTAACGCTGCCCTCTCCCATGTCCCCCCTGTATCCCCACAGCACTTACTTAAGCTTCCATAGCAGGCAGAGCAGACGGCAGCAGTAACGTCACTCACTGACGTCGCGCGTCTGCTCCGCCCACTTTATGAGTGAAGCAGGCGGAGCAGGCGCGCGACGTCAGTGAGTGACGTTACTGGTGCCGTCCGCTCTGCCTGCTATGGAAGCTTAAGTAAGTGCTGTGGAGATACAGGGGGATACAGGGGAACATGGGAGAGCGCAGCGTTAGTTCAACTTAACAACAGGATAAGGATTCACGTTTATAAATACTTCGGTGAGCGGCGGGGCCCGGTGTATTGGGGGACACTGTTATGAGGGGGATCTGTGGATGACATATAGCAGTGTCATCCACAGATCCTCCCCATAACAGTTCCATCCACAGATCCCCTATAACAGCACCATCCACAGATCCCCCACCAAATAACAATGCCATCCTCAGATCCCCCCACCCCATAACAATGCCATCCACAGATATCCCACCCCATAGCAGTACCATCCACAGATCCCCATAACAGTGCCATCCACAGATCCCCCATAACAGTGCCATCCACAGATCCCCCATAACAGTGCCATCCACAGATCCCCCATAACAGCACCATCCACAGATCCCCATAACAGTGCCATCCACAGATCCCCCATAACAGTGCCATCCACAGATCCCCCATAACAGTGCCATCCACAGATCCCCATAACAGTGCCATCCACAGATCCCCCATAACAGCACCATCCACAGATCCCCATAACAGCGCCATCCACAGATCCCCCATAACAGTGCCATCCACAGATCCCCCATAACAGTGCCATCCACAGATCCCCATAACAGTGCCATCCACAGATCCCCCATAACAGTGCCATCCACAGATCCCCCATAACAGTGCCATCCACAGATCCCCATAACAGTGCCATCCACAGATCCCCCATAACAGTGCCATCCACAGATCCCCCACATGACAGTGCGTCATCCACAGATCCCCCAAAACGGTCACATGACATTTAAAAAAAGTATCGGTATTCGGTATCGGTGACTACTTGAAAAAAAGTATCGGTACTTGTACTCGGTCCTAAAAAAGTGGTATCGGGACAACCCTAATATTGGCAACAGGGAACTTTTGGCTATTAAGTTGGCTTTTGAGGAGTGGCGTCATTTTTTGGAGGGGGCGGTTCATCCCGTCACGGTGATTACTGATCACAAAAACTTATTATATCTGGAGTCTGCTAAACGTCTCACCCCTAGACAGGCTCGGTGGTCGTTATTTTTTACTAGGTTTAATTTTGTAATAACCTATCGCCCGGGGGCAAAAAATACTAAGGCGGATGCATTGTCTCGAAGTTTTCCTGGAGGGGGTGATGTTGAGGTACCAGAGCCCATTTTGCAAAAGGGGGTGGTGGTCTCTGCATTACACTCAGGTTTGGAGGGGAGGGTGTTGGAAGCTCAGGGGGACGCCCCGGACTCCTGCCCCTCGGGTAAACTGTTTGTGCCAGAAAATTTACGACTGGAGATACTAAAAGAACACCATAACTCCACACTGGCAGGACACCCAGGTAGTAGGGCAACCTCTGAGTTAGTGTCTCGTCGGTTCTGGTGGCCTAAATGGCGCCAGGAGGTGTTGAATTTTGTGTCTGCATGTGCTACCTGTGCTCGTTCTAAGGTAGATCATACTCGTCCGGCAGGGCGTCTTTTACCTCTGGCCATCCCCAACAGGCCTTGGACGCACCTGTCAATGGATTTCATTACGGATCTACCAGTATCAGCGGGGAAGACTGTTATTCTTGTAGTTGTTGACAGATTCAGCAAAATGGTGCACTGTATTGCTCTTGCCGCATTGCCTAATGCTAACACACTGGCTCAGGTTTTTATTGACCACATCGTGAAGCTTCACGGGGTCCCTTCCGATATTGTTTCGGATCGTGGTACCCAATTCGTTTCTAAATTTTGGAAAGCTTTTTGTTCTCGTTTAGGGGTTCATCTGTCGTTTTCTTCATCTTTCCATCCACAGTCCAACGGTCAGACTGAACGTACCAATCAAAACCTAGAGACATATTTGAGATGCTTTGTTTCCGAAAATCAGGAGGAATGGTCATCTTATTTACCGTTAGCCGAGTTTGCCATTGATAATCGTCGTCAAGAATCCACTGATAAGTCACCATTTTTTGGTGCGTATGGTTTCCATCCTCAGTTTTGTACGTTTAGTGAGGGGGGGCCGTCTGGGATTCCCGAGGAGGAACAATTTGCGTCTTCACTTTCTTCAGTGTGGCAGAGTGTGCAAGAAAGTTTGAAGAGAATTGGTGGTAGATACAAACGTGCGGCTGATAGGAAGCGCTCTGAAGGTCCGGACCTTGGGGTGAATGACTTGGTGTGGTTGTCTACCAGAAATATCAAGTTGAAGGTTCCCTTGTGGAAATTGGGTCCGAGATTTATTGGTCCTTATAGGGTAATTAAGATCATTAACCCGGTGGCTTTTCGTCTGGAGCTACCTCAGACTCTAAGGATCCATAATGTCTTCCACAGATCTCTGCTTAAGAGATATGTAGAACCTCCTGAACCATTGCCACTACCGCCTCCACCGGTGGTTGTTGATGGCAGTCTTGAGTTTCAGGTAGAAAAGATTGTTGATTCACGATATGTTCGCCGCTCTCTTCAGTACCTGGTGCACTGGAAAGGTTATGGTTCCGAAGAGAGAATGTGGGTTCCAGCATCAGAGATAAAAGCGGACAGACTCATTCGGGCTTTTCATAGCTCCCATCCGGAGAGGCCTGGTCTTGAGGGTCCAGGGGCCCCTCGTAGAAAGGGGGGTACTGTCACGACTGTGACTGATCCAGACAGGTCTGGGAGGAGAAGGTCGCAGCGACTTGCTACTCGCGATAGCTTGTGAGTTTGCTCCGTGGTTCAGGGTATGTCATCTGGGTTTTGCCTTGTGAACCTTTTTGTCCTGACTGGGAGTTTGTAGGCATCCTCCTCAGGTGAGTCCTGTCTGCCACTCCCAGCTACTATATTAGTTTCACTTTCACTTGCAGTCATTGCCAGATATAGTCCATACTTCCAGTGCTACTCTGACCTTGGAAGGAGATCATTTGATGGTGTTGCTGTGGAGCTCTTGTCCGGCGTGGACTGTCGTGTTTGGGATCGCCTTCTCTGCTCGTGACTGGATAAGTCTATCTTTGCTATAGATTGTTTGTTGCTGTCTTCCCCTGCTGTTCTCCTAGACGTGAGTGATGGTGACTAGCGCTCCCATCGGCCTTTCCCCAGTCCAGTCTTGGTAGGGCGACTGAGGGTTTAGGCATCCAGCTCGCCGCACGGGTTCACACCCCGTCTAGGGTATCAGGGTAGACAGGTGCCAGCTTAGGGTTAGTCAGGGATGGCCATTCTATTTCCCATCCGTAGATAAGGGTCCCCCTTCCCCTCCGTCTGGTGCGACACGACTGCTGCTGGGATAGCGGTCGTGACAAAAACTATACTTTCTGTTGTTTCTGCTGTGTCCCTGAGCTTACCTTACATTACAAAATGAATCTTAAAGGCATATTATCTTTTTCTGCTTCTGTGAACACAAAACACAAGTTATACGACATCCAAAACATGATGTCACAGTAGAAAACTCTGCTTTTGTCTTTAACACATAAACATAGGAACTGTATTAAGGTTAATGGCAGGTCTAGCTGTATATACATATAAGCTATACTAGCAAACTAGGACAGGTCCTAGCTGGCCAGCTACAATCAGCCCCTCCATGCCATCCATTGCCGTGTCTCCCTCTCCCCTAGTGCCATCAGATCAGCCCCTCCATGTCCCCCACTCCCATCTGCCCCTCCATGCCATCCATTGTCGAATTACTTGATTCAATCGAGTAATCATTTCAGCTCTAGTGTATACACGTGTGTGCAGTCTCCTGTAATAAAGGAGCACCAGCCTCTTATATCACAAGGTAAGAGCCGTCATGTGCAGTGTATACATGTGTGTGCAGTGACCTGTAATGGAGGAGCACCAGCCTCTTATATCACAAGGTAAGAGCCGTCATGTGCAGTGTATACACGTGTGTGCAGTGACATGTAATGGAGGACCACCAGCCTCTTATATCACAGGGTAAGACCCATCATGTGCAGTGTATACACGTGTGTGCAGTGACATGTAATGTAGGAGCACCAGCCTCTTATATCACAAGGTAAGAGCCGTCATGTGCAGTGTATACACGTGTGTGCAGTGACATGTAATGGAGGAGCACCAGCCTCTTATATGACAATGTAAGAGCCGTCATGTGCAGTGTATACACGTGTGTGCAGTGACATGTAATGGAGGAGCACAAGCCTCTTATATCACAGGGTAAGAGCCGTCATGTGCAGTGTATACACGTGTGTGCAGTGACATGTAATGGAGGAGCACCAGCCTCTTATATCACAAGGTAACAGCCGTCATGTGCGGTTTATACACGTGTGTGCAGTGACATGTAATGGAGGAGCACCGGCCTCTTATATCACAAGGTAAGAGCCATCATGTGCAGTGTATACACGTGTGTGCAGTGACATGTAATGGAGGAGCACCAGCCTCTTATATCACAAGGTAAGAGCCGTCATGTGCAGTGTATACACGTGTGTGCAGTGACATGTAATGGAGGAGCACCAGCCTCTTATATCACAAGGTAAGAGCCGTCATGTGCAGTGTATACATGTGTGTGCAGTGACATGTAATGGAGGAGCACCAGCCTCTTATATCACAAGGTAAGAGCCGTCATGTGCAGTGTATACACGTGTGTGCAGTGACATGTAATGGAGGAGCACCAGCCTCTTATATCACAAGGTAAGAGCCGTCATGTGCAGTGTATACACGTGTGTGCAGTGACATGTAATGGAGGACCACCAGCCTATTATATTACAGGGTAAGAGCCGTCATGTGCAGTGTATACACGTGTGTGCAGTGACATGTAATGGAGGAGCACCAGCCTCTTATATCACAAGGTAAGAGCCGTCATGTGCAGTGTATACACGTGTGTGCAGTGACATGTAATGGAGGAGCACCAGCCTCTTATATCACAAGGTAAGAGCCGTCATGTGCAGTGTATACACGTGTGTGCAGTGACATGTAATGGAGGAGCACCAGCCACTTATATCACAGGGTAAGGGCCGTCATGTGCAGTGTATACACGTGTGTGCAGTGACATGTAATGGAGGAGCACCAGCCTCTTATATCACAAGGTAAGGGCCGTCATGTGCAGTGTATACACGTGTGTGCAGTGACATGTAATGGAGGAGCACCGGCCTCTTATATCACAAGGTAAGAGCCGTCATGTGCAGTGTATACACGTGTTTGCAGTGACATGTAATGGAGGAGCACCAGCCTCTTATATCACAGGGTAAGAGCCGCCATGTGCAGTGTATACACGTGTGTGCAGTGACATGTAATGGAGGAGCACGCACCAGCCTCTTATATCACAAGGTAGGACCCGTCATGTGCAGTGTATACACGTGTGTGCAGTGACATGTAATGGAGAAGCACCAGCCTCTTATATCACAGGGTAAGGCCCGTCATGTGCAGTGTATACACGTGTGTGCAGTGACATGTAATGGAGGAGCACCAGCCTCTTATATCACAAGGTAAGAGCCGTCATGTGCAGTGTATACACGTGTGTGCAGTGACATGTAATGGAGGAGCACCAGCCTCTTATATCAGAGGGTAAGAGCCGTCATGTGCAGTGTATACACGTGTGTGCAGTGACATGTAATGGAGGAGCACCAGCCTCTTATATCACAAGGTAAGAGCCGTCATGTGCAGTGTATACACGTGTGTGCGGTGACATGTAATGGAGGAGCACCAGCCTCTTATATCACAAGGTAAGACCCGTCATGTGCAGTGTATACACGTGTGTGCAGTGACATGTAATGGAGAAGCACCAGCCTCTTATATCACAAGGTAAGGCCCGTCATGTGCAGTGTATACACGTGTGTGCAGTGACATGTAATGGAGGAGCACCAGCCTCTTATATCACAAGGTAAGACCCGTTATGTGCAGTGTATACACGTGTGTGCAGTGACATGTAATGGAGGAGCACCAGCCTCTTATATCACAGGGTAAGAGCCGTCATGTGCAGTGTGTACACGTGTGTGCAGTGACATGTAATGGAGGAGCACCAGCCTCTTATATAACAAGGTAAGAGCCGTCATGTGCAGTGTATACACGTGTGTGCAGTGACATGTAATGGAGGAGCACCAGCCTCTTATATCACAAGGTAAGAGCCGTCATGTGCAGTGTATACACGTGTGTGCAGTGACATGTAATGGAGGAGCACCAGCCTCTTATATCACAAGGTAAGAGCCGTCATGTGCAGTGTATACACGTGTGTGCAGTGACATGTAATGGAGGAGCACCAGCCTCTTATATCACAAGGTAAGACCCGTCATGTGCAGTGTATACACGTGTGTGCAGTGACATGTAATGGAGGAGCTCCACAGTTTCTTCTCACATTACATTAGAGGCTACGTGTTCTTTATATGTCAGTCATATCCGTAGAGCTCCAGTCACATGATGTGTGTCCTTCTGGCCTCCGTCGGGCCGGTATAGTAGACTACACTGCTCTATCAGAGGCGCCCTGTGAAATCCGTGTTCTGCAGCGTATACAGTGTAGATCATACATGGAGCTTATGGGCAATGTCCGCCCCTGTGTGACTGTATAGAGCCTGACGACGGAGTTTCTGTCAGAGGGAGATATCAGGAAACCCTCCGCACATATGTTCTGCTGGAGGCTCAGGCGTGGTGTGAACTGGTCCTTACTTTTATAAGGAGAGTCCATCATAGTCACTTTCCAGTCGTTCTCCTCCCCTTCATGTCTGGGATCCTCTAGTCACTCCACAAGCAGAGAAGATACAGCCTGCTACACGTGACTGGAGGAGGTCGGATCCCCCCCTTATTACAGCCACATTCAGAGGAGCGGGACAGTCACAGAAATGTCTGCAGCAAAACGGAGATATCTATTCTCCATAAACCAGGAGGGAAAAGGAGGAATAAATGGGGGAAAAGGTGACACTGGAGATCTGAGATCACAGGAGCAGTGGGGGCCGTCAGTCTGTAGTTTCAGAGAAAGGGAGATTAATATCACCTTAAAGGGGGTCCCCATTTGTTTACTATTGATGACCTCTCCTCAAGATGTGGTGTGTGGGGGCCCGACTCCTCCGCTGATCAATTGTTTGGTATTACACTTCATCCACAGAATAGGGTGAATGAGAAAGATCAGTGGAGCGCCAGATAGCAAATGGATTCCAAAAAAAGTTGGGACACTATACAAATCGTGAATAAAAACTGAATGCAATGATGTGGAGGTGCCAACTTCTAATATTTTATTCAGAATAGAACATAAATCACAGAACAAAAGTTTAAACTGAGAAAATGTACCATTTTAAGGGAAAAATATGTTGAATCAGAATTTCATGGTGTCAACAAATCCCCAAAAAGTTGGGACAAGGCCATTTCCACCACTGTGTGGCATCTCCCCTTCTTCATACAACACTCAACAGACGTCTGGGGACCGAGGAGACCAGTTTCTCAAGTTTAGAAATAGGAATGCTCTCCCATTCTTGTCTAATACAGGCCTCTAACTGTTCAATCGTCTTGGGCCTTCTTTGTTGCACCTTCCTCTTTATGATGTGCCAAATGTTCTCTATAGGTGAAAGATCTGGACTGCAGACTGGCCATTTCAGTACCCGGATCCTTCTCCTACGCAGCCATGATGTTGTGATTGATGCAGAATGTGGTCTGGCATTATCTTGTTGAAAAATGCAAGGTCTTCCCTGAAAGAGATGACGTCTGGATGGGAGCATATGTTGTTCTAGAACCTGAATATATTTTTCTGCATTGATGGTGCCTTTCCAGACATGCAAGCTGCCCATGCCACACGCACTCATGCAACCCCATACCATCAGAGATGCAGGCTTCTGAACTGAGCGTTGATAACAACTTGGGTTGTCCTTGTCCTCTTTGGTCCGGATGACATGGCGTCCAAAAAGAACTTCGAATCGTGACTCGTCTGACCACAGAACAGTCTTCCATTTTGCCAAACTCCATTTTAAATGATCCCTGGCCCAGTGAAAACGCCTGAGCTTGTGGATCTTGCTTAGAAATGGCTTCTTCTTTGCACTGGCGGATGGCACGGTGGATTGTGTTCACTGACAATGGTTTCTGGAAGTATTCCTGAGCCCATTCTGTGATTTCCTTTACAGTAGCATTCCTGTTTGTGGTGCAGTGTCGTTTAAGGGCCCGGAGATCACGGGCATCCAGTATGGTTTTACGGCCTTGACCCTTACGCACAGAGATTGTTCCAGATTCTCTGAATCTTCGGATGATGTTATGCACAGTTGATGATGATAGATGCAAAGTCTTTGCAATTTTTCGCTGGGTAACACCTTTCTGATATTGCTCCACTATCTTTCTGCGCAACATTGTGGGAATTGGTGATCCTCTACCCATCTTGGCTTCTGAGAGACACGGCCACTCTGAGAAGCTCTTTTTATACCCAATCATGTTGCCAATTGACCTAATTAGTGTTAATTGGTCTTCAAGCTCTTCGTTATGCTCAAATTTACTTTTTCCAGCCTCTTATTGCTACTTGTCCCAACTTTTTTGGGATTTGTTGACACTGTGAAATTTTGAATCAACGTATTTTTCCTTTAAAATGATACATTTACTCGGATTAAACGTTTGATCTGTCATCTACGTTCTATTACAAATAAAATATTGACATTTGCCATCTCCACATCATTGCATTCAGTTTTTATTCACAATTTGTTTAGTGTCCCAACTTTTTTGGAATCCGGTTTGTATATCAGAATGGTATATAAGATATAGATAACAAGCTTAAGGGAAATGAGAACTTCAGAAGAACATATATGGGGGGGATAAATATAAACATATATGGAGAAATGGATTAAAAATAATAAACTAAAGATATAGATGCAAATAGAAATACAATTATAAATACATAAATATAAATATAAATACAGGTACATTTATCTAAAATATGTAATACATTAATAAAAATTATCACAAATGAAAATTGTGACAAATAAATTATCATCTAAAATATACTGATAAAAGTCGTCACAGAAAGGGACCGTGGTATATGTGTATATTGACCTGTCGATTTACCTATAATAATCAAAGTTTTAGCCTCCACTTTGATAGTGATACTAGTTTACTTGTGTGTGTGTATATATATATATATATATATATATATATATATATATATATATATATATACACTGCTCAAAAAAATAAAGGGAACACTTAAACAACACAATGTAACTCCAAGTCAATCACACTTCTGTGAAATCAAACTGTCCACTTAGGAAGCAACACTGAGTGACAATCAATTTCACATGCTGTTGTGCAAATGGGATAGACAACAGGTGGAAATTATAGGCAATTAGCGAGACACCCCCAATAAAGGAGTGGTTCTGCAGGTGGTGACCACAGACCTCTTTTCAGTTCCTATGCTTCCTGGCTGATGTTTCGGTCACTTTTGAATGCTGGCGGTGCTTTCACTCTAGTGGTAGCATGAGACGGAGTCTACAACCCACACAAGTGGCTCAGGTAGTGCAGCTTATCCAGGATGGCACATCAATGCGAGCTGTGGCAAGAAGGTTTGCTGTGTCTGTCAGCGTATTGTCCAGAGCATGGAGGCGCTACCAGGAGACAGGCCAGTACATCAGGAGACGAGGAGGAGGCCGTAGGAGGGCAACAACCCAGCAGCAAGACCGCTACCTCCGCCTTTGTGCAAGGAGGAACAGGAGGAGCACTGCCAGAGCCCTGCAAAATGACCTCCAGCAGGCCACAAATGTGCATGTGTCTGCTCAAATGGTCAGAAACAGACTCCATGAGGGTGATATGAGGGCCCGACGTCCACAGGTGGGGGTTGTGCTTACAGCCCAACACCGTGCAGGACGTTTGGCATTTGCCAGAGAACACCAAGATTGGCAAATTCGCCACTGGCGCCCTGTGCTCTTCACAGATGAAAGCAGGTTCACACTGAGCACATGTGACAGAGTCTGGAGATGCCGTGGAGAACGTTCTGCTGCCTGCAACATCCTCCAGCATGACCGGTTTGGCATTGGGTCAGTAATGGTGTGGGGTGGCATTTCTTTGGAGGGCCGCACAGCCCTCCATGTGCTCGCCAGAGGTAGCCTGACTGCCATTAGGTACCGAGATGAGATCCTCAGACCCCTTGTGAGACCATATGCTGGTGCGGTTGGCCCTGGGTTCCTCCTAATGCAAGACAATGCTAGACCTCATGTGGCTGGAGTGTGTCAGCAGTTCCTGCAAGACGAAGGCATTGATGCTATGGACTGGCCCACCCGTTCCCCAGACCTGAATCCAATTGAGCAAATCTGGGACATCATGTCTCGCTCTATCCACCAACGTCACGTTGCACCACAGACTGTCCAGGAGTTGGCAGATGCTTTAGTCCAGGTCTGGGAGGAGATCCCTCAGGAGACCGTCCGCCACCTCATCAGGAGCATACACAGGCGTTGTAGGGAGGTCATACAGGCACGTGGAGGCCACACACACTACTGAGCCTCATTTTGACTTGTTTTAAGGACATTACATCAAAGTTGGATCAGCCTGTAGTGTGTTTTTCCACTTTAATTTTGAGTGTGACTCCAAATCCAGACCTCCATGGGTTAAAAAATTTGATTTCCATTTTTTTTATTTTTGTGTGATTTTGTTGTCAGCACATTCAACTATGTAAAGAACAAAGTATTTCAGAAGAATATTTAATTAATTCAGATCTAGGATGTGTTATTTTTGTGTTCCCTTTATTTTTTTGAGCAGTGTATATGATTAAGATAAAAATAATAATAATAATAATAATGCAGATCAGTATGTCTATTATTTTGGCTAAAACACTTCGGACCTCCCTTCAAGATACGGCTAATAGCTGGTGATCCAGGGCCTTGTTAAGACCAAAGGGAGACATTGAAACGATATATCCAATGCATCATCAATTTAATAGTGACTGTACTCCAGGCTCTCGTTAAGGCCAAAGGGGGAAAGTGTATTGAACCAGTAGATCCAGTACATTTCTCGTCTGCACAGCTGGGAGTAGGATTGTGGAATCAGATCTATGGGAGTTAGTATAAGTCCCGTATGATCACCAGCATGTGCTTCAGAGAAATGTCTGGACACCCCATGTTTAAGATACTGTCGTTGGATGTTCAAACGGTGATTGTTGAGCCTTTTCCTTAATGTTTGTGTAGTTCTGCCGATATATTGTAGGCCACAAGGGCACTCCAGCATATAAATAACATATCTAGAGTTGCAGTTCATGTGGTGTTTCAGGGGAATGAATTCTCTAGAATTGGAGATAGTGACTATGTTTAAATGATCAGAAATATTCCGGCAGCACAGACAGCGTTTGGACCCACATTTAAACTTCAACTTCATCCACAGGGCATTGAGCTCTGTCTAGGCCATGTCAGCAATGAATGTGACGTCCCTGTCCTAGGAAGAGGCCTCAGAGTTCACCAAAGTGCCGCAGCCTCTTCACACAGCTGATCGGGAAAGGGGGGCTTTGGACTCTCTCACCCATCTTATATTGATGAGCTACCCTGAGGATAGGCTATTAGTACCAAAATCTTGGACAACCCATTTAACGGAGAGAAAAGAAGAAATAATAAAACGTATAATATAATTCCAGTAATGATTGCAGAAATCCCCAAAACAGCAGTGAAGATCGGAACGTCGCCTCAAAAATAGGGAAAGTATTCAACCCCCATGCTGAGGAGGAAAGCAGAGGAAATGACACATGAAAAAACACCGCACCCAGGAGAGACACCGGGTCACCGGCCATATCCTGAGCTCCGGCTGCTTGGAAGGAGGAAGAAAGATAATAGAAAATGGGAGCAAAACGGCAGCAAATCTTATACCCGCTATAGAGAGAAACAACAGGGGGAATGCAGGGCCCTAGTCGGCACCAAGAGAGGAATTATAGGTTGCATCGTTCTCAAAGTGCATCATTTCTAAGTGCACTAGAGATATTCAGGAGACTAACGTAGAGAGTTTCCACTGTAGCAGAACTTCAGCTGTGTTTTTGGTGGCTCCTCAGACACTCTGCTTCAAATCAGGTAAGGAATTTGTTAGACAGGTTTTTGCTATTGATTGATTGATTGCAAATGAGCATAGGGCCATTAAGGTGTTAAATTTGTTGTTGGGGGAGGAGCTTTTGTGGGAATGTGTGTATATACATATGTAGGACATAGTTTTAAATTAGAGGGGCAAAGATTTAAAAGTAATATCAGGAAGTATTACTTTACTGAGAGAGTAGTGGATGCATGGAATAGCCTTCCTGCAGAAGTGGTAGCTGCAATTTGCCATCGCCAGTTCTGTGAGAAGGTCTGGCAGACGTTCTTCTCTATCTCTTGTATGATGTTCTTTGTTTTGGTTTCACTTTCTCATCTCCTTTCCTTCTGCCAGGTGTCACTTATTTAGACTAATCGTCTTCCTTTATATTCCCTCTCATACTGCCTCACTTTGCGGTTTATACTACTTCCTGGATGAAGTGTTCACTGCTGGAGGCTGCTTCTGCTGTTTGCTCAGATAAGTCCTTTACTTTATTGTGTTTCCTTGCTGGCTTGATTCTACGTGACCCTGACTCCGTCCGTATTAAGTGCAGGGAGCCGGTGGTCGTGTCCCCTCACTATTATAGGGTTTTCAGGTGTCACACAGACTTAGGTACGTAGGCATGAAATCGTCTACCATCGAGACCCTTGCATGTGCATAGCAGTCAGGGAGAGCTCTTAGGGTTTTATAGGGCTCACCTATAAGCTCCTTAGTTTGGGATCAAGCCAGTCGCTCGTTTATTCATAAGTTCCAGCTATCTGCAAACTTCACCCGTGACACAAATACAGTGAAGGAGTTTAAGCATGCATGGGATAGTCATAAGGCCATCCTTCATAAAAGATAGGGCCAAGGGCTATTCATAGTATTCAGTATATTGGGCAGACTAGATGGGCCAAATGGTTCTTATCTGCCGACACATTCTATGTTTCTATGAAGCAGAGCTGTGCCCCGCACAGAGGACATGTGACCCCATATAATATAAACCAAACTGTGACAAAACAGCAACCGAAAAATAGCAATAAAGTATTAATAATCCATAAAGATCCACAGTCACCGGCCAATCAGGGGACAAGGACAGCAACCGAATCCAGGATCCAGACTGAACCTCTCTAGAAGATCAAGTAGATGGTCTGCTCCTGCGGGGCTGATAGGTTGTCCATGCAGATAGTGGTGGTGGAGGAGTAAGCTGATCCCACATGAGAGGGAACAGTAATTTGAAGTTTATAGCAAAACTTAGGTAGATGTTCCGATGTGTGGAAAATTGCGACATGACCCTCTTTTTTACAATTAGACTGAAGGGAAATCCACATTGATAATTGATGTTCTTGTCCCTCGGGGGCATAAGAATTTACTTTGTTGACGAGTAATGATAGAGATGCAGAAATAAGTGAACTTTAGTTCCCCGGAATTTAATCCTGCATAAGGTGTCATGCACACGGCTGTTGCCCGGCTGTGGCCGTATTGCGGCCCACAAACACCCATTCAAGAACATGTTCTATTTTTTTACGTTGCGGACGGATCTCAGACCCATTCAAGTTGAATTGATCTCAATCCATCCCGGCCACTGCACGGATGTTTCCCGTGCATTGGGGACCGCAAACTCAAAAATACTTTATAAACAACCCAATAGGTATCTCCCCCATTACCAATGTATAGCGGAATTCAAAAAAGATATGCTGCCTTCCACAGATCATCAAATCATGTTTGTAGGTACCGCACATAACAGGTTCATATAATCCCCCACATTTTTTCTTTGTAGTATATATTGGAGGCGTGGCGATCTCCATGGAGTCATGCACACCTGACCAGTCAATCTGTCCTGGAGGCTGGTTTTAAAGTCAGTATAAAACTGAGTCTGCTTATATAGAAACTACCAGCAGCCATTTGGCTCCAGGAGAAGTATATGGTGGGCTCAGCGTGCATGTTGGTACTTGCATCCCTGGATCCGATGAAAGCTGTAATGGCACCGGACGGGGTTAAAAGCAGAGTGTGCTTGGCGTGCATGCTGACCTGCATTCCCTGGACTTTGTGTGGCTATCATGGCCCATAAACAGGTAGGAACTAGTGTTAGGGACCACTCCATAGAGGCGACCTTGACGTGGTGAGTGGCTTATTACGCTTTGGCCAAAATGTACACCAATGCCTCATCCAGCATAGAGGCAGGGCAGAATTCTTGTTGCAGAGTGCTATTGCATTTGTATTTTAGGTTCACATAATAATTCATACAATATGTGCGGATGATTTACCTCCTCAGAAGTACGTAAAAAAGACAGCAAAATAAATGTGCTGTCTTTAACAAAATATCACTTGCTACTTGCGTGCTGCCCATAGATAAGAACTGGTGCGGAAAGTCAAGTGATCAGACATCGGGATAAAGCGACAACAGGACCCAGATGAAGAATGAGGAGGCTAACAAGGCAGCGGCGTCCGCCATGGAGTGGTGGGTAAGTATGTAGCAAACACGTCGGTTTAAATAGGCAACCGGAAAAGTAAGAACGTCACGTGTGCAAGGAGGTCACGTGATCAACCCCGAGGAGATGGGAGCCACACGAGAGTTTCCCAACCTATGTGATCAAGACCACATGACCAAACGCTGCATCACGTGACCTGTAGTGTCAGTACCTAGCAGCCGCTGATAACATAGTGACGTCAAGAATCGGTCATGTGAACGACAAGCCATAAGGAGGCAAATGCCGGATTGATTTAAAGTGACAGCAACCTAACCAAGTGGATGTAAATAATGGAGGGATATAAATCCTAATTAAACGCTCAACCCCATGGTATAAACAAGAATCAAAGAAGAACAAATAGGTTATTAGATAAAATTAATAATAAAAGGGCCAAAAAACTTGATAATGAGGGAGATGGCTACACTATCCCATTTAAATAGGTTATTATTAAATCGAGATTATTAGATTTAAATGATAGTGGCCCTTTTATTAAATGTATTTGCTTGATCAATTAGAGGAAGCATGTATAATCAATACTTTCATTTAGACCGAGGCGTATTACAGTCCTAAGGGTAAAGGTCCATCTTGCCTCCTTTTGTCTCAACAGTCTGTCTAAATCTCGCCCCTTATAGATTGATTGTCTCAATCATTGAGAGTCATATCGAATTAATATTACCAGCGTGATGAAGCAAAATATGTCTCGACAAAGGTCACCCACATGTTCTAAGATCCTCTTTTTGAAACTTCTGCAAGTTCCCCCCCCCCCCCATATTTGAGACCACACTCATGCTGGGCCAAATATACAACTCCAACGGTGTTACAGTTAGCGAAAGAGCGAGCTCTATAGATCCTTCTTTTGATGCTATCAGTGAAGGTATCACCTACTGCAATGTATCAGCAAGCTCTACATTTGCCACATTTAAATGTGCCTAATTTTCTATTGGATAACCACGTGCTTTTCAATGAAGGTTCAAGATGACTGCGTCCGCGTCTATAGGTGAGGGTGGTCAGGGAGAAATTTCCCCAAATCAAATCCGTTTTTATAAGGGACCTAAGATCTCCCGGATTTGATGGGATGCAGTATCATATGTACCGACAATTCGGATAAATTTTTGTTGACTTTTACGTAGTCCTGTCTATAGAATTGGCATTACTCCATGCTTCATAGAGGCATGAGTCTGGGTATCCCCTTTGTTTGAATCGATGGAACAGCTGAGATGCCTCCCGGGTAAAATCACTCTGATCAGAGCAGTGTCTACGGATCTTAAGAAACTGCTCCTTGGGTATACCTTGTTTGAGTGATTTAGGGTGGAAACTGTCCCATCTTAGGAGATTGTTTGTCTAAATTTTTTTGAGTATAGAGTTGTCTTAATAGAGTTATTTTCACCTCGTTCGACCCATGTATCAAGAAATGTAATCAAATTGCGTTGGAGCTCAGGCATAAATTATAGACCTACAGTACAGACCAAAAGTTTGGACACACCTCATTCAAAGAGTTTTCTTTATTTTCATGACTATGAAGGCATCAAAACTATGAATTACCACATGTTGAATTATATACATAACAAACAAGTGTGAAACAACTGAAAATATGTCATATTCTAGGCTCTTCAAAGTAGCCACCTTTTGCTTTGATTACTGCTTTGCACACCCTTGGCATTCTCTTGATGAGCTTCAAGAGGTAGTCCCCTGAAATGGTCTTCCAACAGTCTTGAAGGAGTTCCCAGAGATGCTTAGCACTTGTTGGCCCTTTTGCCTTCACTCTGCGGTCCAGCTCACCCCAAACCATCTCGATTGGGTTCAGGTCCGGTGACTGTGGAGGCCAGGTCATCTGGCGCAGCACCCCATCACTCTCCTTCATGGTCAAATAGCCCTTACTTTCAAAGTTTTCCCAATTTTTCGGCTGACTGACTGACCTTCATTTCTTAAAGTAATGATGGCCACTCGTTTTTCTTTACTTAGCTGCTTTTTTCTTGCCATAATACAAATTCTAACAGTCTATTCAGTAGGACTATCAGCTGTGTATCCACCTGACTTCTCCTCAACGCAACTGATGGTCCCAACCCCATTTATAAGGCAAGAAATCCCACTTATTAAACCTGACAGGGCACACCTGTGAAGTGAAAACCATTTCAGGGGACTACCTCTTGAAGCTCATCAAGAGAATGCCAAGAGTGTGCAAAGCAGTAATCAAAGCAAAAGGTGGCTACTTTGAAGAACCTAGAATATGACATATTTTCAGTTGTTTCACACTTGTTTGTTATGTATATAATTCAACATGTGTTAATTCATAGTTTTGATGCCTTCAGTGTGTATCTACAATTTTCATAGTCATGAAAATAAAGAAAACTCTTTGAATGAGAAGGTGTGTCCAAACTTTTGGTCTGTACTGTATTCATATTTAGTTCACCCATGAACAATCTAAAGTCCTCTTCGGTTCCAGACCACAATAGCAAAATATCGTCTATAAATCTGGACCATAACAAAACGTATCTGGTCCAGTGGGTCATAGATTCAGAGAAGACGATGGTATCCTCCCACCAACCCAGGAGCAGATTAGCGTAAGTGGGTGCACAGGGGCTACCCATCGCGGTGCCCCTGAGCTGGTGGTAGAAATGGCCGTCAAAGACAAAGTAGTTGTGGGTGAGTATAAAATGTAAGAGCTGAATTACAAAATGATTGTGTTCGCTCAACTCATTAGATCTAGAGTCCAGAAAATACTTCACTGCTGCCAGGCTGTTATTGTGGGGAATGAAGGTGTAAAGTGCCTCTACATCAATTGAGGCTAACCATGTATTTGATTTCATCGTTATACCTTCCAGACGTTTAAGAAGATCTGTGGTATCCTGTAGGTAAAATGGTAAAGGTACAACAAATGGACAAAGTATTTGTTCAATGTAAGTACCTGCGTGTTGAGTATGTTTCTGGGATTGGAAGTCTATTAGTCGGCCCTTGAGGGGATAGTTTCCCTTATGTACTTTAGGGAGACCATAAAAAGTGCCCACTTTTGTGAAGGTAGGTAACAGATATTAAAATTCCTTTTGGTCAATTAATTTCCCCTCAAGGGCCTCCCACAGTATCTGGGACAGTTCCTGTAAAAATAGGTCAGTAGGATCCACTTTCAGTAGCTCATAGCTTTTCTTATCTGATTGAAGTGATAGGCACATACAGTATATTGTTGAAGGGTCAAAACCACAATGTTGTCACCCTTGTCAGAGGGCTTGATTATCAGGTTTTTGTTCATGCCTAGTTGTTGTAAAGCCTCTATTTCTGTGGAAGTATAGTTCTTATAACACTGCGTAGGTTCAATCTGCTCTAGGTCCCTTATCACTGACCTCAAAAATCAATGTTAGCTTCCCCCAATGTTTTTAGAGGCATTTTAGTGCTTTTTTTTTCTAAGACCAGTGAACGGGCCTTGTCCCCTTGGACGTTCATTCTCGTCTAGCAGTTGTATCAAATCATCAAACCCTTGTAGATCACTGGGCTCAAGTCCCAGTTCAAGACACCTCTTTTTATCAGATGAACAGAATTTTTTATATCAGCCATTCAAAGAGGTTCAATTGGGTAGTGGGTACATACGATAAACCTTTCGCTAAAATAGCCTGTTCAGTTTTGGATATAATTACTCCTGAAAGATCCAGGATCACAGATTTATTTGAACCTGCTTCTAGTGTTTTCTGCCCTGTTGAGACATCAGTTGTACGCGGTCCCTCAAAGTGTAGGTGTTTGTAGATGTCTGTCCTAAAAAAGATGCAGTATTCACAATGGGGGTGATGCTGAAGAGGAAGCCGATAAAGAGGATACTCCAGATGACAATGTGTGTCTTCATTGTTCCTGTTCCCTTTCTGTAGTCCCTGTCTTTCCCCGTAAGGGGATTTTGAGAGCTCCATTGTTTGGAAAGGTATTGAGATGTTCGTTGATTCTCAATTTGCTGTGATCTAAAGGTGGAGTTTCTATATCTACCCCTAGTGTGGCCTCTCTCCCTCCAATTGGGTCGTCGATCTTGGTATTGTTGAGGTTGACTATATTCTATATCCAAACTCTCAGCCTCGGAGAGGGAGGTTTCTGTTGCCGATCCCTTCTGGATGGATTGTGTCACTTCATATGCCGTTTTGTTTCTAAATTTATTTAAATCCTTAATGAATTGTTGATGTTTACGTTCTATTAGGGCTGACTTGAACCTCTCAATATTTTGTTATAGTTCAAGTTCCCTTTTTGGAAAATCAGTGTGGTCCTTAAACTTAAAGAGGACCTTTCATGGGTCCAGGCATTATAAACTAAGTATCAGGATATGTAGGTAATAAAGCAGTGATCTAACTGCGCTTACCTTTTGTTACTGTGCACATCTCCGTTCCCCCGCTGTGGCCCCCGTTAAATTCTCCCACCTGGTATGTTAAATTTAGTATTGGTACACCGAGGAGGAGTCTGCCCTGTTTCTCAATGGGAGTTCCTTATCCCTGGCTGTAGTGCTGTCCAATCACAGCGGAGAGTGTCACAGCCAGGGAGAAGGTAAGTTTTTTTTCTTGCTGGCTGTGACTCTCTCCGCTGTGATTGGACATAACTGTCCTTCTAATGAATCTTCCTACAGAGGAGGATGGGAGTTTCAGAGATCTCAGAGGTCCCTGTTCTTGTCCAGCAGGGCGGCAGTCCCTCTCATGGAGCTGTCATGGGCTCACAGAAAATAAAAAAGTAAATATCATCAGATATTTTTCTTTCTCCCCCAATAACAGCTCCTTAGGAGAAAGGAATTGTCTTCCCAGGGAAAGGAGGCTTGGAGGGGGATATAGATGTAGAGCTTTCTCCAACACCTCATAGCCTGGTGGAGAGGTGACTAGAAGTAGTTGTTTCTTCCTCCATGTACGTTGACCGATGAAAGTCTTCAATATGTGTTCGCTCTAGACAATTACCTCATAACCAGGGTGTCATTGTGTCAGGATGATGCTCTGACACCTTCCTGGTTGGTAGGGTGCTGCAGGGCCCTGACACTTATAACTTTATCCTCAGTATGTACTATTATGGAGAAGGAGTTGTCATCCACTGCCCACCATTCACTCTCATAGACCAGAGGTTTCTTTGGTCTTATGGTCTGTTAGTTGCTGGGACCTCGGCACAGGTGGTGAGGAGCAGAATATTGTTATTTTGCCCTGATCACTAAACCTAGAAGTGAAGGAGCTGAGAGAAGAGTCTGATCTATAAACAGATCTACAGGAGGCCATGTATTCAGTCACTGTGTGCTTGTGTCTCCACAGATGGATCCGGGAGGAGAAATCTACCAGAGAGATGTCCCCGTCCTCTGTATTCCCAGGACTGTCCAGAAGAGAAGGTCCCAGAGAATCCTCAGGTAGATGGAGCTGAGCCCTATACACATCTATATAGGAGGTCCTGCAGTCATAGAGGGGTCATAGATTGTGGGGGTCTCTTATGTGGATCTGTTAGATTTCCCACCTGTCTGCTGTATTGTTCTGAATTGTTACAGATGACAAATCAGGGGGAAGATCTGACTGATATTAAAGTGGATGAAGAAGAGAGGATGATGGGCGATCTCCCGTGTAAGAGTGAGGAGGAGGAGGAGGACATTCCAAGAGATGTCACCACAGGTATGGAATCATGAATGGAGAAAGTGACTTCAGATTCTGTCCTTTGGTGTCTTCAGGGCAATAGGAGAATCTGATCACCGGCTGCTGCGCTGCTCTTTGATTGGAGATGTCTCCATCACATTATGAAGTGTTTCTCTTATCAAGCTTTTTTTTTTTAGTTTTCTCTGGTAGACAGGCTTGCGGACGCAGTATAGAGGCAACGATAACGTCTTTAACTTAACTTGTTGCGGACACAGGGCATACAGGTACGCCTTGATGTCCTGGTACTTAAGGACACCGGGCGTACCTGTACGTTCTGTGTATTTCCGATCACCGCCGCCCAGGCACCTTGGGTCAATGCGCGGTTTGCGATGTTTACTGCTCGTTGCGGCGGGGATCGGATGTGCCATCGTGTCCCCATGCGGCTGTAAGGGGGACCCGATGGCATGGAAGGCAGCGGCGCTGCCTTCCGGTGACGAGCCAGTGAGATTCAGCCCCCTGGATCTCACAGGCTGGAAGCTGTATGAGTAATACACACTATTACTCATACAGCCAATGCATTCCAATACAGAAATATTAGATCCCCAAATGTTGAAGTCCCAAAGTGGGACTAAAATTAAAAGTTTCAAGTAAAAAAAAAACAAAAAACGTAATTTCCCCCAAATAAAGTAAGAAAAAATTGGTAAAAAATAGGGAAAAAAAAAAAAGTTTACATATTAGGTATCACCGCGTCCGTATCGACCGGCTCTATAAACATATCACATGACCTAACCCCTCAGATGAACACCGTAAAAAATAAAAACTGTGCTAAATAAACCATTTTTTTGTCACCTTACATCACAAAAAGTACAACAGCAAGCGATCAAAAAGGCGTATGCCCACCAAAATAGTACCACCCTAACCGTCACCTCATCCCACAAAAAATGAGCCCCTACCTAAGACAATCGCCCAAAAAATTAAAGAAACTATGGCTCAGAATATGGATTTACGACCTTCCTCCAAGAAGATGCCGCTTATAAATGATAATACACCCATAGACATATTTGTGTCTGTGGTGACCAACAAGCTTCGTCAATTGGACACATTGAAGGGCAGTGCTGATAATTTGAGTTGGTCTGAAAAGGAAGCTTTGAAACAATTGCAGTCGGATACGGAATTGGTCATAAAGCCATCTGATAAAGGTGGAAACATTGTGGTGATGGGACATAAGAAATATCAACAGATGTGTCTCAACATCCTCAGTGACCAATCCACATATAGGAAGCTTCCTTCCGACCCCACAGTGGGTTATAGACTTGAATTGCGAAACATCTTAATGAATGCGTTGGCAAATAAACTGATTGATAAAACGGAATTTGCTTTCTTGCTTCCTGATTTTCCAGTTCTTGCCACCCTATACAGCCTGCCCAAAGTTCACAAAGGCCTTGATCCTTTGAAAGGCAGGCCAATTGTTTCTGGTACAGGCAGTCTTACTGCAAACATCAGCATATACGTGGATACCATTCTGAGACCTTTTGTCACCAGTCTGCCGTCCCATGTTAGAGACACCATGGATGTGTTGGCAAGGCTCAATGGTATCCACGTTGACAAGGGTACCAAACTGGCTAGCCTAGATGTGGAGGCCCTCTACAGCTCCATTCCCCATCATTTGGGCTGTAGAGCGGTCCTCTCATTCCTTCAACAGAGAGGGGAACATCTACTAGGCCATAATGCCTTTATTATGGAACTTTTGGAGTTCATATTGACACATAATGTGTTCTTATTTGACGGTAAGATTTTCCACCAGCTCAGGGGAGTCGCAATGGGCAGTCCCTGTGCCCCTACTTTTGCGAATCTCTTCCTGGGCTGGTGGGAAAGGGAACTGGTTTTCTCTGATGTCATGGAGCGGTTTGTTGGTGCTGTCCCCCTGTGGATCAGATACATAGATGATGTGCTGATCCTCTGGGGGGGCAGCGCCACCCTGTTCCATGAGTTTGTGGCAGCTTTAAACAACAATGAGCTAGGTTTATTTTTTACCTCGGAAATAAATGAGAACCAGATTTCATTTCTGGATTTGACCATCAAGCTCAATACATCTGGTGATATTGTTAACAGTATGTATAGGAAAACCACGGCTACAAATAGCCTATTGAGATGGGAGAGTGGTCACCCTAAAGCTCTGAAACGAGGCATTCCTAAGGGGCAATATTTAAGGGCCCGTAGGAATTGTTCCCAGTTATCGGATTTTAGAAAAGCTGCCGTAGACCTTCAAGGGAGATTTTTGTCTCGAGGTTACCCATCCCAGCTACTCAAAGAAGCTTACCAACATTCTTTGAGTCAAAATAGGTATTCGCTACTGTCTCCCAAATTAAATCCACAAGGGATTGAAAGTATGCGAATCATTGGCACGTTTGATAGTGCTCATGATCAAGTGCGCAACGTGCTATCAGAATACTGGGACATCTTGAGATCTGACTCGGACATTGGTCATCTCATCCCGGACAAACCAGCGATTACCTTCCGTCGCAGTCAGAACTTGCGAGATATCTTGGTTCACAGCATGTGCCACTCAAACCGTCATCTCATCCCGCAAAAATCATGCCCTACCCAAGATAATCGCCCAAAAACTGAAAAAACTATGGCTCTCAGACCATGGAAACACTAAAACATGATTTTCTTTTTTGTTTCAAAAATGAAATCATTGTGTAAAACTTGTAATCTACTTCTCCAATTTTTTCAAGTACCTCGTAGGGCCCCTGCCACCTAGCTAGGAACTTACTGTCTACAGTCGGTTCCAGAACCAACACCCGATCACCCGGGTTAAAGTTCCAGACCTGAGCCTGCTGATTATAGACTCTACTCTGGGCTCGCTGTGCTGCCTCCATATGCTCCCTAACCAGAGGCAACACTGTTTCCATCCGTCCTTGCATCTGGGTGACGTACTCAACAACAGTTTTGTGCGGTGTGGGTTGGTGTTCCCACACCTCTTTGGCGACGTCCAACAGACCGCGAGTGTGTCTGCCGTATAGCAGTTTGAAGGGCGAGAACCCAGTAGAGGCCTGGGGCACTTCTCGCACTGCGAACATGAGATAGGGCAGAAGAATGTCCCAGTCCCTCCTATCCTTAGACACCGCTCTTTTTAACATATTTTTTTATGTTTGATTAAACCTCTCTACCAGGCCATCCGTTTGCGGATGATACACGGACGTCCGTAACGGTTTTATGTGGAGCAACTTACAGAGTTCACTCATGACCTTGGACATAAACGGGGTCCCTTGGTCAGTCAGAACCTCCTTAGGCAGACCCACTCGAGAATACTTCTCCATTAACTCCTTAGCTATGAGTTTGGCTGATGTATGATGCAGTGGCACCGCCTCCGGGTACCGAGTGGCATAGTCGAGGATGACCAAGATGTGTTGGGGCCCTCAAGCGGACTTCGGTACTGGGCCTATGAGATCCATAGCGATCTGCTCGAATGGAACCTCAATAATCGGGACAGGAACCAGAGGACTACAGAAATGTGGCTGGGGGCTGGTTATCTGGCAGGTTGGGCAAGACTTGCAATACTCTTCCACCTCTCTGAACACACTGGGCCAGTAGAACCGCTGTAGAATCCGATCCTGCGTTTTCTGCTGGCCCAGGTGTCCCCCAAGAACATGTTGGTGGGCTAACTCCAACACGAGCTTGCGATACGCCTTGGGCACCACCAGCTGTTCAATATGCTCACCCAATAGTTGATTTACCCGGTACAGCATCTCCTGTTGAACCACAAAACGGGGGAACATAGACTCGGCCCCCGGTTGTTGCGGCTCACCCTCAACTACTACCACTTTGGACTCAGGTTCCCAGGGTTCTGGTCTCCCCCCTGAGTCGGGCCACTCTGCTAGGGTTACGTCTGTCTCCCGGGTACCGGTAACTTTCGTATCCGGTCATAGTGCCCGGAAATCGGGGAAACTTCTCCCAATTATGAGTTCATACTGTAATTTTGTGGCGACGGCCACCTCATGAGTCCACCTGCTGGCCACCCTTGATAGAGAGACCAGGGCGGTGGGATAGTCCTTTAAGTTTCCATGAATACACACTACGCCGACCTTTCGGCCAGTATACTCGGCGAGCCGCACCAGGGCAGCTCTTACCAGGGACACCAGGCTCCCTGAATCCAGCAGAGCCACTGCCAGAGTGTCCCCCACTTCCACCTGGCACAGGTGGCTATTGTCTACAGTCTTGGAGGTTCCTGTGGCACACAACATCCTGGCATATAATGAGTGGCGGTAGCCATAGTTGGTGTCCATGGGTTCACCCCGATGGGGAAAGTCAGCCCTTATGTGTCCAGGCTCCTGACATCGCCAGCAGACCACCGGGGCTGGGTCTACAGGGGGTACGTCATGGGCGGGTTTGGCTGGCACCGGCCTCCGGGTCTGGGGTGGAGATTTCCGGGGTTTGACTGGCCCCCTCCCAAAAGAACCCCCCTGCAGATTTCTGCAAGCAGCCTTTTGGTGTCTGCCTCCAGAGCGGAATGGAGGCAAACTGATGCATTTTTAACGGATCCGTTTTGGTCCGCTTGTGAGAGCCCTGAAACGGATCTCACAAACGTAAACCAAAACGCCAGTGTGAAAGTAGCCTGAATAGAAACGTTTCCTTCTGCTCTGACGAGGCCATGGTTCTGTTTGCTCATTAACGCAATATGTTATTATAGGACCATGGCTGCATCGTCCACTTATCTTTCTTTTCCGTAGATGGATTAGCTAAATCTTCCTGTTCTCCACGATACCCCCTCTCGAGGATCAAAGATGTTTTATTTTTGTGTAAGCCTTTGGGACACGCTCCACTACAGTTGGTGAAAAAGTCCTCATACTATCTTTAAGATAACTTCCTATTTTATCCAGAATTTCCTCCTGGTCCCTGATCAAGTCGAGCCACATGATGCTTAATCTAAACCTGTTCCTACTAATGTCCGGTTCTTAGAGCAGAGAATGGTTGAAATCCCCCGTTTCATACTTAACGTGATCATTTTTGGTGCTCTCATTTGCAAGCTCCATATTGATGAGTGACATGGGATGAAAAGTCTTAGAGCAGCAGGAGAATCTCCCATCTTGACCAGTCTTAACCCTTTCTATAACTACAGCAACCCCTTTTTGCACTCTGACATACTTGAACATCGGGGAATGTCGTCTGTTGCTGCCTTCTGACATACATGGTTACACTCTCGCCACACCAGAGGATGCCATGACAGTTCAGCGAGGACGGCACTCTGTGTTGGCTAGACAAATAGTGATGATGGCCGGGATTCTGTCAGCGTTCCCTGGCCAGCGATCACTGTGATAGGTCCAATACTGCAGATGGACCAATCAAAGTTCAGGGCAGCAGTTTAGGGCAGATGTAAGTGTATTTTACACCTCTGATCGCCTCACCTCTGTCGGGGAAGCAATCAGAGACCAGGTACTATTAAGATAGAGGCAAATTTAATTAACCCCCTCAGTGCCCAATGACAACTCTTCTGTGCCCTATAATTTGCTCCAGTGCCTCATCTTACAGCAACCTTGTCAGCCTATCATCATGTTGTCAACCACCTCTGCCTCGTTGTCAGCCTCCCGTGTGGGTCCAGACACATGTCACTCCAGCCTGTCCATCTGTCCATACACCTTTCTCTCCAGCCTGTCCGTATTACTAGACACCTTTCTCTCCAGCCTGTCCATCTCTCCAGACACCTGTCTCTCCAGCCTGTCCGTCTTTCCAGACACCTGTCTTTCCAGCCTGTCCGTCTGTCCATCAAGACAACTGTGTTTGAACTGCTCCCCACAGTTGCTGCTGCCCTTCTGTCCCTTGTGGGTATGGACGGTATGTGACTAACTCTGGCGTCTGGCATGTGTGAGTCAGTCTCTGTCTCTTTAGGGAGCGTGTGCGCTCACCAAAGGTCAAAGCTAGCATCTGCTAATCCTACCCCAGCCAATTGTTTCAGGTCCCTGGGTATTTCATGTTGCCTGAGCTTTCAGTTCTTTTTCTGGTGACTTGTAAAGGTTTAGGAGATCTAGTGCCGATGCGATTTCAGTGAGTTATCCTCCAACTGTGTTCCTGAGTGTTCTCCAGTGTTTACCTGTTCCCCCAATGCGCTCCTGCACCTCCAGTTTCAGATTTAACTACAACAATTGAAAATCAACAAATACTAAAAACAATATTTCAAATTGGCGCTCTATATAAATTTCTTTTCTTGTAAAAACGTTCACATCCATAATATCTGATCAGTAAGGTCTGATTTCCAGCACCCTCACCAATCAGCTGTTTGAAGAGGAAGTGCAAGTACTTCTTCTTCAATATTACACTGCTCATCGTCTCGGCAAGTGCTTGTTCTATTCACTTCAATAGGACGAGCACTTGTAATTACACTGCGCTCCTGTTGCAAGCGAGATGATGCGCAGTGTAATCTTGAAGAGGAAGTAGCACCGCCGCCTCTTCAAGCATCTGATCGTGGGGATGCCGAAAGTTGAACCCCTACAATCAGATATTGATAACCCTATGTAATAAAAGTCATGACCGGGCGTACAGTAAATCAGAATTCTACTCCTTGTCTGGAAATTATAGAACGCTTTATAAGGCTGGAATAAAGTGTGCAGTTTGTTTAGCCTAAGCCAGGAGTGGATTAAATGTGAATGGCTTATACTTCTTCTTCCTCCTGGATCCACTTTTAGCCTAATGTAGGATTGTCTGCTCTGCAGTTTGGAAAAAAAAAATCACACATTTCATTTTTTATCTTAACAGAAAATCCCATTAAGAATTCTGAGGAAAACTTCATCTTATCACTGAATTTCAAAAGAGAAGATGAAGATATCATGCAGCGCTCTCCTGGAGAAAACCTCATTTCCCTTAATGTACATCCAGGACCACACAGTACAGATCAGTCATATAATCCTCCTAATCCTGCAGAACCTTCCCCTGACCAATCACAGATTACCACATGTACAGGTCAGGAATGGGGTGAAAGATTTCAGTGTGATAAACAGTTCAAAAAACTATCAAGACTTCCTGCACACAGAAGAATTCTAACAAAGGAGAAGCCACACTCCTGTTCAGAATGTGGGAAGTGCTTCACGTATAAATCGCGTCTTGTTATACATGAGAGAATTCACACAGGAGAGAGGCCATATTCATGTTCAGAATGTAGGAAGGGCTTTAAAATGAAATCAGACCTTGTTTTACATGAGAGAAGTCACACAGGGGAGAAGCCATATTCATGTTCAGAATGTGGGAAATGTTTTAGACGAAAATCGCATCTTGTTTTACATCAGAGAATTCACACAGGAGAGAAGCCGTATTCATGTTCAGAATGTGGGAAATGTTTTACACGGAGCTCATCTCTTATTACACATCATAGATTTCACACAGGAGAGAAGCCATATTCATGTTTAGAATGTGGAAAATGTTTTACACAGAAACCATCTCTTGTTGCACATCAGAGATTTCACACAGGAGAGAAGCCATATTCATGTTCAGAATGTAGGAAATGTTTTACACAGAAATCATCTCTTGTTGCACATCAGAGATTTCACACAGGAGAGAAGCCATATTCATGTTCAGAATGTGGGAAATGCTTTTCATATAAATCAAATCTTCTTTTACATAAGAGATATCACTAGGAAGAGAAAAAATTTGGATATCAATTTATTTATGGATCTTAAAGCTAATACGTTCTATTTTTTGGTTGAAATTGTCCTGGATCTTCCTAACAAGCAGGTTAACTGTGACAGAGATTCACGAAGGAAAAGTATTGTGGATATAAGGAAGAGAAGAAGAGCCTTGTTTACAAACCGGATTCCAAAAAAGTTAGGACACTAAACAAATTGTGAATAAAAACTGAATGCAATGATGTGGAGATGGCAAATGTCAATATTTTATTTGTAATAGAACGTAGATGACAGAACAAACGTTTAATCCGAGTAAATATCATTTTAAAGGAAAAATACGTTGATTCCAATTTTCGCAGTGTAAACAAATCCCCAAAAAGTTGGGACAAGTAGCAATAGGAGGCTGGAAAAAGTAAATTTGAGCATAACGAAGACCTGGAAGACCAATTAACACTAATTAGGTCAATTGGCAACATGATTGGGTATAAAAAGAGCTTCTCAGAGTGGCAGTGTCTCTCAGAAGCCAAGATGGGTAGAGGATCACCAATTCCCACAATGTTGCGCAGAAATATAGTGGAGCAATATCAGAAAGGTGTTACCCAGCGAAAAATTGCAAAGACTTTGCATCTATCATCATCAACTGTGCATAACATCATCCTAAGATTCAGAGAATCTGGAACAATCTCTGTGCATAAGGGTCAAGGCCGTAAAACCATACTGGATGCCCGTGATCTACGGGCCCTTAAACGACACTGCACCACAAACAGGAATGTTACTGTAAAGGAAATCACAGAATGGGCTCAGGAATACTTCCAGAAACCATTGACAGTGAACACAATTCACCGTTCCATCCGCCGTTGCCAGCTGAAACTCTACAGTGCAAAGAAGAAGCCATTTCTAAGCAAGATCCACAAGCTCAGGCGTTTTCACTGGGCCAGGGATTATTTAAAATGGAGTGTGGCAAAATCGAAGACTGTTCTGTGGTCAGACGAGTCACGATTCGAAGTTCTTTTTGGAAATCTGGGACGCCATGTCATCCGGACCAAAGAGGACAAGGACAACCCAAGTTGTTATCAATGCTCAGTTCAGAAGCCTGCATCTCTGATGGTATGGGGTTGCATGAGTGCGTGTGGCATGGGCAGCTTGCATGTCTGGAAAGGCACCATCAATGCAGAAAAATATATTCAGGTTCTAGAACAACATATGCTCCCATCCAGACGTCATCTCTTTCAGGGAAGACCCTGCATTTTTCAACAAGATAATGCCAGACCACATTCTGCATCAATCACAACATCATGGCTGCGTAGGAGAAGGATCCGGCTACTGAAATGGCCAGTCTGCAGTCCAGATCTTTCACCTATAGAGAACATTTGGCGCATCATAAAAAGGAAGGTGCAACAAAGAAGGCCCAAGACGATTGAACAGTTAGAGGCCTGTATTAGACAAGAATGGGAGAGCATTCCTATTTCTAAACCCGAGAAACTGGTCTCCTCGGTCCCCAGACGTCTGTTGAGTGTTGTAAGAAGAAGGGGAGATGCCACACAGTGGTGAAAATGGCCTTGTCCCAACTTTTTGGGGATTTGTTGACACCATGAAATTCTGATTCAACATATTTTCCCCTTAAAATGGTACATTTTCTCAGTTTAAACTTTTGTTCCGTGATTTATGTTCTATTCTGAATAAAATATTAGAAGTTGGCACCTCCACATCATTGCATTCAGTTTTTATTCACGATTTGTTTAGTGTCCCAACTTTTTTGGAATCCGGTTTGTACTTCCAGAGCAGTGAAATGGATTGTCCCCATGAACCTTGCTTCTTATCACTGTATTCACACCTCCACCCACACTGCGGTAGAGTCCAGAGTGACATGGGGAGAAGTAACGACGCTCCATGTAATAGTTTTATAACATATGTGGACATATTAATATTTCATCTTCATTCAGATAGTTTATATTTAATAGTATGGGCATTTTACCCACAATAGTGACAATGATCTTTGTTTTTATTGTTTACTTTTGTTTTTAATATGAAAAAAGGGGCTGAATTTTACATATTTGATAGTTTTTTTTTACTTTTTGTGATTGTCTAATTACTTCTCCCATAGACTGCAATGATTTATAATTGCAGCCTATAGGTTATTTACTGTGTTCCTATAAAGCCCTGCAACAGGCAGGAATCATTTTCTTCCAGAGCCCCAACGATGCCATAGCAACTGAACGGTTCCCTCAATTTCAGCATGAAGGATCCATTTGGACCCTGGAAGTGCACGGCCCCAGGAGAAAGATGCCTCAGATGCTGTGTTTGCAATTTACCACAGCATGTGAGGGGTTAAATGTCCATGATCTACTTTATTGCAGATGGCAAACAATGCCTCTGGGTGTCTGCTATGTAAAGCAGCAGCCACCCATCAGCTATGATGCCTGGTCAGCTTCTGAGCAGGCCACATGTTTAAAGTCTGTACATGTTTTAAAACTGTACATGTATGGCGAGGTCGGGAAGGTGTTAATATAAAATAAAGTTCCCCATATAACTATGGCCTTCAGCATTATAATAGTGCTTGAGAACACCCCTGTGTATTTAAAACATGTATTCCACTTTTATTCAGATTGTCACTGCCAGGCCTTAAACTCAGAACCTTCTGTGTGGTAGGCAGAAACCTTACAAGCTGAGCCACAGGCTTAACTGTGATGAATGAGAGGAATTTCTCTACATCCTTTCCTATGTCTTTCGAATCCATTTCTGACTTTGGCAAAAAGTACTGCAGGCAGGTATACCTCAAACAGTTATCCCAAAAACTGTGTGTGGCTGTACCCTAACAGTGTTTGAGGATACCCCCAGGGAGAACTCTATACAGTGGTCCTTCAAGTAACAATATTCATTGGTTCTGAGATGACCATTGTGTGTTGAAACCTTTGTACCTTGAGTCCATAACTCTATGGAAAACCAGCAATGTGTTCCAAAGCTCAAAAATGTCATCCTACAATAAGAAAAAGTGAAGTTTTAAAGGGAATCTGTCAACTAGATAATCAATATTAAACCAAAAGTATGTCCTTACAGCACTTCATACCTTATTTCCATATGATTTTCTTTTTCCTTGGAGCTTACTTTATATCCATATGCTAATGAGGTATTAAGGTGCCCAGAGGGGCGTTATTTTAATTCAGACATGCCCAGGAACACCCCCACCCCGTGCCCATTCCCGCCCCATACATATACGTATATTAATAGAGACTGTAAGAACTATCTGATGGTTACAAAAGTGTAATAATGCAAAGTAACTGAGAAAGCCACATCTTGGATCTACATGGTTGGCAGTTTACCGCTGTTGATCTCCTGCTGGGCTTCTAATAGAAAATTATGAGAATGATTTTGCTACTGAGAGAAAAACATGTGATTTATACTAAAATGAGCGGGCTGATTCCAAATATGAACTCGGAATTTGCCTGACACGCAGGGGCGTAGCTATAGGCTCATGGGCCCTGGTGCAAGAGTTCAATTTGGGCCCCCCCTACCCTCAATACTGTTTCCTAACACCACCAGACCCCTGCACGCCCACAATGCCCAATGGCAGAACTAAACACAGAGAAAATGCATTTTAATCCAATAAGTGCATAATAATAATGATGATAAGGATGCCATCTAAAAATAGTAAAGTATTATTTTTTTTAATTGAAAATAAAAAATCTGAGTGAGATAAAATGTAGTGGCCCGGTAACGCACAGTCGCAGACCTAGGAGCAGGAAAAATGTTTGTAGTTAGTATTGTTAATAGTATTTTAAAGTGCTCTCTTTAATGTATGATATACAAACCCTCTCTCTAAGACCACCCCTTGTGCTGACCAGATTTCCTCAAATAAATGTTCAGTGCAATCATAAAAAGTACTAAAGTAAACACCAAACCAAAAACTTACCGTCAATAAATCTGTAAATTCAATAGACAGCAGTCTGTGATCTTCTACATTCTTAATCTCTAAAAAAACAACCATTAACTGGAAACCAAATTCACCAGCAAAATGGAGAATTATTAGCATATGGATCAATATTCATAAGGCATTTTGTTTATTCAAAAAAAGTGATACTTACTGGTAACTTGAACGAGATGAACAGCGTTGTTGCCATGATCTATCAACCATTGATAACGAACTCCAAAACAGTCAACAAAACAGGGAAACTGAGCAAGTAAAGTTGAATGGTCATCCTATGAAAAGAAGAGTTACAATTAATACTGGATTATATATATTAGACAATTCAAACTTTGTAAGCATCTGCCATAGCTTTCACTACACACAGAACCAATCAACCATGTATGTGAATCTAAAAGTGTTTTATAAATGCTATTTAGCTTTAAAAATTATTTTTACTCTAGTCATCTCTGTGAAATACACCTCTATGTTCAGGGTTTTATCCTGTGGATTAGAGCTAAGCAGATGCTATACAAATGTATCACTCTGAACCATGCAATAGGTCAATGAACCAGAACCATGTAACGTAATGTGGAATTCCACAAGAACTGAAAACGAGTTAGAATGAACCATTTAACTAGTTCAAACTGAAAACGTAAAAACCATAACAAAACTGGTAACTCTGAACTGGGGAACTTTATACTCACAGTCCTACTAAAATGTTTGTCTCCGTGCTTTTGCCTCAGAAAACCTGTCAATCATGCTCTGAATATCAAGTTTCCTGGCCCTCTCATTTTCAACACTTAGTATGGCTAGATGACTTAGTCTCTGTTGAGACATTGTGCTCCTGAGATCATTTTTGATTAATATTAACTTTGAAAATGATCTCTCTGCTGATGCTACTGTAACTGGTAGTGTAAGAAAGAGAAGAAGAGCTATGCAGACGTCTGGTGGAGTGGAAGATAATCCAGAGTTGTCAACCATCAGAAGTATGGCTAGATCTCTAAAAGATGAAGATTTTTTGATATCTTGTAGAAGTGCAGACCGGAAACTTAAAGGGAATCTGTCACCTATTTTGAGCCTATAATACTGTTAACATAGCAATGTGCAATAAAGTACCTTCATCCCAGCATGTGTCCTCTTTCTTTTATTCAACTTTTCATTCAGATGAAAAAGCAATTTTTCTGATATGCAAATTCAGTCTCAAGGTGCCCGGAGGGGCGTTATTACTCTGCTCTAGTGCCCAGTAACGCCCCCCTGCAGTGCCCAGCCCGCCTTTCTTCCAAGCCCAGCACGCCTCCTAAGAAATAAATGTACTCCTACATCCTTGCCGAACGGCGCCGGCTCCTCCACTACGTCATTTAATTTATTCACTGCACCGTCCTTGCTTCCTCCTCTCTTGGCCTCCGAAATCCCGCGCAGTATCGCTGAGTGCCTGCGCCTGTACGATACTCCTGCTCCTGAGGGCAACAGCGCTCTGACTACGTCACTGGGCTCGGCGCATGCCCAGTGACACTATTAAGGCTGTTGCCCTCAGGAGCAGGAGTATCGTACAGGCGCAGGCACTCAGCGATACTGCGCCTGCGCAGGATTTCGGAGGCCAAGAGAGGACGAAGCAAGGATCCAAACACCGGTAAAAGACTGTGATTTTGAATATTTCTTGTAGCCTTTCATCCAAACACAGCTCATCAAAGTGTCGCTTCACTTTCCTCACACTTTTATTTTCAAATTTAGCTTGAATGCCCCATTTTTCCGCTAGAGAAACTGCTGCCCTTTTTGACTCTTCATAATTATTTTGGAAGCTGATGAGAACTTGAGAAGCATTGTGCAGTAGTTTGGTTGCATTAGAGAGATCCATGTCTTTTGACTGCAGCATTTTAGAAACTGAATTTATATTTTCTAAAATTTTGGCTTGCAGGACAAGTATTAAAATAAAGTGGAAGGATTTCAGTTTTGCCTTTAATGCCTCATCTCTCTCTTTTAGCTTGGTGGAAATGATAATGATTTTTGACAAAGCCTGTAAAATATCTGAAAACCTAAACCATAGTCATAACGAGAGGCCCATCTTGTTGGGCAAAGCTGTTTTAAAGTTAGGGAGGATTCAGAGGTAAACGATGCTAAAAATGCCCATCTCTTCACACTTTCACCAAAGAAGGTATACAAAGACTGAACAGTGTCCAAAAAATTTGAAATTTCAGTTATATTTGAAACGGCATCCTGCAAACTAAATTGAGATTATGGGCAGCACAGTGTATGTAAAGAGCATTTTTTTCTTTCTTGAGAATGCGAATCTGAACACCTGTGTAAATGCCACTCATGGTGGCAGCTCCATCATAGCCCTGGCCCCGGCATTTTGATAAATCCAGACTCTTTTCTATGGTTTCTATAATAGTTTTTTTTCAACGCCAGCCGCTGATTGATCAACAGATTTGAAACCTAAAAAAACCTGTTGGCCTTAGGTTTTCATCTCTGTCAACAATCACATATATAAATACTTGACTTAATTGATTAATTTTCCCAATGTCTTGGGTTGTATCCATAATTGTAGAATAAAACTGTGCTTTCTGGATTTCAGAAACAATATCTTCCTCCACTTTGTTTGCAAGAAGACTTATCAGTTCATTCTGTATTTGTGGACTGAGAGATTTAACTGTTCCTTGGGGCCTCTGTACAAGTTCCTTTAGTACAGTATCGTACTCTGCAAGTAATTCAAATATGGTGAGAAAATTGCCATTGTTTACCTCCCCTAGTTTTTCCCTGTGACCACGAAAAGCAAGGTTGGCCATAGCCATTGTTAATGTAACATTAACAATTCTGTGTAAAGCTTGTCTCCAAAATGTAGTCTCTCTTCTTATCTGTCTTTCATTTTCCTCATCTATGGTTTTATGACGTCTCCATTGGTCATAAATAATACAGGCTTCTATGTGGGATTGACTGGATTTTCCCTGACAACCTTTGCCACTTTTGTATACCTTTTGCCCATGCTGGTTCAAATCACTGTTTCTTGCGATCTCCAAACAACCAGCAAGGCTCACAATAAGCTGCATTAAGTTTTGGTGAATAACATAGCCAAGTAACAGGTATTTTAAGACCTGTTTTAGTGACTCTCTCATAGAAACTTTCTGAGAATCTCGAGGAAATGGCCCTTTAGGGCCATTACCATTACTTATAATAAATATTTTTAGATTTCCATCTTGAATGGTAATAGGGTAATGGCCTCTGTCTGTTACATGCTCCTCTGCTAGACAACGTTCTATAAGGCTGGACTGTGTCGTTGACTCTGACACAGGCTGACTTTCTATCTGTTCCTCTGTTGCACTTAGGTGTCACCACCACTTCTGTGAGAAGGTCTGACAGACGTCCTTTTCTACCTCTTGCATGATGTTCTTTGTTTTGGTTTCACTTTTTCATCTCATTTCTTTCTCCCAGCTGGCACCTATTCACACTAATTGCCTCCCTTTATATTCCCTCCCATACTGCCTCACTTTGCGGTTTATACTACTTCCTGGATTGAAGTGATCACTGCTGGTGTCTTCTGTTGCTGCTTGTTCAGATAAGTCCTTTCATGTATTGTGTTTCCTTGCTGGCTTGATTCTAGGTGACCCTGACTCCCTCCGTATTAAGTGCAGGGAGCCGGTGATCATGTCCCCTCACTATTATAGGGTTTTCAGGTGTCACACAGTTTAGGTATGAGGGCATGCAACCGTCTACCTCTGAGACCCTTGTATGTGCTTAGCAGTCAGGGTGAGCTCTTAGGGTTTTACAGGGGTCACCTTTATGCTCCTTAGTTTGGCATCAAGTCAGTCGGATGTTTATTCATAACTTCCAGCTATCTGCAACATCATCCATGACATTAGGCTAGAGCCTGTATCTAGACTCGATACACTCTCATGCCATGGTGTCTGCACACTACTGCCAGGACTTACATTTACATTTGTTGTTAATAAAGTTTCTTCATTTGTACTGTGAGAGGCAGAGGATGTACTTACTTCTCCAGGTATTTTAAAGAAACTACTTATTTTTGTAAGCTTGGCAGATTTCTCTTATTCCTCCCTTTTTTTCTTTTTGCTTTTTTGAGAACCAATCATATGTTGAGACATGATGCAGATGTAGATATAATAGTTCTGTCAAAAAATACACACCATTGTATACTGTGTGACAACAACCACATCTCTGGTGCAATAATACCTATACAATCTACATATAATAAAGCGTTATATGTACAATTATACTACATAATGAGCAATTAAGATATGACCGTCACAGAATACACATAGATTTGCATTCACATTTAGTGATCCTATGTGAAGGAGAGTACCCTACAGTAATGTGCCCACTCAGTGTACATAAACATACACAGACAGAAGATGAACTGAGACTAGACGGGTTAAGTAGCAAAATATAAATATACTTTATTCAATCATTCATAAAAAACATGTATAAGGTGGACTACACCTGAGGGGACATAACATAGTCACACAACGATTGAAGGAAGAGGGCAATGAGGCAACCACATACTCGGGTATACAACAAATGCACTGACATATAGAACCGTCACATATAGTTATCACAGATGTCTACATTTTGACAAAAGTGCAGATGTGCATCTCTAGGGATATATATGTATACAGGAAAAATCTATTGATATGCTAAAGGTATCACAAGTATCCAGATCGTGGATATCTTCAGGGCGCTCTCATGTGTATGTTGACACGATCTGGATACTTGTGATACCTGGAAATGGAAATGATATACAGTATGTAGGTTGCACTGCGGGGAAGGTGAAGATCCGTGTTGCAGAATATATCTCAGACATATAAAAGAAATCCACTTTACATTTCATATATATAATATGGCGGTATGTCATCACCAGTTGTGGAGCACAATCCTGTTAGTTTAGCTTTATGACAGTGAGACATATGATAGGACTGTGTACACACTGCTATCAGCACAGGTGCCAGTCACAGAAGAATTCTGCTGGCCTATCTGTCTGACCGATCTGCTCCCAGCCACTAGTTCTGGACAGATAGGCCAGCAGCATTCTTCTGTGACTGACACCTGTGCTGATAGCAGTGTGTACACAGTCCTACAGTCCTGATAAAAAGTTTAAGACCACTTGAAAAATGGCAAAAAATCATATTTTACATTGCTGGATCTTAACAAGGTTCCAAGTGGAGCTTCAACGTGCAACAAGAAGAAATGAGAGTGAGACAAAACATTTTGAGCATTCAATTAATTGAAAAAAACGATTAAACTGAAACAGGCTGTTTTTCAGCTGATTAAAAGTTTAGGACCACATGCCTTTAAAAGGCCAAATCTGGGTTTTTTTTTTTTTTTGGAGGTGTCCTAAACTTTTGATCAGCTGAAAAACAGCCTGTTTCAGTTTATTCGTTGTTTTCATTAAATTGAATGCTCAAAAAATGTTTTGTCTCCCTCCCATTTCTTCTTGTTGCATGTTGAAGCTCTACTTGGAACCTTGTTAAGATCCAGCCATGCTAAATAGGATTTTTTGCCATTTTTCAAGTGGTCTTAAACTTTTGATCAGGACTGTATCATATGTCTCGCTGTCATAAAGCTAAACTAACAGGATTGTGCTCCACACCTGGTGATGACATACCGCCATATATATGAAATGTACAGAAGTACACTTCATACATGTGGCGGTATGTCATCACCAGGTGTGGAGCACAATCCTGTTAGTTTAGCTTTATGACAGCGAGACATATGATAGGACTGGACTGGTCTGTTCCTCCCAGCCACTAGCTCTGACTGTGTCACCAAGGCCCATCGTAGGCACTGTCTGTGGCAGCATAGTGACTTCTGTGTGACAGGGGGGCTGTCCTCGCTGCCAAAGAATCTCCCCCTGCCACATGATTGACAGGGACAGATATCTCGCCGTACCAGGACAAATGCACGCCTGCGCTGCTGCTCTGAGTAGTGGCGCATGTGCTCAGAGTCAGAGGCTCTGCTGGAACAGAGACTGTGCATTCACTGCAACCCAGAAGTAGCAGCACATGTACTCTGCTCTTCTACCATTGTAGCAGCAGTGCAGGAGGGAGATTTTCACGGCCCCACAACATGTCCAGAGACTCCGGCCTCCAGCCCTATCAGTCAAGGGGCAGGGACAGATGAGATTCCTTATCTGCAGCAGCCAGCAGGGACGGTCACAGACTGGGAAGGGGGGCAGTTTATCACGCCACCAGTTAATACATCCCTGATGTATTAACTGACCAATAACATGGAGATCCCAGTGCCAGCTGCCTTGCTGGTGGACGATTGGCATATACTTCTGCTGTGGGTCCAGTGGAAGCTATCCAAGGCATCACATAGAGGAACTGCAGTTTGCCATTACATTTGCTGTAGTTGCTCATTGTAGATGTAGCAGAGCTGAGTTTGTCACTTGCCTAAGACTGAGGGGGGCAGTTTGTCACTTGCCTAAGGGGGGGGGGGGGGCAGTTTGCCACCAGTGAACGCTATCTCACCGGCGCTCTGGGTCAGCCACCTGGCGGGTCAGGGACAGTCACTCACTCACACTTGACCGGACCTGGAGGCTGGACCCCGGTCCAGTTTATCACGCAGCCGGCGCCGCACTGAGCGCGCTCACCTCAGTATCAACAGTGCCTCGCAGGAGTCACTCGCAGTTGCAAGTTCGCAAACAAATCGGCGGTCAGCACACATCAGCTGCTCAAGTCACTCCTCTTCCTGAACTGAAGCCGCTCCTCACTTCGCCTTTCAGCCTCCGCTCCGTGCCTTCGCCCCCTATATGATTTTAGTTATCAACTTAGGGCCAAGGGACAAGTTTTACTTTCTAATGGCACCATTTACGGTTGCATACCATGTAGTAGGAAGCGGGGAAAAAATTCCAAATGGGGTAGAATTGGGAAAAAACACAATTCTGATAAAGGTTTTTATTAATTTTTTTACACTATGCGCTAAAATTGACCTGTTATCTTCATTTTCAAGGTCAGTACGGTTACAATGATACCACACTTGTATAATTTTTCTTGCATTTTAATACTGAAAAAAAAAAAAGTGATCTGTTCTTTGCAGTGATACCAATTTGAAGTGTGTGCGACTTTTTGATCACTTTTTATAAAAAAACATTATTAGGTAGTTGAAGTGACAAAAAATGGCAAATTGGCTGTTTTTATTTTTTTTCCCATTACGCCATTTGCCGTATGCCATTAATATTGTTATATTTTAATAGTATGGGCATTTTTGCACGCGGCGATGTTTATTTATTTTTATTTTTTTCAAGAAATTTTTTTTTTTCCAAAGAAAGGACATACATAAAGTACAATTCCAAAGCATTGTATGTTTGTTACAAATCATTTTCAGGAAACAGACATTGATGTCTATGTATACAGTAAAGACTCAAAACAATTTGTCCTCTACTTTAATTATTCTCAAAACCCTTCAATTAAAAGCCCCCCCCCCCCCTCCCCAGATTTGAGAAAACCCAATCGCCCTCCCCCCCTCCTCCCAACCCCAATCCAAAACTAACTGTCGTCCTGCCAGAACATTCGCCATACCTTTCGACAGACATGGGCTAGAAGTATGATATCAACATACTAGTAACATTACGGGCGGTTATAAAAAAACTGTTATTGTGCCAAGCAGCCTAGCGTCCCTTTCAACTGCTCCTCCAGGTACCACTTTGTTAATGTGAAGGGTCTCATGACATGCTCAATTTCGGAATCAGAGAAAAACTGCGTCAGAAAGCCTCTCCATTTCTTTAGAAATTTGCCTCCCTTCCCTTCCTTATGCTTTATAACATCCCCTCGCTCCAAAGTCAGTAACTCTCTAAGACAAGCTAAAATGTCATCCCTGGAGGGAACCGAGGGCCGGAGCCAGTGTTGTAAAATGCTCCTTTTAGTTACCATACAGAGTGCATGGAAGAGGGTCGGTAGCCTACGTTCCAGAAGGACCCCATCCTTCAGCTCCTCCCAATAATGAAAAAGAAAGGTCACAGGGCTCAACGGGGCTGTCAGATTCCAACTATCCTTTGATATCTGGGCCACCTGGTTCCATAGATCTTGTATGTGAGGGCAGGACCAAAGACCATGGAATAGGTCAGTGTGCATTTCCTTACATTTTGGGCAACTAGTGATCCTGTCTGACCTATTGGGACCTGCCGGGAGATTCAAAGCATAAATGGCATTATGCATTATCCTGAAATGTGTGTCCCTCCAAGTTTCATTTATGACTGAGTTCCTCATAGCCCACCATCCCTTTAGAATCTTCTCTCCTGCCTCGTTGTCCTCTAATATATGAGCCCATGGGCGAAAAGCCAGGTGTGGCAGGCTGTCCCCCAAAATATCCCGTAATTGGGAGTATAATAAAGAAATGGATTGTGGGCCTGTACCCTTCATTACTATCTTGTCAAAATCATTCGTCATCGTTTCCTTAGAGACATCCCTCAACCTATCAGTTAAGAATTTATTAACCTGGGAGTATTGAATAGTTTGAAAAGGACTCAGGTGATAAACGTCCCTAACCTCCTGACATGATAGCCATCTATTCTCAGTCTTATGCAACAATTGCTGGGCCGTCAGTATTCCTTTCTGCTTCCATTCCTTAAACAGCATTCTTCATTCCCTGCTCAAATTCCGGATGCCCCCACAAAGGTAAAAATTTCGAGACTTTCTGACAGAGTCGCAGATTCTTCCTAATTATTTTTTTATTGTTTAAGTATTTTTATTTTAAGGAAAGGGGGGTGATTTGAACTTTTATTTATTTTTTATATTTGCAAAAACTTTTTTTCAAACTTTTTTCAAGTCACCTTGGGTGACAATAACTGGCAATCATTAGATTGCCTATTGTGTTCATTGATGTCTATATAGACACCATTGAACACTTCATTTGCACTATACCAATACAATGCTGCCACCTAGTGGCCTGTATTGGTATAGTCATCTAATAGGCACCGAAGCCTGCTTGAGGCTTCAGCCTATTAGATCAATATTACAGGTTCCCCGATCTCAGTCGGGGAATGATGTTACCAGAGCGGAAGTGCGCAACTTCTGCTTCCGGACTGCGCAGATGCCGTGGTCACATTTGACCATGGCATCTGAAAGGGAAAATGTATGCGATCAGCCTTATAGCTGAACGCATACATGTGCTGCGGGTCTCCGCTATTTAAAATAGCAGAAACCCGTCGGCTATGGCGCCCGCTGCACGTGCGAGCGGGCGCCATGTTTGGGGAGTAAAACTCGTTTACAGAACACCGATCCCAAGCCCGAACTTCTGTGAAGAAGTTCGGGTTTGGGTACCAAACATGCGTGATTTTTCTCACACGCGTGCAAAACGCATTACAATGTTTTGCACTCACACGGAAAAATCGCGGGTGTTCCCGCAACGCACCCGCACATTTTCCCGCAACGCCCGTGTGAAAGAGGCCTCACAGTCTGGCCTCCACAAGCCAAACCTCGAGCGTAAGGAATGATTACCTAGAACTAATATAGTTCTTTACCCACAGTTCTCACTATCACTGTCATCCGTACACCTATAAATCGGAGTCTGTGAAGCTCCAAATGCAGGAATCTTAACATAAGATATTTCACTCCCTTCTTGATACTTAGTGGAATTCACCCAAAGTTCTTCCACTGCAATATCATATGGTTGAATTCGCCCTCCTAGCTTTACAAACAGCCATATGCAATAAGCATTGAGAGTCCATGTGACTTACCTCTTCTGACCACATTAGTTGTTGTCTTCCTGCTGCATGAGGCAATAACGCACAAACATAACATGATTCATTACACTGCTAACGACTTGTTTCATATGTCTATACCATAAATTCTCTTCAAAATGATTACTATTACTCAACTCAACTATAATACTATCAGGGTTCACAATACTTCTATGATACCTAGAAAGGTTCCTAAATCTACATATATCTAAACCTGAAAATACACAAGTTATATAAACATCATTGTAAATGAACAGCACTAATAAGGCTAACACAATTATAAAAAGTAAACTAAATTTACAAGTGTGCTTATTGTCCATTATACAACAGTATGAGAGGATGCGCCCGCTCCATCTTCTGGAGCTCTTCTGCAGTGAGTTAGATGGATCCATGCTGATCTATCTTTCATTTTCACAGATGCTGGCGTTGCAAGAACTACTTCAAAATGGCCGAGGAACTTTGGCTGCTTCCACCCACTTTTCTGGTTTCGAATATAAACTTTATCTCCTGGGTTCACTGGGGGAGGTTATTCTTGCTGAGATGACTGTTTACCGGTCACCTGCTGGAAACAAAATCTAGTAGCTTTGGTTAATTTTTTCAGATATATTTGAATTTCATCTGCTAACAATTATCATCCCCCCTCCCTTTAATCCATGTCAACTGAGGAGACATCATAGGCCTTCCTGTCACTATCTCATAGGGGGTAAGATGATGAACCCTGCCCCTTATGTTTCTTAAAGAGGGCCAAAGGCAAGCAATATAACCAATTTCTCCCGGTGGTCTTACATAGTTTGCCTAATTTTACCTTAAGTAACCCATTCATTCTTTCCACCAGCCCATTGGATTGGGGATGGTAAGCACTCGTTAATTTCTGTGTTATACCTAATTGCTTGCACACCTCTGTCATTATTTCATTCGAAAAATGTGGCCCATTATCCGACCTTAGAGTTGAGCATATTCCAAAACGAGAAAACACCTGTCTCATTAAATGTTTAGCTACAAGTTTTGTCTGCTTTCACACATGGATATGCCTCAACCCACCTAGAATATGGACCCCTACCACAAGTATATATCGATAAGCTTGTATTCTTTCTCCCATGTCTATAAAATCCATATGCAAATGTTGAAAGGGTCCACTGGGTTTATGAATTTGGGCCCTTATAACCCTTTATGTAGGTTGGTATAAATATGTTTGGCAGACACTACAATGATGAAGATAATAAGACATTTTGGCAACAGATACTGCTTCTTGGGCCTCTATTAACATCTGGATAGACAAATCTGTATCTATATTTAAAGAATCTGTTCTTACCGACATTTGAAGTACAGAGGGATATGGTGTTACCATATATGCTGCCTCCTTGATGGCTTCATCAGCCAACATATTGCTTCTAGATACAATATCTCTCCCCCTGTATGTGCAGCACACTTAACCACTGCTAAGGCACTTGGTAAGTGGACGGCTTGAACCAATTGTTTAATGAAAGGGGCATTCAGGACAGGGGAACCATCAGATTTTATAAAACCACAGCGTTCCCATTTGGGTAGAGAGGTTGCAACATAAGCTGAGTCAGTGTACAAAGTTTGGTCCTGAATTAGATACATATGTAGGGCTATCAATTCAGCTATCAATTCGCCCGCCTGGGCAGAGTAGGTAGATGGCAAGGCCCATTGTACCCATTACCACTGGCTCATCATGCTGGAGAGCCACAACAGCACAGCCAGTAAACCGTACACCAGTTTCAGGATCCAAATATGAGGACCCCTCAATGTACACATGACTACTATCAGTGCAATTTCTTGGAGGGGTTGAGGACACTCGTGAACTGTATCCCCTGGATGTACTAGATGTGCAAGAAATGCTGCTGGATTTACTGTATGGCATTGTACAATATTCAAGGAAGGTGAGGACAGCAGAACCTCATATCCCGACCGTCGCTGGGGAGTAAGAAGGTATTTCAACTCACAAAATCCCATGGGAAGTCTGGTATAAGTGTACTGCTTCCCCCGAAAAATAAATGCAAACAGATATTGGGAATCTGGATGCTAAGGGATACTAAAGAATGCTGCAGTGAGATCTATTACAGAAAAATATTTAGCTGAAGGTGGGATGTTAGATAAAATAGTGGCTGGATTTGGGGCCACTGGAAACTCAGCATCCACTATCTGATTAATTGGCCGTAGGTCCTAGACCATGCGCCATTTTCCTAACATACCTTTCTTCACAGGAAGTATAGGGGTGTTACAAGGACTACTAGTTTGATAAAGAAATTGTCTATCACTTGAGCTATACCCTCCTCAGCTTCCTTGGACAAGGGGTATTGTTTAATTTGAGGAAGAATAGCTCCTGGTTTCGAGTTTGACTCGCACCGGGCCTATGGATTTTACAAGACCAACATCAACTGTCCACAGGTTTTCTGGAACCAGTTGTAGGATCTCTTCATGTATGGGCACTTGTGCCATTGTAAAAGATTCTGGTTTTTACATTGTGTTTTTTCACAAAATGCAGCCAAAGGAAGATTTAATGATACTCTAATATTGCCTTTAAGATCTTGATGTATCTGACTAGTACAGTCCATGGGAGACCAAGGACCTGAGGGAATCTCAGCCAGTTCACTGAACAAAGGCTTGTCATGTTGTTTCAATATAACTGCTACCCATCTATTCTCATTTTGCTCTTTAGCTATAATATTTGTATGATCCCTCAATACATACATTTCTGTTACCTTAATCGACTGATAGGGATCAGATATCGTTTCCTAGTTCAGAGGCCTGAACAAAATTTCTTGTACAGGCCTCTGATCCTTTGCTCGTGATGCACAATGTTTATTGTCTGTAAGCCATATGTCCAATACCTGCCCAACAGTTGTAAAACAGATAGGGCGCAAACGAGGTTCAGTGTCCAGAGTCATTGTTAAATATTGCCCTGCTCCAGGTCTAGTCTCACACATGAGACCCTTTTCTGTACATGATATTGTTATATTCAATTTTGTTAGCAAATCTCTGCCCAAAAGATTTATTGGGGTATGTGGAGCAGGTTGTGTAAAAGGTGTAGTCAGTATTTCCCATTTTGTGAGCTGATAATGAGACTACCGGAGCATCCTTACAATACAGGTAAAGGTTGCTTCTGTGTCTATATGAAATCGAACTGGTTTACCTTTCACTAGTAGCGTAACCATAGGTTCCTGTCTGGGCGATCTAGTAGAGGTAGAGATATCCTCTTGGGGCAACCCTAAAACTCCTGTTGATAATGTCTCATAAAATTTGTCCCATAATTCTGTTGGGGAGAGACCTGAGGAAAAGTCTTACAATTTCTAGATATGTGACTCATACCACCACAGTTCCAACACTGTATTCCAGTTGGGCCCGGTATCCCCGTTCCTCTTGGGGGGCCCGGTATCCCACATCCTCTTGGGGGAACCTGACCTCTGTGATTACCCCAATATCTTGGTTCAACAGGTTGAGATGTGTTTACAATGGGATTGTTGTTAGTAAGATTATTATTAGTTTGTGTGGAGGTCACCACTGCCGCTTCCACAACAGGCAACTGTGTCATCTGTTTCTGCTTATTTCTCTGCCTATCTTCCTCTCCTTACTCTGTCTGCCTCCAATAATGCACTATGCGAGTCTGGATTTCTGTCCATGGTTTACTTTCCAATACAACTACCTGATTCAACTTCCGCTGCAATTCTACAGGGAAACTTTAAGAATTGACTGATAAAATAACACGTGTCCATTACCAGTTTCATCCCACTCTTGTCCCACCTCCTCTCTATATTTTTTCTGCATTTTCTCCATATATTTAATAGGGTCTTCCTCTTTTCCCATAGAACTAGCTGTAATCTTCCCAAAATCCCTTCTATCTGGATACATTTCCCTCAATGCTTTCCTAATAATAGATCAATAAGGATTAAATAAAGCCCCATCACATTCATCCTCCCTTATTGTTATCCCATCATGGCCAAAAGATGATTTTAAATGGAAATTGTTTCTAACACAACAATAACAACACAATTACAATGACATATACAAAAGAATACATCACCTAAGAGATTTTTGCGTGCTTTCTGGGTCTTTTGCACTTTTTTAAGTAACCAATGAGCCGTGCCGTTAACCGTAACTGACCCCTTCCTACTTTGGCCCAAAACCGAGTTTTTGGTCCGTAACCAATAGGGTATCTCTTTCTGTCACACAGAAGGTCTTTTGCACTGGTTTATGTAACCAATAAGCCGTGCTGCTAGCCTTAACTGACCTCTTCCTACTTTGGTCCGAAACCAAGATTTTGGTCCGTAACCAATAGGGTATCTCTTTCTCTCACACGGGGTTTAGAACCAGGCCTGGACAGTAGTGGATCACCCTATCTGTCTTCTTCTCTTTAGGGATTTAGAACTAAATCTAATCGAAATTGGGCCATAAATTATTTAATCAATGAATCATTAATTAATTGATTAATTAAAAATATATCTAATCCAATTTCAGATTTGGACAGCAGTGATGCAGCCTTTATGTTACTCTTTACTCATAAATATTAAATATTCTAATAATAAACATTATTCTTCCTCAGAATGGTAAAAATAAAAAAGCTTTTTTAAAAATGGTGTCTTCACCCGAACTAACCCGTCACTTACTGGACTATGGTGGCCACTGGAAAAAACTGTGCAGACAGCCTTTAAAGCAAGGTGTCTGCTTACCTGTAATGTGCGCAGGCCTGCACTGCTGAGATTTTCCTGATGGTCACACTGCCAGGATGCAGGGTTTGAGTATCTGGGATCACGTCAGGGTCACCAAGAAATGTTGTGGAATGCGACTCAGAAAAAGCAGTCTTCAGGAAGAATAAGGTTTATTGAGGCTAGCCGGGAACATTAACAGCTTCAATCGCACAAAGGAAAATGCTCAAAGGGGGAGAGGCCGCCACTCGTCTTATACACATAACCATCCTAAACCGTACATACATGTCTTATCCTTATAAACTCTCTCTGCCACCCCATTGGAAATATCCATGCATAGACCACGCATTCTTTCTCCATGTTCGGCCTAGCCAACATCTTCTATCCATTATCAAGACATTCGTCATCCTTTCTAATCTATAGACCCTCACCCAAGTGAGCGCTACCCCCAACTTTGTAATGTGTATTTACACATAAGATTTTGGAATATAGTGTCTGTCATAATCAGGCGGCATTATACTATATTTTTTTCATTTTCTCCTTCCGACTAAAGTTTTAAATTTTTTTTATCTCAAAGACATGTGTACTGCACACTGGACATACTTAGAAGAAGGGGCTGAAAGGTATAAACTGTTCTGCAAAAATACAAATAACTAGAACTCCGTGAAAAACATCCAGGTAGTATGCTGAAAGGTCAGTATGTCTCTCTCTTAACACCATGGGCTGTATGCCATGTTTTATGACATTGCAACAGGAGCCCCCCCTTCCCCCAATTGTGTTGCAGGTCTGTTATTTACCGTTGCTTCTCTCTATATGATTTGTCTGTTTTGTATTTTTTATCACATTTAGTAAATATATTTATTCACTTAGCCTGTGTAAGCTTATTTATTCTCAAATATTTAGAATTCATGTTAAAACAGTCCTAACAGCAGCACAATAGTGGAGTATTTATGTCCCTGTATACTTGTAGGACAGATGGAAGTTTTAATGAAGAAAGTATTGTAACTGGCACTTCCTTCCCCCTATAAATCCCCAGGGCTCCCAGTATCCCTTGTGTTATTATAAAGGACAAATAACTAACTAGGGAGGGACACCTGTGTGGCTGTTAGGACTAATAGAAACAAGATTAGCGTTAGAAATCAACATTTCCCTTACCACCAGCACAATAATGGGGAATTAACAAGAAGTATCCGCATAGGGAGAGCATTTCAGAATCGAATGACTAAAGGCCCATAGACTCAGAAATCTGGCATTACATCCTATAATGATTAAAGAATGTCAGTAGTGATCTCCAGAAGCTTCACTACAAATCTGGTCCAATGGAATAAGATTCCTCGCTGCCCAAGTGGTAGAAACGGAATGAGTAAAATGAGCCTGAACAAAATTAGGAGGTTTTAACCCCTTAGAAGAAAAAGGCACAGAAATTGTCTCCCTGATCCATCTACTCAAAGTAGGTTTTGAAGCCTTAAACCCATTAGAACTAGAATGTACTGTAGAACTGCTCTGCTCAATATTTTTAATAAAGACCAATTGAAAAAGATTATTTTTAGCCCCAAATGAGTAAAATGCAATCATAAAAAAATTGTCCCCAAAGGTGTGCATAGCCTTTAAACCTTTTCTTACTGACTGAAAAAATAACTAGAATGTTCTCATCCTTCTACGCACAAAGAGGATAAAATAGCCTCTTTTGAACAAAAATACATGCTAGGCAACAAAGGCCCAGCCACAGACATCTGGGCGTTATGGCCTGTGGATCTCCACTGTTTCAAACAGCATACACACACTCCAAAATGGTATCAATAAAAAATACAGATTGTCCCACAAAAAATGAGCCCCCATAAAGCTACGTAGATATATAACTATAAAAAAAAGTTATGGGGGATTTTTTCAAAGTTTTAATTTATTTTTACACTATTTAGACATAAAAAAAAACCTATAGAGAATGAAGGGCATGGGTCAGTTTTGCGACAAACAGAACACTGTGGGAACAAAACACGTAAAACGGTTTCCAATTTCACCCCATTTGGAATTTTTTTACCGCTTCCCAATACATTGCATGCCATAATTAATGATGGCCTTAGAAAGTACAACTTGTCCCGCAAAAAATAAGCCCCCATAAGACTATGTGAACGCAAATATAAAAAAGTTATGGCTCAAGGAAGATAGGTAGGAAAAATGAAAATACAAAAACATTCCAGTACCCTAAGAGTTAATAAAATATGTATTTTGTAGGAGAGCATACGATAGGGTGTTTAACTCAGCTACTTGATGAGGGCATAATGTTCATGTCTCTTGAAACGTGGCAGACAGTGACGGCGGTATTCTGCTCTGAATGCTCGTGAATTACTCAACCTATACAATAACCTGAATGCATGGCGAAGCAAAAAGTTTGACGATCCATATGGTCTTCAATCATTCTACCAATGTAAGGTCTCTTTTCTTATTTATGGTGAATGTATTTTACACATCACCTAGTGAATAAAGGAAGGATATACGTTCTGTGTGAAAACAGCTGATTGATATACAACATACTACCTGGATGATGTTCTCAGTGGAGTTCTAGTTATTTGTCTTTGTGCAGAAAAGTTTATACCTTTCAGCTCCTTGTCCCAAGGATGTCCAGTGTGCAGTACACATGTCTCTGATATAATCACTCAGGAATGGAGCCTTCTCTAACTATAATTAACTGAGGGAGAGATGGCGGGGAGTGGAGCTAACCGCCGATCGAGCAAGAGGTGAACGCCGGGATCTCTTTCTCACCTGGTAGAATCCGAAGCCATCTTCCAGCTGTGCTCTGCTTTGGGGCTCCACTGGTTTAACTGGATTGAGCGACACTGGATTGAAGCAGTTCCGGGCTGCTTGGGTACCATCTGGAGGTGCAGCCCGCTGTTGGCTTTAAGCCGCGGCCTGAACTTCCTGTTCTCCATGGCCGCCCACCACCCGATGTGTGCTGTGGCCCTAATGACTGCATCCCTTCCCGGCACCATAGGAGGATAGCTACGGTGGACCGGAGGACAAGAGATGGGCAGTGAGTGCTGCAGGGACTGGCTGGTGGCTTGCAGGGGGTAGTGGAGGAGGAGTGAGGCCAGAACTGGTTCCCTGATTGTTTGGCTGCTTGGGCTTCTGCAGGTGGTGCTGGTGCCCCCATCTCCACATAAAGGGGGCATATTGTACAAATTGGAACCTAGCCGTGCTTGATTGGATTCCCCTATCATCAATAGGCTCCAGCACCCCTGTTTTAAACAATTTGCAAATTATTATTATTCTTTTCTGTACTCTGGACTCCATCCTGCCTCTATTTGTGGACTATTATGTAGTGACTGAACGCAGTGCTGCACGTGTCCTGTAACTGCTACATATTTCCTTAAGGAGGCTAATGCAGGCTCTGGAGAGCCCTCTCTCAGGAGATTCTCTTGTCACCTCATGATGTTCTGAGTGGAGTGTGCTATACCCCCACCCCCCATATGGCGTTTTAACATCTGTGACAACTCCCCTGTGATACTTCCCCTGCTCCAGCCGAACTTCCCATCTGCCTGAAACTATTTGACATATCTTCTGACTTGCTCATACTTACTCTCCTGCTCCTACGACCTCAGAGCAACATACTGAACAGGAGAGTGGCTCTACTCTTGTGGATGTGCTGAAAGCAGTCACGGAAACCCGTTCTATCCTTACCGGGAAAAATGATGCTCTACAGTTGGACTTTAGCCTCCTTAGAACTGATGTACAGGCCTTATGGGAACATACTATGGGCACAGAGTCCCCCACTTCTGACTTAGAAGATACAGTGACTACCTTTAGGACCCAATTGCAGGCATTAGACAACGCTTCAGCTGCCCAACAGAGAAAGATTGACGATATGGAAAACCGTTTGAGGGTTGCAATGTTTGCTTGGTGGGTCTACCTGAGGGGGCAGAAGGTCCTGATTCCTGCTCAGTCCTGGAGGATCGCTCTAAACCTACCTTTGGAGCAGATTCCTTTTCTCCACTTCTGCAAGAGGAGCATGCCCACAGAATTCCTTGCAGAGACCCGCCACCTAGCTAAACTGCTAAACTATAGGGACCATGACAAACTCTTGGAACTTCATTGTCACATTCTAGTGGGGCGCCAGGAAGTCAAGGTTTTCCCTCATTTTTCTCTGGATGTGCAGAAGAGGAGTCAGAAGTTTGCTGAGGGCCAAAAACCTTAAATATGCTATGCTGTACCCTGCCAAGCTTTGGGTTTTCATGGACAACTGCTCACACTTCTTTGAAATGCCTGAAGAAGTTATTTCCTGGCTGGTGCGTACTTGGTCCTGTGATGTCCAGGCACCTTAGTTTCTTATTATACTGTATGCTTTGCTTGACGTTCCTCGGGCTACCCCCTCCACTGGATTTTATTCCCGGAGGATTCTGCTAGTGTACTGACGACGATGTCAGGTGCTTTTCTAGGGGCTGCACAAGGGATGCTGTGTATTTCTATTCTTTTTCAGTCTTCAATTATCTTATGTTTTTTAAATTCTGTTTTAATGGTTATAATTGGAATGCCGCCGCTAATCTATAGGGGAGTTACTTCTGTTTCCTTTCCTTTTCTTGCAGTGGGGGTGTTTTCATATTCCTATTTAATCCTCTTCCAGTTTGTGTGAGGTGAGGTGTTCTTCTGTTCCCCTGTGAGAGTTCAACATTCTGGTCATGGGCAGTGATGGTCAGTTCGCAGTGTTTGCCAGCCGCCGGGGGCCTTCGGGCTGTTCTCGGAACTGCCTGCTCCCGGTGACTGCATTTGATTTCAGACCGGCTCCCGGCACAGGCATAGGTAAGGGCTTACCTGTGCATCGCCGGACGGGTGAGTCTACCTTACTAAAGATGGCAGCCCGCATGTGTTTGCTGGCGAACACTGCGAACTGACCATCACTGGTTATGGGACATAAACCTCACTCAGATTGGGTGGGATGGGCGAGGTGGAATTGGGTTGTAAACTTATAAAATATTCTAAGGTACTTGTTTTATTTGTTCTTTGTTTCATTATTTTGTCTCTTTTTTCCTATCGTGACCATCCTTCTCAGGCCTGTGGGTGTGGCAGTATTCTCTCTTCCAAATGGCTGATTTACAATTCAAACTAATATTGTGGAATATATTGATCCAGGGAGTTATTCTGATTGCCTGAGTGGAGTTGTGAAGGAATTTTTTCCCTTAAAAAACCTCTTGGTGTTTTTGTCTTCCTCTGGATCAACTTGCAGGATAACTTACAGGATTTTAACTTGCTGTCCCTGAAGAAAGCGTTTATTTCTTCTGCCTTGTAAAAGGAACATGAATTATTAATATTTTTGGTTAATATTAATAATTAATATTAATAAATAGATGTAAAATCATCTATCGTTGACTCCGCCTATTTATTCCTTTATTCTACCCTGTTGCTTTACCTCTTTCCTGAACTACGTGCGTTGGATTGCGGCGGCGACAAAAGACTATAAACTGTATTATAACAATAAAGTATTTATTAAACCAATAACACGTTTATAGTCAATTATTTACGCTATATCTATATATACAGTGGATACAAAAAGTCTACACACCCCTGTTAAAATGTCAGGCTTCTGAGCTGTAAAAAAATGAGACAAAGATAAATCATTTCAGAACTTTTTCCACCTTTAATGTGACCTATAAACTGTACAACTCAATTGCAAAACAAACTGAAAACTAAAATAATGTGGTTGCATAAGTGTGCACACCCTCTTGTAACTGGGGATGTAGCTGTGTTCAGAACTAAGCAATCACATTCAAAATCATGTTAAATAGAAGTCAGCATACACCTGCCATCATTTAAAGTGCATTTGATTAACCCCAAATAAAGTTCAGCTGCTCTAGTTGGTCTTTCCTGAAATTTTCTTAGTCGCATCCCACAGCAAAAGCCATGGTCCACAGAGAGCTTCCAAAGCATCAGAGGGATCTCATTGTTAAGAGGTATCAGTCAGGAGAAGGGTCCAAAATAATTTCCAAGGCATTAGATATACCATTGAACACAGTGAAGACAGTCATCATCAACTGGAGGAAATATGGCACAACAGTGACATTACCAAGAACAGGACATCCCTCCAAAATTGATGAAAAGACGAGAAGAAAACTGATCTGGGAGGCTACCAAGAGGCCTACAGCAACATTAAAGGAGCTGCAGGAATATCTGGCAAGTTCTGGCTGTGTGGTACATGTGACAACAATCTCCTGTATTCTTCATATGTCTGGGCTATGGGGTAGAGTGGCAAGACGAAAGCCTTTTCTTACGAACAAAAACATCTAAGCCAGGCTACATTTTGCAAAAACACATCTGAAGTCTCCCAAAAGCATGTGGGAAAAGGTGTTATGGTCTGATGAAACCAAGGTTGAACATTTTGGCCATAATTCCAAAAGATATGTTTGGCGCAAAAACAACACTGCACATCACCAAAAGAACACCATGCCCACAGTGAAGCATGGTGGTGGCAGCATCATGCCAAGGGGCTGTTTTTCTTCAGCTGGGACTGGGGCCTTAGTTAAGCTAGAGGGAATTATGAACAGTTCCAAATACCAGTCAATATTGGCACAAAACCTTCAGGCTTCTGCTAGAAAGCTGAACATGAAGAGGAACTTCATCTTTCAGCATGACAGCGACCCAAAGCATAAATCCAAATCAACAAAGGAATGGCTTCACCAGAAGAAGATTAAAGTTTTGGAATGGCCCAGCCAGAGCCCAGACCTGAATCCGATTGAAAATCTGTGGGGTGATCTGAAGAGGGCTGTGCACAGGAGATGCCCTCGCAATCTGACAGATTTGGATGTTTTTGCAAAGAAGAGTGGGCAAATCTTGCCAAGTCAAAATGTGCCATGCTGATAGACTCATACCCAAATAGACTGAGTGCTGTAATAAAATCAAAAGGTGCTTCAACAAAGTATTAGTTTAAAGATGTGCACACTTATGCAACCATGTTATTTTATTTTTATATTTTTTCTTCCCTCCACCTAAAAGATTTCAGTTTGTTTTCCAATTGAGTTGTACAGTTTACAGGTCACATTAAAGGTGGAAAAAGTTCTGAAATGATTTATCTTTGTCTCATTTTTTTACATCACAGAAACCTGACATTTCAACAGGGGTGTGTAGACTTTTTATATCCACTGTATATCAATGGTTATATAAATATATATACATATAGACGCACACGGTACAACACTAAAAGCACTCTAATAACTGCACACCTATCTACGCTAACATCACACAATCCCAACTACAATTCCACCCCACACATCCACATAACCACAGCACCCTCCCAAATCTAATTATACACTCACACACACACATACTAGCTGCACCCTCCCAGAGCTAACTACACGCTGTACCTACAGGGCAGAAAGGGTTAAATACAATCCAGGCAATGCAAAGGTTAATGCAGGAGTTAAAGAGATATGGTGTTGGTAGAGGGATTGTCAGGGTAATATGTCAGGGCAGGGGTATATAGGGAAATGGTTAATTGGCAGTGGGATTTAGGGAATGATAGGGTTAGAGCAATACATGGGTACAGGGGTTCATGATACTCAGCCAATGTTCATAGTCTCTGTTTCTGGAGGGGCTGCTCGGCTCAACTAATGTCCACTCTTCCATGTGTGAAGTCGTTAGCCCGAGAGAGAAAGAGCGAGCCTTTGTCCTGGCTTGGGCTAATATAAGCCCATAGCAGCCAACCTCCTACCTCCTCAACCTAAGCTGCAGGGATATGACATCATCTTGAGCGTGTGGCGGAATACATGCACTCAGACTGTAACAGATAACTACCAATCGGCCCCCTGAGGTCAGCTCAGGATCTGTACAAAGATTCAAGGTGGGGGAGAGCATAATAACCACGCTGATATATATATACACTGCTCAAAAAAATAAAGGGAACACAAAAATAACACATCCTAGATCTGAATTAATTAAATATTCTTCTGAAATACTTTGTTCTTTACATAGTTGAATGTGCTGACAACAAAATCACACAAAAATAAAAAAAATGGAAATCTAATTTTTTAACCCTTGTAGGTCTGGATTTGGAGTCACACTCAAAATGAAAGTGGAAAAACACACTACAGGATGATCCAACTTTGATGTAATGTCCTTAAAACAAGTCAAAATGAGGCTCAGTAGTGTGTGTGGCCTCCACGTGCCTGTATGACCTCCATACAACGCCTGTGCATGCTCCTGATGAGGTGGCGGACGGTCTCCTGAGGGATCTCCTCCCAGACCTGGACTAAAGCATCTGCCAACTCCTGGACAGTCTGTGGTGCAACGTGACGTGGGTGGATAGAGCGAGACATGATGTCCCAGATGTGCTCAATTGGATTCAGGTCTGGGGAACGGGCGGGCCAGTCCATAGCATCAATGCCTTCGTCTTGCAGGAACTGCTGACACACTCCAGCCACATGAGGTCTAGCATTGTCTTGCATTAGGAGGAACCCAGGGCCAACCGCACCAGCATATGGTCTCACAAGGGGTCTGAGGATCTCATCTCGGTACCTAATGGCAGTCAGGCTACCTCTGGCGAGCACATGGAGGGCTGTGCGGCCCTCCAAAGAAATGCCACCCCACACCATTACTGACCCAATGCCAAACCGGTCATGCTGGAGGATGTTGCAGGCAGCAGAACGTTCTCCACGGCGTCTCCAGACTCTGTCACATCTGTCACATGTGCTCAGTGTGAACCTGCTTTCATCTGTGAAGAGCACAGGGCGCCAGTGGCGAATTTGCCAATCTTGGTGTTCTCTGGCAAATGCCAAACGTCCTGCACGGTGTTGGGCTGTAAGCACAACCCCCACCTGTGGACGTCGGGCCCTCATATCACCCTCATGGAGTCTGTTTCTGACCGTTTGAGCAGACACATGCACATTTGTGGCCTGCTGGAGGTCATTTTGCAGGCCTCTGGCAGTGCTCCTCCTGTTCCTCCTTGTACAAAGGCGGAGGTAGCGGTCCTGCTGCTGGGTTGTTGCCCTCCTATGGCCTCCTCCACGTCTCCTGATGTACTGGCCTGTCTCCTGGTAGCGCCTCCATGCTCTGGACACTACGCTGACAGACACAGCAAACCTTCTTGCCACAGCTCGCATTGATGTGCCATCCTGGATAAGCTGCACTACTTGACCACTTGTGTGGGTTGTAGACTCCGTCTCATGCTACCACTAGAGTGAAAGCACCGCCAGCATTCAAAAGTGACCAAAACATCAGCCAGGAAGCATAGGAACTGAAAAGTGGTCTGTGCTCACCACCTGCAGAACCATTCCTTTATTGGGGGTGTCTTGCTAATTGCCTATAATTTCCACCTGTTGTCTATCCCAGTTGCACAACAGCATGTGAAATTGATTATCACTCAGTGTTGCTTCCTAAGTGGACAGTTTGATTTCACAGAAGTGTGATTGACTTGGAGTTACATTGTGTTGTTTAAGTGTTCCCTTTATTTTTTTGAGCAGTGTATTATGTAGCAAAAACATATAAAAAAAAATATAAAAAAAAAGGTATAAAAAAATATAATAAAATACAAAATAAAGAAGAAAAAAAGGAAAATGGGCAAAATAAGAGTCCGTGTTCCCCGGGGTCTTAGAGCTAATGACTGGCTTCAGTGGTGAAATGCTGCTCGTGGCCACATAGCCGCGGAAGCCAGTCATTGGTTGGAGCAGAGCATGTGACCACAGCCAGCCAGATGTACTGGCGCGGAGGACCAGAGCGGCAGGGAGCAGGTAAGTATCAATCTTCTGTTTCAGGGCTTTGCTGCAGGCACTTGTTAAAAAAATATTTTTTTATCGGGAAATCCCTTTAAGCCCCTATTGCACTGCATGATATTCGGCCAATCACTGGGAACAAGTGCTCATAGAAACGCGTGTTCCTCATTCACTTTGCGTCGGCTTGTGTAATAGGCCGATGTAAACGAGCGCTGATCCATTTTTTGTGGCCCCTTGAAATAGATAATACGGCCCTCAGAGCAGAAAAGGTTGTGCACCCCTGCTATAAAGCATACAATACAGCACATAAAGACAATGCACGTAGTGCTGGCGGCAGGTTCTGTGTGCATCCTAAACCCCGACACCATGTGTATTGTCTTTATATGCTGTACATTTTATGCTTTATAGATTTTCAGTGCCCCTGCTATGTTGTCACTTCACTGTCTGGGCACATGTGAGTTTCCCCATTTGGAATTAGGACGCACATTGTTATGTAGGGATGGATTTGGATCTCTCATAGGATCTTTATTGTATACAGTATTTTAACTTTGTGGTGTCTAATAAAGGTTCTTATACATTTTATATACTTGATGTGTCGTCTGCTTTTATAGTCCTTCCTGTGTTTTTCTGACAACTCCCAATGGAGTCACTGCTCTGAGAGTCCCATGGGTATTTCCATAAATGGGGATCCCACAAGATACAATGGTCTCAGGATACAATTTTTTTTATGGTCTGTTCTGGGTCATCGTAAATTGAGACTAGACTCAACAAACAATGCCTCAGGCTCAGATCCAACCAGTCAATATGGACATTTTATTGGTAAAACTGGTTGTCTAGTCTCCCCTCTACGTTATTAGGTGTTCTGTACTGCCCCCTGTCTGTGCCAAGGTGCACTGCTCCTTTAGACACCAGGTGAGAAGCGGCTTAATTTTATTTTCCGGTACATGTACATACAATACAAGACCCTGAAGAAGCTCCTGTCCTCACTATAAAAAGTGATTTACAGCTTCCAACATCTATTCTCGTCTGTTTTATGGAGGGACTTACTTTATATATCTTGGTTATATGCCTATTCTTCTTAAAATGTCCCTTTTTCTTATTTTGGGATTACATTTTTGGACTTTGGAAATAATTACTGGTTTCCTATAGAGTTATGGACTCAAGGTACAATGGTTTCAACACACAATGGTCATCCCAGAACCAATTAATATTGTTACTTGAGGGACCACTGTATAGAGTTATCCCTGGGGGTATCCTCAAACACTGTTGGGGTACAGCCACACAGTTTTTTTGGACAACATTTTGAGGCAGACCTGCCTGCAGGATTTTTTGCCAAAGTCAGAAGTGGATTTGAAAGAAATAAGAAAGGACTCTCATTCATCACAGTGAAGCCTGTGGCTCAGCTTCTAAGGTTTCTGCTACTCATACAGAAGGTCCTGACTTTAAGACCTGGCAGTGACAAATTGGATAAAAGGGGAATACAAATTTTAAATACGCCGGGGTGTTCTCAAGCACTATTATAATGCAAAAGGCCATAGCTATATGGGGAAATCTCTTTTACATTAACCCCTTCCAGAACCTAAAACATGTACAGACTTTATACATGGCGCCCGCTCAGAAGCTGAGCCGCTGGATGGCAGCTGCTTTACATAGCAGACACCCAGAGGCATTGTTTTCCATCTGCAATAACGCAGACCACGGACATTTAACCCCTCACATACTGTGGTCAATTGCAAACACATCATCTGAGACATCTTTCTCCTGGAGCCATTCGCTTCCAGGGCCCAAATGTATCCCCCATGCCGAGATTGAGGGAGCCATACAGTTGCTGTGCCAGTGCTGGGCCTTTGGAAAACTCTAAGGCCTGTCTGTGGCAGGGCTTTACAGGAACACAGTAAATCTCCTATATGCTGCAATGATAGTTTTAAAACATTAAAAATGAAAGAAAACAATAAAAAAAACAAAGATCATTGTCATTCTTGTGCATAAAATGCCCTTACTATTAAATATAAACTATTTGAGTGAAGATTAAATATTAATATGTCAACATAAGTTATAAAACAATTACATGGAGCGTCGTTACTTTTCCCCATATCACATTTCCCAATTTGCATGTTAGGGAGATCCAGGATAATATCAACCAAACAATAAAACGAATTAGCTTGAAGAAAGATTAATAAATTGATATTCATATGTCTGCTCTTCCAAGTGACGTTTCTTATGTAAAAGAAGATTTGTTTTACTTGAGAAGCATTTCTCACATTCTGAACAGGAATATGGCTTCTCTCCTCTGTGACTTCTTTCATGTGTAATACGATGTGACAGTTGTGTAAAACACTTCCCACATTCTGAACATGAATATGGCTTCTCTCCTGTGTGAAATCTCTGATGTGTTACAAGAGATGATTTCCGTGTAAAACATTTCCCACATTCTGAACACGAATATGGCTTCTCTCCTGTGTGAAATCTCTGATGTGTTACAAGAGATGATTTCCGTGTAAAACATTTCCCACATTCTGAACATGAATATGGCTTCTCTCCTGTGTGACTTCTCTCATGTCTAACAAGATGTGATTTTTGTGTAAAACATTTCCCACATTGTGAACATAAATATGGCTTCTTTCCTGTGCGACTTCTCTCATGTAAAACAAGGTTTGATTTCATCATAAATCCCTTCCGGCATTCTAAACATGAATACAGCTTCTCTCCTGTGTGAATTCTCTCATGTATAACAAGATGTGATTTATATGTTAAGCACTTCCCACATTCTGAACAGGAGTTTGGCTTCTCCTCTGTGCAAATTCTTCTGTGTGTAGGAAGTCTTGATTGTTTTTTGAACTGTTTACCACACTGAAATCTTTCATCCCCTTTCTGAGCTGTACATGTGGTAATCTGTGATTGGTCAGGAGAAGGTTCTTCATAATTAGGGGGAGTATATGACTGATCTGTACTGTGTAGTCCTTGATGTACATTAAGGGTAATGTGGTTTTCTCCAGAACAGTGCTGCATGATATCTTCATCTTCCACTTTATAATTCAGTGATAAGATGAAGTTTCCCTCAGAATTCCTAATTGGATTTTCTGTTAAGATAAAAAATAAAATGTGTGATTTTTTTTTTCCAAACTGCAGAGCAGACAATCCTATATTAGACTAAAAGTGGATCCAGGAGGAAGGAGAAGTATGATAGTATATTGACTCTGAATTCACTCCTGGCTTTGGCTAAAAAAAAACTGTATGCTTGATTCCAGCCTTATAAAGCATTCAATAATTTCCTGACAAAGATTAGAATTCTGATTAACGCCTCAAACACTAAAAAAATTAAAAAATCCTGAATACACCTGCCAACCAGCATTGTACTTTGTCAACACATTTTGCCTTTGAACACCAAACGGACATCATTTTAACACAAGTTCACTTAAAATGATCAATTATCACATTCCTCAGGACTTGGTAAATTTTTGTTTTTGCATTTCCATTTTTTCCTTTTTAAACTTTCAAAAGCCACAACTATTTAGTGAGAGATCCTCCTTCTTCCAGCAGCAGTCACTGTGTAATTACAGCTTCTAATTCTATCTGCTGCTTTATTTTACTACAGCTTGTCCTGAACATGTGTGAGATAGCAGCAGCAGCAGGGGAGGAGGTGCACTGAAAGGAGCTTGTCACCTGAGCTACAGGTGGGCCGAGAAGAAGTTTAGTTCATGAATACTACACTTATAAACACTCTCACTCTCTAGCTGGAGTCATAAAATGCTCCATTCAGACACAGAATTTCAAAGTAAGTACAAAGGCCTCATCAGGTCTACACCATACATTTACTACATGCAGTTTGTATTGCGAAAGCTAATGAGATCCTGCTTTAAGGGGTTGTGCAGCCAGTACATATTGATGACCTACCCTCAGGATAGACCATCAACATATGATTGTGGGAGTTCAACTTCCGGCACCCCTATGATCAGCTGAAGAGGTGGCGGTGCTTCCTCTTCAAGATTACACTGCACATCGTCTCGCTTGCAGTGGCGGCAGAGTGTATTTACAAGTGCTCAGACCCGACCGATCAGATATTATGGATGTGAAACTTTATTAATATAAATACAAGAAATTTATATAGATCGCCAATTTGCCATTTTGTTTTTAGTATTTGTTGATTTTTTTGTTTCATAACAATTGGTCAATATATCAGTGACTTCTACGTAACTACAATATATAAGAGGGTTTTAAGTGTGACTACTAGGGCCCAGTATTGACTCACTATCAGGACTGGTTCTATGATAGATTATTAGGATTGGTTATATACATTAATAAACGCAAAAACGCTAAATACAATATCACCCACATGTATACATTAATGTTAGATCAAAAGTAAACATTTGTGATTTTTAAATTATACGACATTTATACGTTTGATTACTAAGATACAGTCACTTGGCATTAAATGACAGGTATCTGGACAGATGGACAGGCTGGATTGCTGGATTGACAGGTGTCTAGATGGACAGACAGGCTAGAGTGACAGAATGTTACAGATCAGCAACTGTAGAACCACTGTCGCAACCAACTGGTTTGTCTTTGGGCTAAACCCTAATGGCATTATTCCAGCGATCCACTGGTATTCACACTTTAACCCCTGTACAGGGATCTGGACTTCGCTGCAGGGGAGTAACCAGACAGCTACCTACTGGAATAGTCCTGGTTTGGTTGGCAGCTTACCGGGAACACTAGTGCAAACACTGGAAGCTCTAAAACCATAGGTATATGTGGAAAGGCACTTAGACAGATGAACTGGGTAAACAGGAATTGAATCTGAAACTGGGAGGTGCAGGAATGCACAGGTGGAGCAGGTAAACACTGGAGAACACAGGTGGACGATAATCTATCTCAATAGTAGCTTGTCTCTGATTGTTTCCCTGACAGAGGTGACACAATCAGAGGCGTAAAATACATTTACATCTGCCCTAAACTGCGGCCCTGAATTGTGATTGGTCCATCTGCACTATTGGACCTATCACAGCGATCGCTGACCAGGGAACGCTGATTGATTTCCGGCAGGCATCACTATTTGTCTAGCTGTCACAGCTCATTGCTCATTGAACTGTCATGGCATCTTCTGGTGCGGTGAGAATTTAACCGCATCCCCTACATGTATGTCAGGAGGCAGCAACACACGACATTCCCTGATGTACAAGAATGTTAGAATGCAGGAAGGGGTTACTGTGGTTATAGAAAGGGTTAAGACTGATAAAAATCTTAAATTACCGTAAATTGTTTTTCCAGGAATCCAACATGATAGCACCACAGGAGGTTGTCCTTAAGATCTCTGTAGGGGCCGGAAGCGAGAGAGATTAAAAGGCTCCTACTCGCTTCCCTCTCCAGTGTTTTTCCGAATTACTACACCAGATAGATGAAACTTATTTATTATGAATTCACAAAGTTTACATCACACTGTTATTCTTCAGATTATAGGGAGGCTAATAGGGGGGCTGTCATGTTGGACTCCTGGAAAACAAATTACCGGTAAGACTAATTTAAGATTTCCAGGACATCCCCTTTAACAGTTCCAAATTAATTAATATGTTAGGTGGGGACTACTGCTTGTAAGACTTTTCGTCCAAAAGCCATATTTTGGTTGGTAAGTCCAGTCTATAATGTTTACAGAAAGTGCTATAGCTTTGCAAATTAAGTTGATTGTGGCACATGCCGTCATGGCTCTGGTCAAATGAGCTTTAACGAATAGTGGACAGTCTTTATTTTGAAAGTCCATATGCTCCCTTGATGGTTTCTTTAATCCATCTAGTTAGTTTCTGTCTCGTGACTCTTCTACCCTTATTTTTGCCTCCACAAAGAGGTTTGGATCCTGTCTCCAGGATTCTGTAGACTAAAGGTATTTTAATACCATTCTTTTGACATCCAAACAATGGAATCGCTTCTCTTGAGGATTTCTAGGAGAATCACAAAAAGAGGGCAATATTATATTTTGTGGGTGATTGAGTCACACAACCCTATATGTAGGTGCACATCACTATGGCGAAATACATATACAAACGCAAAACACAAATGTAATAGCACTCTGCAACCAGCATTCTTCCCTGCCTCTATGCTGGATGAGGCATTGGTGTACATTTTGGCCAAAGCGTAATAAGCCACGTCAAGGTCACCTCTATGGAGTGGTCCCTAACACTAGTTCCTACCTGTTTATGGGCCATGACAGCCACACAAAGTCCAGGGAATGCAGGTGCAGCATGCACGCCAAGCACACTCTGCCTTTAACCCCGTCCGGTGCCATTACAGCTTTCATCGGATCCAGGGATGCAAGTACCAACATGCATGCTGAGCCCACTATATACTTCTCCTGGAGCCAAATGGCTACTGGTAGGCGCCATATAAGCAGACTCAGTTTTATACTAATGCTGGTTGCAGAGTGCTATTACATTTGGGTTTTGCAATATTATATTTTGTTCTTTGTGAAAATTGGAGACCACTTCTGGTAGAAAAGCTGGATCTAGCTTCAAGATTATCCTATCATCTAGGTAGGGTTCTTTTATAACTAAGGCCTTGATCACCCCTATCCTGCGATCTTAAGTAATGGCAACTAGAAAGGCGGTTTTCAGAGATAAATATTTTAGTGGAATATTCTTTAAAGGCTCGAAAGGTGAATTACATAGGGAGTTCAGAACCAAGGTAAGATCCTAGGCTGGTATTGTCTGTTTTACAGTTGGTCTTAATCTGGACACAGCCATTATAAAACTCTTGATCCACCTATGTTCCCAAATAGGGAGATAATGCAGAAATCTGTACTTTTAAAGTACTAGGCCTTAACCCTAAATCAAACCCCTTCTGTAGAAACTCTAGAATCTGAGCTACAGAAGGAGAAGTACAATCAGGGTGATTAGATGTAAAATAGGAACCATCTTATTATATATGGCTTAAGTAACAGGTTTTCGACTATTCTGTAAGGTGGAAATCATTTTGTCTGAAAGGCCTTGCCTTCTTAACATCTTTCTTTCAGGATCCAGGCCATCAAATTCAATTTCCCAATAGCTAGGTGTTTTAGAGGTCCCTGGAGAAGAAGATCCTGTCTCTTGCGAAGGGTTATTGGTTCTCCCAGAGACATTGACCTGAGAAGTGGATACCAACTCCTCTTCGGTCAGGCTGGAGTGATTAGCAGAATTTTTGTGCCCTCGACAATCTTTCTTAGTACTGCTGGAATAAGAGGGATGGGGGGGAAAAGCATAGGGTAAATCCATGTTCCATTCCAGGAACGAGTAAAAATATGTTGTTTGAATATGTAGTTTGAGTAGCTGTGGATGGCCCCACTTGAGACGCAATTCCAGAAATACTTCTCTGTTTAACATCCACTCCCCTGGATCAAATGTTTTCCTGCTTAGGAAGTCTGCTGTGACGTTGCCTGTACTTTTCAGGTATGGTGCTGAGATTGACTGTACATTGATCTGGGCCCAACAGAATATCTGATACACAATCTCCTGGAGGAGAGGACTCTTTGTTCCTCCCTGATGTTTGAGGTAACAAACTGTGGTCACGTTGTCTGATAGGACTTTTAGGTGTTTCCTTCTCAGCAGATCTGCTCTTAACTCTTTTGTGTTAGAAGATGCCTCTCTTTCCTGAGGAGACCATTCCCCTGAAAAAAATGGTTCTCTACTTGGGATCCCCAGCCTAGTTTGCTGGCATCGGTGTTTAATACCATGTAAAGGGTTGCATACCACAGAACACCTCTCTGTAAGTTGTCTGGATCCATCCACCAAACTAGAGAATTCTTCACCCTTGTTGGTAGAATAATTTTCTTGTTTAAAAAGCTTTTGTTTCTGTCCCATATGGATGACAATAATCTTTTTAGGTCTTAAATGAAATTGAGCCCAAGGAACCATAGGTAGCTTATGCATGATGTCATTATACCCAATATCTGCATAGCTTCTCTCAAGGTGCAATTTTTCTTCTTCCTGAAAAGAGATATTTTTGATATGAATGTCTGCTGTTTGGGAACAGGAAGGAAAGATTTTCGACTTCCTGAATCCAGAAGAGTTCCTAGAAAAATCTTCCTGGCATCTATCTGTAGGTCTGATTTTTTGAAGTTGATAATCCAGCCCAGTCTTGTTAACATCTGCAGGGTTATCTGAAGGTGATTCCGCTGTTAGCAGAAAATCGTCCAGATACGGTACAATAATTATCTTGCACAGTCCTTAGATATGCAATTATCTCCACTACCCGTTTTGTGAAGACTCGAGATGCCGAAGATATTTTGATTGATGGTCACTGGAATTGATAGTGATATATCTCTCCATCTATCTTTCTGGCAAGCCTCAGGAATTTTTGGCAGTCTGGATGTGTTGGAATATGGTAATATGCATCCATTAAATCTATTGTGCACATGAATGCCCCTGGAAAAATGAGTGGAGTTGCTGACCGAATTGATTCCATCTTGAACCTGTAATAACTGATCCATTTTTTGGATACTTTAAGTTTATGATTTCTTTACAAGGACAAGCTTTGAGTAGTGACTTCTGAACTGCTGTCGACGGGGAACCGGGATAATGGCTTCCAGTTTGCATAGTTTCTGTACATCTTCCAGGAGCTGGGATTGCAGGAACTTTGATTGAAGGCTGGTTATCTGAAATTTTTGTGGGGAAGGAGACCTGAAATCCAGCTTGTAACCCTCCTTGTATGTAATACCCAGGGATTCTGTGTGATCGACATCCACTCCCTCCACTGCTCTGGCGTCATTGTTTTCCCGAATTACTGGCATTATTTGGGTTGAAAAGGAACCCTCTTCCTCTCTATACTTTGGGGTAGCTCCATCTATTGTATTTTCCTTTCCCTCTGATATATTCTGGAATTGTCTGGCCGGCATCCAAAAGGTCTGGATTTTTCTAGGTTTTTCTTCAGGGAACCCCTTCTTTTTAATCTACTGCTCTTTTCAAGATGGTATCTAACACAGGAGGAAACTAAAAAGGCCATTGAACATAATTTGTTCTTAGATGCAATATCACCAACCAGGTCTGTAGCCACAATGCTCTTCTGGATGTGTTGGTAAGAGTTCCATTTCTGGCTGCGAACCAGATGGATTCTGCCAAAGCATCTGCCATTAAAGCCATTGCTATCTTTAACAGAGGGAGAGACTCTAAAATTTCTTCTCTAGATGTTTTCAGTTTGAGATGATTTTCCAACTGATTCAACCATAACCCCATTTCTTTAGCCAGGTCCGGCTCCAGGTTCATGTGGACACTTGGGCAATAAATCTCAGTGGGCCCCCTTTTGGCATTTTCTTACATTTACATGTACCCCTGTGGCTCCCACACAGTATAATGACCACTAGTGGCCCTTCAAACAGTATAATGCCCCCCCCCAATGCTCCCACACACAGTATAATAACCCCCAGTGGTCCCTCACACAGTATAATGACCCCACATTGGCCCTCCATTCAGAATAATGACCCTCAGTTGCCCTCCATTCAAAATAATGACCCCCACACTGTGGGTTATACTGTATGGAGGGGGCACTGGGGTCATTATACTGTGTAAGAGGCCCTCACTAGCTAGAAATGAGAGTAAGCACGTGGGTTACCCACAATTATTATATAGTAATTACAGGGCAGCCCAGTAGTTTACCGCCAGCAGCATGTTACCCCTAGCTAGCGCTGGACATCAGAGAGGGGCGGGCACACCAGGCACTCAGCTGCTAGCTGATTGGAGGAGGTATTGCTGTTGAGTTCCTCCTCACTATCCTAACTCTCCCTCCTTCCGCCTGCTGTTGTTAGTGCTGAGCTTAGTGACAACTGAAATTATCAACATATAATGGCACTTGGGCGTTTTGGGATGCGATAGGCCACTCATTGACATTGGGCCTTGGGCTGCCGACCCAAAAGTGGCTGAAGTGGCTGCTATGTTTGTGATGATTAGAGCCAATGTGGATTCCTATGCTTTTTTTGTAACTCGTCAGTTTTCCGTTCCATAGGATCTTTCAATTGAGAGGAATCTTCAAACAGAATGGTGGTCTTCTTTGCCACCAAGGTTACTTGAACTTCTATTTTTTGGATTTGTTCCTATAATATAGTGTCGTCCGGATTAAACAATAAACAATTCTTAAAATCCTGTGGTGGGACCCGCACCTATAAGACAATGGGGGAATATCCTAGCGATATGCCCCCATGGTCTGAGATGAGAAAACCCCTTTAAATCCCATTATAAAGACTTTAGAAATATATAAAAATTCAAAGCCATTAAAATCTAAAAATATTTACCCCATATGGTGAACTAAAATAAATAAATAAAAGCACTCGATGCACTTATTTTTCTGTTCTGCAGGAACAGCCAGGATCAGAGAAGAATCTGATCAGAGATCGCCGTCAGCTGGATAAGGGGAACACTTCATGATGTGATGGGGACATCTCCAATCAAAGAGCAGAGCAGCAGCCGGTGATCAGATTCTCCTCCGGCCCTGAAGGCACCAAGGACAGAATCTGAAGTCACTTTCTCCATTCATGATTCCATACCTGTGGTGACATCTCCTGGAATGTCCTCCTCCTCCTCACTCTTACACGGGGGATCGCCCATCATCCTCTCTTCTTCATGCTCCACTTTAATATCAGTCAGATCTTCCCCCTGATTTGTCATCTGTAACAATTCAGGACAATACAGCAGACAGGTGGGAAATCTAACAGATCCACAGAAGAGACCCCCACAATCTATGACCCCTCTATGACTGCAGGACCCCCCTATATAGATGTGTATAGGGCTCAGCTCCATCTACCTGAGGGTTCTCTGGGACCTTCTCCTCTGGACAGTCCTGGGAATACAGTGGACGGGGACATCTCTCTGGGGGATTTCTCCTCCTGGATCCATCTGTAGAGACACAAGCACACAGTGACTGAATACATGGCCTCCTGTAGATCTGTCTATAGATCAGACTCTTCTCTCAGCTCCTTCACTTCTAGGTTTAGTTATCAGGGGGAAAGAATATTCTGCTCCTCACCACCTAGGCTGAGGTCCCAGCACCTAGCAGACCACAAGACCGGAGTAACCTCTGGTCTATGATAGTGAATAGCGGGTAGTGGACGACAGCTCCTTCTCCGCAATAGTACATGATGAGGATACAGTTATAAGTGTCAGGGCCCTGCAGCACCCTACCAAACAGGAAGGTGTCAAAGCATCGTCCTGACACAATGACACCCAGTTTATGAGGTAATTGTCTAGTGAGAACTCACAGTGAAGACTTTTATCAGTCAACGTACATGGAGGAAGAAACAACTACTCCCAGTCTCCTCTCCACCAGGCTCCAAGGTGTTAGAGAAAGCTCTACATCTATATCCCCTCCAAGGCTCGTTTCCCTGGGAAGACAATTCCTTTCTCCTAAGGAGCTTTTATGGTAAATGGAGGAAAAGGAAAAATATCTGATGACATTTACTGTATATTTTCTGTGAGCCCATGACAGCTCCATGAGAGAGACTGCCGCCCTGCTGGACAGGAACAGGAACTTCTGAGATCTCTGAAACTACCATTCTCCTCTGTAGGAAGATTCATTAGAAGGAGGAGGGGTTCATGGTTTTGCCACTCATGTCTCCCTTCTGCTCCCAGGCTCCAGCACTGAAAAGACCAACCATCATCCTTAAACCCAACTGTGATGGACAACAAGAAGCATCAGAAGCCTCCTAAAGCCATTACTGCCTCTCAACCCCCAACTTCACTGAATGCTCTGAAGCAGTCCTCGTCTCCTGCGCTCTTTACTTCACAGCTCCATGTTGGCAAGATGGCACCTGATTCAGATCTCCCTCCTGGTGCTGCGACTACCACAGGTTCCTTAGAGAGACAGACTGAGGAACCATTATCCCCCTCATCTCTTCCCACTGACATTTCCCCTCCAAGAGACCCCATGGATGTTCCTTACCGCTGCTGTCTTGAGCTTACAGCCAGATCGTCCCTCCTTCAGCAGCCCTATAGCTGTCAACAGGCACCCAGAGACAGACTGTTCGCTGCAGCCCAGGACAAGGTGTATGATCACCACATCACTCCTGATGGTCCTCAAGCTCTGCCTACTCGATCAAGAGACTGCTCAACGTCACTTTATTTCATACCCTGCAGAAATCTTGGTCATCTCCATGCTCCCATAATTCTAGTAAAGTGATCCCTAGAGACCCAGATCATACATCTTGGGTACAACAATCGAAATCTCTTCCAATGGGATTTTCAGTCCCTTATCTCAGAGGTCAGAGATATCTTCTGATCTGAAATCACTGAGGTCAGGGAAAATCTGAAAGCTATCACAGGCCGTACTGAACAACGATGACCATATTATTTTTTTAGCAATCAAATCAACAATAACTCAGATGCCCAAACTCAGGCCTTGTGTGAACTGAGAAGACACCAAGAGGACACAGATAACAGAGGCCATCGCTATAACTTAGTGGTTAGAGTTCTCCATGAACCAACTGAATCTAAAAATGTCCACGATACCCTTCAGGCTTCATTCAATCAAATCCTTGATTTACCACCTGATCCACCAGTCAGAATAGACCAAGCTCCAGGGTTGTGGCACCTCAGGGAAGAACCTGTCAAACTGAAGATATTGCAGAAGAAAGTATCAGAAGCAAATCACCTTCCTTATGCAGGATTAAATTCCAGGGAACTAAAGTTCAATTATTTCTGGATCTCTACCATTACTCGTCAACAAAGTAAATTCTTACGCCCCCGAGGGACATTTCGTTAGACAATAACATCACTTATCAACAAGGACTTCCCTTCAGTCTAAGTGTTCTAAGGAGTGTCATGCCACAATTTTCCAAACATCTGAAGATCTCCCTAAATTTTCAGCTATATTTCAAATTACTGTTCCCTCTCTTGTGGGAACAGCTTACTCCTCCACCACCACCATCTGCATGGACAACCCATCAGTCCTGCAGGAGCAGACCATCTCCTGCCATTCTCCTACTTGATCTTCTAGAGAGGTTCAGTCTGGATCCTGGATTCGGATGCTGTTGGAATCCTTCTCCCCTGATTGGCCGGTGACTGTGGATCTTTATGGATTATTAATACTTCATTGCTATTTCTCTGTTGCTGTTATGTCACAGTTTGGTTTATATTATATGGGGTCACACGTCCTCTGTGCCGGGCACAGCTCTGCTTCATTTCCTCTTTTGGTGCCGACCAGGGCCCCGCGGTCCCCCTGTTGTTTCTCTCTATAGCGGGTATAAGATTTGCTGATGTTTTGCTCCCATTTTCTATTATCTTTCTTCCTCCTTCCAAGCAGCCGGAGCTCAGGATATGGCCGGTGACCCGGTGTCTCTCCTCGGTGCGGTGTTATTTCATCTGTCATTTCCTCTGCTTTCCTCCTCAGCATGGGGGTTGAATACTTTCCCTCTTTTTGAGGCGACGTTCCGATCTTTACTGCCCATTTGGGGATTTCTACAATCATTACTGGAATTAGATTACATGTTTTATTCTCTTTTCTTCTTTTCTCTCCTTTTCGTCTCCATTAAATGGGTTGTCCAAGATTTTGGCACTGATAGCCTATCCTCAGGGTAGCTCATCAATATTAGATGGGTGAGAGTCCAAAGCCTGGCACCCCCACCGATCAGCTGTGTGAAGAGACTGTGGCACTCCGGTGAGCGCTGAGGCCTCTTCCTAGGACAAGCATGTCACATTTATTGGTGACATGGCCTAGGCAGAGCTCAATGTCCTGTGGATGAAGTGTAATACCAAACAGCTGATCAGCGGAGGTGTCGGGCCCCCACACATCAGATAATGATGACCTATATTGAACAGAGGTCATCAATATTAAACATGAAAACCCCTTTAAGGTGATATTAATCTCCCTTTCTCTGAAACTGCAGACAGACGGACGGCCCCCACTGCTCCTGTGATCTCAGATCTCCAGTGTCACCTTTTCCCCCCATTTATTCCTCCTTCTTCCTCCTGGTTTATGGAGAATAGATATCTCCACTAGTGGACAATACACTTATAATGCCCCCCAGGACTGGTTATGTTCCCAGTAACATTCTAACCCTTGGTTTCGGCTGGAGGAGGGGACTTCATGGTTTGGGGCCGTTTTGCTGCAGACATTTCTGTGACTGTCCGGCTCCTCTGAATGTGGCTGTAATAAGGGGGGATCCGACCTCCTCCAGTCACATGTTGCAGGTTGTATCTTCTCTGCACACACGTGTACACACTGCACATGACGGCTCTTACCTTGTGATATAAGAGGCTGGTGCTCCTCCATTACATGTCACTGCACACACGTGTATACACTGCACATGACGGCTCTTACCTTGTGATATAAGAGGCTGGTGCTCCTCCATTACATGTCACTGCACACACGTGTATACACTGCACATGACGGCTCTTACCTTGTGATATAAGAGGCTGGTGCTCCTCCATTACATGTCACTGCACACACGTGTATACACTGCACATGACGGGTCTTACCTTGTGATATAAGAGGCTGGTGCTCCTCCATTACATGTCACTGCACACACGTGTATACACTGCACATGACGGCTCTTACCTTGTGATATAAGAGGCTGGTGCTCCTCCATTACATGTCACTGCACACACGTGTATACACTGCACATGACGGCTCTTACCTTGTGATATAAGAGGCTGGTGCTCCTCCATTACATGTCACTGCACACACGTGTATACACTGCACATGACGGCTCTTACCTTGTGATATAGGAGGCTGGTGCTCCTCCATTACATGTCACTGCACACACGTGTATACACTGCACATGACGGCTCTTACCCTGTGATATAAGAGGTTGGTGCTCCTCCATTACATGTCACTGCACACACGTGTATACACTGCACATGACGGGTCTTACCCTGTGATACAAGAGGCTGGTGCTCCTCCATTACATGTCACTGCACACACGTGTATACACTGCACATGACGGGTCTTACCTTGTGATATAAGAGGCTGGTGCTCCTCCATTACATGTCACTGCACACACGTGTATACACTGCACATGACGGCTCTTACCTTGTGATATAAGAGGCTGGTGCTCCTCCATTACAGGTCACTGCACACACGTGTACACACTGCACATGACGGCTCTTACCTTGTGATATAAGAGGCTGGTGCTCCTCCATTACATGTCACTGCACACACGTGTATACACTGCACATGACGGCTCTTACCTTGTGATATAAGAGGCTGGTGCTCCTCCATTACATGTCACTGCACACACGTGTATACACTGCACATGACGGCTCTTACCTTGTGATATAAGAGGCTGGTGCTCCTCCATTACATGTCACTGCACACACGTGTATACACTGCACATGACGGGTCTTACCCTGTGATATAAGAGGCTGGTGCTCCTCCATTACATGTCACTGCACACACGTGTATACACTGCACATGACGGCTCTTACCCTGTGATATAAGAGGCTGGTGCTCCTCCATCATGGCCTCCTTGTACAGGTCCTTGTGTCCTTCTATATACTCCCACTCCTCCATGGAGAAATAGACAGTGACATCCTGACACCTTATAGGAACCTGACAACACAATGACACCGTCATCACCCAGACCCCTCCAGTGCTGTTACTGGAGAATTTCCCAGCATTCCCAGCAGTGTCACCTCTCCAGTCAACAGCTCCATCATCTTGTGGGTGAGTTCTAGGATCTTCTGCTCATGTATCAGGGGGTGAGGGGGAGGCTCTGTGATGGGGGGAGGGGTCCTGCTCCGCCCTCCTGACTCCTGGAGATGGATGATGGGAGTCACACAGTCCCCCGATGTCTTCTTCACTATTGTGTACTCCTGTGGATGGAGAGAGATACTTAGGGAATAAACCCTTCAGGGGCCATGTGCTCTCCTCCGGCCCTCTCCTCCTGGGTACAACGTGCCTACTTACCTTCTCATGGCTCCTACAACATGACTATTGGTCACTGGTCACATGACACATCACTCACCATACTGGGGTCTGATCTTCAGGTTCTCCGTCACTTGGAAGGTCTGGAGGCCGTTCTCCAGGACCCTGGACTCTTCCTATCACTTCCTATGATGGATTCTCCTTCCCGATGTCTGACTTGTTACAGAATACAATAAAGAGGAGAGAAATCTAGAAAAGTTTACCTCTCCGCTCAGCAGGGAGATGATCTCCAAGGTGAGGTCTAATATTCTTCTGCTGATCTCCTTCCTGTCCATCCTTGGTGGTTCATTCAGGAGAAGAGGAGAGAACTGGAGGAGATGGAGCTCAGCAATAAAGAGTTGGTGAAGGACCTGCGATGACGTCACTGTCATATGATCAGTGACTAACTGCTCCGCCCCCTGCACTGATCACATGACAGTGACGTCACCCCAGGTCCTTCAGCTCTTGCAGTGCAGCAGATACTGGGCAGGTCCTGGTCGGTAGTCAGGGCTCTTGTTCTCTCTGGTATCAGCCATTCCTCCAGCCTGCAGGTAAGATGAGCTGTGAGGAGACAGTGTGGTGGAGAGCTCAGACATGTCACCTCTGGAGATTCTTACTTATTTGTCCAGAGGTTGTCTGGGTAAATTTGAGAAGGTTTGGGGACCTTGGTTGAGGGTCTCTCCCACCGGCCTGGGACCTGTGGCTCCCTGATTTCTTTTCTCATAGAGGGTCTCGCTCCCTCCCCCTTCTCTTTCTCATTAGTCCAGGGTTTCTCAACTCCGGTCCTTGGGACCCACCTGCCGGTCATGTTTTCAGGATTTTCTTAGTATTGAGCAGGTGATATAATTAGTGTCCATGCATCAGTACTTACCACAGGTATTCATTCTGTAGGATATTCTTAAATCCTGTCCGGTAGGTGGGTCACGAGGACCAGAGTTGAGAAACCCTGCTTTAGTCGTTGCTCAGCCTTTCTATATGACTGTTGGTACTGATCTTATGGATGTAACCTTCTCTACCTGACATTGCCTTGGGTCCGGATACGCAGTATTTGGTTATTCTTTCTATGTTTGGGCTGAGGGGGAAAAAAAAGTTGAAGAAACCGTGGTTATACTACCTGTGACTGTATATTTGACATGTCTGTAATTTGTGCTCATCTTATGTACAGTATGTATTTCATACTTAACCACCTCAGCTCCCCTAGCTTATACCCCCCTAATGACCAGACCACTTTTTACACTTCTGACCTACACTACTTTCACTGTTTATTGCTCGGTCATGCAACTTACCACCCAAATGAATTGTCCCTCCTTTTCTTCTCACTAATAGAGCTTTCATTTGGTGGTATTTCATTGCTGCTGACATTTTTACTTTTTTTGTTATTAAAGGGGTTATCCGAGTTATGGGAAAAAAAATAAAACCTAACAAAATTAATCAGGATATACATATACATTAGTCAAGCTTGATTTTTGGAAAAAAAAAAAGATCTTTACACCTTTTCTAGGTTCTGTTATTGCTGTGTTTACATGCAGCAGTAACAACAATGACTCATCTCTCCCTCATGAATATTTGTGGGAGGGGTTGATCTGACCTTCTCCTCACCCTGCTCTGCACATACTGACCTTGCATAAACGTCAACATCTTATATCTCACACAGGCAAAAGATTATGGGGGAGATCTGTGGATGGCACTGTTTAGGGGAGGGGGGATCTGTGGATGGCACTGTAGGGGGATCTGTGGATGGCACTGCCATACACAGATCCCCCCTAAACAGTGCCATCCACAGATCTCCCCCCTAAACAGTGCCATCCACAGATCCCCCCTAAACAGTGCCATCATGATGATCATGGCACTGTTTAGGGGAGGGGGGATCAGTGGATGGCACTGTTTACGGGGGATCTGTAGATGGCACTGTTTATGGGGGAGATCTGCGGATGGCACTGTTTAGGGGGGATCTGTGTATGGCAGTGCCATCCACAGATCCCCCCCCTAAACAGTGCCATCCACAGATCCCCCCTAAACAGTGCCATCATGATGATCATGGCACTGTTTAGGGGAGGGGGGATCAGTGGATGGCACTGTTTATGGGGGAGATCTGTGGATGGCACTGTTTAGGGGAGGGGGGATCAGTGGATGGCACTGTTTATCGGGGAGATCTGTGGATGGCACTGTTTAGGGGAGGGGGGATCAGTGGATGGCACTGTTTACGGGGGATCTGTAGATGGCACTGTTTATGGGGGAGATCTGCGGATGGCACTGTTTAGGGGGGATCTGTGTATGGCAGTGCCATCCACAGATCCCCCTACAGTGCCATCCACAGATCCCCCCTCCCCTAAACAGTGCCATCATGATGATCATGGCACTGTTTAGGGGAGGGGGGATCTGTGGATGGCACTGTTTAGGGGGGAGATCTGTGTGGATGACACTGTTTAGGGGAGGGGGATCTGTGGTCTGTGGATGGCACTGTAGGGGGATCTGTGGATGGCACTGTAGGGGGATCTGTGGATGGCACTGTTTAGGGGGGAGATCTGTGTGGATGGCACTGTTTAGGGGAGGGGGGATCTGTGGATGGCACTGTAGGGGGATCTGTGGATGGCACTGTTTAGGGGGGAGATCTGTGTGGATGGCACTGTTTAGGGGAGGGGGGATCTGTGGATGGCACTGTAGGGGGATCTGTGGATGGCACTGCCTGCCATCCACAGACCCCCCTACAGTGCCATCCACAGATCCCCCTCCCCGACGCTCACAGCAGCAGTACTAATCGTTCACTTCATTTTTCTATGCAGAGCTATTTTATTATTATTTTGAAATCTATGAGTCTCTGACTCTTACTTTGGCTGAGCTCCGGTAACAACAGCAGGCAGTGCAGGCAGCGTTCATTCACTGACGTCACGCGCCTGCTCCGCCTAGTAGGAGGAGCAGGCGCGTGACGTCAGTGACAGTGAGTGAGCGCCGCCCCCCGAACTGCCTGCTCTGCTTTTACCGGAGTACAGAGCCAAGAATGCAAGTAAAGAGCTCACTACAGCGCCCTGTATATTCTAACCCCCAGGCAAGCGTCCCTGTCACCATGGGAACGCTTGGGGGTTAGAATATACCATCGGATTTGAGTTTTTTACGATCTCACTGAGCTCGAAAAACTCAGATCCGATGGTATATTCTAACCAGGCAAGCGTCCCCGTCACCATGGGAACGCCTGGGGGTTAGAATATTTTATACCATTGGATGGATCTTCTGACTGTTACTCTGCTTGGCCAGCTCGGGGCCACAACCAGTTCGGGGCCCCAAGCTATTGCTGGTTTTGCCTGGCCTGATGATCGCGCATATGCGATCACCTATTAGCCGAAGGGAGGAACTTTGAGGTAGCCGCGGCACAAGTGAGGATCGCGCATGCGCGATCAACTCACAGCCGCACGGACTGTAATCCAGAGAGGTGGGGGCGTGGCCAAGGCTGATGACGTTCCGTTTACATGGCTTAGTCACTCCGACAAGCAGAGAGCTCCATGTAAACGGAACGTCACAGCTGATGACGTGGGCGGTCACATGACTGTTTAGTGTAGCAGAGAACCGGCACAAGATAGGTACTGCAAGTTATTTAGGAAAACTAATGTATAGGGGAAATAAAGCCATAGAGAGAAATTAAGTTAACTCGGATAACCCCTTTAATCGAAATTGACCAAAATTTTTGCAAAAAAATGAAATTTTTCACTTTCGGTTGTAAAATTTTTCAAATAAAAATACATTTCTATATAAATTTTTCTATAAATTTATTGTTCTACATGTCTTTGATAAAAAAAAATGCAATAAGTGTATATTTATTGGTTTGGGTAAAAGTTATAGCGTTTACAAACTATAGTACAAAATGTGAATTTCCGCTTTTTGAAGCAGCTCTGACTTTCTGAGCACCTGTCATGTTTCCTGAGGTTCTACAATGGCCAGACAGTACAAACACCCCACAAATGACCCCATTTCGGAAAGTACACACCCTAAGGTATTCGCTGATGGGCATAGTGAGTTCATAGAAGTTTTTATTTTTTGTCACAAGTTAGCGGAAAATGATGATTTTTTATTTTTTATTTATTTATTTTTCTTCCAAAGTCTCATATTCCACTAACTTGTGACAAAAAATAAAAACTTCCATGAACTCACTATGCCCATCATGAAATACCTTGGGGTGTCTTCTATCCAAAATGGGGTTACTTGTGGGGTATTTATACTGCCCTGGCATTTTAGGGGGCCTAAAGCGTGAGAAGTCTGGAATCCAAATGCCTAAAAAATGACCTGTGAAATACTAAAGGTGCTCTTTAGAATTTGGGCCCCTTTGGGCACCTAGGCTGCAAAAAAGTGTCACACATATGGTATCTCCGTACTCAGAAGAAGTAGGGCAATGTGTTTTGGGGTGTATTTTTACATATACCCATGCTGGGTGAGAGAAATATCTCTCTAAAAGTCAACTTTTCCCATTTTTTTTATACAAAGTTGTCATTTTAGAGAGATATTTCTCTCACCCAGCATGGGTATATGTAAAAAGACACCCCAAAACACATTGCCCAACTTCTCCTGAGTACGGCGATACCACGTGTGACACTTTTTTGCAGCCTAGGTGCGCAAAGGGGCCCAAATTCGAAAGAGCACCTTTAGGATTTCACAGGGCATTTTTTACGCATTTGGATTCCAAATTACTTCTCACGCTTTAGGTCCCCTAAAATGCCAGGGCAGTATAAATACCCAACAAGTGACCCCATTTTGGAAAGAAGACACCCCAAGGTATTCCGCAGATCCGCAAAACACATACGGACGTCTGAATGGAGCCTTACAGGGGGGTGATAAATGACAGGGGGGTGATCAGGGAGTCTATATGGGGTGATCAGGGGTTAATAAGGGGTTAATAAGTGACAGGGGGGTGTAGTGTAGTGGTGTTTGGTGCTACTTTACAGAGCTGCCTGTGTCCTCTGGTGGTCGATCCAAGCAAAAGGGACCACCAGAGGACCAGGTAGCAGGTATATTAGACGCTGTTATCAAAACAGCGTCTAATATACCTTTTTGGGGTTAAAAAAATCGCATCTACAGCCTGCCAGCGAACGATCGCCGCTGGCAGGCTGCAGATCCACTCGTTTACCTCCAGTTCCTGTGAACGCGCGCCTGTGTCCAGGAGGAATAACAGGGCCGCCGCCAGGACGCAATCCTGCGTACGGCGGTCCTGAGCTGGTTAATTTCTTTGAATAAACATTTCTTTAAAAAAATAAAAAATATCCCAAACTCACTACTTTACAAAGAATATAGGATGGGAAAGAAGCAATCAGTACTTCATTATGTATGTAAAATAACCTTACAACACAGGACTAAGGGAAACAAGATTAGCATTAGAAATCAATGCATCTCTCCCCTAGACACTTCTTTTACACATCTTAACACAAATGAGTCAGCCAGATTTGCCGTACCCTTGTCCTAGAAATAGAGGTCATGGCTGTTTTACAGGCCTCAGAAGCTGAGGTATAAGGCTTTTTTTTTAAAGGAGTTATCCAACTCCTATAATGCCCACCAAAATGCCCAGACACCTCATATAGGTTATACTTACCTGCTCCCCAGCACCTGTGTCACTCTTGATCCCCGCACGGCTGCCACTGCATCTTCCTGTTGCATCGCTTGGCAGTAGATGGGGGAAGGGAGGGGGGCATTAGCAGCCAACAGCAGGCCGCGATGGGAACGAGCCTCCCTAGCATCGCAGGTGACGCTAAGGAGGCTCGTTCCCGGGGCATGCGGGCATCAGGAGCGACACGCTCCAGAGTGGTGTTACCATTCCTACATCCTGCTACTGTCTTTGATAACCTGACAATAATAACACTTTTTCACACTACATCCACAAAATGAAATCTATTTTATTGGGATAGACTAACAAAAAGTAGCAAGTATATATGAAGTGAAAAGACAATAATACGTAATAAAAGTGTGACCAATTGCCTTCAGAAGTCCACCTGTGTGTAATGTATTCTCAGTATAACTCCAGCTGTTCTTTGAAGCCTCGGAGGGTTGTTAACGAACATTAGTGATCAAACAGCATCACGAAAACTAAGGAACACACCAGACAGGTTAGGGATAAAGTTATGAAGAAGTGTTAAGCAGGGTTAGGTTATAAAAAAAATTCCCAAGCTGCGAAGATCTCAGGGAGCACTGCTCTATCCATCATCTGAAAATGGAAGTAGCAGGGCACAACTGCAAACCTTCCAAGACATGGCCGTCCATCTAAATCGACAGCCCAGGCAAGGAGAACACTAATTAGAAAAGCAGCCAATGGGCCCATGGTCACTGTGGAGGAACTGCAGAGATTCACAGCTCAGGTGGGAGAATCTGTCCACAGGACAACTATTAGTCATGTCTTCCACAAATCGACCTTTATGGAAGAGTGGCAAGAAGTCATTTTTGAAAGCAAGCCATTACAAGTCCTGTTTGCAGTTTGACACAAGCCATGTAAGAGACACCGCAAACAAGAAGGAAGAAGGTGCTTTGGTGAGATGAGACCAAAGTTTAACTTTTTAGCCTGAATACAAAACGCTATGTGACAGAAAACTAACCCTGAACATCACCCTGAACACACCATCCCCACCGTGAAACATGGTGGTGGCAGCATCATGCTGGGGGGAGGCTTTTCTTTAGCAGGGACAGGGAAGCTCGTCAGAGTTGATGGGAAGATGGATGGAGCTAAATACAAGGCAATCCTGGAGGAAAACCTGGTAGAGGCTGCAAAGACTTGAGACTGGGGCGGCAGTTCACCTTCCACCAGGACAACAACCCTCAACATCCAGCCAGATCTACAGTAGTATCATCGTTAGCGCTCCTAGCAGACTCGCGGCAGCGCGTAACGATATCTAATTTCCTTTGTTAACCCAAAGCGTGTAATAGATTTTAGAGAAAACTAAGGGTGCAATTTTGGTTAGTACACACCAGGTGGCACGTGAAACTACTGTGGATATTGGTATTTTGCTGTGTATTAATATCGCTATCCGGCTCCTGATACAGACCGTAGTCATCCCGACACTGTACAGGAGCCGGGCACTATAGGGGATGGCACCTGAACAGTCAATCATTAAATAAAATAAAAGAAATGGGTGAGCGGAACCACACAGACCTACAGTACATCGGGGTGGGGAGCCGCAGGTACGGTACTGTACCCTACTGCACCCGACTGTACTGTCCTGTACCCCACTGCACCCGACTGTACTGTCCTGTGCCCCACTGCATCTTCTACAGTGCATCAACACTTCAGCCAGTAAGCCAATAAAATAGTAACAGAGGACAGGAGGACAGTTCTCACAAAAACCTTTGTTCAATTCTATTTAATAAATATAAAATAATGGCAGCATACCGGTATGATAACTCATATGAAAATTTGCTCCATTCAATAAATATGGAAGATTCAGCCAATGATATGAGAGTTTCCACGGTCATGTGAACCAATCACCGTCAAGTTCCCACGCTATTAAGGTTAATTAGTTCTTTTTTGACGACCTGTCATAACCAATTAACCTTAATAGCGTGGGAACTTGACGGTGATTGGAGCAAATTTTATAATGAGTTATCATACCGGTATGCTGCCATTTTTTGATATTTATTAAATAGAATTGAACAAAGGTTTTTGTGAGAACGCCCCACTGACCTCCTGTCCATTAACTTTTCCTCTATTACTGCTTTATCGGCTCACTGGTTGACGTGATGATGTACTATACTGTACATTAGAAGAGGTATGGGATGGTTCTCCTCATCGATCCTGTTTTTTCATTCTTCATTTAGTTGTACTGTACTGTGGTTCAGACATGCAGGGCAACAAAAGCTGTTTTTTCAAACTACTGTACAGTCCCTGACAAAAGTCTTGTTGCTTCTCTATTTTGTAGAAACTCCTGCTATTAACCTGACTTTTAATTAATCAATTGGTGTTAGAAATAGCTCATATGAAAAGCTAAAGCCCTCCCAAATGATGTTTAATGCACTGAAATAAATTAGTTTCACTGAAAAAAGATTTATCATTTAATCAAGACAGAAAGGTCAAATTTTGGTAAGACAAAAGTTTTGTCGCCTATACAGAAATTGAACAACTTTACTGCAAATCCAAAAATATGTCAGCAAATTAAGTAGTGGTGCTGTGAGATCCAAATTTAATATCTTGTATGACTTCCATGAGCTCGAAGGACAGCATCCATGTGGTTTGGCAAGGATTCATACAATTTATTGATGAAGTCATCAGGAATAGCAAAGAAAACAGTCTTGCATGCCTCCCAGAGTTCATCAATATTCTTTGGTTTCGTCTTCCATGCTTCCTCTTTCATCCTACACCACATATGCTCAATGATGTTCATGTCTGGTGACTGGGCTGGCCAATTCTGGAGCATCTTGATCTTCTTCGCCTTAAGGAACTTTGATGTGGAGATGGAATTATGCAATGGAGCACCATCCTGCTGCAGAATTTGGCCTTTTTTATGGTTGGGAATATAAGAGGTAGCTAAGATTTCTTGGTATTTTAGACTATTGATGTTGCCTTCCACCCTGCAGATCCCTCGCACACCCCCATACTGGATGTAACCCCAGACCATGATTTTGCCTCCACCAAACTTCACTGTTTTCTGGGTAAATCTCTTGAGACCTAATTGATCCATTATTAGTCACAGGTGAAGCTCATATGACAAGGCGACAACACTTATGTCTTGGCAAAAATTGACTCATTGGGCTTTACCAAGCTGTGAATCTTAGAATACTTTTTGTCAGTTTCGTTTTGCACTGAAACATTATTACAAAAGCTGTTGGGATTAAAATGACCCATTTCTTGTAACAAAATCTTGATTAGAAATATATTTTAGCGGCACTTCAGGTCAATTTGTACACAAGCGACAAGACTTTTGTCAGGGACTGTACAGGCGTCTCGCTAATTTGTTGATTCTGAATGGTGACAAGCATAGTGCTGTAGACGGTACAGCATGCCGCACTATTATTGTGGGCTGCTGTTTGCAACAAAATTTATAATGGAAATATATACAGTATATATATATATATATATACACACACATATACAGTAGAGACCAAAAGTTTGGACACACCTCATTCAAAGAGTTTTCTTTATTTTCATGACTATGAAAATTGTATATTCACACTGAAGGCATCAAAACTATGAATTAAGGGCTCTTTCACACCTGCGTTATTGTCTTCCGGCATAGAGTTCCGTCGTCGGGGCTCTATGCCGGAAGAATCCTGATCAGGATTATCCTAATGCATTCTGAATGGAGAGTAATCCGTTCAGGATGCATCAGGATGTCTTCAGTTCCGGTACGGAACGTTTGTTGGCCGGAGAAAATACCGCAGCATGCTGCGCTTTTTGCTCCGGCCAAAAATCCGGAACACTTGCCGCAAGGCCGGATCCGGAATTAATGCCCATTGGAAGGCATTGATCCGGATCCGGCCTTAAGCTAAACGTCGTTTCGGCGCATTGCCGGAGCCGACATTTAGCTTTTTCAGAGTGGTTACCATGGCTGCCGGGACGCTAAAGTCCTGACAGCCATGGTAAGTGTAGTGGGGAGCGGGGGAGCAGTGTACTTACCGTCCGTGCGGCTCCCCGGGAGCTCCAGAGTGACGTCAGGGCGCCCCAAGCGCATGGATCACGTGATCGCATGGATCACGTCATCCATGCGCATGGGGCGCTCTGACGTCATTCTGGAGCGCCCCGGGAGCCGCACGGACTGTAAGTATACCACTCCCCCGCTCCCCGCTCCTACTATGGCAACCAGGACTTTAATAGCGTCCTGGGTGCCATAGTAACACTGAAAGCATTTGGAAGACGGTTCCGTCTTCAAATGCTTTCAGTACACTTGCGTTTTTCCGGATCCGGCAGGCACCTCCGGCAACGGAAGTGCATGCCGGATCCCAACAACGCAAGTGTGAAAGAGGCCTAACACATGTGGAATTATATTCCTAACAAACAGGTGTGAAACAACTGAAAATATGTCATATTCTAGGTTCTTCAAAGTAGCCACCTTTTGCTTTGATTACTGCTTTGCACACTCTTGGCATTCTCTTGATGAGCTTCAAGAGGTAGTCCTCTGAAATGGTCTTCACTTCACAGGTGTGCCCTGTCAGCTTTAATAAGTGGGATTTCTTGCCTTATAAATGGGGTTGGGACCATCAGTGGCGTTGAGGAGAAGTCAGGTGGATACACAGCTGATAGTCCTACTGAATAGACTGTTAGAATTGGTATTATGGCAAGAAAAAAGCAGCTAAGTAAAGAAAAACGAGTGGCCATCATTACTTTAAGAAATGAAGGTCAGTCAGTCAGCCGAAAAAATTGGGAAAACTTTGAAAGTAAGGGCTATTTGACCATGAAGGAGAGTGATGGGGTGCTGCGCCAGATGACCTGGCCTCCACAGTCACCGGACCTGAACCCAATCGAGATGGTTTGGGGTGAGCTGGACCGCAGAGTGAAGGCAAAAGGGCCAATAAGTGCTAAGCATCTCTGGGAACTCCTTCAAGACTGTTGGAAGACCATTTCAGGGGAATACCTCTTGAAGCTCATCAAGAGAATTCCAAGAGTGTGCAAAGCAGTAATCAAAGCAAAAGGTGGCTACTTTGAAGAACCTAGAATATGACATATTTTCAGTTGTTTCACACTTGTTTGTTATGTATATAATTCCACATGTGTTAATTCATAGTTTTGATGCCTTCATAGTCATGAAAATAAAGAAAACTCTTTGAATGAGAAGGTGTGTCCAAACTTTTGGTCTGTACTGTATATATACAGGTCCTTCTAAAAAAATTAGCATATTGTGATAAAGTTCATTATTTTCTGTAATGTACTGATAAACATTAGACTTTCATATATTTTAGATTCATTACACACAACTGAAGTAGTTCAAGTAGTTTTCTTGTTTTAATATTGATGATTTTGGCATACAGCTCATGAAAACCCAAAATTCCTATCTCAAAAAATTAGCATATCATGAAAAGGTTCTCTAAACGAGCTATTAACCTAATCATCTGAATCAACTAATTAACTCTAAACACCTGCAAAAGATTCCTGAGGCTTTTAAAAACTCCCAGCCTGGTTCATTACTCAAAACCACAATCATGGGTAAGACTGCCGACCTGACTGCTGTCCAGAAGGCCATCATTGACACCCTCAAGCAAGAGGGTAAGACACAGAAAGAAATTTCTGAACGAATAGGCTGTTCCCAGAGTGCTGTATCAAGGCACCTCAGTGGGAAGTCTGTGGGAAGGAAAAAGTGTGGCAGAAAACGCTGCACAACGAGAAGAGGTGACCGGACCCTGAGGAAGATTGTGGAGAAGGACCGATTCCAGACCTTGGGGGACCTGCGGAAGCAGTGGACTGAGTCTGGAGTAGAAACATGCAGAGCCACCGTGTACAGGCGTGTGCAGGAAATGGGCTACAGGTGCCGCATTCCCCAGGTCAAGCCACTTTTGAACCAGAAACAGCGGCAGAAGCGCCTGACCTGGGCTACAGAGAAGCTTTTTTCGGATGAAATTTTGCATGTCATTCGGAAATCAAGGTTCCAGAGTCTGGAGAAAGACTGTGGAAAGGGAAATGCCAAAATGCCTGAAGTCCAGTGTCAAGTACCCACAGTCAGTGATGGTCTGGGGTGCCATGTCAGCTGTTGGTGTTGGACCACTGTGTTTTATCAAGGGCAGGGTCAATACAGCTAGCTATCAGGAGATTTTGGAGCACTTCATGCTTCCATCTGCTGAAAAGCTTTATGGAGATGAAGATTTCATTTTTCAGCACGACCTGGCACCCGCTCACAGTGCCAAAACCACTGGTAAATGGTTTACTGACCATGGTATTACTGTGCTCAATTGGCCTGCCAACTCTCCTGACCTGAACCCCATAGAGAATCTGTGGGATATTGGGAAGAGAAAGTTGAGAGACGCAAGACCCAACACTCTGGATGAGCTTAAGGCCGCTATCGAAGCATCCTGGGCCTCCAGAACACCTCAGCAGTACCACAGGCTGATTGCCTCCATGCCACGCCGCATTGAAGCAGTCATTTCTGCAAAAGGAATCCCGACCAAGTATTGAGTGCATAACTGAACTTAATTATTTGAAGGTTGACTTTTTTTGTATTAAAAACACTTTTCTTTTATTGGTCGGATGAAATATGCTAATTTTTTGAGATAGGAATTTTGGGTTTTCATGAGCTGTATGCCAAAATCATCAATATTAAAACAAGAAAAGGCTTGAACTACTTCAGTTGTGTGTAATGAATCTAAAATATATGAAAGTCTAATGTTTATCAGTACATTACAGAAAATAATGAACTTTATCACAATATGCTAATTTTTTTAGAAGGACCTGTATATATATATATATATACGATGAAAAAAGGGCAGCACTCCAATAGATAAAAATGAAAAAAACTTTTTTTACCCATAAGGCTGTAGCGACGTTTCGGCTCTTACACAGGAGCCTTCCTCAAGCAGTGTGTACAAACCAAGCTCTGAACATATATAGTGTTACAGCTAACCATAACCAATTACATGTCAAGTGAACATAATTAATAAAAAATCCAAGTACATAATACATCATAAATGTAGAAACAGATAAAACCAACAATACAGCATAATCCAATCGTGATACACCTAATTGCATAAAAATTATTTCTGTGAATATAAGGTATAGTAAAATATCTATACAGATACATAATTAATAGTATTATCAGTGCCAACTGTAGGTAATTACATAAAGTGATAAGTGCTTACTCGTACAGGTGATGTGTGCAAAGAATGCAGGATGAAGGACGGCTGTGATCCATGCTGACATGTGCGATCCGGCGTGCCTAGATCCCCACGGCGCATGTCCCTATGACGTATAATGCGTGTTCCCGGCCAGTATCAACCTCATCACATGACGCATGCGCTCTTACGTCACAGCACTGAGACGACCATTTTAGATAAGGGCAAACAGCCCATTATATTGCACTGACGCTCATAATGACAACTAGGTCCGGTACAGTGTGGAATCAGGATGACACTGGCATAGGAAAATGCCAGTGTCACAGTGGCCAAGTGGGCTCGGTTGAGGGCTACACCTACAGATGAAAGTGGAACTGCCAGCCGTGACCACAGCGCGGCTGCGCATCTGCATGCGAATACAGGGTCGCACCGCCGCAATGATCAAAACCCACCTATCACCACCCCAATCAGAGGGCTCTCCTCATAACACCCCGCCACACATGTAACGGACAATAAAAAGAACAAAAGCAATTTTTTAAGAGAACACAGAAGTACATAGGCCGTATTCTGCATGGACAATGGTATCCAAACACCGTGATCGCAAGGCCCACATGAATGCCACACCGCTTATCCTCACCCCAGACTCGGCAGCATACCATCTGTAAAGACAAAATGTGAACATAAATGCACAGAAGTGAATCCAAAACAAACATTTTTTTAAAAAAAGGGACTTTTACAGTAAACGGAGATTTATGTTTAATACACACAAGTGACATAATTTACACTGGGGCAATCAACATTAAAATGCATGAACAGAGGGCAAGACACGCAACTAACCAACCCCAACCTTGTAATCCACATTTAGACCATGCGGTTGAAGGGAGTCTAACGTGTAAATCCATTTTAGCTCTCTCTTTTTTAAAAGGCTAATCCTGTTGCCACCTCTCCAATGCCTGTGCATTTATGTTCACATTTTGTCTTTACATTTTGTCTTTTATCTATTGGAGTGCTGTCCTTTTTTCATCGTTTGCATTACTGGATTGGCTTATATCCAAACTGGGCTTTTTGCACCCTCCATTCTATTTTTATCTGTGACGGTGCTGCCATTTCCTTTTTTCTTTTTTATATATATATATATAAAATTATTCATGAAGAAATATTATTGCTTTATACGAATTTAATAGATTATATTTAATTGCAGATATGTCATTAAATGTCCTTTACTTTGCTGAGTGCTAAATAATAAAACTAATTTGAACAATGGAATTATTTCAATGATTGTCTGTATTATTTTTATTTCCTTTACTGTGTAATTCCTTTTGAATATTTGTTTCTATACTACAGTATGTTGTTCCACCCCTCCACAAATTAGCTTTTGTTTCCCTGCACCTATCTACCAAAGGACGGCTTTGTCTGCCCATCCCCCACTATGCAAAGTAAAGCAATGCAATGCCGCACCTGAGGGGTTAATTGTGTGGATCTCAGCCCCCTGTAAGAGATTGGGTGCTGCCAGGCAGCAGGGACCAGACCCCCCTCCCTCCCCAGTATTAAAATCATTGGTGGCCAGTGCGGCCCCCTCCCTCCCTCCCCAGTATTAAAATCATTGGTGGCCAGTGAGGCCCCCCCGCCCCCCCACCCCCCCATTAAAATAATTGTTGGTTAGTGCGCCCCCCCCCTATGGAAAATCATTGGTGTTTAGTGCGGCCTCCCCTCTCCCCCCCACCCCTAATTAAAATCATTGGTGGCAGTGGCTACAGGTTAACAACCCCCCTCCCCCCCATCATTGGTGGCAGCGGAGCGGCAGTTCCAATCGGAGTCCCAGTTTAATCGCTGGGGCTCCGATCGGTTACCATGGCAGCCAGGACGCTACTGCAGTCCTGGCTGCCATGGTTACTTAGCACTTTTAGCAGCATTATACTTACGTGCACTGTCTGTGGCCGGCCGGGCGCTCCTCCTACTGGTAAGTGACAGGTCACACAGACCTTTCACTTACCAGTAGGAGGAGCGCCGGCCGGCCACAGACAGCGCATGTAAGTATAATGCTGCTAAAAGTGCTAAGTAACCATGGCAGCCAGGACTGCAGTAGCGTCCTGGCTGCCATGGTAACCGATTGGAGCCCCAGCGATTAAACTGGGACTCCGATCGGAACTGCCGCTCCACTGCCACCAATGATGGAGGGAGGGAGGGGGGTTGTTAACCAATGATATTAATTAGGGGGGGAGAGGGGAGGCCGCACTGGACACCAATGATTTTAATAGGATGGGGGTGGGGGGGGGGTCCGCACTAGCCACCAATGATTTTAATTAGGGGTGGGCGGGCGCACTGGACACCAATGATTTTAATAGGGGGGGCCGCACTAACCACCAATGATTTTAATAGGGGGGGTGGGGCTGCACTGGCCACCAATGATTTTAATACTGGGGAGGGAGGGGGGTCTGGCCCCTGCTGCCTGGCAGCACCCGATCTCTTACAGGGGGCTGAGATCCGCACAATTAACCCCTCAGATGGCCTTGGACCACATTATAGTCAATGAGAGCATATAGCTGGTTGTATCCGGCTATACCCAATATGGTATACTCCAGCAGGCTATTCTTCTCCCAGAATGTGTATCTAAGGCTATGTTGTGAACTCTGTCAGTCTGTTCCGGTGGAGGATCAGACTGCCGGAGTTCACTGGCTGCATCTGTCATAGCTGGATGCCCATTGACTGTAATGGTGATGCCCCTTACTCCCACCCAATGAACAGAGCGGAGCACGTCTGCTCCAGTCTGGGCTCAGCAAAGCAGGCGTGATTACGTCATTGTATCTCGCCTACCTGTGCTCAACTACCAATGGCAGGGGGCCGACGACTCCCTGCTGCACCACTGCTTACCATTTTTTTAGGAAGTGCTTGCAGTCCGCCTACTGAAACAGAAGAGTCATACTTGCCTGCCTAAAGCCGGCTGTGCGTGGGCCTGGTCACATGCGCCGCTCCTGCCAATGAGTAGCTTCAGTGCTGACCCGCTGCTTGTGACCAAATGTCACGGCTGTATGTGAGCAACAATAGTAATACACAGTACAGAGCTACTGACTGGACCCAGAACTAGGGAGGATAAAGGGTGACCCCTGTCCGACCCTCAACGCTCTCCCTATTCTGCTAAAGCACATGCCCGGATCCAAATGGCAGAACGAGGCATGCCCACGTGCCTAAGACTAATGACCACTGTAACCCCTACAATAGTGGAAGGGGCACGGCCACCAGTGCCCTACTCAGTATATGGAGGGAACCGTGGCCACCTCAGATCCAGTCAGAAAATAAACAGGAACACAACAATGTCTGCACACTTAGCTGAAGGTGTTGCAGCCGCAGAGAAGACGGATTCAAGGACAGGCTGGCAATATCCGGAGTGCTAGCTGCAGCAGAACACAGGTCCAGTGAACTGATAGCTACAAGTGAAGAAACTAAAGCAAGAGCTACAACTGAAGTGAGAACTATAATCCACATCCTATCATAGGAGGAGGGGTGATATAAAGGGAGGGAAATCAAACACATGAAGAACAGCTGTGGTGAAAGAAACCAAAAGTAAACAGAGTAGTGAGAACTCCTCCCAGCTCTAGTAGTGACATCATCACAGGGGTGGAGAAACAGAGCTGTGAGAGCGTCCCAAAGCTCTGGTAGTGACAGTACCCCCCCCCCCCTCTACGGGTGGACTCCGGACACCCAGGACCCACCTTCTCAGGATGAGCCCAATGAAATGCCCTGATGAGGCGAGTGGCTTTAATGTCCGACACCGGAACCCACATCCTCTCCTCAGGACCATAACCCTTCCAATGAACGAGGTACTGAAGAGAACCGCGGACAATGCGAGAGTCCACAATTCTGGAAACCTCAAACTCCAGATTGCCATCAACCAAAATCGGAGGAGGAGGCAAAGAGGAGGGTACCGTGGGCTGGACATATGGTTTTAAGAGAGATCTGTGAAATACATTATGTATCTTCCAAACCCGTGGAAGATCAAGACGGAAGGCAACAGGATTGATGACTGACAAGATTTTATAAGGCCCAATAAACTTGGGACCCAATTTCCAGGAGGGAACCTTCAACTTAATGTTTCTAGTAGACAACCACACCAGATCACCCACATTCAGGTCCGGACCAGGCACACGTCTCTTATCAGCCACACGCCTATACCTCTCACTCATCTTTTTAAGGTTACTCTGAATCTTTTGCCAAATGGTAGACAAAGACGAGGAAAATCTCTCCTCCTCAGGTAAACCAGAAAGAGCCCCTCCCGAGAATGTCCCAAACTGCGGATGGAACCCATATGCACCAAAAAATGGTAACTTATCAGAAGATTCCTGACGACGGTTGTTCAGAGCAAACTCAGCAAGAGGGAGAAATGAACACCAATCCTCCTGGTTCTCTGCCACAAAACAGCGCAAATATGTCTCCAGATTCTGATTGAGGCGCTCAGTCTGACCATTCGACTGCGGATGAAAAGCAGAAGAGAAGGACAGCCGAACCCCCAGGCGAGAACAGAAAGCCTTCCAGAACCTGGACACAAACTGCGTGCCTCTATCGGAAACAATATCAGAGGGAATGCCGTGCAATTTAACAATATGGTCGACAAAAGCTTGCGCCAACGTTTTAGCATTGGGTAAACCAGGGAAAGGTACGAAATGAGCCATCTTGCTAAAACGGTCCTCCACCACCAGGATCACCGACTTCCCCGAGGAACGAGGAAGATCCGTGATAAAGTCCATGGACAGGTGTGTCCAAGGACGGGAAGGAATGGGTAACGGGAGAAGGGAACCTGAAGGCCGTGAACGAGGGACCTTAGCGCGAGCGCACGTCTCACAAGCAGCCACAAAACCCTCCACCGACTTACGAAGAGCCGGCCACCAAAATCTCCGAGCAATGAGATCTACCGTGGCTCTACTCCCGGGGTGACCAGCAAGAACCGTATCATGATACTCCTTAAAGAGTTTGTGACGTAGCTCAGGAGGCACGAACAACTTCCCAGAAGGACAACGGGCAGGTGTCTCAGTCTGGGCAGCCTGGACCTCGGCCTCCAAATCGGAATATAGAGCAGAAACAACTACCCCCTCCGCCAAAATGGGACCCGGGTCCTCGGGGTTTCCTCCTCCCGGAAAACAGCGAGAGAGAGCATCAGCCTTCACATTTTTTATCCCAGGTCGGAATGTAACAACAAAATTGAATCTGGAGAAGAACAGAGACCATCTGGCCTGTCTCGGATTCATACGCCTGGCCGACTCCAAGTATGCCAGATTCTTATGGTCGGTAAAAACGGTGATAGGGTGCCTGGCCCCCTCCAACCAATGGCGCCATTCCTCGAAAGCCAACAACTCCCTATCTCCCACATCATAGTTTCTCTCTGCCGGGGAGAGTTTTTTAGAGAAAAAGACATAGGGTCGCCACTTGGCAGGGGAAGGGTCCTGGGACAAAACCGCACCCACACCCACCTCGGAAGGATCCACCTCAACAATAAAAGGTAAGGAAACATCGGGATGCACCAAGACGGGAGCAGACGCAAAATTCTCTTTAATCTTAGAAAAGGCTGTAAGCGCCTCCTCCGACCAAGAGGAAAAATCCGCCCCCTTTTTTGTCATGTCAGTGAGGGGTTTGACAACAGAGGAATAATTCAAAATGAACTTTCTGTAATAGTTCACAAAACCCAGAAAGCGCATCAATGCCTTCTGATTCTCAGGAAGCTCCCACTCAAGTACAGCACGGACCTTCTCTGGATCCATGCGAAAACCAGAAGCAGAGAGGAGAAAACCCAGAAATTGAATTTCCGATACCATAAAAAGACATTTCTCCAGCTTGGCGTACAATTTATTTTCCCGCAGAATCTGCAGAACCTGAAAAAGATGATCCTGATGGGTCTGAACATCAGGGGAAAAAATCTAAATATCATCAAGATACACCAATACAAATTTCCCCATTAAATGATAGAAAATACTATTAACAAAATGCTGAAAGACGGCCGGAGCATTCATCAGGCCGAAAGGCATAACGAGATTCTCGAAATGCCCGTCAGGGGTATTAAAGGCCGTTTTCCATTCATCCCCCTCTCTGACCCTGACCAGGTTGTACGCGCCTCTCAAATCCAATTTGGAAAATACCTTGGCCCCAACAATTTGATTGAAGAGGTCCGGGATCAGAGGAAGGGGATAGGGATCGCGAATCGTGATACGGTTCAGCTCCCTAAAATCTAGGCAAGGTCTCAGAGAGCCATCTTTCTTTTTAACAAAAAAAAAAACCCGCGGCCACAGGTGACTTTGAGGGACGAATATGCCCCTTTTCGAGACTCTCGGAGATGTAAGTTCGCTTAGCGATTCTTTCCGGTTGTGAGAGATTGAAGAGGCGTGCTTTTGGCAGCTTGGCGCCGGGAATGAGGTTAATGGGACAGTCAAACTCCCGGTGAGGAGGTAGCTCCTGAACACCGCTCTCGGAAAACACGTCCGAGAAATCAGAGAGAAATGATGGCACCGTTTTAGTAGACACCTCTGCAAAAGTCGCTGTGAGACAATTCTCTCTACAAAAATCACTCCACTCATTTATTTGCCTTCCTTGCCAATCAATAGTGGGGTTATGTCTAGTGAGCCAGGGTAACCCCAAAACTAGAGGAGAGGGCAATCCGTTAAGGACAAAACAAGATATATCCTTCACATGAGTGTCACCTACAGCTAGCTGGATATTGTGAACAATGCCCTTCAGAGATCTCTGTGAGAGTGGAGCAGAGTCAATAGCAAAAACAGGTATATCTTTATCTAATGTGCAAACCTGAAAACCATGCATGGCTACAAATTGAGTGTCAATAAGATTGACGGCCGCTCCACTATCGACAAAAATCTCACAAGAAATGACTTTGCTCTCTAGCGCCACCCTGGCAGACAGGAGAAAACGGGAACTGCAGGTCAGAGGAAAAGCATCAAATCCTACATCAACTTTGCCCAAAGTAGCAGATGAAGCAGAACCTGATGATTTACCTTTTGAGATTTTTCTCTTATTATCGCTCTTAGTACGGTTCAAGAATCTCCTAGACGGACAAACATTTGCCAAATGACCTATGCCCCCACAACAAAAACAGACCATACTCTGAGGACTAAATCCTCTTTTATCAGGGGCAAGTCGAGCTAGCTGCATGGGCTCCTCCTCAGAGGGGAGCGAGACAGGATGAGGCCCCTGCACACTGAATGAGTCCGCACCACTGCCCCTAGACTGACAATGGCTGGACAGAGAGGTCTCGTTTCTTTCTCTTAGACGCCTGTCAAGGCATACCGCCAATGACATGGCAGACTCTAAGGACGTTGGTCTCTCATGGAAAGCAAACGCATCTTTTAATCTCTCCGAGAGACCATGACAGAACTGACTCCGGAGTGCAGCATCATTCCAACCCGAATCAGCTGCCCATCTCCGAAATTCAGAACAATAAAGCTCCGCAGACCGTTTGTTCTGGCATAAAACACGTAGGTTAGATTCGGCCAGAGTAACACGATCCGGGTCATCATAAATCTGCCCCAGGGCCACAAAAAATCCCTCCACGGATCGAAGGGAGGGATCCCCTGATGGCAGCGAAAAAGCCCAAGTCTGAGCATTACCCCTGAGCAGGGAGATGACAATCCTCACCCTCTGCTCCTGATTACCAGAAGAGTGAGAACGCAAGCAAAAATGGAGTTTGCATGCCTCTCTGAAACGAACAAAATTCTCACTGCCCCCGGAGAACGTCTCCGGAAGTGAGACCTTTGGCTCGCAACAGACTCCATGAGCCGGAGCAGGGCCCAATGCTTGAAGCTGGGTCATAGATTGACGGAGATCCGCTACTTCCAAAGAAAGACCCTGCATGCGGTCAACCAGGTCAGAAAGCGGATCCATGTCAAAAAAGGACGGTTTTGGTGGATTATAATGTCACGGCTGTATGTGAGCAACAATAGTAATACACAGTACAGAGCTACTGACTGGACCCAGAACTAGGGAGGATAAAGGGTGACCCCTGTCCGACCCTCAACGCTCTCCCTATTCTGCTAAATAACATGCCCGGATCCAAATGGCGGAACGAGGCATGCCCACGTGCCTAAGACTAATGACCACTGTAACCCCTACAATAGTGGAAGGGGCACGGCGACCAGTGCCCTACTCAGTATATGGAGGGAACCGTGGCCACCTCAGATCCAGTCAGAAAATAAACAGGAACACAACAATGTCTGCACACTTAGCTGAAGGTGTTGCAGCCGCAGAGAAGACGGATCCAAGGACAGGCTGGCAATATCCGGAGTGCTAGCTGCAGCAGAACACAGGTCCAGTGAACTGATAGCTACAAGTGAAGAAACTAAAGCAAGAGCTACAACTGAAGTGAGAACTATAATCCACATCCTATCATAGGAGGAGGGGTGATATAAAGGGAGGGAAATCAAACACATGAAGAACAGCTGTGGTGAAAGAAACCAAAAGTAAACAGAGTAGTGAGAACTCCTCCCAGCTCTAGTAGTGACATCATCACAGGGGTGGAGAAACAGAGCTGTGAGAACGTCCCAAAGCTCTGGTAGTGACACCACATCACCGCGGAAGCCAGTCACTGCATAGAAACATAGAAACATAGAATGTGTCGGCAGATAAGAACCATTTGGCCCATCTAGTCTGCCCAATATACTGAATACTATGGATAGCCCCCGGCCCTATCTTATATGAAGGATGGCCTTATGCCTATCCCATGCATGCTTAAACCCCTTCACTGTATTTGCAGCTACCACTTCTGCAGGAAGGCTATTCCATGCATCCACTACTCTCTCAGTAAAGTAATACTTCCTTATATTACTTTTAAACCTTTGCCCCTCTAATTTAAAACTGTGTCCTCTTGTGGTAGTTTTTCTTCTTTTAAATATTCTCTCTTCCTTTACCGAGTTGATTCCCTTTATGTATTTAAAAGTTTCTATCATATCCCCTCTGTCTCTTCTTTCTTCCAAGCTATACATATTAAGGTCCTTTAACCTTTCCTGGTAAGTTTTATCCTGCAATCCATGTACTAGTTTAGTAGCTCTTCTCTGAACTCTCTCTAGAGTATCTATATCCTTCTGGAGATATGGCCTCCAGTACTGCGCACAATACTCCAAGTGAGGTCTCACCAGTGTTCTGTACAGCGGCATAAGCACTTCACTCTTTCTACTGCTTATACCTCTCCCTATACATCCAAGCATTCTGCTGGCATTTCGTGCTGCTCTATTACATTGTCTTCCCACCTTTAAGTCTTCTGAAATAATTACTCCTAAATCCCTTTCCTCAGATACTGAGGTCAGGACTGTGTCAAATATTCTATATTCTGCCCTTGGGTTTTTACGCCCCAGGTGCATTATCTTGCACTTATCCACATTATATTTCAGTTTCCAGAGTTCTGACCATTCTTCTAGTTTTCCTAAATCCTTTTCCATTTGGCGTTTCCCTCCAGGAACATCAACCCTGTTACATATCTTTGTGTCATCAGCAAAAAGACAAACCTTACCAGCGAGGCCTTTTGCAATATCACTTATGAAGATATTAAACAAAATCGGTCCCAGTACAGATCCCTGTGGAACCCCACTGGTAACATGACCTTGTTTTGAATGTTCTCCATTGACTACAACCCTCTGTTGTCTGTCACTCAGCCACTGCCTAATCCACTCAACAATATGGGAGTCCATGCTCAATGACTGCAGTTTATTGATAAGTCTTCTATGTGGGACAGTGTCAAAAGCCTTACTAAAATCTAGATATGCGATGTCTACTGCACCTCCACCGTCTATTATTTTATTCACCCAGTCAAAAAAATCTATAAGATTTGTTTGACATGATCTCCCTGAAGTAAACCCATGTTGTTTTTCATCTTGCAATCCATGGGATTTTAGATGTTCCACAATCCTATCCTTTAATAGGGTTTCCATTAATTTGCCTACTATTGATGTCAGACTCACTGGTCTATAGTTGCTCGATTCCTCCCTACTACCTTTCTTGTGAATGGGCACGACATTTGCCAATTTCCAATCTTCCGGGGCGACTCCTGTTACTAATGATTGGTTAAATAAATCTGTTAACGGTTTTGCCAGCTCACCACTAAGCTCTTTTAATAATTTTGGGTGTATCTCATCAGGCCCCTGTGACTTATCTGTCTTCACCTTAGACAGCAAACTTAGAACATCTTCCTCTGTAAAGATACATGCATCAAACGATTTAATAGTCATTCTTTCTAGTGGAGGTCCTTCTCCTTTTTCTTTTGTAAAAACGGAACAGAAGTATTCATTAAGGCAGTCGGCTAGCCCTTTATTCTCTTCTACATACCTTCCGTCCTTTGTTTTTAATTTAGTTATTCCTTGTTTTAATTTCCTTTTTTCATTTATATATCTGAAGAATGTCTTATCCCCTTTTTTCATAGACTGAGCTAGTTTTTCTTCTGCCTGCGCTTTAGAAGTTCTTATAACTTGCTTGGCCTCTCTCTGCCTAATCTTGTAGATTTCCTTATCTTCATTGCTCTGGTTTTTTTTATAATTACAAAATGCTAGCTTTTTATTTTTAATGATTTGGGCCACTTCTGCTGAGTACCACATTGGTCTCCTCCTTTTTTTGCTTTTACTGACAAGTCTAATGCAATTTTCTGTTGCCTTCAATAATGCACCTTTTAAGTAGTCCCATTTCTCCTGGACTCCATGTAATCCATTCCAGTCTGATAAGGACTCATTTATGACTAATTTCATTTTTGACCAAGTCCATGCACAGCCCGGTGTAAACAGTGCAGGGACCAGAAAATGGAGGCAGCGCATAAGACTGCAGGTAAGTATGAATCCCGTGTGAATATACCCTGACAGTGTTCCACTGCCCAGCAACACTGCCACGTATTGCAGCCTGCCCCGTTCACTTAAATGGAGATGTGCTGCAGTTCCCTGCATGGCGGATGGCTGGGGCACCACTATGCAGGGAAACACTGTGAAGGGTGCAGTATGAATCATTGTTGCAGCCCCTTCAGCTCCTCTGATCACAAGAATGGGGGGTCCATACCCCCAAAATGAATATAGGGCTGGTCAAGCATGCACACTGCAGCTCCATTCATCTTTATGTGACAGATGTATCGGATATAGGCCGGTCGCGGTACTCAGCAATCTCTGACAGTCCCATAGAAAATGAATGGCGTGACGGTGTGCTTGCTTGACCAGCCCTCCATTCATTCTAGGGTATGGGGGCCCCCATTCTTGTGATCAGTGGGGTCCCCAGCAGTCAGACCCACTCTGATCTCATAGTATTGCCCTGTCCTGTGGATAGGGAATAACTTCTTACCAGAAACCCCTATTAAAGGGGTCCTCCTCTCAGATCAGCCTCTGTCCATAAGAAGACATGGATGTCACAGAGAGGGAGACCCCATTAGAGTGGAGAGCTCTGATACCTATATCAGAGACATGGGTGGGGTATTAGGTCAGACCACCATATGGAGCCCATACAGTAAGTGGCAGAGGACGCTGGGACAGAAGTACATGTGGTGCCTAGCACATAGTGGCCATGCTGAGTTCCGGTCCCGCAGGATGAAACCGTCACTCACCTCTCCACCAGGCTCTGGACCGGAAACCAGAAAAAGCGTTACTGATTTCTATAGGAACTACCGTAAGTGTATGAGCTGGGCTCCATGGCGACTCGTAAGGGTCATGTGACGCACTGGCTCTACCCATAGTCTGCTGTTCAGTCAGGTTTGGCGGGACAGCGGCGGCCATTTTGGTTTACCTCAGCGGCCTCTGAAGTAGTTATAGGACCCGCTGTTCAGTGCATTGCGGTGCCGAGTCGGGAGGCTTCTCTTCACTCATGCTCCGAGCTCATGCGATTTAAACGAAAGGGGAAACTGCATCGAGGATTTTTTTGCCTCGATCACATCGATTAATCGTTTCAGCCCTAGAAGACACCACGCCTCTTCCTCTATTAGACAAGGCAATTTGCATATTTTATCAGGATGAATGATGTACGATTATTGGCAGCTCATCTCTCTGTGTAATCAGGGGTGTGCTGCCGATAATCAACAGAACTGAGTGAGGAATGACTGTGGGAGCGATCATTGCTCGTCATTCACTTTGCATTGTCTTTTGTAGAAGGCCGATGTAAAGGAGCACAGATCGATATTTTTTCTGGCCACTTGAAATGCACCCCTGCTATAAAGCAGACAATACAGCACATAAAGACAATGCACGTAGTGCTGGCGGCAGGTTCTGTGTGCATCCTAAACCCCGACACCATGTGTATTGTCTTTATATGCTGTACATTTTATGCTTTATAGATTTCCATTGCCCCTGCTATGTTCTCACTTCACTGTCTGGGCACATGTGAGTTTCCCCATTTGGAATTAGGACGCACATTGTTATGTAGGGATGGATTTGGATCTCTCATAGGATCTTTATTGTATACAGTATTTTAACTTGGGTGTGGTGTCTAATAAAGGTTCTTATACATTTTATATACTTAATGTGTCGTCTCCTTTTATAGTCCTTCCTGTGTTTTTCACTGCTCTGAGAGTCCCATGGTTATTTCCATATACAGGGATCCCACAAGATACAATGGCCTCAGGATACAATATTTTCAACATACTATGGTCTGTTCTGGGCCATTGTAAGTTGAAACTAGACTCAACATACAATGCCTCAGGCTCAAATCCAGGCAGTCAATACGGCCATTTTATTGGTAAAACACCTTTACTGGTTGTCTAGTCTCTCCTCTGCGGTATTAAATATTCTGTACTGCCCCCTGTCTGTGCCAGGGTGCACTGCTCCTTTAGACACCAGACGAGAAGCGGCTTCATTTTATTTTCCGGTACATGCACGTACAATACAAGACCCTGAAGAAGCTCCTGCCTTCCCCACAGAAAGTGATTTACAGCTTCAAACATCTATTCTTGCCTGTTTTACGTAGAGACTTGCTTTATATATCATGGCTATCTGCCTATTCTTCTAAAAAAAACTCACTTTTCTTATTTTAAGATGACATCTTAAAAACATTTGAACTAATTGCTGGTTTTCCATAGCTTATGGACTCAATGTACAATGGTTGTCCCAGAACCAATTAATATTGTTACTTGAGAGACCACTGTACAGAGTTAGGCTACTTTCACACCAGCATTAACATTTTCTGGTATTGAGAACTTTTATAGGCTCTCAATACCGGGAAAAAAATGCTTCAGTTTTGTCCCCAATCATCGTCAATGGGGACAAAACGTAACTGAACAGAACGGAGTGCTCCAAAATGCATTCCGTTCCGTTCTCATACCATATGCTGCATGCTGCAGTTTGCTTTCCGTCCTGGGATGCGGAGCAAAACGGATCATGACCCACAATGCAAGTCGATGGGGACGGATCAGTTTTTTCTAACATAATAGAAAATGGATCCATCGCCCATTGACTTTCAATGGAGTTCATGACGGCTCTGTCTTGGCAATGTTAGAGATAATACAACCAGATCTGTTTTCTCTGACATAATAGAAAATGGATCCATCCTCCATTGTCTGTCAATGGAGTTCATGATGTATCCGTTTTCGGTATATTAAAGATAATCCGTTCATAACGATGCAGACGGTTGTATTATCAGTAACAGAAGCGTTTTTGCAGAACCCTGCCAGATCCAGCAAAAACGCTTGTGTGAAAGTAGCCTTATCCCAGGGGGTATCCTCAAACACTGTTAAGGTACAGCTACACAGTTTTTTGGACAACATTTTGAGGCAGACCTGTCTGCAGGATTTTTGTTGAAAGTCAGAAATGGATTCAAAAGAAATAGGAAAGGACTTAGAGAAATTCCTCTCATTCATCACAGTGAAGCCTGTGGCTCAGCTTATAAGGTTTCTGCCTAACAGAAGGTCCTGAGTTTAAGACCCGGCAGTGACAATTTGAATAAAAAACTGAATACATATTTTAGATACACAGGGGTGTTCTCAAGCACTATTACAATGCAAAGGCCATAGTTATATGGGGAAATCTTTTATATTAACGCCTTCCTGACCTCGCCATATATGTACAGTCTTAAAACATGTACAGACTTTAAAAATGACGACCACTCAGAAGCTGACCGGGCACCATAGCCGCTGGGTGACTGTTGCTTTACATAGCAGACACCCAGAGGCATTGTTTGCCTTCTGCAATTACGTAAATCACAGACATTTAAAAAAAAAAAAAAAAAGGTTTGCACAGCTCTCCCTAAATTTGCTTAATCCAGACACTCCTGTAATTTGAAGGAAAAGGCAGCCCGGATGAATCCCCTGCATCTGGGGTCATGAGAGGCTTCAGTGACAAATTGTCAATGGATCGAGCGTCTTGGAATTTAGGCTAAAACGTAACTTTTATTTACATGATTAAAAGAACTCCATGGTGCCCCCGAGGACACCATGGAGTTCTTTTCATCATGTAAATAAAAGTTTAATTTTACCTTAAACTCCAAAGCGCTCAATCCATTGCAAACACAGCATCTGAGGCATCTTTCTCCTGGAGCCATGCGCTTCCAGGGCCCAAATGGATCCCCCATGTCGAGATCGAGGGAGACGTTCAGTTGCTATGGCCTTTGGAAGACTTTGAAGCCTGCCTGTGGCAGGGCTTTACAAGAACACAGAATCTCATATAAATCATTGCAGTCTAAGGGAGAAGCAATCAGACAATCACATGTTATGTTAAAATAAGTAAAAAAAGCTTTAAAACTATTTAAAAAATACAAAAAATTAAAATCAGCCCCATTCCCCGTATTAAAAACAACAATAAAAAACAAAGTTGTTTTATTGTCTTACAGAAAATGCCCATACTATTAAATATCAATAAAAATGAAATACTAATGTCCACATACATTCTAAAACTATTACATGGAGCGTAGTTATTTCTCCCCGATGTCACTCTGGATTCACCCGCAGTGTGGGGGAGGTGTGAATACAGTGATAAGAAGCAAGGTTCATGGGGACAATTCATCTTCACTGCTCTGGAAGTAAACAATGCTCTTCTTCTCTTCCTTATATCCACAATACTTTTCCTCTGTGGATCTCGGTCACAGTTGACCTCAAAGAAATATAGTTTGCATGTTAGAGAGATCGAGGACAATTTCAACCAAAAAATAAAACGTATTAGCTTTAAGAACCATTAATAAATTAATATCCAAATGTTTTCTCTTCCAAGTGACGTCTATTATGTAAAAGAAGACTTGTTTTATTTGAAAAGCATTTCCCACATTTTGAACATGAATATGGCTTCTCTCCTGTGTGACATCTCTGATGTGTAACAAGATATGATTTCCGTATAAAACATTTCCCACATTCTGAACATAAATACGGCTTCTCTCCTGTGTGAAATCTCTGATGTGTAACAAGATTTGATTTCCGTATAAAACATTTCCCACATTCTGAACATGAATATGGCTTCTCTCCTGTGTGACATATCTGATGTGTAACAAGATATGATTTCAGTTTAAAACATTTCCCACATTCTGAACATGAATATTGCTTCTCTCCTCTGTGACTTTGTTCATGTTTAAAATAAGTTGATTTATCTGCAAAACATTTCCCACAGTCTGAACATGAATATGGTTTTTCTCCTGTGTGACTTCTCTGATGTGTAACAAGATATGATTTCCGTATAAAACATTTCCCACATTCTGAACATGAATATGGCTTCTCTCCTCTGTGACGTCGCTCATGTTGAAAATAAGTTGATTTATCTGCAAAACATTTCCCACAGTCTGAACATGAATATGGTTTCTCTCCTGTGTGACATCTTAGATGTGTAACAAGATTTGATTTCCGTTTAAAACATTTCCCACATTCTGAACATGAATACGGCTTCTCTCCTGTGTGAAATCTCTGATGTGTAACAACAGATGATTTCCGTGTAAAACATTTCCCACATTCTGAACATGAATACGGCTTCTCCCCTGTGTGAATTCTCTCATGTATAACAAGATATGATTTCAGTTTAAAGCCCTTCTTACATTCTGAACATGAATACGGCTTCTCTACTTTGTGAATGCTCTTATGCCTAACAAGATGTGATTTATTTCTAAAGCACTTCCCACATTCTGGACAGGAGTGTGGCTTCTCCTCTTTGCAAATTCTTCTTTGTGTAGGAAGTCTTGATCGTTTTTTTAACTGTTTACCATACTGAAATCTTTCACCCCTTTTCTCATCTGTACATGTGGTAATCTGTGATTGGTCATGATTAGGGGGAGTATATGATAGATCTGTACTGTGTAGTCTTGGATGTACATTAAGAGTAATTGGGTATTCTCCAGAAGAGTGCTGCAGGATATCTTCTTCTCCTCCTTTATAATTCAGTGATAAGATGAAGTTTTCCTCAGAATTCTTAATGGGATTTTCTGTTAGGATAAAAAATGAAATGTGTGATTTATTTTTCCAAACTGCAGCGCAGACAATCCTATATTAGGCTAAAAGTGGATCCAGGAGGAAGGAGAAGTATAAGCCTTTCACTCTGAATCCACTCCTGGCTTAAGCTAAACAAACTGCACACTTAAGTCCAGCCTTATAACGCATTCAATAACTTCCTGACAAAGAGTACAATTCTGATTTACGTCCACTCATGACTTTTATTACATAGGGTTAGTAGTAAAACACTCAAAAATGTGAAAATCCTGACTATGTCTGCCAACCAGCCTTGCATTCTGTCAACACATTTTGCCTTTGAACACCAAATGGACATCACTTTAACACAAGTTTACTTAAAAGGGTTGTCCGGGTTCAGAGCTGAACCCGGACATACCCATATTTTCACCCAGGCAGCCCCCCTGACAAGAGCATTGGAGCAGTTCATGCTCCGATGCTCTCCCTTGCCCTGCTCTTTTATTTACTGCATTTTGTGTAGTTCCGGTGATGAACCGGGTTCTTCTTCGGGCTGCTAGACTGAGACTTCTGCCCAGCAGTGAGCCTGGTGACATCACCGGCACTGATGAGCGGGCTTTAGCGCCTGTAAAACGGCCAGGGCAGAGCTAAAGCCCGCCCATCAGAGCTGGTGACGTCACTGAACACACTGTGGAAGCCTCTGCCTGGCAGTGTGTTATAGTAAATAAAAGAGCCCTTGCCCTGCGCGATCCTGGGCAGGGCAAGGCAGAGCATGAACTGCTCTGATGCTCATGTCGGGGGAAGGGGGCTGCCTGGGTGATATTATGGGTATGTCCAGGTTCAGCTCTGAACCCGGACAACCCCTTTAAAAGGATCCATCACCACATTCCTCAACACAAACTGCATTTATTATTAACCCCTTGAGGATTAGGTATATCTTTTAGTAAATATATTGGAAATAGCTCACTAGTCCCACAACCATAAGAGGTGCACAATCTGATGAATTCACCCTTCAAATTGTATAACTGTCAATGTAGGATTGGCACACTCAAAACATGCGGAGCCCCACGGAGTTGAAACAATTTATTATAACTACGTTTGATAAAATATGATAAAATACAATAAAATACATAAAATAAATTAAACAATGGTAGTAGTTTTGTAATATTCAAATCAACTTATTGCAGACAAAGTATCCTGGATGTTCTCAATAGTGGATGGGTCTGCAATGACACACAATAGATGCTTAACTGCAGATCCTAACAAGAGGGTGTTGTCTTGCAAATAAAACGCACTCTAGGTCACTACAGTCCATATGTATACAAGTCACAAAATATTCAGAAGGACTGTTTGAATTCCAGGAGGTTGCATCAAACTCCGGTTATATTCATATGCAAGAAAAACGCACTGAGAGACTCTACATGCAGAAAAGCGCATACAGTGATTTCCTATGCAGGCACTATATTCCTATCTCTGTATATCTACAGTTTCTGCAATCCATGCATTCCAAGGTTGTTATAGGAGTTTTTCATAAGAATTTTCTGCATGCATTTATATTTGTATTTTTCTCAAGAATTCTATTCAAGAGGATCCTCAAAGAAGTTATTCCACACAAAGTCCCGATTGCAATATTCACATATGAACGCTATATTGTTGTTTCGTTATAAATGTAAGTTTGTAACGATAACCCACATTTGTGGGCTTACCTGGCCTTTTTATTCAGCTGTTTTTTTCTGGGTGATTGTCGCTTCCGACTTTAGGCCGGCGTCCCGGTCTTTGCTGTGTCAGCGGCTTAGTATTCCCCAGTGATGACTTTCAGCTGGTTGCAGGCAGGTTAATATAGAGCGTCTTGTTTGAATCCTAGATATCCTCTGGTTTTTAACAGTGCACTGTTATTTCGGGGTTCAAATCCTTCAGGGGTGAAACTCTCGCCAGACGCGTTTCGGGGACACTCTCCCCTTCCTCAGTGGCATCACCCCTATAAGTGAATGGTGGGTTTTTATATCCCTCATGGTCTTGTGTGGAAAAGGATCATGGGAAAAGAAAGGGATCATGGGAAAATGGTATTCTGGAAAAGAAGGAGTATGGATTCTCCCAACATAAGTCTTCCCCTACCATATTTATTTTTCAATCTTTTTCAATCTTATTCATCCATGATCATTCAAGGATTAATAAATGATATGATTTTCATAATTTTCAAAATATTTTTATGCATGCGTTTTTGCATGCGTTTTTTTGCATGCGTTTTTTTGTATGCGTTTTTTGCATGCGTTTTTTTTTTTTTTTTTTTTTTTTTTTTTTTTTTTAATATTTGTTTACATTCTTTACTCTTGAATCTGCTGTAAACCATATTTTCTCAGAATAACATTCATAGATAGTTCAAAGTTCATAAGTCATACGATATTGTTGCTTTTCATACATGCGGTTTTTGGTTACGGTTATTGTGCGTTTTTTTAAGATTGCGTTTTTTCACCATTTGTTGCATTTTTTGAGCCATTTGTTGCGTTTTTTGAAAATTTGTTGTGTTTTTACTTCGAAATGTACTATACCCCATGTTGCATTAAAATAACATTGATATTTAAAATTGTAGGGCAATTTTTGCAGCTTAAAAATGACCTCGAATTGGGTCGGATGGCGATACATCCGACACGTTCAGGGAAGAGTTAGGGGGCGCACGCCTGTGGCCCAGAGAGAGTCACAGTGCTGATAAACAGCCAAACATGCGACTCTCTGTGGACTCACGGGCGGGCGACCCTCCGTCTTATAAAAAGCCAAATATTTCAAGCTCTGAGTTTAGTCCCCTTGGCATCATGCTCCCAAAGTCGTAAATACGTCTCGATTCCGCTCTCGACATTTTCTCTATGTGATTGCCCCCCCTCCAGTGTGTGTCTATCTTCTCCAGCGCCATAAATGTCAGGCCTGTACAGCTTTTGTTATGTGTCTCTTTAAAGTGTTTAGATAGTGGATTATTTTCGCATCCTTTTGTGATATTGTTGAGATGTTCCGATATTCTCACTTTCAGCTGTCTTTTAGTGCGGCCAATATACTGTTTGGGACAAGGGCACTGGATTAGGTAGACCACACTGGAGGAATTGCATGTCAGAGGTTGTTTCACTGTCATCGAGAAGGCATTTTGGGTTGAGGAAATTTCTGTCATTTTTTTGGGAAATTTAGTTTTTCTACATCCTATGCATGTTCCACATCTAAAGAAACCTTTAGCATTCAGCCAGCCTGATGTGTTTGTTTTCTTCTTTTTGTCTTTTATTGAGGGGGCTATTTGTATACCCAAGTTAGGAGCTTTAGTATAGGTAATGAGTGGTTGAGCTGGTAAAATAGGGCCAATTATTTTATCATATAGCACATGGTGCCAATGTTGTTTGATCAGTTGTGAGATTTGTTTCGATTGAGCATTGTAAGGCAGGATTATTCTGAACTCAGAACTTTTATCAAAGTTCTGTGGGGATTTGGTCTCAAAGAAGGACTCTCTGTTCAGCTGTCTTACCTTTCCCAAAGCTTCTTCAAGTATTTTAGCCGGGTAATTCCTTTCTCTAAACTGCAAATTCATTGTTATGGCTTCTTCCTCAAAAATTTTATTTTCAGTACAGTTACGTCTAATACGGCGGAACTGCCCGAGGGGGACATTTGTGAGCCATCTTGGCAAATGGCAGCTAGAGAAAAGAATAAACCCATTTTTAGATGTTGATTTGTGATAAGTGTTACACAGGTATTTATTATCTTTTTTTGCTATTTGTATGTCTAGGAAGTCTACCTTTTCTTTGTTCATGCCTGCCGTAAAACGTAAGTTGTATATATTCTTATTTAAGTCTTGCATAAACTGTTGTAGTCCATCCTCACCATTTCTCCAAATGAAAACGACATCGTCGATGTAGCGCCGCCATAGGACCAGGTCGCCCCCAAGCTTGGGGTCTATAAACTCATGTTCCCACTGGGCCAAAAATAAATTAGCGTAGCTGGGGGCGAACCTGGTACCCATGGCGGTGCCCCTCAACTGTAAATAATATTCATCGTTGAAGAAAAAATAATTATGGTGAAGGATATGATCCACACCCTCTATTATAAATCTATCTGTTCCCGCTGCATAGTCCCATTGGAATTCAGTTGTTCCTTTAGGGCCAAAACCCCCTGTGTATGGTCTATTATCGTGTAGAGGGACTGTATGTCCAGTGTGTTAATAATCCACTCCGGTTGGACATCCAGTCCCTCCAATATCCCAATAATTTGGGTTGTGTCCTTGATATAGGACTTGGTAGTTTTTACCAATGGCTGCAGCAGGATGTCGATATATTGCGATAGATTCGCTGTTAAGGACCCTATCCCTGATATAATTGGGCGCCCCGGAGGGTTTTCAATATCCTTATGGATCTTCGGCAGGCAGTAGAAAATTGGAAGTCTACCTAATGTTCCCGTAATGTAATTATATTCCTGTGCAGTCAGAATGTTTTGTTGAAAACCTTTATCACAATAATTGGTCAAAACCAACTTGAATTCGCTTGTTGGATCCTTCTTTATTTTTTTATAAGTGGATTGGTCAGACAGCTGAGACAGGCATTCTTCATTATATTTGTCTTTACCCCAAATAACAATAGCGCCCCCCTTATCGGCCGGGCGAATTACAATGTTCTGTTCTTCCTGCAATTCTCTTATGGCCTTAATCTCGGCGTTGGTTAGATTGTTCCTATCAGATCTTTTTGGTTTGATCTTATTCAGACCTATTTCAATGTTTTTTTGAAAGGCAGATATCTCTGGACTGATCTCTGCTCTCGGAAACTTTTTTGATTTGATCTTTAAGTGAGTGTGTGTGAAGGGATCTACCTTCTCCGTGTCTGTGCTAATTGGATTCTTCAAAAAATATTTTTTCAAACACAATTTCCGGATAAATTTTTGAATACCTATGTAGGTATCAAATTTGTTTAGTTTTTTTGTGGGGGCAAATTTTAATCCCTTATTTAATAAGGTGATTTGTGCAGGTGTGAGAATTATTTGACTCAGATTAACAATATTACTCTGGTCTGTATTTAGTAGTGTCTCTTGTGCTCTGGTTTTCCTCTTACCTCGTCGTGTTTTCTTAATTTTATGGGATATTCCCTGTGATAGTGTCTCTGACTGTCTGTTAAATAATTGTCTTGAACATTGTGTGAGCGTGAGTCCTGTTTCTCTGCATGTGTCCTCTGGTATGTCGATTTCTTCTGTTCCAATGGTGGAGTTCTGTGCCTCAGATTGTATGGTGGTCTGTAAGGTATTGGTGTTTGTTTTTCGTGATCTGGTGATTGTGATCGTCTGCGTCTGCGCCCCCTAACTCTTCCCTGAACGTGTCGGATGTATCGCCATCCGACCCAATTCGAGGTCATTTTTAAGCTGCAAAAATTGCCCTACAATTTTAAATATCAATGTTATTTTAATGCAACATGGGGTATAGTACATTTCGAAGTAAAAACACAACAATTTTCAAAAAACGCAACAAATGGCTCAAAAAATGCAACAAATGGTGAAAAAACGCAATCTTAAAAAAACGGCACAATAACCGTAACCAAAAACCGCATGTATGAAAAGCAACAATATCGTATGACTTATGAACTTTGAACTATCTATGAATGTTATTCTGAGAAAATATGGTTTACAGCAGATTCAAGAGTAAAGAATGTAAACAAATATTAAAAAAAAAAAAAAAAAAAAAAAAAAAAAAAAACACGCATGCAAAAAACGCATACAAAAAAACGCATGCAAAAAACGCATGCAAAAAAACGCATGCAAAAACGCATGCATAAAAATATTTTGAAAATTATGAAAATCATATCATTTATTAATCCTTGAATGATCATGGATGAATAAGATTGAAAAGATTGAAAAATAATATGGTATGGTGGAAGACTTATGTTGGGAGAATCCATACTCCTTCTTTCCAGAATACCATTTTCCCATGATCCCTTTCTTTTCCCATGATCCTTTCCACACAAGACCATGAGGGATATAAAAACCCACCATTCACTTTATAGGGGTGATGCCACTGAGGAAGGGAGAGTGTCCCCGAAACGCGTCTGGCGAGAGTTTCACCCCTGAAGGATTTGAACCCCGAAATAACAGTGCACAGTTAAAAACCAGAGGATATCTAGGATTCAAACAAGACGCTCTATATAACCTGCCTGCAACCAGCTGAAAGTCATCACTGGGGAATACTAAGCCGCTGACACAGCAAAGACCGGGACGCCGGCCTAAAGTCGGAAGCGACAATCACCCAGAAAAAAACAGCTGAATAAAAAGGCCAGGTAAGCCACAAATGTGGGTTATCGTTACAAACTTACATTTATACGAAACAACAATATAGCGTTCATATGTGAATATTGCAATCGGGACTTTGTGTGGAATAACTTCTTTGAGGATCCTCTGAATAGAATTCTTGAGAAAAATACAATATAAATGCATGCAGAAAATTCTTATGAAAAACTCCTATAACAACCTTGGAATGCATGGATTGCAGAAACTGTAGATATACAGAGATAGGAATATAGTGCCTGCATAGGAAATCACTGTATGCGCTTTTCTGCATGTAGAGTCTCTCAGTGCGTTTTTCTTGCATATGAATATAACCGGAGGTTTGACGCAACCTCCTGGAATTCAAACAGTCCTTCTGAATATTTTGTGACTTGTATACATATGGACTGTAGTGACCTAGAGTGCGTTTTATTTGCAAGACAACACCCTCTTGTTAGGATCTGCAGTTAAGCATCTATTGTGTGTCATTGCAGACCCATCCACTATTGAGAACATCCAGGATACTTTGTCTGCAATAAGTTGATTTGAATATTACAAAACTACTACCATTGTTTAATTTATTTTATGTATTTTATTGTATTTTATCATATTTTATCAAACGTAGTTATAATAAATTGTTTCAACTCCGTGGGGCTCCGCATGTTTTGAGTGTGCCAATCCTACATTGTTAGGTATATCTTTGTTTTTGCATTTCCATTTTGTCCTTTTTAACTTCCAAAAGCCCCAACTATTTAGTGAGAGATCCTCCTTCTTCCAGCAGCAGGGTTACTGTGGAATTACAGCTTCTAATTCTATCTGCTGCTTTATTTTTACTATAGCTTGTCCTGAACATGTGTGAGATAGCAGCAGCAGAGGAGGAGGTGCACTGAAAGGAGCTTGTCACCTGAGCTACAGGTGGGCCGAGAAGAAGTATAGTTCATAAATACTACACTTATAAGCACTCTCACTCTCTAGCTGGAGTCATAAAATGCTCCATTCAGACATGGAATTTGAAAGTAAGTACAAAGGCCTCATCAGGTCTACACCATACATTTACTACATGCAGTTTGTATTTTGAAAACTAATGAGACCCACTGATCAGATATTATGGATGTGAAACTTTATTAATATAAATACAAGAAATGTATATAGATCGCCAATTTGACATTTTGTTTTTAGTATTTGTTGATTTTTTTGTCTTATTACAATTGGTCAATATATCAGTGACCGGTCTTCTATGTAGCTATATAAGAGGGTTTTAAGTGTGACTACTAGAGCCCAGTATTGACCTGTTATCAGGACTGGTTCTATGATAGATTATTAGGATTGGTTAAATAATGTTCTGTCAGAAGTAAACATTTGTGATGTGGGCAGTGAGTGGGTTAATTATGTAAGTTGTCTCTTTATCAATAGTAGCTTGTCTCTGATTGTTTGTCTGACAGAGGTGACCCGATCAGAGGCGGAAAATACATTTACATCTGCCCTAAACTGTGATAGGTCCAATACTAAGTGATGGACATGAACATGTGGAGTCACTGTGGGTAGAGATACATGGAGCTAAAAACAACAATAAATTACTAATAGGAGTCTACTATAAACCACCTAATATACCAGAGTCCACAGAAAATCTACTACTAAACGAGATAGACAAGGCGGCAAATCATAATGAGGTGGTTATTATGGGGGACTTCAACTACCCAGATATAGACTGCGAAACTGAAACTTGTATATCTCATAAAGGAAACAGATTCTTGGCAATAACCAAAGACCATTATCTCTCCCAACTGGTTCAGGACCCGACTAGAGGGATGGCCATACTGGACTTAATATTAACCAATAGACCTGACAGAACAACAGACGTGCAGGTTGGGGGACACCTGGGAAATAGTGACCATAAAGTAATAACCTTCCAATTATCATTCAAAAGAGCGTTTCTACAGGGAGAAACAAAAATACCAAACTTCAAAAAAGCTAAATTTAGCCAACTAAGAGAGGCCATAGGCCTAACTAACTGGGACAAAGTCCTCAAAAATAAAAATACAGCCAAAAAATGGGATATCTTTAAAAACATCCTAAAATCTCATTGTGAGAGGTACATACCGTATGGGAATAAAAGGTTAAGGAACAAAAAGAAACCAATGTGGATAAACAGAACTGTAAAGAAAGCAATAAATGACAAAAAGAAAGCATATAAAACCCTAAACAGGAGGGTAGCACGGAAGCACTGAAAAACTATAAGGAAAAAAACAGAACATGTAAAAAACAAATAAAAGCGGCCAAACTAGAGACCGAGAGATTAATTGCCAAACAGAGTAAAACTAACCCTAAAATGTTCTTCAATTATATAAATGTTAAAAAGTATAAATCTAAAGGTGTTGGCCCTTTAAAGAGTAATGAGGGGGGAGTCGCAGAGAGCGACGAGGAGAAAGCAAAGCTGTTAAATATTTTTTTCTCCAATGTATTCACTGAGGAAAATAAACTGTCAGATGAAATGCTGAATGCTGAAATAAATTCCCCATTAAAAGTGTCCTGTCTGACCCAGGAAGAAGTACAACAGCGACTTAAAAAAATCAAAATAGACAAATCGCCAGGACCGGATGGCATACACCCCCGTATCCTAAGGGAATTAAGTAATGTCATAGCCAGACCCTTATTTCTGATATTTGCGGACTCTGTACTGACAGGGAATGTCCCACAGGATTGGCGCATGGCAAATGTGGTGCCAATATTCAAAAAGGGTCCAAAAACAGAGCCTGGAAACTATAGGCCGGTAAGTTTAACATCTGTTGTGGGTAAACTGTTTGAAGGTTTTCTGAGAGATGCTATGTTAGAGCATCTTATGGGAAATAAGCAAATAACGCCCTATCAGCATGGCTTCCTGAGGGATCGGTCATGTCAAACTAATTTAATCAGTTTCTATGAGGAGGTAAGTACTAGACTTGACAGCGGCGATCAATGGATGTCGTGTATCTGGACTTCTCCACAGCATTTGACACTGTACCACATAAAAGGTTAGTATATAAAATGAGAATGCTCGGACTCGGAGAAAACGTCTGTAAGTGGGTAAGTAACTGGCTCAATGATAGAAAACAGAGGGTGGTATTAACGGTACATACTCAGATTGGGTCACTGTCACTAGTGGGGTACCTCAGGGGTCAGTATTGGGCCCTATTCTCTTCAATATATTTATTAATGATCTTGTAGAAGGCTTGCATAGTAAAATATCAATTTTCGCAGATGACACTAAACTGTGTAAAGTAATTAACACTGAAGAGGACAGTATACTACTACAGAGGACAGTATACTGTATATATACTACAGAGGACAGTATACTGTATATTATACTACAGAAGACAGTATACTACTACAGAGGGATCTGGATAGATTGAGGCTTGGGCAGATAAGTGGCAGATGAGGTTTAACACTGACAAATGTAAAGTTATGCACATGGGAAGGAATAATGCAAGTCACCCGTAACATACTAAATGGTAAAACACTCGGTAACACTGACATGGAAAAGGATCTAGGAATTTTAATAAACAGCAAACTAAGCTGCAAAAAACAGTGTCAGGCAGCGGCTGCCAAGGCCAATAAGATAATGGGTTGCATCAAAAGGGGCATAGATGCCGTGATGAGAACATATTCCTACTACTTTACAAATCACTGGTCAGACCACACATGGAGTACTGTGTACAGTTCTGGGCTCCTGTAAACAAGGCAGACATAGCAGAGCTGGAGAGGGTCCAGAGGAGGGCAACTAAAGTAATAACTGGAATGGGGCAACTACAGTACCCTGAAAGATTATCAAAATTAGGGTTATTCACGTTAGAAAAAAGACGACTGAGGGGAGATCTAATTACTATGTATAAATATATCAGGGGTCAGTACAGAGATCTCTCCCATCATCTATTTATCCCCAGGACTGTGACTGTGACGAGGGGACATCCTCTGCGTCTGGAGGACAGAAGGTTTGTACACAAACATAGAAAAGGATTCTTTACGGTAAGAGCAGTGAGGACTATGGAACTCTCTGCTGAGGAGGTGGTGATGGTGAGTACAATAAAGGAATTCAAGAGGGGCCTGGATGTGTTTCTAGAGCGTAATAATATTACAGGCTATAGCTACTAGAGAGGGGTCGTTGATCCAGGGAGTTATTCTGATTGCCTGATGGAGTCGGGAAGGAATTTTTTATTCCCTAAAGTGAGGAAAATTGGCTTCTACCTCACAGGGTTTTTTTGCCTTCCTCTGGATCAACTTGTAGGATGACAGGCCGAACTGGATGGACAAATGTCTTTTTTCGGCCTTATGTACTATGTTACTATGTTACTGCAGACGGACCAATCACAGTCAGCGCTGGCCAGGGAACGCTGACTGAATCCTGGCGGTCATCAGAGCGCTGAAATCATTTTGTTTCATTAGGAAATTTGCTTTAACCCCTTCCCGACATATGACGTAATAGTACGTCATGGCGGCAGGTGCGTTCCCGCATTTTGACGTACTATTACATCATGGTGATCGGGCGGGCACCGGAGCGGTGCACGTCCAATCACTGCAGGGGCCCGGCAGTCCCTGATAGCCGGGCCCCTGCTGTCTCCACCGGCATCGCGGTACAATGCCGGCGGATTAACCCCTTCTATGCCACAATCAGCTCTGACCGCGACATAGAAGGGATTTGTGGCGGGTGAGGGAGCCCATCGGGTCCCCGCGCTGCTGTGGTGGGGACCCGATGTGTGACAAGGCAACCTGATGCCATGCAGAGGCTGCCCAATGCCTTGCACGGCATCTGGACCTGCCTTCTATGTGCGCCCAGGAGATCCAGCCTCAGACTCATCTGCTAGGCAACCTGTTAGTGTATTACTCAGTGTCATACACTAACAGGCAATGCATTACAATACAGATGTATTATAATGCATTGCAGAGGGGATCAGACCTCCACAAGTAAAGTCCCAGAGTGAGACATAAATAAAGTTAAAAAAAAAGTCTAAAAAGAGTTTTTAATAAAAAAAAAAATGTTTCAAGTAAATTTTTTTTTTAAAAAACGCCCCTTTCCCCTGATTTATATAAAAAAATAGAAAAAGAAAATAAAACACACACATATTAGGTATCGCTGCATCCGCAACGACCGACTCTATAAATATAAATCACATGACCCACCCAGTCCGATAAACCGTAATTTTTTTTATAAAAACTATTTAAAAAAAGCAATTTTTGTCACCTTACATCACAAAAAGTGCAACACCAAGCGATCAAAAAGGCATATGCCCACAAAATGGTACCAATAAAACAGTCACCTCATCCCGCAAAAAAGATCCCCTACATAAGACAATCGCCCAAAAAATAAAAAAAACTTATAGCTCTCAGAACATGGAGACAGTAAAACATTTATTATTGTGTTAAAGTGAAATAAAAAAAGTATGCATATTAGGTATCGACCAGCTCTATAAAAATATCACATGACTTAACCCCTCAGGTGAATACCCCGCAAAAAATGATAACCTACCTAAGACAATCGCCCCAAAAAAAAAAAAAAACTATGACCTCTTAGACAATGGAGACACTAAAATATGATATTTTTTGCTAAAAAATGCTATTTTTGTGTTGAAGTGAAATAAATAAAAAGAGTAGATATGCTTAGATATCGCCGTGTCGTAACAACCTGCTCTACTAAAAATTTCACATGACCTAACTCCTCCGGTGAACACCGTCAAAAATGTTAATAAATATAAAAACAGTGCCAAAAAAGCAATTTTTTGTCACCTAACATCATTTAAAGTACTGTACAACATCAAGCGATCAAAAAGGTGAATGCCCCCCCAAAATAGAACCAATCAAACCATCATCTTATACCACAAAAACTTAGCTCCTACCTAAGACAATTGGTCAAAAAATAAAAAAGCTATGGCTCTCAGACTATGGAGACACTAAAACATCATTATTTGTTAAAAAAATCATATGTACCCAAAAATGGTACCAATAAAAACGTCAACTCTTCCTGTAAAAACGAGCCCATGCACAAGATGATTGGCAGAAAAAATGAAAAAATATGGTGTTCAGAAAATGGAGACACAAAAACATTTTTTAAAAAAAAAATGTTTTATTATGTAAAACTGAAACAAACAAAGGAAAGTAGGACATACTTGATATCACCGCGTCCGTAACAACCTGCTCTTTAAAAATAGCGCATGATCTAACCTGTCAGATGAACGTTGTAAAAAATAAAAACAGTGCCCAAAATAACAATTTTTTGGTTTACCTTGCTTCACAAAAAAACTTAATATAGACGCGATTAAAAATCATATGTACCCCAAAATAGTACCAATAAGACTATTCACCTTATCCCCTAGTTTCCAAAATGGGGTAACTTTTGGGGAGTTTCTACTGTAGGGATCCATCAGGGGTGTAGCTGCCAGCTAAGACCTGTCTTAGGTTGCTAATATGACTTATATGTGTATACAGCTAGACCTGCCAATAACCTTAATACGCTCTCATATATTTAAATGTTAAAAAACAAAAGCAGAGTTATTTACTGTGACATTATGTTTTTGGATGTCATATAACAGTTATATATTGTGTTCACAGAAGCAGAAAAGATAATATGCCTTTAAGATTCATTATATGAATGTAAGGTAAGCTCAGTGACACAGCAAAATTATCAACAAAAAGCATAGAGTTAAGATGTTGCCACTGCCCAGGAGTCTTGACCAATCACAGCCAGCCTCACACTCAGCCTGTGTGGGAAATCCCATAGCTGGAATCATTATTCACCAGAGAGAGGAGCTGAACAGACATTCACTCCACTAAGAGCTGTGTTTTATGGAAGCAGAGGCCAAAATAGGTATTTAGAACAGTTATATAATGTTCCTATTGTTAATGTAGTGATTAGAACTGTATACTGAACCAGTTATGTGTTTACTTACAGTTCCACCAAATTGCACATTACCCAACTGCTCATACAGATCATACTGAGCCATAGAAAGCAAATTGCGACCAAACTGCATAAAAGCATACAAACTGCTCAAAGCAAATTGGTTTATAGCAACTGCACACCAAGCAGAGCAAGTAGAACTATAGGTTAAACCTCAGATATACCTCTCAGGGAAGATCTAAAGTGCTTAAATAACTTAAAGTGAGAGTAAGATACTGAAGAGAGAAATATATCCACCATTTTATGTTGAATGACAAGATTGAACAGTTGAACCACCATCTTATGCATACCGCCCATTTTGTGATACTTTATTCAACACGTGTTTTGTACATGGACTATCTGCTGCGGGGCGGCAGTGTTATATTTGAAGAAAAGTTGAAGTTAATAAAAGAAGTTATTTCAAGCATTTGGTGTTGCTCTTTAAACCTACTGTTTCCATAGAACGGCACTAAAAGAATCACAAAGTAGCATACAGTCTGGTTTGGACTAAAAAGTCTGAGATCTCAAAATTCTTCCGATGCCACAGCTCAAAGGCACTCATAGTGCTGCGCCTGCCACAAGGGAGGCTTCAAATGGGACATGGTGTCTAAAAATCAGTCCAGCAAAATCTGCCTTCCAAAAACCCATACGGCGCTCCTTTTCTTCTGCGCCCTGCCGTGCGCCCTTACATCAGTGGAGTGTTCTGTAAACCTCAGAATCAGGGTAATAAATGTTGTTTTGTTTGGCTGTTAACCCTCGATGTGTTAAAGACAAAAATGGAATAAAATGGAAAATCTGCAAAAAAGTGAAATTTTATCTCCATTTTCCTTTAATTCTTGTGGAACACCTAAAGGGTTAACAAAGTTTGTAAAATCAGTTTTGAGTACTTGAGGGCTTTAGGTTCTACATGGGGTCATTTATGGGGGGTTTCCCTATGTAAGCACCACAAAGTGACTTCAGACCTGAACTGGTCCTTAAAAAGTGGGTTTTGGAAAATTTCTTAAACTTTTTTAGAATTGCTTCTAAAATTCTAAGCCTTCTAACGTCCCCAGAAATAAAATGACATTTACAAAATTATGCCAACATAAAGTAGACATATGGGGAATATTAAGTAATAAATATTTTATGAGGGATCACTTTCTGTTTTAAAGGCTTTCTGTCACCCCAATTTTCGCTATTAAACAGGATGTCATTATAGATGTGAAAATGTCACCTGAATTTAACTCTGCATTTCTTTTATTTAAGTATGCCCCCGTTTTCGTGTAATTTTAACTTTTATAATATGTAAATGAGCCTCTAGGAGCAGGGGGACATTGCACCTGCTCCTAGAGGCTCTATTCGCCCACCTCATTTCCACGCACTTCTGTCTTGATTGACAGAGCCAGGCCAGCGTTGGTTCTCCTGCTGGCCCCGTATGCCGTGTAAATCTCGCACCTGCGCAGTCTCGTTCAGTATTCGGCGCAGGCACAGTGAGAGAGCCTATATTGTCCCTCTGTTATTCCTCCTAGAAATTAAGATATAAATGAATAACTGACACCTGAATATTTATATCCCTACATAGTCTGGCACTGGCAGTATGAGATGGACCTAGCCATCTGTGTCAGTTATTCATTTATATCTTAATTTCTAGGAAGAATAACAGAGGAACAATATAGACCTTTAAGAAAAAGGACCAGACTTGTTGTTTCATTAGGGATACAAGTATTCAGTAAAAAAGACACTTCATGAGAGGTAACAAGGCCTCTTTAACACAAATTATTACTAATATTTATATGACGATTATAACATTTTTTCTATCTATGCAATGTCTTTAAATGTATGTTTCTAGGACAGTTCTGAAATATTTTAATATTGCATTAACTGCATGATGAAAAATATTTATTGTTTTATCTGTTTTCCGTGAAGGCTTGTAAAAAATAATAAATATGGAAAATCTAAAGATAAAAATGTTAAACAATTAAATAATTTAAAATAAAAATAAATATAACATACAAAAAGTTAATACTAAATACAAATTATGAAGCGTATAAATATAATATAATTAATGTTGAAAAATATTAATCTAAAATTTTTATGTAAAATATTTAAGTCTAAATAGTAAATGTTAAAAAATAAAAAAATGTAACCAATAAATAATAAAAATTATAGAATATAGAAAAAAATTACTAAAATAAAAAATAAAGCTACATAATAAAAATGTTAAATAAAAAAAGCTAAAATATAAATATGTAAAAATCTAAATATAAAAATCAAATCTAAATAGTAAAGGTTGAAAAAAAATCTAAATATAAAAATTTAATAATAAATATTATACAAGTATAGAAAATGAATAATGTAAATAATAAATGTGGAAACATATACAAATAAGATAAATGTAAGACATAAATATGTAAAAATATAAATATATAAATGTAAAAATAAATAACAATTGAGAGACACGTAGATATAAGATAGCTCGCTGGTAAATAGATATGAGATGGCTAGATAGATAGATAGACTGAATGGTTGACAAATAGATGATAGATTATAAATAGATAATAGATAAATAGATAGCTAGATGATAGATAGAAACATAGAAAGATAAATAACAGATAGACATGAGATAAATATGAAATAGATAGACAGATAAAAGACAAAAAAAAAAAAGATGGACAGAAAGGGGACACTTGCCACATTCCACCAAGTGTTCACACAACGTGGGGGTCGTCTGGCTATACCCTGTTTAGACTGAACGCTAAATAGATGATATCTAGGTAGATAGATAGAAGATAGATAGATGGATGATAGATATATAGATAGATACATACATATCAAATAGATAGATAAATAGCTAGATAGATGATATATAGATAGATACATACAGATGAAAGTTCAGGGCAGCACTCCTGGTAGTGAGTGTTTGGGTGCCAGCGGTGAAAACACCTTACCAAGGTGTGTGATGTGAAGAAAATGAAAGACACCGCGGCACATCCGTGTGGTGAAGAAAAAGTGGGATCCTTTATTCACCTATGCGACGTTTCGGTCCGCTTACTGGGACCATTCTCAAGCAAAGAATTTGCTTGAGAATAAAGGATCCCACTTTTTCTTCACCACACGGATGTGCCGCGGTGTCTTTCATTTTCTAGATAGATACATAGATAGATAAATAGATAAATATGGGTTAGATAGATAGATTTGAGATAGATAAATAACAGATAGATAGATAGATAGATAGATAGATAATAGGTACCGTATTTTTCGCCCCATAAGACGCATTAAAAAAAGTGGGGGGAAAATTCCCCTCCCATTATGGAAGCGCTGATTAGTACCAATGGACCGGGAAGCGCTATACTCACCTCTTTCTGGTCCTCGGCGCTCTGCTGTGAAGGCTGCGCACATGTGACGGCACGTTGTGACCTCATACTGTGCGCGCCACACACAGCAGACTGAAGAGGAGGATTACCGAGCACGGGCGGTGAGGAGCGGCGGCGTCCGGAGCAGTAAAGGTAAGGGTTTATTTTTATTTTGGGGCTAATGGAGGCACTGGGGGCTGAAGAAAGGTATTTAGGGGCTGAAGAGATGCATATGGGGGCTGAAGAGGTATTTAGGGGCTGAAGAGAGGCATATGGGGGCTGAGGAGAGGCATATGGGGGCTGAGGAGAGGCATATGGGGGCTGAGGAGAGGCATATGGGGGCTGAAGAGAGGCTTATGGGGGCTGAAGAGAGGCTTATGGGGGCGGAAGAGAGGCTTATGGGGGCTGAAGAGAGGCATATGGGGGCTAAAGAGAGGCATATGGGGGCTGAAGAGAGGCATATGGGGGCTGAAGAGAAGTATATGGGGGCTGAAGAGAAGTATATGGAGGCTGAAGAGAAGTATATGGGGGCTGAAGAGAAGTATATGGGGGCTGAAGAGAAGTATATGGGGGCTGAAGAGAAGTATATGGGGGCTGAAGAGAAGTATATGGGGGCTGAAGAGAAGTATATGGAGGCTGAAGAGAAGTATATGGGGCTGAAGAGAAGTATATGGAGGCTGAAGAGAAGTATATGGGGGCTGAAGAGAAGTATAGGGGGGCTGAAGAGAGGCATATAGGGGGCTAAAGAGAGGCATATAGGGGGCTAAAGAGAGGCATATGGGGGTCTAAAGAGAGGCATATGGGGGCTGAAGAGAGGCATATGGGGGCTGAAGAGAAGTATATGGGGGCTGACGAGAGGCATATGGGGGGCTAAAGAGAGGCATAAGGGGGGCTAAAAGAGGGCATAGGGCTCTTATCTGAGGTCTTGTTGGGGGTCATTCACATTGGGGTCTGAGCTGAGTCTAATTGGGGTCTGAGCTGAGGTCTTATTGGGGTCTTATTAACATTGGGGGATCTGATTGGTGGACTAACCTGAGGTGTAATGAAAAATATTTTTTTCTTATTTTACCCATCTAAAACCTAGGTGCGTCTTATGGGCTGGAACGTCTTATAGGGCGAAAAATACGGTAGATAGTTAGGTAGATTTGAGATAGTTTATGTATATGCGGCCGTACTGGTGCAGATAGCGCTGCCGCATGCAGAGGCGGCGTGCGCTCTTATGTTTGTCTGATACAAGTACAGGGCTCCTGATGAGGGCTAAGTTGTAGCCAGAAACGCGTAGAGCCAGAGACAGCAAGATTATTCAGCTAGTCGCAACAGATAAGAACAGCATGGAGTAGGCAGCGTTAATACTGTTTTACTATTTTCATGAGTGAGGGATACACAGGAAGACAATAGGGCACTTATGGATGAGAGCATCCGAGGGTAATGTTTGAGGTATAACAAGTGCGAGAAGCAAAAACCCCCCCCCCCCCCTGTACCCTCACTACTATACAGGAGCAGCCGTGTGTACTTAGGCTCTTTTGGACCTTTTTACATCCTGTATCAGTTTGGGTCATCTGAGTTTAATTACAGATACCCATACAGAAGACATCCTAGTGCGGGAAACAATTTTAAGTGGTATAAGAGCGGTTTGTGCTTTTTACCCCATCCTGGCATGTGGCGGCTGTCTGGCTATAACACTCCGAGGTGCAAAGAATCGTTAGAAAACACTGTTTTCTGTTACAAATAGTTACGCACAATGATACTGTTTTTATACGAAGAGACATGGCTTGCCATAAATGTTGACTATCTGCGATAGCTGCGGTGATCAAATAGGACCGAAAATATTTGCTATTGTCGATATTTATTATATTATTTTATTAAACACGATGGTATATAAGTAAAGCAAATTTCCTAACGAAACAAAATGATTTCGACGATCTTAAATAACGTCTTAGGACATGTTCTATACTATGTATAAATATATCAGGGGGCAGTACAGAGATCTCTCCATCATCTATTTATCCCCAGGACTGTGACGAGGGGACATCCTCTGCATCTGGAGGAAAGAAGGTTTGTACACAAACATAGACGAGGATTCTTTACGGTAAGAGCAGTGAGACTATGGAGCTCTCTGCCCTGAGGAGGTGGTGATGGGGAGTACAATAAAGGAATTCAAGAGGGGCCCTGGAATGTATTTCTGGAGCTTAATAATATTACAGGCTATAGCTACTAGAGAGGGGTCGTCGATCCAGGGAGTTATTCTGATGCCTGATTGGAGTCGGGAAGGATGTTTTACCCCCTTAAGTGGAGAAAATTGGCTTCTACTCACAGTTTTTTTTGCCTTCCTCTGGATCAACTTGCAGGATAACAGGACGAATTGGATGGACAAATGTCTTTTTTCGGCCTTATGTACTATGTTACTATGTCCGGACAGGTCAGCAGCATTGTTCAGACATTCCATGACTCGCTTTGCTAAAACACAAAATGGTTGCCGTATTTCACAAAATGCGACGCAGTGAGCAAAAAAATAAGGGCGTGTTTTGGCTTCAGAATAAGGGGTGTTGAATGGGCGGCTTTAGGCATGGTTTGGGGTAGTTGATGGGTGCCGGTTTGGGACAGACTGGGAGGGGTTATGGGAGAGGAAATGATCATGTAAAGTATGAAAACGGGGGATTTCACCATTCTCCGCTCTAAGAACCGGACATTAGTAGGAACAGTTTAGATTAAGCATCATGCGGCTCCACAGGATCGGGAACCAGGAGGAAATATAGGAAATTATCTTGAAGATAGTATGGGACTTCTTCACCCCTAGTAGATGGAGCTTGTCCAAAGGCTTACAAGATCAGCTTTGGAGTAGAGAGCTCGAGAGGAGGGGGGGAGGGGGTCGGTGGAGAACGGGAAGATTTAGCTAATCCATCTATGGAAATAATTTACAATTTATTGCTTAGCTTTTTTTTTTGGGGGGGGGGGCACAAAAAAAACCTCGGTCCTTCTTGCTGTTTACTGTGCAGTAAAAACATCATGTTACCTTATCCTATGGGACAGTAGGAATGCGGTGATACCAGATATCCAGAATATTTATCACGCTTTTGTACAATAAAAACATTTCACAAAAAAAGTGATTTTCTTTTCCCATTGCCGTAAGCCTATCAGAGCTGTTTTCTGAGGGATGAGATGTTGTTTTTATTGGTACCATTTTGTGTTACATATCATTTATTGGCTAATTTTGGAATCTTTTTTATTTTTTTATTTTTTCTTTATTTTATGGGTCTGTATAAAACAAATAAAAAATGTAATTATTTTTTTTTTGTTTATTGAACAGAACCACTGGGTGCCTGCGATAATTGCCAGTTTGCAGACTTTAACCACTCACATCAAATGTGACCGTAGCAGCTGAGAACTTCAGGGAGCACCGCACTCTGTGCTCAGAACAGCTTCCCTTCACTGAGATCGGGGAACGTGTTCCATGGTAATGATAGGAAAGAGCCTGCTGCACTCTCCAATGCCTCTTATCACTGGTATACTCCAATGTAGGCCTGAAGGTGGCAGCACTATATTGGAATACACAGAATTTTCAATTCAGTAATGCATTAAATCCCATTGCTAAATAGAAACGGCAATTGATAATTGCATGTTATTAGGCCCTTGGCAGGCCTAAAAAAAAAAATATTTTTTTTTAAAAGTATCAAAACTATTAGAAATATATAAAAATTCAAATCACACCTTTTGCCAAAATTAAAATAAATTATAAAAATCATAGGCATTAAAATCTAAAAATATTTATCCCTTAAAAAAAAAAAATCGAAGCTGTCAATTCACAATTTTTTTCTGTCCTGCAGTAACAGCTGGAATCAGAGAAGAATCTGATCAGAGATCACTGTCAACTGGATAAGGAGAACACTTCATGATGTGATGGAGACATCTCCAATCAAAGAGCAGCGCAGCAGCCGATCAGATTCTCCTCCTGCCTGAAGGCACCAAGGACAGAACCTGAAGTCACTTTCTCCATTCATGATTCCATACCTGTGGTGACATCTCCGGAATGTCCTCCTCCACCTCACTCTTACACGGGGGATCGCCCATCCTTCCTCTCTTCTTCATCCTCCACTTTAATATCAGTCAGATCTTCCCCCTGATTTATCATCTGTAACAATTCAGTACAATACAGCAGACAGGTGGGAAATCTAACAGGTCCACAGAAGAGACCCCCACAATCTATGACCTCTCTATGACTGCAGGACCCCCTATATAGATGTGTACAGGGCTCAGCTCCATCTACCTGAGGATTCTCTGGGACCTTCTCCTCTGGACAGTCCTGGGAATACAGAGGATGGGGACATCTCTCTGGTGGATTTCTCCTCCTGGATCCATCTGTGGAGACACAAGCACACAGTGACTGAATACATGGCCTCTTGTAGATCTGTCTATAGATCAGACTCTTCTCTCAGCTCCTTCACTTCTAGGTTTAGTTATCACGGAAATAACAATATTCTGCTCCTCACCACCTGTGCCGAGGTCTCAGCACCTAGCAGGCCACAGGCCCAAAGTATCCTCTGGTCTATGAGAGCAAATGGTGGGCAGTGGAAGACAGCTCCTTCTCCTCAATAGTACATTCTGAGAATGAGGATACAGGAATAAGTGCCAGCGCCCTGAAGCACCCTACCAACCTACACCACTTTATTTGATAGCCTGCAGAAATCTTGGTCATCTCCATCCTCCCATAATTCTAGTGAAGAGATCGCTGGGGTCCCAGATCATACATCTTGGTACAACATTCAAAATCTCTTCTCTTTTCAATCCCTTATCTCAGAGGTCAGCGATGTGTGGATCTGAAAACTACCACAGGCCGTACTGAACAACTAGAGGTCGACCATATTCTTTTTTAGCCCAAATACACAATAATTCAGATGCCCAAACTCAGGCTTTGTGTGAAATGAGAAGACACCAAGAGGACACAGATAACAGAGGCCATCGCTATAACATTAGGGGGTTAGAGTTTTCCCTGAACCAACTAACTCTGAAAATGTCCATGATGCCCTCATGCCTTTTTCAATCAAATCCTTGATTTACCACCTGATCCACCACTCAGAATAGACCGAGCTCCAGGGCTGTGGCTCCTCAGGGAAGAACCTCTCAACCTGAAGGTATTGCAGGTATTTTATCACAATGATATTGTTGTTTGACCGTGACGCTGTTGCCATGCAGACTGGTTGCGGCAGTTTGCATGTGCACTTCCCCTTTTAAGGTTTGCCTCCCTGCTGTTTGGTGGCAAGGGGTTAATCTTCTTGCTAGTGGGGATTAAGGTGTTTCCTGGGTGTGGCCGCGGGCTTGATATATACCTGTGTCTTGCTGGCTGGGGGCAGTTTTACTACCAGCCTTGCTTGGTGTTGGAGCTTTGCTCCTTGCCAGTCCTTGAGGGCCACCTTATGGAACATATATTGTCCTCCCTTATGTACTCTCCATGTAACCTTACCCTCACTTGTTGTATGTGTGGTGTGGGTTTATGTTCTGGGTGTGTGAAGCATTTTGTTGGTTGTTACATGTCTGGGCTGTTGTTGGTGTTGGTCCCTGCATGTATGCTATTCGTCACCTGATATGTTGATACCTCCGGAAGGGGGCTGGTTTCCCAGAGGGGTGAACCATAATTCTGGATGCAGCGCTGCCTGGGGCTGCCGTGTACCTTGCGGCATGGGGCCCAGGCAGTATCAGGTGTGCTGGATACCTGTGTGTGGTGTTGTTGGTACGGAGTCCTGTTTGGTGTGTGGGCTCCTGTACTTATGCACGGGTTCTAGTCGTGGTGGCTGCAGCTAGGCCTGTGGACACACTGGTTCATTCGTGTCTTGGATGAACCTGGTTGTCTCTTGTCCCTGTCTCCTAACATCAGGGATATTCAGGGTTCTGAGGTTTCCAGGGTATGGGCCCTCCTACCTTAAAGGGTCGGCTCATACAGTTAGGAGAACAGGGACAGATTTAGGGATGCTATAGGAGGTGACCAGCTCCCTTTTCTTGGCAGCCTGGTCTAGCTGCTACCCTTATCCTTTTTACATTGTACAGTGGGGGGTTTCCCCCACTCCCCACCATGACATATTTATGTAACAGACTTTACTGTAGAAGAAAGTATCAGAAGCAAATCACCTTCATTATGCAGGATTAAATTCCGGGGAACTAAAGTTCAATTATTTCTAGATCTCTATCGTTACTCATCAACAAAGTAAATTCTTACACCCCCGAGGGACATTTCGTAGCACAATAACATCACTTAACAAGGACTTCCCTTCAGTCTAACCTGTAAAAAAAGAGGGTCATGCCGCAGAGTAAGCTGATCCAAGCTGTTGTGGGATCAGCTTACTCCTCCACCACCACTATCGGCATGGACAACCCATCAGGCTTCCAAGAACAGACCACGCACGAGACCATCTCCTGCCATTCTCCTACTTGATCTTCTAGAGAGGTCCAGTCTGGATCCTGGATTCGGATGCTGTTGGAATCCTTCTCCCTGATTGGCGGTGACTGTGGATCTTTATGGATTATTAATACTTCATTGCTATTTCTCTGTTGCTGTTATGTCACAGTTTGGTTTATATTATATGGGGTCACATGTCCTCTGTGCCGGGCACAGCTCTGCTTCATTTCCTCTGTTGGTGCCGACCAGGGCCCCGCGGTCCCCCTGCTGTTTCTCTCTATAGCGGATATAAGATTTGCTGCTGTTTTGCTCCCATTTTCTATTATCTTTCTTCCTCCTTCCAAGCAGCCCATTACTCCTGCCGGAGCTCAGGATATGGCCGGTGACCCGGTGTCTCTCCTCGGTGCGGTGTTATTTCATGTGTCATTTCCTCTGTTTTCCTCTTCAGCATGGGGGTTGAATACTTTCCCTCTTTTTGGGGCGATGTTCTGATCTTTACTGCCCATTTTGGGATTTCTACAATCATTACTGGAATTAGATTACATGTTTTATTCTCTTTTCTTATTTTCTCTCCTTTTTGTCTCCGTTAAATGGGTTGTCCAAGATTTTGGTACTGATAGCCTATCCTCAGGGTAGCTCATCAATATTAGATGGGTGAGAGTCCAAAGCCCGGCACCTCCACCGATCAGCTGTGTGAAGAGACTGTGGCACTCCGGTGAGCGCTGAGGCCTCTTCCTAGGACAGGGACGTCACATTGGTGGTGCAGTTTTCCTACCAGATTCCTGTCCCTTACAAGTAACAGGTGTAGCTGAGGACCGGCGGGTAGATCTAATCCTCCAGGGAGCTCTTTTAGGACGTCCCATTACTCTATGTAATATATATGCCCCAGTGAGAACAAGCCATCCCTTCGGAGAGCTGTCTGGTCACACCTGGACTCCTCGGGACACTCGGCGTCTTGATCGGAGGTGATATTAATCTCCCTTTCTCTGAAACTGCAGACAGACTGACGGCCCCCACTGCTCCTGTGATCTCAGATCTCCAGTGTCACCTTTTTCCCCATTTATTCCTCCTTCTTCCTCCTGGTTTATGGAGAATAAATATCTCCACTAGTGACAATACACTTATAATGCCTGCCCCCAGGACTGGTTATGATCCCAGTAACATTCTAACCCTTGGTTTCGGCTGGAGGAGGGGACTTCATGGTTTAAAGCTGCTTCTCTGCAGACATTTCTGTGACTGTCCCGCTCCTCTGAATGTGGCTGTAATAAGGGGGGATCCGACCTCCTCCAGTCACATGCAGCAGGCTGTATCTTCTCTGCTTGTGGAGTGACTAGAGGATCTCAGACATGAAGGGCAAGAGAACGACTGGAAAGTCACCATGATGGACTCTCCTTATAAAAGTAAGGACCTGTTCACACCACGTCTGAGCCTCCAGCAGAACATATGTGCAGAGGGTTTCCTGATATCTCCCTCTGACAGAAGCTCCGACGTCAGGCTCTATACAGTCACACAGGGGCGGACATTGCCCATAAGCTCCATGTATTATCTACACTGTATACGCTGCGGAACACGGATTTTACATGACGCCCCTGATAGAGCAGTGTAGTCTACTATACCGGCCCGACGGAGGCCAGAAGGACACGCTCCCATCATGTGACTGGAGCTCTACGGATATGACCGACATATAAAGAACACGGAGCCTCTAATGTAATGTGAGAAGAAACTGTGGAGCTCCTCCATTACATGTCACTGCACACACGTGTATACACTGCACATGACGGCTCTTACCTTGTGATATAAGAGGCTGGTGCTCCTCCATTACATGTCACTGCACACACGTGTATACACTGCACATGACGGGTCTTACCTTGTGATATAAGAGGCTGGTGCTTCTCCATTACATGTCACTGCACACACGTGTATACACTGCACATAACGGGTCTTACCTTGTGATATAAGAGGCTGGTGCTCCTCCATTACATGTCACTGCACACACGTGTATACACTGCACATGACGGCTCTTACCTTGTGATATAAGAGGCTGGTGCTCCTCCATTACATGTCACTGCACACACGTGTATACACTGCACATGATGGGTCTTACCTTGTGATATAAGAGGCTGGTGCTCCTCCATTACATGTCACTGCACACACGTGTATACACTGCACATGACGGGTCTTACCTTGTGATATAAGAGGCTGGTGCTCCTCCATTACATGTCACTGCACACACGTGTATACACTGCACATGACGGCTCTTACCCTGTGATATAAGAGGCTGGTGCTCCTCCATTACATGTCACTGCACACACATGTATACACTGCACATGACGGCTCTTACCCTGTGATATAAGAGGCTGGTGCTCCTCCATTACATGTCACTGCACACACGTGTATACACTGCACATGACGGCTCTTACCTTGTGATATAAGAGGCTGGTGCTCCTCCATTACATGTCACTGCACACACGTGTATACACTGCACATGACGGCTCTTACCTTGTGATATAAGAGGCTGGTGCTCCTCCATTACATGTCACTGCACACACGTGTATACACTGCACATGACGGCTCTTACCCTGTGATATAAGAGGCTGGTGCTCCTCCATTACATGTCACTGCACACACGTGTATACACTGCACATGACGGCTCTTACCTTGTGATATAAGAGGCTGGTGCTCCTCCATTACATGTCACTGCACACACGTGTATACACTGCACATGACGGCTCTTACCCTGTGATATAAGAGGCTGGTGCTCCTCCATTACATGTCACTGCACACACGTGTATACACTGCACATGACGGGTCTTACCTTGTGATATAAGAGGCTGGAGCTCCTCCATTACATGTCACTGCACACACACGTGTACACACTGCACATGACGGCTCTTACCTTGTGATATAAAAGGCTGGTGCTCCTCCATTACATGTCACTGCACACACGTGTACACACTGCACATGACGGATCTTACCTTGTGATATAAGAGGCTGGTGCTCCTCCATTACATGTCACTGCACACACGTGTATACACTGCACATGACGGATCTTACCTTGTGATATAAGAGGCTGGTGCTCCTCCATTACATGTCACTGCACACACGTGTACACACTGCACATGACGGCTCTTACCTTGTGATATAAGAGGCTGGTGCTCCTCCATTACATGTCACTGCACACACGTGTATACACTGCACATGACGGCTCTTACCTTGTGATATAAGAGGCTGGTGCTCCTCCATTACATGTCACTGCACACACGTGTACACACGGCACATGACGGCTCTTACCTTGTGATATAAGAGGCTGGTGCTCCTCCATTACATGTCACTGCACACACGTGTATACACTGCACATGACGGCTCTTACCTTGTGATATAAGAGGCTGGTGCTCCTCCATTACATGTCACTGCACACACGTGTATACACTGCACATGACGGCTCTTACCTTGTGATATAAGAGGCTGGTGGTCCTCCATTACATGTCACTGCACACACGTGTATACACTGCACATGGCGGCTCTTACCTTGTGATATAAGAGGCTGGTGCTCCTCCATTACATGTCACTGCACACACGTGTATACACTGCACATGACGGCTCTTACCTTGTGATATAAGAGGCTGGTGCTCCTCCATTACATGTCACTGCACACACGTGTATACACTGCACATGACGGGTCTTACCTTGTGATATAAGAGGCTGGTGCTCCTCCATTACAGGTCACTGCACACACGTGTATACACTGCACATGACGGCTCTTACCTTGTGATATAAGAGGCTGGTGCTCCTCCATTACATGTCACTGCACACACGTGTATACACTGCACATGACGGCTCTTACCTTGTGATATAAGAGGCTGGTGCTCCTCCATTACATGTCACTGCACACACGTGTATACACTGCACATGACGGCTCTTACCTTGTGATATAAGAGGCTGGTGCTCCTCCATTACATGTCACTGCACACACGTGTATACACTGCACATGACGGGTCTTACCTTGTGATATAAGAGGCTGGTGCTCCTCCATTACATGTCACTGCACACACGTGTACACACTGCACATGACGGCTCTTACCTTGTGATATAAGAGGCTGGTGCTCCTCCATTACATGTCACTGCACACACGTGTATACACTGCACATGACGGCTCTTACCTTGTGATATAAGAGGCTGGTGCTCCTCCATTACATGTCACTGCACACACGTGTACACACGGCACATGACGGCTCTTACCTTGTGATATAAGAGGCTGGTGCTCCTCCATTACATGTCACTGCACACACGTGTATACACTGCACATGACGGCTCTTACCTTGTGATATAAGAGGCTGGTGCTCCTCCATTACATGTCACTGCACACACGTGTATACACTGCACATGACGGGTCTTACCTTGTGATATAAGAGGCTGGTGCTCCTCCATTACATGTCACTGCACACACGTGTATACACTGCACATGACGGCTCTTACCTTGTGATATAAGAGGCTGGTGCTCCTCCATTACATGTCACTGCACACACGTGTATACACTGCACATGACGGCTCTTACCTTGTGATATAAGAGGCTGGTGGTCCTCCATTACATGTCACTGCACACACGTGTATACACTGCACATGGCGGCTCTTACCTTGTGATATAAGAGGCTGGTGCTCCTCCATTACATGTCACTGCACACACGTGTATACACTGCACATGACGGCTCTTACCTTGTGATATAAGAGGCTGGTGCTCCTCCATTACATGTCACTGCACACACGTGTATACACTGCACATGACGGGTCTTACCTTGTGATATAAGAGGCTGGTGCTCCTCCATTACAGGTCACTGCACACACGTGTATACACTGCACATGACGGGTCTTACCTTGTGATATAAGAGGCTGGTGCTCCTCCATTACATGTCACTGCACACACGTGTATACACTGCACATGACGGCTCTTACCTTGTGATATAAGAGGCTGGTGCTCCTCCATTACATGTCACTGCACACACGTGTATACACTGCACATGACGGCTCTTACCTTGTGATATAAGAGGCTGGTGCTCCTCCATTACATGTCACTGCACACACGTGTATACACTGCACATGACGGGTCTTACCTTGTGATATAAGAGGCTGGTGCTCCTCCATTACATGTCACTGCACACACGTGTATACACTGCACATGACGGCTCTTACCTTGTGATATAAGAGGCTGGTGCTCCTCCATTACATGTCACTGCACACACGGGTATACACTGCACATGACGGCTCTTACCCTGTGATATAAGAGGCTGGTGCTCCTCCATTACATGTCACTGCACACACGTGTATACACTGCACATGACGGCTCTTACCTTGTGATATAAGAGGCTGGTGGTCCTCCATTACATGTCACTGCACACACGTGTATACACTGCACATGACGGCTCTTACCTTGTGATATAAGAGGCTGGTGCTCCTCCATTACATGTCACTGCACACACGTGTAAATAAAATAGAAAACTCCAGCAATGTGCGTTTGCATCAAAGAATATTACGTTTATTTTGAAAATGCGGCGTCGTGATGTGACGTTTCGGCCACTTAGGCCTTTATCAAACTACATGAAAAATACAAAGGGAGGGTGATAATTACAATCATGTCAGATATCCAACATATGGTGTACAAATAAATCTATAATACATGCAGGAGTATAAGGAACACATAATGTACCACAAGTCAATTCAACATATTGCCACCCGTAACATGTTATTTTGAAAAGTACTGCAAGAAAGGGAGAAAAGCACATTGGAGGGAAAGGGAAAAAGAAAAAGAAAAAACCAGGTTGGTATTTCCAGTGATCAGAGTCTACATAAGTCATAAGTCAAGGAGGAGACCAGGGAGGACGACCCTGATGTAGAACAGTTAAGGACAACTATTGTATATAGAGATACAAATACTATCTGCTTGTTATATCATCAGGGACAGTGGGATGAGGTTGTTGACAGGATACATGAGGCGCAAGGTGATCTGTAATATCAGTACTGTCAGTACTAGTGGCGCTAAGGGCCATGGTGGAAAACTATAAACACATTAACACTACTATAATAAATCGCAATGTTATGAGCATAAAGTACTCTAGTTGTATTGGGAGATGGAGCTTACCTATTGCCGCTGTCGGGAAATACGCCAGTAGTAATTGCGCTGTAAGATATTAATAGTGTGTATCCACACACTGGATGAGGAAGCGCTGCGCTGTCTTTGAAATGCCCGCCTATATGTAGCGTGGGGGGGCGTGTGAGTAACTAAGCGGAAGATCAGAGACTGATTTCCGGTTGGGAGGTGATGCGTTCCACTTACTGCGTGTCACGCGTCTCCAGGCTGGGGCGGATGTGACGAGATGCACAACCGGAAGTGTGATGCGTTCCATAATGCGTACCATACGAAACCGGAAGCGGTGCGTCTCACCGCTTGCGGTCCAAAGCGGAGCTGCTTAGAATAGTGTTAATGTGAATAATGGTGAAGTAATCAATGTACACTGTGACGTCTACGTGGGGAATGTGTATTGATAATGGCCCAAGAGTTTATATGGTGAATAAACCAGATGTGTGGGATCACTATGTGGCATGTAGTGTATTGTAATATCGGACACAACAGCTATAGGAGGGTGTCTACATTAGTAAAAGGACACCAAACCGTAATCAAAACAGCCACAAAATCATTCTATCACCTAGGAGAAAATAGAGAGATATATTATTACCAAAGACTGGTAGTATATGTACATATGACAACAATGTAAGTTAAATCCATTATAACTTATCCCTCTTGTATAAGAGAATCATGTGAAGCACTGTATGTCGTAGTCCCTATTAAGCCCCTTTGGTTCCAAGCAGTCCATCTTGTGGATCCAGAAGGCTTCACGTTTTTTTAATTGCGTGATCCGATCGTATCCCCTTCTGTGGGGTAGGATCTGTTCAATAACCTGGTATTTGAGTTGCGCTAAATTGTGGCCGGCTGTTTCAAAGTGGGCAGGTACAGGGAAAAGTAGATTTTTGCGCCTAATTGAGGATTTGTGCTGGCATATGCGATCACGAATTTTTTGGGTTGTTTCTCCTATATAAACCTTGCCGCATGGGCATTTTAACAGGTAGACCACAAATGATGTCTCACATGTAAAAAAATACATGGGCAAATATAAATACCAGAATAATCTCAATAATGTCCAAACGCAAGCACGCTTTTCCCTACTTAAAAGAAAAGACCTCATCATTAAACCTGCAGATAAAGGGGGAGCATTAGTTCTAATGGATAAGGCCCAGTATAAGACTGAAATTTACCGCCAACTACATGATGTCACCATTTATCGTAAACTTACGGCAGACCCCACCCCACAAATCAGAGATAAAATACACAAGGTCGTACAACATTACCATATGCTCAGCATTATTGACAATGCCACGGTAACCTTTTTGTCAAACAATAATCCAGTGATTCCGGTTCTGTACACATTACCGAAAATCCACAAAGACCTTAATAATCCCCCAGGAAGACCAATTGTGGCCTCAACCAATTCCATCCTGTCACCACTGTCCATTTTATTGGAAAAATCATTGACCCCATTGATCAAACAGACGAAATTATTCGTACTCGATACATCGGATTTTCTTCACATAATTCGTAACCTTCCATCACTACCACAGGATACACTATTGGTAACTTGGGACGTCGCCAGCCTATATACCTCGATCCAACACCCTAAGGGATTACAGGCCGTCTCCAAATGTCTCACAACCCATCTACACAATCCAGACACCATAGCTTTCTATATGGACATTCTAGAACTCGTCCTCACAAATAACTTTTTTCTTTTTGAAGATTCCTTTTATTTACAATGCCAGGGGACCGCGATGGGGTCTAATGTGGCCCCTCCATATGCAAATTGCTATATGGCCGATTTTGAGGAATCCTTCATTTACCCTGATAGTCGTTTTTCTGAACACGTTCTCACCTGGAAGCGCTATATCGACGATGTTTTTTGCATATGGAGGGGCACCATGGAATCCTTGACCGACTTCCATAACTATCTCAACAGCATATACCGCGAACTACAATTCACCATTCACTCCGATACCACTTCAATCAGTTTCCTAGACACAACCGTTACAAAAACCTCATTTGGTACCCTTTGCACGGATTTATACCGCAAGCCTACTGATCGCAATAATTTATTGCACTATACAAGCTTTCATTCACTAAACACAAAAAAATCACTCCCAACCTCCCAATACACACGGATCAAACGCATTGTCACATCCAGTGACCAAGTACAAACCCGTCTCACAGAAATGGCAGATAGATTCAAGGAAAGAGGGTATCCAGAGCACCTTCTCAGAGATAAGACTACCGCCGCCCCCAGGAAACCTAAAACTGCCCTTAACCGTATACCATTTGTCCATACTTACCACCCCACCACCAAAAAAATATTGAACAGTATTAGAAACCATTGGTCCATTCTACAAAAAGCCTTTCCCCTGGTACAAGAATTTAAAAACCCCATCTTAGCATGCAACCGTAGACCTAAAAACTTAAGAGACTTTTTAGTCAAAGCGGATATTGGCCCACTACACAATATCCCCAAGCAGAGATTCCTGACAACACAAAAGACAGGGACTTTTCTGTGCATTCACTGCCAACAATGCAGCAATGTCCTCAAAGGCACCCATTTCCACCATCCCCAATCCGGACAAAGTTTTCCCATAAGGGTTTTTTTTTACATGCGAGACATCATTTGTGGTCTACCTGTTAAAATGCCCATGCGGCAAGGTTTATATAGGAGAAACAACCCAAAAAATTCGTGATCGCATATGCCAGCACAAATCCTCAATTAGGCGCAAAAATCTACTTTTCCCTGTACCTGCCCACTTTGAAACAGCCGGCCACAATTTAGCGCAACTCAAATACCAGGTTATTGAACAGATCCTACCCCACAGAAGGGGATACGATCGGATCACGCAATTAAAAAAACGTGAAGCCTTCTGGATCCACAAGATGGACTGCTTGGAACCAAAGGGGCTTAATAGGGACTACGACATACAGTGCTTCACATGATTCTCTTATACAAGAGGGATAAGTTATAATGGATTTAACTTACATTGTTGTCATATGTACATATACTACCAGTCTTTGGTAATAATATATCTCTCTATTTTCTTCTAGGTGATATAATGATTTTGTGGCTGTTTTGATTACGGTTTGGTGTCCTTTTACTAATGTAGACACCCTCCTACAGCTGTTGTGTCCGATATTACAATACAATACATGCCACATAGTGATCCCACACATCTGGTTTATTCACCATATAAACTCTTGGGCCATTATCAATACACATTCCCCACGTAGACGTCACAGTGTACATTGATTACTTCACCATTATTCACATTAACACTATTCTAAGCAGCTCCGCTTTGGACCGCAAGCGGTGAGACGCATTATGGAACGCATCACACTTCCGGTTGTGCATCTCGTCACATCCGCCCCAGCCTGGAGACGCGTGACACGCAGTAAGTGGAACGCATCACCTCCCAACCGGAAATCAGTCTCTGATCTTCCGCTAAGTTACTCACACGCCCCCCAACGCTACATATAGGCGGGCATTTCAAAGACAGCGCAGCGCTTCCTCATCCAGTGTGTTGATACACACTATTAATATCTTACAGCGCAATTACTACTGGCGTATTTCCCGACAGCGGCAATAGGTAAGCTCCATCTCCCAATACAACTAGAGGTCTTTATGCTCATCACATTGCGATTTATTATAGTAGTGTTAATGTGTTTATAGTTTTCCACCATGGCCCTTAGCGCCACTAGTACTGACAGTACTGATATTACAGATCACCTTGCGCCTCATGTATCCTGTCAACAACCTCATCCCACTGTCCCTGATGATATAACAAGCAGATAGTATTTGTATCTCTATATACAATAGTTGTCCTTAACTGTTCTACATCAGGGTCGTCCTCCCTGGTCTCCTCCTTGACTTATGACTTATGTAGACTCTGATCACTGGAAATACCGACCTGGTTTTTTCTTTTTCTTTTTCCCTTTCCCTCCAATGTGCTTTTCTCCCTTTCTTGCAGTACTTTTCAAAATAACATGTTACGGGTGGCAATATGTTGAATTGACTTGTGGTACATTATGTGTTCCTTATACTCCTGCATGTATTATAGATTTATTTGTACACCATATGTTGGATATCTGACATGATTGTAATTATCACCCTCCCTTTGTATTTTTCATGTAGTTTGATAAAGGCCTAAGTGGCCGAAACGTCACATCACGACGCCGCATTTTCAAAATAAACGTAATATTCTTTGATGCAAACGCACATTGCTGGAGTTTTCTATTTTATTTACTACGTGGGGCGGGAACCCGACTCCAAGCAGCAACCCTCCAGAGTGCCAGGAGGTTTACATCTCTATTGCACACACGTGTACACACTGCACATGACGGCTCTTACCCTGTGATATAAGAGGCTGGTGCTCCTCCATTACATGTCACTGCACACACGTGTATACACTGCACATGACGGCTCTTACCTTGTGATATAAGAGGCTGGTGCTCCTCCATTACATGTCACTGCACACACATGTATACACTGCACATGACGGCTCTTACCTTGTGATATAAGAGGCTGGTGCTCCTCCATTACATGTCACTGCACACACGTGTATACACTGCACATGACGGCTCTTACCTTGTGATATAAGAGGCTGGTGCTCCTCCATTACATGTCACTGCACACACGTGTACACACTGCACATGACGGCTCTTACCTTGTGATATAAGAGGCTGGTGCTCCTCCATTACATGTCACTGCACACACGTGTATACACTGCACATGACGGCTCTTACCTTGTGATATAAGAGGCTGGTGCTCCTCCATTACATGTCACTGCACACACGTGTACACACTGCACATGACGGCTCTTACCTTGTGATATAAGAGGCTGGTGCTCCTCCATTACATGTCACTGCACACACGTGTACACACTGCACATGACGGCTCTTACCCTGTGATATAAGAGGCTGGTGCTCCTCCATTACATGTCACTGCACACACGTGTATACACTGCACATGACGGCTCTTACCTTGTGATATAAGAGGCTTGTGCTCCTCCATTACATGTCACTGCACACACGTGTACACACTGCACATGACGGCTCTTACCTTGTGATATAAGAGGCTGGTGCTCCTCCATTACATGTCACTGCACACACGTGTATACACTGCACATGACGGCTCTTACCTTGTGATATAAGAGGCTGGTGCTCCTCCATTACATGTCACTGCACACACGTGTACACACTGCACATGACGGCTCTTACCTTGTGATATAAGAGGCTGGTGCTCCTCCATTACATGTCACTGCACACACGTGTATACACTGCACATGACGGCGCTTACCTTGTGATATAAGAGGCTGGTGCTCCTCCATTACATGTCACTGCACACACGTGTACACACTGCACATGACGGGTCTTACCCTGTGATATAAGAGGCTGGTGCTCCTCCATTACATGTCACTGCACACACGTGTATACACTGCACATGACGGCTCTTACCTTGTGATATAAGAGGCTGGTGCTCCTCCATTACATGTCACTGCACACACGTGTACACACTGCACATGACGGGTCTTACCTTGTGATATAAGAGGCTGGAGCTCCTCCATTACATGTCACTGCACACACGTGTATACACTGCACATGACGGCTCTTACCTTGTGATATAAGAGGCTGGTGCTCCTCCATTACATGTCACTGCACACACGTGTACACACTGCACATGACGGGTCTTACCCTGTGATATAAGAGGCTGGTGCTCCTCCATTACATGTCACTGCACACACGTGTATACACTGCACATGACGGCTCTTACCTTGTGATATAAGAGGCTGGTGCTCCTCCATTACATGTCACTGCACACACGTGTACACACTGCACATGACGGGTCTTACCTTGTGATATAAGAGGCTGGAGCTCCTCCATTACATGTCACTGCACACACGTGTATACACTGCACATGACGGCTCTTACCTTGTGATATAAGAGGCTGGTGCTCCTCCATTACATGTCACTGCACACACGTGTATACACTGCACATGACGGCTCTTACCTTGTGATATAAGAGGCTGGTGCTCCTCCATTACATGTCACTGCACACACGTGTATACACTGCACATGACGGCTCTTACCTTGTGATATAAGAGGCTGGTGCTCCTCCATTACATGTCACTGCACACACGTGTATACACTGCACATGACGGCTCTTACCTTGTGATATAAGAGGCTGGTGTTCCTCCATTACATGTCACTGCACACACGTGTATACACTGCACATGACGGCTCTTACCTTGTGATATAAGAGGCTGGTGCTCCTCCATTACATGTCACTGCACACATGTGTATACACTGCACATGACGGCTCTTACCTTGTGATATAAGAGGCTGGTGTTCCTCCATTACATGTCACTGCACACACGTGTATACACTGCACATGACGGATCTTACCTTGTGATATAAGAGGCTGGTGCTCCTCCATTACATGTCACTGCACACACGTGTATACACTGCACATGACGGCTCTTACCCTGTGATATAAGAGGCTGGTGCTCCTCCTTTACATGTCACTGCACACACATGTATACACTGCACATGACGGCTCTTACCTTGTGATATAAGAGGCTGGTGCTCCTCCATCATGGCCTCCTTGTACAGGTCCTTGTGTCCTTCTATATACTCCCACTCCTCCATGGAGAAATAGACAGTGACATCCTGACACCTTATAGGAACCTGACAACACAATGACACCGTCATCACCCAGACCCCTCCAGTGCTGTTACTGGAGAATTTCCCAGCATTCCCAGCAGTGTCACCTCTCCAGTCAGCAGCTCCATCATCTTGTGGGTGAGCTCTAGGATCTTCTGCTCATGTATCAGGGGGTGAGGGGGAGGCTCTGTGATGGGGGGAGGGGTCCTGCTCCGCCCTCCTGACTCCTGGAGATGGATGATGGGAGTCACACAGTCCCCCGATGTCTTCTTCCCTATTGTGTACTCCTGTGGATGGAGAGAGACACTTAGGGAATAAACCCTTCAGGGGCCATGTGCTCTCCTCCGGCCCTCTCCTCCTGGTACAACGTGCCTACTTACCTTCTCATGGCTCCTACAACATGACTATTGGTCACTGGTCACATGACACATCACTCACCATACTGGGGGCTGATCTTCAGGTTCTCCATCACTTGGAAGGTCTGGAGGCCGTTCTCCAGGACCCTGGACTCTTCCTATCACTTCCTATGATGGATTCTCCTTCCCGATGTCTGACTTGTTACAGAATACAATAAAGAGGAGAGAAATCTAGAAAAGTTTACCTCTCCGCTCAGCAGGGAGATGATCTCCAAGGTGAGGTCTAATATTCTTCTGCTGATCTCCTTCCTGTCCATCCTTGGTGGATCATTCAGGAGAAGGCTCGTATTGCTGGTTTTCTTCATCCCTCCTCCAAAAGAAGGAATAAAGGTTAATCAGTGAGTCTCATTTCCCCTGTAATGAGAGTGAGAAAAAGTACAACTCATCCCGCAAAACTCAGACCCTCATAAAGCTGCACTGACAGGAAAAACCCTGAGCTCCGGGTGTCCTGGCAGTGCAGTGTGTATCTAAGCTCTTGGCAGTGAAAACCTCATTCACACAGAGCAGATTCTCTCATCCACTACTACTCCCCCATCATACTAAGCTGAGGAGCGGAGAAGGATTCCTTGTGTGTAATGGAGGAGAATCTCCAGAGGTGACATGTCTGAGCTCTCCACCACACTGTCTCCTCACAGCTCATCTTACCTGCAGGCTGGAGGAATGGCTGATACCAGAGAGAACAAGAGCCCTGACTACCGACCAGGACCTGCCCAGTATCTGCTGCACTGCCAGAGCTGAAGGACCTGCGGTGACGTCACTGTCATGTGATCAGTGCAGGGGGCGGGACTTAGCAGTGGTGAGAAATGGTAGTAAAGGACCTATAGTGACATCATAGTCATTTGACCAATGCAGGGGTAGGAGTCCGGCCCCCTACACTGATCACATGACGGTGATGTCACCCCAGGTCCTTCAGCTCTCATACTAAAGGTCTGGTCTCATGAAGACATTTGTTTGTAAAAGGTCTCATCTCTCTCCTAAGAGGGATGCAAACAGAAGGGCGCATACAGAGAGTCACATACAATGTGCGGAGATTTGTTCGAAAGATAAGGAAATACCAGGTACACTCCAACAGGTAGAGAACGTTGGACCGGCACTCAAAACATTATAAGAACAAGTTTATTGAAACACAATGTATCCAGATGCTGACCGTCCAATATACAATCTATCGATAATAAAATGTCGATTAAAAAAAATCGATTGTAACACGAATCGATTACATAAAATATAAAATAAACATCAATAAGACATTCAGAATCGATTGCTATTCCGCTTTCCTAAGGAGACTTGTGTATAGTACAAAGGCTTATATGTACAGGTAAGTCCCAGTAGCAGATATCTGATGTCGATCTGTATGTGTAGGTCCAACTTTCTATATTTTATTATTATCGAGAGCAAGGGGTGGTTCTTTGTGACCTGAGCACCAGTCGTGATTGTCCACAGTGAGCCCTCTGTTCATTGCATCCAGTGACACTCCAACAGGTCGTTGATAAATGCAAGGTTAGGTCACATTTGCGGCAGAGTGATCTGGCGAGTGATTTCCATTGCCGAAACTGCCTGATCCGTCTTACAAATGCATTGAAATGCTGGATCCGTCTTTACGGTGTTATCCGGAAAAACTCATTTATTTTTTTCAATTTTTTTTCGGTCTGTGCATGCGCAGACTGGAAGGATGGATCCGTCATTGCGGTATTTTTAAAACAGAATATATGACCTAAAGACAAATACTTTCTAAGAAACTCGTCTGGTTTGAGGGCGAACAATGAGTTTCAGTGTTTACCAGGGATAATGAAGTCCTGCTATATCCACAAGGTTGTATGCTTGATTAACCCGTAGAGGACCCGCGTCGTAAATGTACGGCGCTACCGGACGTGACTTAAGGACCGTGTTCTTTTTTTCTATCTGCAGTAAATTTTTATACTGCATTGTCTGCACGAACGCACCAAATGTCCGCTTGCGTGCGTTCTGCAGCCCTGAGCACCAATAAGTACAATTTTTTTTTACTGGTCGCTTTTGTGCTCAGTTTATTTTTTATTTTTGCTGTAAAAAGTACTTTTAGTGTTAGATATCAATTTTATTTAGGTAGTGTGCTGGTTGCAGAGTGCTATTGCATTTGTGTTTTTGCGTTTGTATCTGTATTTCGCCATAGCGATGTGCACCTGCATACAGGGTTGTGCTGACTGAACCCCCCACATTTTTTCTTTGTAGTATATATTGGAGGCGTGGCGATCTCCATGGAGTCATGCACACCTGACCAGTCAGTCTGTCCTGGAGGCTGGTTTTAAAGTCAGTATAAAACTGAGTCTGCTTATATAGAACCTACCAGTAGCCATCTGGCTCCAGGAGAAGTATATAGTGGGCTCAGCATGCATGTTGGTACTTGCATCCCTGGATCCGATGAAAGCTGTCACGGCACCGGACGGGGTTAAAAGCAGAGTGTGCCTAGCGTGCACGCTGACCTGCATTCCCTGGACTTTGTGTGGCTGTCATGGCCCATAAACAGGTAGGTACTAGTGTTAGGGACCACTCATAGAGGCGACCTTGAAGTGGTGAGTGGCTTATTACGCTTTGGCCAAAATGTACACCAATGCCTCATTCCAGCATGGAGGCAGGGCAGAGTGATGGTTGCAGAGTGCGATCACATTTGTGTTTTTGCGTTTTTATTTAGGTAGTGTTAGTGTAGATTTTTGCACGCACATAATATCTGTGTGCGTGCGTGAGTTCATTTTTCTGACCGGTCTGCTCAGTTTACTGTGCATATTTTTATTTTTTCGTGTAGTTAGTTTTATCTACAGTATATATATATACACTGCTAAAAAAATAAAGGGAACACTTAAACAACACAATGTAACTCCAAGTCAATCACACTTCTGTGAAATCAAACTGTCCACTTAGGAAGCAACACTGAGTGACAATCAATTTCACATGCTGTTGTGCAAATGGGATAGACAACAGGTGGAAATTATAGGCAATTAGCAAGACACCCCCAATAAAGGAGTGGTTCTGCAGGTGGTGACCACAGACCACTTCTCAGTTCCTATGCTTCCTGGCTGATGTTTTGGTCACTTTTGAATGCTGGCGGTGCTTTCACTCTAGTGGTAGCATGAGACGAAGTCTACAACCCACACAAGTGGCTCAGGTAGTGCAGATTATCCAGGATGGCACATCAATGCGAGCTGTGGCAAGAAGGTTTGCTGTGTCTGTCAGCGTAGTGTCCAGAGCATGGAGGCGCTACCAGGAGACAGGCCAGTACATCAGGAGACGTGGAGGAGGCCATAGGAGGGCAACAACCCAGCAGCAGGACCGCTACCTCCGCCTTTGTGCAAGGAGGAACAGGAGGAGCACTGCCAGAGCCCTGCAAAATGACCTCCAGCAGGCCACAAATGTGCATGTGTCTGCTCAAACGGTCAGAAACAGACTCCATGAGGGTGATATGAGGGCCCGACGTCCACAGGTCGGGGTTGTGCTTACAGCCCAACACCGTGCAGGACGTTTGGCATTTGCCAGAGAACACCAAGATTGGCAAATTCGCCACTGGTGCCCTGTGCTCTTCACAGATGGAAGCAGGTTCACACTGAGCACATGTGACAGACGTGACAGAGTCTGGAGACGCCGTGGAGAACGTTCTGCTGCCTGCAACATCCTCCAGCATGACCAGTTTGGCATTGGGTCAGTAATGGTGTGGGGTGGCATTTCTTTGGAGGGCCGCACAGCCCTCCATGTGCTCGCCAGAGGTAGCCTGACTGCCATTAGGTACCGAGATGAGATCCTCAGACCCCTTGTGAGACCATATGCTGGTGCGGTTGGCCCTGGGTTCCTCCTAATGCAAGACAATGCTAGACCTCATGTGGCTGGAGTGTGTCAGCAGTTCCTGCAAGACAAAGGCATTGATGCTATGGACTGGCCCGCCCGTTCCCCAGACCTGAATCCAATTGAGCACATCTGGGACATCATGTCTCGCTCTATCCACCAACGTTACGTTGCACCAGAGACTGTCCAGGAGTTGGAAGATGCTTTAGTCCAGGTCTGGGAGGAGATCCCTCAGGAGACCGTCCGCCACCTCATCAGGAGCATGCACAGGCATTGTAGGGAGGTCATACAGGCACGTGGAGGCCACACACACTACTGAGCCTCATTTTGACTTGTTTTAAGGACATTACATCAAAGTTGGATCAGTCTGTAGTGTGTTTTTCCACTTTAATTTTGAGTGTGACTCCAAATCCAGACCTCCATGGGTTGAAAAATTTGATTTCCATTTTTTAATTTTTGTGTGATTTTGTTGTCAGCACATTCAACTATGTAAAGAACCAAGTATTTCAGAAGAATATTTAATTAACTCAGATCTAGGATGTTATTTTTGTGTTCTCAACTTGAGCGGCATGACGTAGGCGGCATGACGTAGGCGCGCCGCGCTCCGCCTCTGGCCGCCCTCTCCTCTCTCCCTGCCTCACCGCCTCATCGCTGCGCTCTGCCGACTTCCTCGATGTGGTGCCAGGATCCTAAAGAACGCCGCCCCCTGATCAGACCTGGTTAGCGGAGCCCAGATGCTCTGGAGGGGAGTTAGCCGGCTGCTTGTGCCTGTGGTGAGCCTCCGCTGAATATCGATCCTTTGAGGGGATGCCGAACGTTGAAGGCAGATTGCTCTGACTTCCTACTGTATTCCTGCTGCTGGGACCGGTCGTGTGGTGCTCCGTCGCTGTAGATCTGCTGGGCGCCAGGCGCTGGAGCTGCGCTCTGTTCTGTGCTGCCAGGCTATCTCGGCTTGCCCGATACACCTCGTTGTGATCAGCTGCTTTCTCTCTGGCTGCCTGGGAGGTGCTGGGTATCGGAGCTGGTAAGATACCGGGGCTTGTAGGATACCAGTCAAATCGGGATCTCGACTCCTCTGGGGGAGGTGGGGGCTCGGGGCCAGACAACAGTTGCCCTGCAGGTGGCATGGGGTGCTTTTCAACATCTCTGAAACAACAACTTTTGAATTTTCTGGCTCCCGGAGCGGGTGAGGGGTGGTAGTGGGGTGGTGTCCCCTAACCTACTGCGGTATTACTGTTAATGGTTTGTGGGCAGCTGTGCCCGCCGTGAGCTTTGGGTTTATTCCCTGTGGCAGCTGCGGTGCCCGCTGGAGTCTGTGGCTCCGCTGTTTGGTGAACTAACCCCCACCCCCCTTTTTCCATAAGGTATAGAGGACTATATAAGGAATAAAAGATCCCCCTCGCCCTATAGTCCTGGCCCCTGCCTTCTTTCTTATGGATGGACTGGCAATTGGAAAATTTCTGGACAAAATTTCTGGACACTTCAATATTGTCTGCGGAACTAGAGACATTAATCTTGTTTAGGGGATATATAAATCTGATCTTTGGTAACCTGTTAAGGGCCTGATCTCTTTTGTGAAATCCATAGCTATATGGCCGTGATTTAGCTGTGGGTATCTATACTCTATTCTTTTCTGTGGGGGACTAACCAGCTAGCTCGCAGCTATGGGTAGACGCAATATATTGTTCTCTGTAAAAATGCCGCTAAAATACCGTAAATCTGGTGGTCTGACCTCCCCAAAAGGTGGTTCAGGGGGGAGCCCACAGGCTCGACTAGATAAGTTTCTGAAGTCACCACCACCTAAAACTAGAGGAGGGGTACTGAGATCTGGCCCACAGGCTGAGTTAGTCTCTGACAATCCGGACCGGTTGGAGCAGGCCTTATCAAAGCCCGGTTCCTCTCATAGTGAAGGCTTTGAGAGCATAAATAATAAATTGCAGGATATACTGGGAGTTGTAAACGCTACTAGTACCTCGGTTGCAGAGTTGACTTCCTCTCTTGCGGTAGTACAAGGGGATGTTACTATAATAAGAGATGAGGTGACGAAGTTGAGAGTAAAAGTTAAGGAATTGGAGACCGCAGTTAAATCTGTCACCGCAGAGAATGGGGTATTAAAGAACAGACTGGTAGAAGTAGATGAAGATCGTACCTGGTTAAGAAGGAAAGTGACTGAGTTGGAGGATAGATCCCGTAGGTATAATCTTCGATTAGTAGGATTTCCAGAAGGGGTAGAACAGGATGATCCGTCAAAATTTATTCAGAAATGGCTGATAGAGAGTTTGGGGCCAGACTATGACGTATCCTCCTTCTGTGTGGAAAGGGCCCACAGAATCCCTTTTTAAAAAACCTCCTCCAGGTGCTCCCCCTAGGGCATTTCTAGCAAAATTTGTATGTTCAAAAGACCGGGATTGGGTTCTTAGACGCAAAAGAGAAGTATCAGAAATATATTTTGATGGTAACCTGATATTAATATTTCCGGACTTCTCGAGAGAGACCCAAAACAAAAGAAGATCTTTTTTTGAGGTTAAAAAAAGGCTGATTTCAGCCAAAATTAAGTACTCAATGATATACCCGGCTAAATTAAGAGTAGTACATAATGATTCTGTTTGTTTTTTCCCCACACATGTCGAGGCGGCGCAATGGTTGGATTCTAAGGGTTTATGAAATAAAATGAAGAGGAGGTGAGGGGGGAGGTTAATGAGGGGAGGTGGCGGGGGGGGGGGGGGGCGGTTGGGTGGAAGGTGAGAGGTTGATGGGTATTGTACTATGCCCTGTCAACCATGCAGGGGGGTGTTTTGGGGGTGGGTTTGAGGGTGGGATTGACTGTCGTTCTCTCTTTTCTCGTGGCTGTGCGTGCCTCTCCGCTGAGAGGGGGGCTACTTCCTTGCACTTCTTATGGTAGGTAACATTTTATGTTGGAATGTGAGAGGGTTGGGAGATAGAGTGAAGAGGACGGTGTTATTTGATCTTGTGGTCCGTCATTTGCCTGCGATCGTGGCATTACTAGAGACCCATGCAATAGAAGATAGGATTTTTACACTGAAAAGGAAATGGGCTTCTTTTGAGTATCATGCCTGCTATTCTTCTTATGCAAGAGGTGTTAGTGTATATATTCATCGTGGGCTGGATTTCCAACCACTAGATAGTATCATTGATAAAGAAGGGAGATATGTATTTCTCCATGGGTTCTGGAAAGGGCAGGAGGTGATATTGGCCTTCATCTATGTCCCCCCGCCATTTAAACTAACGGTTTTCTCTCATCTAGCCCAATATATAACTTCTAAAAATCAATGTGCCTTATTGGTGGCAGGTGATTTCAATGCAGTACTGGATCCTGAGTTGGATCGGTTTTCCTCTGCATCCGGGCGGGGCCGCAGTGGATCTCCTTTGATCGCTGTGTGCCAGGATCTGGCGCTGGTGGATATCTGGCGCCACCTCTATGGCAACAAAAAAAATCTTTTCTTGCTTTAGCCAGTCATACGGGTCTATGTCCCGTATTGACTTGGCCTTCGCAAGTCGGGATCTGTGCGGCCGCGTCCTGAGGATGAGGTATGAACCGCATGGAATTTCGAATCATTCCCCAGTTCTGATTGCGTTTACGGAGAATCTACCCTCCGGTAGAACTTTTAAATTGAACCCGCATTGGTTTGAGGTGATTGGGGAGCAGTCCCGAGTAGATCAGGATATTCAGGAATTTTGGGGCTTCAACGTTGGTTCGACACACATACATTTTGTGTGGGACGCGTTGAAGGCCCACATTCGGGGTTTGTACTTTAATAAGATCCATAGATTTAGAAAGGAAGCACGACGAAGGGAGAAAGAACTCACAGACTTAATAAGGAGCCTACGTGCTGCACTGATTGGTTGCCATAGTGAGCAACTTATCACCCGAATAAAGGAGGCTAACTTTCAGCTTAAGACACTTTTATATAAAAAGGCACAACACAAGCTTTTATTTCAGGGCCAAAATCGTTTCTGCGAGTCTGGTAAAACGGGTAGGTTTTTGGCTCGGTTGGTGGCCAATCAGAGAGAGGACACTTCTATAAAAGAGATTAGGAATTCACAGGGAATTGGAGTGAGATCAGCAGAGGAGATTAGAGAGGAATTTGTGAAATATTACTCTACTCTATATAAATCTGAGTCTGTGGTTAGTCGTTCTGACATTGATTACTATCTTCAACAACTATCGCTCTCCCAGCTATCTATTGAAGCCAGTAAAATGTTGGATTCCCCCATTCTTTTGGAGGAACTTCAGGCGATTCTCCCGGCCCTAAAGTATAGTTCATCTCCCGGTTTAGATGGCCTGCCATTTGAAATCTATAGGTATCATGCTAAATCACTCTTGCCTATCCTTCTTCGGGTTTTTAATGAATCCTGTGCATTCGGTTCTTTACCCCCTTCATTTAGGGAAGCCGTGATTGTTATCGTCTTGAAGAAGGATAAGGACCCATGCGATGTGGGGTCATATAGACCTATATCGCTCCTAAATACCGACTATAAGTTTTTCGCAAAAATCCTTGCTACTCGCTTGAAGAGGGTTATAGCCAGTCTGGTGCATCCCGACCAGACGGGCTTTATCCCAGGTCGACAAATTCATACGAGTATATATATAGGGTATATTTGAATCTGTCTGTAGGAGGCAGTGCGGACCACTCCGTCCTGTTATTAGATGCCGCAAAGGTGTTTGACAGGATGGAGTGGCCTTTTCTTTGGGGTACAATGTCTGGTTTTGGTTTTGGGAAACCCTTTTTGGAAATGACTCAAATGTTATATGAACAGCCGGTTGCATATATTAAGATCAATGGTATCGGTTCCTCTCCTGTTATGATGCGGAGAGGGATGAGACAGGGTTGTCCCCTGTCTCCTCTCCTCTTCGCGCTTTTTATTGAACCGCTGGCTTGTCGGATCCGTCTTGATAAATCTATAGAGGGCTTTGGGCTCGCGGGAGTGAGCGACAAAATAAGTCTATATCCAGACGACGTGATTCTGTTTTTGGATCAGGGTTATAAAATCCTCCCACATGTTATAGAGGTAATAGAACAGTATGGTAAATTATCAGGGTATATGATTAATTGGATAAAGTCATCGCTCCTCCCGCTGAGCCGGAAAGCTCTAGATGTAGGGACGCGAGTTCGAGTTTTGGCCCCTGATGATACCTTAGATTATTTGGGTGTTAAGATTGGGATTCCAATAAGTAGGTTCTATGAGCTTAATTTGGCCCCAGTTTTGGATAAAGTTAGGACCAAGGTTGGCGCTTGGCGCAAATTGAATCTGGCACAGATAGATCGAATCGCATTGATTACAATGATTATTTTGCCTATGGTTCTGTTCCCAATTTGTGCCTCTCCTATTTGTATTGACGACATCTTCTTCCATAGATTGGAGACCTCTATTAATGACCTAATTTGGGGCAGAAAGAGGGTGCGTATAAAGCAGAGATATTTATGCCTGTCGGAGGTGGATGGTGGGCTTTCATTTCCCTTTTTTCAGGGCTACTATTTATGTGCACAGATTCAACGGTGTTGTAATTGGAAAGAGAACCTACTTATACGTTTTCTGAATAAAGTTATTAATAAGCCAATAGATAATATTTTTGCATGTTTGGAAACAGGGATTATGGGAATGAGGAAGTCGTTGTTGATCCCTTATTCACTACAGAGGGTGTGGAATAGGTTAAAAGAAATACTTAAAGTTCCCGGCCCGCTTGTTTTTACCCCCTTGTGGAGGAACGAGGGGCTAAAGGAATTTTGTAAAATAACTGAATTTGGTTATTGGACACGTAAAGGCATCAGTAGGGTGTCTCACTTATTTTATTTAGGTCATTTTAAGTCATTTTCAGAATTTGGTTTAACCGATAGTTCACCACTAGACTTATTTATGTATGCACGCTTGAAACATATATTTGAAGCCTCTAGGAATAGGGGCCGTATTTTTCCACAAGAGAATATTTTCTTTGATTACTGTGATGCCCAGAGGGACGTGAAGGTGAAGCTATCTAGCTTATACGCTAAATTTCGTAGAGCACTGGCAACTGTAACGCCTTTTAAAAGCCCAAGTAGATGGGAGCAAGAGCTGAATTGCTCTCCTCTACAGTGGCCCACTATCTATAGGAACGTGAGAAGGGCGACAGTTTCCAGTGCTCATAGATTAATCCAATTTAAGATTCTCCATAGACTGTATTATACCCCTAAAACCCAGGGAAAATTTCCCCAAAATAGGGATCGGGTCTGTTGTTGCCCTAAATGTGGATATGTGAATGCGAATTATGTCCATCTGCTCTGGAGCTGCAGCAAAGTCAGGAAATTCTGGGATGAGGTTTTTCTTGCCTTACAAAAGGAATCCTCAATGAATTATAACCCGGGGATCTTGATAGTAATCTTTGGTGATTTTGGCTCAGAAACAGAAGTTCCCTCGTATGTCAGACGGATCTGAATGAGAGGATTCATGGTAGAAAAGGTCATACTGGTCAGGTATTGGGGCGCTGCCGCCCCGCCCTCGTCAAGGGAGTGGGCTTTATACTTTCAGCAAATTAAAATATATGAACAGATTGAAAGGAATCGGAGAGATGCACGCAGAGCCACGTAGAAATAACCTATTTGTGTTTCGTGCCTTTTGTTGACTGAACTGAGGGGAACGACAGCCAATGGGGGGGGGTTATAGGAATGTTTATGTTTTTCTATGCTATGTACACGGTCGTGATATGTGATATATTTATATATACTATACACTAAAGTGATTATTAATTGGCTATGTATCAATTCTATGTTTCTTTTTTAAAATAAAAATAAAGATAAATTTAATAATTTTTGTGTTCCCTTTATTTTTTTGAGCAGTGTATATATATATATATATATAAATATAGCAAACAAAAAAATAAAAAAAATACACAGCAGCACAAGACCAAAGATAAGGGTGCAAGGATCCTCACAGCCGCAGGCTCCAACGGCTAACTGTGCTCTCTAAGGCTGGGTTCAGACCTGAGCGTCTTTGATATGCGCGTTTAACGCGCGTTTTTGAAGCGCGTTTTTGACGAGCGTTTTTTGCAACAGTAAACGCGCGTTTGACGCGCGTTTGTGTGATTGACTGCAATGTCCTATGGCCACAAACGCGCGTCAAAACGCCCCAAAGAAGCTCAAGTACTTGTTTGAGCGTAGGGCGTTTTACAGCGCGTTTTTCAGCGCTGTAAAACGCTCAAGTGAGAACCAGGGCCATAGAGAAGCATTGGTTTTCATGTGTTGAGCGTTTTACAGCGCGTTTGAACGCGCTGTAAAACGCTCAAGTGTGAACCCAGCCTTAGGGCTTCTCATTTTGTCCCTCTACCAAAGTTGATTGATTTCAGTTGGAGGTCGATCTGCAGCGCCTGTATAGGAACATCGAACTTAAGGTTTGGTTTGCAGATCGTCCCCCTACAGATCAATCGACTGGTATATTGACGCATACTGAGCTAAGATTGAAGTCATTTATTCCATGTTACTAAACTGGAAGCCTCCCAAAATCCCTTCTGTCCAAAACTGGACGCAGATTATAGATGCAGCTCTGCCAATGTATAAGCTAACCTTTTTGGCTATGGGGAAACCGGAGAGGTTTGAGAAGATCTGGGGGCCTTGGTTGGCGGCAAGGACACTGGTCGTCTAAAGGTGGTGGATGTAAATGAGCACCAATCGATTTTTTTATTTTTTTTCCTGGCCCCTTGAAATAAAGACAATGCCTATAGTGCTGGCGGCTGGTTCTGTGTGCATCCTAAACCTGGACACCATGTTGTCGGGTATATAAAGCAAATGCTTTATATAAAAATAAAATAATGGTTTAAAAGAAAAATTATGCAAATGATATTGATCCGTGAGATGGACATATAAACATCTCAAAAAGAGTTTGATCGAGAACCTAATTATTTTGTGCAATCAGTAAAAACATGGTACAAGCGTCTATGCAAAAATATAAATAATTTATTATACCGCAATTTATATACAATGAATATATGACCAATAATAATGCAAAGACAATACAATGAAATGTAGTACCCAAAATACACCACAAATTTACCAACATTCTCTAATAAACCAATGCAAAATATGCCAATTCTGCTTAAATATGAAAGCTTATATCATCAACTGATTATATGCAGAAATTCAATAAAGAAAATGACTGATATGAACCCTTGCTCTGCCAAACTATGAACAAACTCGGGGTGTTTGGTAGTATTGCAATAAAACTTATAAATTATCGGCTTGATATCAGACTAGGGAATATAATGATTCCCAACAGAGAGTTTCCTCTGAAAATCAATATAAAGTTTATTCAGCAATATGCATCCTTGCTGAATAGTGATAATATTGATATAACAACTAATCTTATCCGTCCGCAATAAGCGGGGATTGGCTAAGAATCAAACCAACTAATTTATATTAATACTACATATAACAAAAACATACATTACCCAGAGGCATATATTTTGCAGAGTCTTAAGGGGAGTCAACTTTCCAGAATTTTCTGATAATCAGGATCTTTCTCAGGGCCCTCTTTCTTTGTTTCTTTCCTTGTTTCTTCCTTCGTTTTTGGTTGCCTTCTCTCCCACTTGTATGTTGGTAATTATCCACAAACTTATCAGACTAATATGCCCTCCTAGATTAGAGTTTTCCAATCATGTTGGATGGGTGTGTACATGTAGCTTAAGGCTGACATGTCAGCCTGCATTTGTGGGAGGGGCGTAGGCGCTCTTAAAAGGAGGCACGCCCTCTCCTCATGTGCGGGCGTTTTCGGTGCCTTTTTCACGCCTGACGTCACACCCCGTCCTGCTGTGCTGCTGGGCAGGTAAGTTTGCTGAGGGTTCCTCTCCAACGCTCTCCACTCAGCGTCTGGGTAAGTTCTCTGTCCTCCCGTACCCCTCTCCGGCTCGTTCCCGGCCCGGTCCGCCCGCTACCCACCTCGCATCCCAGGTGGTACGGCCGGCACGTCCCCACTCAGGCGCCGGCCTGGGCAGATCACGTGGGACGCCGGGCAGCGCCTCCGTTGCCTTGGCGACGGAGCCTGCGTCCCGGCCTGCCTCCGTTGTCGGGCTCTCTTTCCCGGTTCCGGCAGCCGCAGCAGCGCGCCACCCTTCTTCTTGCTGGTCCAGGCCTTCTCCCCTCGGGCGGGTCCGTCCAGACCCAGGGGTGCCGCTTCGTCCCGTCGCAGCCGCTGGCCGGCTGCTGTTTCACCGCAATAAAGTTTAAAAAAAAAAAAAAAAAGTTTCACACGCACTGGCTCAGATGCATAAGCCCCGTCACAGGATCTCACCAGTCCCACACAATCCCAGCTGTTTTGCCAGGGTCATAGCACGCCGCACGGCTCCCATGTGCCCTCCCCTGTCTTTTGAGCCGCAGACCTAATTAACCCTCCACACCCCACGGCAGCGGTCCCGCTACCTTCCACGTCAGCTCCCTCACACGCAGTTCGTCAGTTCACAGGCACATACAGTTCCCTGGGTCAAGGGTCGGGCAAATGGCGCAAGCAGCAGCAAGCAATAAAAACTCTGTATGATGATTTTTCAAGTTGCGCATGCGCGGCGTGCTGGCCAATCGGCACACACACTTTGACACCGCCATGTACGTCCGGCAGCAGTCTCTGTGAGTGGAGGTGCAAGGCCACATCCATCCCTATGTGTCCTCCTCTGTCATCCCGAGCCTGCAGGCAGCTCACGCGGGGGGTGCCGTTTCTCCCCACGCTGCTACTGGCCGGCGGCCGGCTGCTGTTCACTATCAATAAAGTTTGAAAAAAAAAATAAAAATACACTTGAAAGCATTGGTCTACTCACTGGTTCGTCATAATAAGCCCCACCACAGGCCCTCGCCAGCACATAGCATAGCTGCTTGCCAGGGTCATGGCACACCGCTAGCTCCCACGTGCCCTCCCCTGTCTTGTTAAGCAGCAGACCAGTTAACCCTCCACACCCCACGGCAGCGGTTCCGCCACCTCACACGTCAGCTCCCACACACACAGTCTCATTAGATCACAGGGACTCGCAGTTCCCTGGGTCAAGGGTCGAGTAATGGCGTAGCAGGGGCCACCACCCCCCCCCCCCCCTCACGCCACTGGTTATTGTTGCAGACTCTGGTTACTCTGCCGTGCTTACCATCCATCGTCTGCCAAGGTTTGCAAACAAATTCCGCCCGTGTCGACCACCGCCTGTTCCACTCTGCTACATCTGCGGACGTTGTTCGGCAAATACTTATTTTCAGTCACCGTTCTGTCACCAGTCACACGGCGGGTTTGCTTCCATGTCATCCCACCATGTTCATTGCCGGGTTTTCTTCATGTTTCACGCATGTTTTTTCATGCTCCAACATGTCTGTGGCCTGTTCCGTCTCAGGCTTACGCATCATTCTTACCATTTGTTGCCCATGTCGCCACGGGCTTACAGTTTTCCCAGACTATACCTGTTGCCAGTCACGCTTCAGGCTTACGTATCATTTGCCGTCAGTGCCTGTTTCAGGGTCACGTTTCTAATATATCATGTCTGTTGCCTGTTACGTTTCTGGCTTACGTTTCTCATCTATCATGTGTGCTGCCTGTTACGTTTCAGGCTTACGTTTTTCTTTTCTGTTGCCAGTTACGTTTCTGGCTTACGTTTCTAATCTATCATGTCTGCTGCCTGTTACGTTTCAGGCTTACGTTTTTCTTTTCTGTTGCCAGTTACGTTTCTGGCTTACGTTTCTAATCTATCATGTCTGCTGCCTGTTACGTTTCAGGCTTACGTTTTTCTTTTCTGTTGCCAGTTACGTTTCTGGCTTACGTTCCCAATGTATCATGTTGCCTGTTACGTTTCAGGCTTACGTATCCACCGTACCACGTCCGTGGCCTGTCACGTGTGTCAGGCTTACGTTTCTCTTATGTATTTATTCCCCGTTACGCTTCAGGTTTAAGTTTTTTCATCCATTTCCGGTTACAGGCCAGGTTCATGCTGTTAATCACTATTCTTTGTCGCTATCATTTTTATTCCAGATTCGATCAATATTATTTTCTACAGTACGACCCCAGTTTTGTGTTCTTTTTCCAAAAAAAAATAAAAATAAATTATTGTTGCAGACCCTGGGTACTCTGCCGTTAATCTTCAACCAGGGATCCATGCATCCTTACAGAGGTCATAAAATTCCCCACTCGGGGTTCAAACAGGTAGGTGCTGTTTTTTTTTTTTGTTTTTTTTAGTCCTTCTCACTCCAGTCACACCCAAAGTTTTATTCTCTCCACACAGTCAAGCAGCAGCATCAAAGTCTTTAAAAAAAAAAAAAAAAAAAAAAGAAAATGATGGTTCCCCATGTCACGGTTGGGACGCATTGGCGCGTTCCGTTCCGGTCTGCGTAGTCTCCCCCTCACGTTACCAATTATTTTGCAGTCCCCGGGTGCTGCGCTCGTCAGCCAGGTTGCGCTCATTTGTCCCGTTTGCCGACCATCGCTTTCCACTCTCTACATCCACGGACATTTCCGGCGACTGCTTCATTTTCTACCACACATTCGCGGTCTTCCAGGCTTCGCTGCTATGCAACTTCCTATTCCTTTGTCACCCGCGTCAGGGTCACGTCGTAGTCACCAGGTTGTCTCCAGTCACGTCCCAGGTCACTTCTTGTTCATGTCACCATGTTTTGTTTCTCTGTCATACCTGTCCACGACAGGCTGTTGCTGTCACGTGTCAGGCCTATGTATCAATTGGCGGTCACGGCCAGGCTCACGCCTCTTGCCTCCCACGGCCTGTTCTGTTCAGGCGTCCGTTCCTTTCTCAATCATTGGCCTGTCACGTTTCAGACTCACGCTTTATTACCATTGCCACTTTTTGCGCTTCAGGCTCACGTGCACATCTCACCATGTCGGGTGCCTGCCACGGTTCAAGCTCACGTTTTTTGTTCAGTGTATCATCTGTTGCCTGTCACGTTTTCAAACGCACGCTTCAATCTGTCATCTTTTTGCCATGTTTTATCTGTTGCCTGTCACGTTTCAGGCTCACGTTTTCAATTCATCATCTGTTCTGTTACGCTTCAGGCTTACGTGTTATTTTCATTATCTGTTGCCTGTTACGTTCAGGTTTACGTTTTAATTCATCTCAGGTTGCCTGTCACGCTTCAGGCTTACGTGTTAGTTTCATTATCTGTTGCCTGTTACGTTTCAGGCTTACATTTTCAATTTGTCATAAGTTTGGCTGTTACGCTTCAGGCTTACGTTTCAATCAACCATCTGCTGCCCGTTGCGCTTCAGGCTCACGTGTTTTTTATTTTTCAGGTGTTGCCTGTCACGCTTCAGGCTTACGTTCATGTCACGCCGTGTCTGCCACCGGCTGCGCATCGATGTACGTTTCCAGTTTTCGTTGCCTCTTTCGTTTAGGGTCCACGTTCGTCACTTCTCATGCCATGGTTATCGCGCTCAGGCGTACATAAGGGTCCGGATCACTCAAAGTCTTACGTGGTATCATTTATTTTCTGTTACCTGTCACTTCAGGTTCACACTGTTAATTTACTGTTTCTGTCGCCTGTCATGTTTTAGACTCGATTCAGTAGTCCTTTCTCCGGTACGATTTCAGGTTTGATGTTTGTTTTTCTCTTCAGTTTTCTTTTTCCTGTCTGGGGCCAAGTACGGTTAGCTTTCTCACGTCATTTCACGCTTAGTCCATGGTCTCGCCGTTCAGAGCACTAGACACTCGCTAGTCCTCCTTTAACCACCATTCACGTCTCGGGTGTCGCTTGCAAGGTACGGGGCTTCCTGGTCAAATGTTTTTTCTATTTGTCACTTCGCAGCTGCAGTATGTCGCATTTCCAACATCGAAGAAGGCCTATCTGTACCGGAAACACCCGCATCCAAGCGGCCCTAAGGAGTTGGTCAATTCCGAAGTTGGTTACGGAGCTTAACCGGAGAGGGTTCCAATACCCTGCTTCCGCCGTAAAGCAGAGCTGTATAGGCTACTGATGGTTGAACCAGCAGCCCCGGACTTGGAGCAAGTCTCCATGTCCACCCTTCAGGTGTCCCTGGCGCAGCTACATGCCGGGATGTACTCCGTCGCCTCCTTGGTTTCGGACGTCCAGTCCAGCCTCTTGGCCGTCAAGTCCTACGGGGGGCTGCCACCTGCCCAGTCCACTCTAGCCTTGCCAATAACCTCCACCCTAGGGCCCGTTCCCCCAGGTAGGGTTCCGTACGCTACCGAGACTGCTCCCTCGCTTTTCATTCCCTGCCGCAGCCAAACTGCTTGTCACTACAAACGAATGTAGGGCCCCTTCATGCATGTTTCAGGGCTCACCCCCAGCTGATGTGTCCTCAAGATCCAGGCCATCCTGTTCCACAACTATCCTTTAACACCATCAACGATATTTGGCCGAAGTCCAACATTTCTCCATGTTGGAAGACCCCGAAAGTAGGTCGGTTTTTCTGTCTCAACGGTTAGGGGGTGTTCAGGAGATTAGTCACGCGGTCGTCCCAAACAGGCAGGCTGTGTCAGGGGATTATTTAGAAGCTTTCCACCTCCCTAGATGGTCTTCCTTTTGGTCTCCTTCCAGCACTGTCATAAAGGCTGCCATGCACTTTAGTTCCGCGGGTTCTTAGGACACAGCGAATTCACCCACAGTTCAGTCAGGTCCAAGGGTTTAACCGGGGGTCAGCTGGTATGGCCCGACGACCATTTCTCCTCACAGCTCCTCACTTCCAACCTCACAGGTGGGATCACCAGTGGAGGTGAAGTTTTTCAGTCCACCAACGCATGGTGCCCGGTCCAGGTGCTCAGGAGCTGGCTGGCAGCTCTGAGGGACTCCGCCCCTGACCGCCCATTGCTCCCGTTCCAGGTCTCGGCCCGCACGGCCTCGCAGTTTCATCTCCCACGTTCGCACTCTGGCGGCGGGCTTGGGTTTCAACCCCAAGACCATTTCAGAACACTCCTTCCGTATTGGAGCTGCATCCGCGGCTTCAAGCACAACGTCCCCGGCCACGTCATCCGCAAATGGGTCGCTGGCGCTCCTCAGGCTTCCCACGTTACATACCTACCCTCAGGCCAAGATATCCCAGGCATTCCACAGTTTGGTTTTGTAACTTGGTCAGTGGCAAAGGTTTTCTCTCCCTACTCATATGTATTTTTGCCCCCTTTTAGGCTTACCCGCGGCATGGCTAAGGGCACCTCTCCAGCCATATCAGTTTAGGCAGGTTGGTTTCCTCTCTCAGGTCTCGGCACGTTCGGGGCACTAGCTCTCTGCCGAAGCCATGACCACAAATGATAATGGCTCATGATGTCACTGCATTTCCCAGAATACATTTGTTACTGGTGTAATGATACCTATTTACAGCTAGGTAGCACTGTTGTATAAGCCATTAGCATCATACTAGAAATGGTTAACTTATACATGCCTGACATCATCCTGCATTCTATACATTTGACCTCGGTACTTTAAATCATCGATAAGGGATTTAGTTCGACACATGTCGCCATTATAATCCAGACTTGGAGGAACCAGCAAGAGTTTCCCAACCTATAAATCCATTGTTATAGATAAGAAATACAATTGAGGCCTATACTAGCACAGGTGTTGGGTATCTTCTAGCTGTCTAACAGTGATTAAGCGCTAGTTAGAATAACACAGCTTCTTCTGAAAAAATCCTCATTAACGCTGTTTTAGAAAAGAACATTCTCCTAGTGAGAAATATATACAAGACACTGGATACATCAAGGTCCTTAATAAGACGTAACAATATAAGATAAAGAAATATATATATTTCTTGCTGATTGTCTTATGCTAAGGACTAACTAAGGCTCTTAAATAAATACATAGATATTATTATATTTCTGCTTCATTAATAAACATAATTTAAGATTGATATATACCAGATGTGTCAAGAAACTCATCTTATCTCAGCCATAAACATGAAATGAGGTAAGAAACACTCCCTTCCAGATTGGCACACATCTGCAAGGAAGAACCTTTATACTCAGTAACCTTCCTCTGAACTCATTTTGGCCGACATAAAAACAAAATCCATATAGAATAGTGAACTTGATCCACCATGGCTTCTCATAGGCCATGAATACCCCTTATAACTAGAATACTCATATATAAATGTTTACACTTATGAAAATGCAGAACAATGTGTATTGTCTTTATATGCTGTACATTTTATGCTTTATAGATTTCCAGAGCCCTGCTATGTTGTCACTTCACTGTCTGGGCACATGTGAGTTTCCCCATTTGGAATTAGGACTCATATTGCTATGTAGGGATGGATTTGGATCTCTCATAGGATCTTTATTGTATACAGTATTTTAACTTGGGTGTGGTGTCTAATAAAGGTTCTTAAACATTTTTATATACTTGATGTGTCGTCTCCTTTTATAGACCTTCCTGTGTTTTTTTGACTACTCCATATGCAGTCACTGCTCTGAGAGTCCCATGGTTATTTCTATAAACAGGGATCCCACAAGATACAATGACCCAGAATCGACAATAGTAAGTTGAAACTAGACTCAACATACAATGCCTCAGGCTCAAATCCAACCAGTCAATACGGCCATTTTATTGGTAAAACACCTTTACTGGTTGTCTATTAGATCCTCTACCGGTATTAAATATTCTGTACTGCCCCCTGTCTGTGCCAGCGTTCACTGCTCCTTTAGACACCAGACGAGAAGCGGCTTTGTTTTATTTTTCGGTACATGTATGTACTAAATATACAAGACCCTGAAGAAGCTCCTGCCTTCACCACAGAAAGTGATTTACAGCTTCAAACATCTATTCTTGCCTGGTTTACGTAGAGACTTGCTTTATATATCATGGCTATCTGCCTATTCTTCTAAAAAACTTCACTTTCTCTTATTTTAAGATGACATTTTCAGGCTTTGGAACCAATTGCTGGTTGTCACGACCAGAGGATGTGGATCCTTTGGGTCAGCTGATAGTGGACTAGGAATTAGCCGAATATTGCTGACTGCTGACTCCCAGAGTCAGGATACTGGTGTTTATACCAATCACCCAGAAAGCAGCTAACTGCAGCAGTGTGTACAGAGTCCAACAAAGGCAAAGTAATGGAACAGATGAACTTTACTGGCAGAAGGTACACAAGTCACTTGAAACAAAGGCAAAACAAAGTTCAGAGTACGGTATACTGGGTCAAGCGGACTCGTGGTCAGACAGTGCAAGGTCAGAGGTCCAGACGAACTTACAGATGATGGCAGGCAGATTCGTAGTCAGGCAATGCAGTGGTCAATAGTCCAGTTAATCCAAGTCATAGACGGCAGGCAGAAGTTATCAGGTATAACAACCACGCTTAGGCACTTCATGGTCAGTGAAGCTGCCCTAAATACCAATAACCCCACCTCCGGGTGGAGACAGTAATCAGGAAGCAAGGGGAGAGGTGCACACGCGTGCACTATAATGCACAAGAAGAGACCTGGCAGTGAAATCGGATGTGGCGGTATGCTGGAGGGTGCCTGCTCCTCCTGCGAGGTAGGCCAGAGCTGGGCCCCATGGCGCTGCATTGTGCAGACGCCGGTCTGCCACACTGCGGTGAGGTCACGGACCCAATACTAACAGTACCCCCCCTCTTCCACACAACCGACTTGGAGAGAAATTTCTTCAGTAATAGAGGGGCATGAATATTCTCTGCTGATTCCCAAGACCTCTCTTCAGGCCCGTACCCCTTCCAGTCCACCAAATAGAAGGTCTTACCCCTGATGATCCTCCTGTCTAGGATGTCCTTAACTTGGAATTCATCATCCATTGTGACAGGTTTCTGTGAAGTGCCTTTGCAAAACCTGTTTTGGTTTAAGGAAACATGAAATGAGTTGGGAATCTGCAAGGTAACTGGTAGCTTGAGCTTGTAGGCAACAGGATTAATTTTTTTGATTACTGGAAATGGTCCCAAGAATCGCAGAGCCAGTTTGTAAAAGGGACGTCTGAGGCGGATATTTTTGGAAGAAAGCCATACCTTGAATACAGCATAGGTCTATCAAGACCTTAAATCCCCCCCCCCCCATCTCCCGTTCTTCCTCCATATATGTTCAATTTTATGGAGAAGCAATCCACTGCAGGCTCCATTACCAGTGAAGAATATAAAGTATAGCGGAGGGCACATATCAGGACATCTCTGTTGAACAATAAATAATTAACAGTGACTAAAAAAGTTGCCTGATTGAGTCACAACTCCCCTGCGATAAATGCCACTTCATGGTACAGTATAAAGTATGGTGGATTTATCACCTATTGGCAATTGACATCTGAATAAATTCTTGCCATTGGTAGTGTAAAGCATGGTGGACGCATTATATACTGTCACAATCAATTTTATAGTTTCATGGTAGTTATTAATGGCTACAATTGTCACTTGATGTGCAGACAAACAATATTATAATTGCCATTTATGTGCAGACAGACAATATATAACCATACATAGTGTGGATTGACCACACGTTTGGGAGGCTATGAATGGGTTAAAACCTAACTTAGAAGGGAAGGGGAGTGCTTAAAAATAATGGGGGAGGAGGTTAGTGACGATTAAACCATCTTAGATAGATCGTAGGCGGTTCTCCATTCATGCCTCACGTTGTGTTTACCTGCGGTGGAGATGACGAAGAGGTGTAGGGAGACGCACAGGATATGGCGTCAGTGAATCGACCTGGCCGGAAAGTGGAGGGCTTGGTTGAGGAAGCGACTGTGATTGGTCGCCGGGGGATGGCTCTGACACCTGGGCGGGATCTGTAAAAGTACAAAAGAAGGTCCTATGAAGCGCGCGCGCTCATATACCCCGCATCCCCTGACGAAGCCACAGTGTGTGGCGAAACATGTCGGGAGGGGTGGTATAGAGCGACTTTTAAACAGTGAGCAGTCAAAGGGCAATTACTGTGAATACGCTGCGGATGAGCAGCTGAGCATACAAGGAGAGATTGTGAGGCTACAGGAGTGTAGATTGCAGCGGTTACTCATACCTCCTATGAGAAATTTATAGAGGACGCAGTGTAGTGTTGGCAGAGTCCAGAGAGGAGGGTAGACAGTGGAAAAGGAGACTGGTGAACTATTGATAGCCCCTTGTACATACAAACAGCTACAAAAGGAAAATAGGAACAATGTTAGCTGCTGGCAACCCTGTAGATAGGGACCAGTTATAGAGGAATGTGGCAGCAGAGACACTTTCACCAGTGCACCTTTGTGATCCACTGCTACTAATCTGTCCAACAATTGCAGCGTGAACACCATCCCACACCAGTGGTGGGATGAGGTTTACCCTATAAAGGGATCCGAATAATACTACCGTGCATATAATCACACCCTGTGAATGCCATCACACCACTCCGATCATATCCCACATTATACTGTGACACTGATAATTTTAATAGAGTTTTTCTTTTTGTTGTGTGTGTTTTCAAATTAACAATAAAGTAAAAAAAAATTAACATTGGTTAGGGACCCCTACAGGGATTCAAGGTCTTGATAGACCTATGCTGTATTCATATAAATATCCCGAGGGTCTCTAAAAGGGACTTTGAATAAATATTAAAGCCATACCTTGTTTCCAATGGGAAACTGAGGAGGAGGTCTGCGCCTCTTATCCATGGACTTTTTCATCTGATCTGCTGTTCTCCAAAGAGATTCCTTAATGTCAGACCAGACCTGAGAGAACTGCTCCACACAAGAATATGCCGCAGGAACCCCCGAAGAAGGCCGCACAGAAAGAGGAACACTCAGATCTCGACCGTAGACCACAAAAAATGTTGCAGGGCGTTGACCAGTATTTGGTTAATGCGCTCCACCTGGCCGTTAGACTGTGGGTGGTAAGCAGAGGATAAGTCCAAAGACAAATTCAGAGACTTACATAAAGCTCTTCAGAAATGGGAGGTGAATTGTACCCCTCTATCCGAGCCAGATGGGAAGCAGATGGCAGACTGGAAGTGGAATAAAGTGTGACATTTTGGAAAAAAGGTCAATGACAACCCAGGTGACTGTACAACCATTAGAGACAGGTAAATAGGTCACAAAGTCCATACAATATGCTGCCAGGGGACCTCAGGCACTGGGAATAATAGACCTGCAGTTCTCAACTTAGGAGACTTGCTCTGGGCACACAAGGTACAGGAAGCCACAAAGTCTCTAATATCCGTTGACATGGATGGCCACAGGTAATGTCGGGAGATGAGATTCAAGGTCCCACGTTGACCTGGATGGCCAGCAATCTTGGAGGCATGTCCCCACAGCAAAACTTTCCTTCGTTTGGACTCTGTATCAGGAATATGGATTATCGTTGAATGGCAGCCATGATTGGTCAGTGTACATGCAAAATAAGTTCTCACACCATCCATCAGCTGTCAGATAGCAGAGGTAGTAAACTCCACAAGAGGGCCATGCTTCAAAGCCCCAGCCATATGGTAGAGAACTTCTTTCAGGCCACCTTTGTTTACAATTTCAAACCCCATTCAGACAGCATGGATCCTGCAAGAAAACCTCCCTGCAGGGGGTCTAAGCCATACCCCAGTTCAATCAAATCTAGCAGACAGCATGGAACTGGCGATTTATAGGAAATTATGAATCGCCCAACCATAGCAGGCGCAAACCGGATACATATTTGTGTCCCGGTGGCCACGATGAACATGGTCTTAGTTTGGTGGTGGGATGCCAGGAAAGGGAGATATACATATCTCTCCACAGAAACCAAATAACCGTACCATGTTTGGACTCTACTCGTAGCCGGAACCCAGGCGGATCTGTTGGTCCCAGAACCATCCCCCTGTGACGTTCTGGTCTGAAGCTATGAACCCTAAAGGTTTTTGTGGGTCATTTAAGGCCAGCCCAGAAGAGGGGGAGTGGACCCTTTCCAGAGGAGGGGCCAGCTACAGTTTAAAAGGCTTGTGCCAGCAAGCGGGCGTGTCTTTTCTCTGAAGGAGGGTCAAATCGTGCCATGTGTTTAGAGGGACCTGCAACCAGCTGACATCACTGCCCTATATATGAATACAGCAAAGGACTAATCATAACCCAAAGGAACATTCATCTACCCGGTAACTGACTTGTGCTCTGTGTAATCCTGTTTGTACCATATTACCTGTATTTGTAACCTCAGACCACTGTATATATTCTTTGTGTATATTGTGTTATCTAGTGTGCCCTTAAGGCGATTAAATATATAATTTAATCTTGTGCTGTCTTGTATCTCGATCACGAATCCCACGTCCGTGTTTCGGCCTATTTAAAAGCTAGCGCGGGTTGGTTTCTCACCCTATATAATGCCGTTAGCTTATATCAAACGAGAAGCTGGTGGCAGTATACCTGTGGCAGTGAAAAGGCTCTCTCAGCTTGTTGCCTCTCTTTACCCACGTGGACAGGAAGTGTCTGTGTAAACTGTACATGCTCTTCTGGGAGGGCGTAACGTCACGTCTTGGTACCCAGTGACCATACCGCGTCTCTTGAGCTCGACGTAGTTGACGTCAAGCGGGCACGAGGGGTGGTATCCCTCACACTCTGGAACAAAGATCTTACCTGGGAGAACCTTGGACAGGTTAACTGGAGCCACTGGGACTACTTTAGTTGGTTCAGTGATGAACTGGGGCTCGTCTTCCGTATCTGTGGTTTCGAAGATCTGGAGAGAGCATCGGCCTTGGTATTTTTGTCAGCAGACCGGAAATTAAGCTGGAAATTAAATCGTCAAAGAAGAAACATAGAAACATAGAATGTGTCGGCAGATAAGAACCATTTGGCCCATCTAGTCTGCCAAATATACTAAATACTATGGATAGCCCCTGGCCCTATCTTATATGAAGGATGGCCTTATGCCTATCCCATGCATGCTTAAACTCCTTCACTGTATTCGCAGCTACCACTTCTGCAGGAAGGCTATTCCATGCATCCACTACTCTCTCAGTAAAGTAATACTTCCTGATATTACTTTTAAACCTTTGCCCCTCTAATTTAAAACTATGTCCTCTTGTAGCAGTTTTTCTTCTTTTAAATATTCTCTCCTCTTTTACCTTGTTGATTCCCTTTATGTATTTAAAAGTTTCTATCATATCCCCTCTGTCTCGTCTTTCTTCCAAGCTATACATGTTAAGGTCCTTTAATCTTTCCTGGTAAGAGAGACCAACGAGCCTGACAAGGATTGATCTGTTGAGCCGCCTACAAGTAGGACAGGTAATCATCTTGTGATCGGTATAAATTATGTCTGGCAGAATAGAACCTTCCAGAAGATACCTCCACTCCTCTAAAGCCATCTTAATTGCTAAAAGTTCCCTGTCTCCAATAGAATAGTTTCTCTTGGCAGCAGAAAATAACCACAAGGAGACATACGACCCGAGGCATGGAGGATGCATCCACCTCCAAGAAGAACTGTTGGGTTCTGGGGGTCTAATGACTGGGGCTGAAGAGAAGGCTTTCTTGAGGGAAGAAAATGCCGTCTCCGCTTCAGGGGACCATTGTTTGGTATTGGCACCCTTCCTGATCAGAACAAACATTGGAGCTGTCAAAGTAGAAAAATTACAGATGAACTGTCGATAATAGTTAGCAAAACCCAAGAACCTCTGTATTGCCTTCAGACTGGAGGTACGGGGCCAGTTAGGGTCCATTCACACATCTGTGTGTGTTTTGCGGATCCGCAAAACACGGACAGCGGCAATGTGCGTTCTGCATTTTGCGGACCGCACAATGCCGGCACTAAGAGAATATGCCTATTCTTGTCCGCTATTGCGGACAAGAATAGGACTTGTTCTATTTTTTTCAGGATCGGAATTGCGGACCCGGAAGTAGGGGTCCGCAATTCCGATCGGGCCGCACGTCGTGCAGCCCCATAGAAATGTATGGGTCCGCAATTCCATTCCGCAAAATGCGGAATGGAATTGCGGATGTGTGAATGGACCCTTAAGCACTGCAGCCAGCTTTCCTGGATTCATTTGAGACCCTGATCCGAGATGATGTATCCCAGGAAAGGCAGGGATGACTTTTCAAAGACACTTCTCCAATTTAGTGTATTGACGTTTTTCTCGTAACCGTTGTAAGACCATCTGTACATGCCTGCGGTGAGGTCTTATGTCCCTGGAGAAAATAACAATATCATCCGAATAGACAACACAAGAATAGAACAGATCTCGGAAAATATCATTGATAAACTCCTGGAAGACAGCAAGGGCATTACTGAGGCTGCTCTAAATACCAATAATCCCACCTCTGGGTGGCGACAGTAATCAGGAAGCATCCTCTCCACTCCTATAACAAGGGGAGAGGTGCACACACGTGCGCTATAGCGCACAAGACGAGACCTGGCAGTGAGGGCGGATGCGGCGGTATGCTGGCGGGTGCCTGCTCTTCCTGCGAGGTAGGCCAGAGCTGGGACCCATGGTTCTGCAGTGTGCATCACAGTGAAGCCTGTGGCTCAGCTTATAAGATTTCTGCCTCTCAAACAGAAGGTCCTGAGTTAAAGACCTGGCAGTGCCAATTTGAATAAAAATGGAATACATATTTTAAATACACAGGGGTGTTCTCAACCACTCAGAAGCTGACCAGGCACCATAGCTGCTGTTTTACATAGCAGACACCCAGAAGCATTGTTTGCCTTCTGCAATGACGTAGATCACAGACATTTAAAAAGAAGAAGAAAAAAAAAAAGGTTTGTACAGCTCACCCTAAATTTGCTTAATCCAGACACTCCTGTAATTTGAAGGAAAGGGCAGCACGGATGAATCCCCTGCATCTGGGGTCATGAGAGGCTTCAGTGACAAATTTTCAATGGATCGAGCGTCTTGGAATTCAGGATAAAACGTAACTTTTATTTACATGATTAAAAGAATTCCATGGTGCCCCCGAGGACACCATGGAGTTCTTTTCATTATGTAAATAAAAGTTGCATTTTATCCTAAACTCCAAAGCGCTTGATCCATTGAATTTGTCACGGACATTTAACCCCTCACATACTGTGGTCAATTGAAAACACGGCATCTGAGGCATCTTTCTCCTTGAGCCATGCACCAAATGGATCCCCCATGCCGAGATCGAGGGAGACGTTCACATGCTATGGCCTTTGGAAGACTGAAGCCTGCCTGTGGCAGGGATTTACAGGAACACAGTAAATCTCATATAAATCATTGCAGTCTAAGGGAGAAGCAATCAGACAATCACATGTTATGTTAAAATAAGTAAAAAAAAGCTTTAAAATAAGTAAAAAAAAGCTTTAAAACTATAAAAAAATTATGTAGAAAAATTTAAATCAGCCCCATTCCCCATATTAAAAACAATAAAATACAAAGTTGTTTCATTGTTGTATGGAAAATGCCCATACTATTAAATATAAACTATTTTAATGAAAATGAAATACTAATGTCCACATACGTTCTAAAACTATTACATGGAGCGTTGTTACTTTCCCCCATGTCACTCTGGATTCACCCGCAGTGTGGGTGGAGGTTTGAATACAGTGATAAGAAGCAAGGTTCATGGGGACAATACATCTTCACTGCTCTGGAAGTAAACAAGGATCTTCTTCTCTTCCTTATATCCACAATAATTTTCCTCTGTGGATCTCGGTCACAGTTGACCTCAGAGAAATATAGTTTGCATGTTAGGGAGATCGAGGACAATTTCAACCAAAAAATAAAACGTATTAGCTTTAAGATCCATTAATAAATTGATATCCAAATGTTTTCTCTTCCAAGTGACGTCTCTTATGTAAAAGAAGATTTGTTTTATTTGAAAAGCATTTCCCACATTCTGAACATGAATATGGCTTCTCTCCTCTGTGACTTCGCTCATGTTGAACATAATTTGATTTATCTGCAAAACATTTCCCACAGTCTGAACATGAATATGGTTTCTCTCCTGTGTGAAATCTTTGATGTGTAACAAGATATGATTTCCGTTTAAAACATTTCTCACATTCTGAACAAGAATATGGCTTCTCTCCTGTGTGAAATCTCTGATGTGTAACAAGAGATGACTTCCGTGTAAAACATTTCCCACATTCTGAACATGAATACGGCTTCTCCCCTGTGTGACTTCTCTCATGTAAAACAAGATGTGATTTCATTTTAAAGCCCTTCTTACATTCTGAACATGAATATGGCCTCTCTCCTGTGTGAATCCTCTCATGTATAACAAGACGTGATTTATTTCTAAAGCACTTCCCACATTCTGAACAGGAGTTTGGCTTATCCTCTGTGCAAATTCTTCTGTGTGTAGGAAGTCTTGACAGTTTTTTTAACTGTTTACCACACTGAAATCTTTCACCCCTTTTCTGACCTGTACATGTGGTAATCTGTGATTGGTCGGGAGAAGGTTCCTCAGGATTAGGGGGAGTATATGATAGATCTGTACTGTGTAGTCCTGGATGTACATTAAGAGTAATGTTTTTTTTTTCAGAAGAGTGCTGCATGATATCTTCTTCTTCTCCTTTGTAATTCAGTGATAAGATGAAGTTTTCCTCAGAATTCTTAATGGGATTTTCTGTTAAGATAAAAAATGAAAATGTGTGATATATTTTTCCAAACTGCAGAGCAGACAATCCTATATTAGGCTAAACTTGGATCCAGGAGGAAGGAAAAAGGGTTGTGCATCAATATTTGATTGTGGGGGTTCAACTTCCGGCATCCCCCATGATCAGCTGTTTGAAGAGGTGGCGGTGCTTATGCAAGCACTGCTTCCTCTTCAAGAGTACACTGCACATCGTCTCGCTTGCAGCGGCGGCACAGTGTAATTACAAGTGCTCGTCTTATTCAAGCAAATTGAACAAGCACTTGTAATTACATTGTGCCGAGACGACAAGCAGTTTAATCTTGAAGAGGAAGAAGCACTTGCACGAGGGCCACGTCCCCTTCAAACAGCTAAATGATGAAGGTGTTGGAAATCAGACCCCACCGATCACATATTATGGATGTTAAACTTTATTAATATAAGAACAAGAAATTTATATTGAGTGCCAATCTGACATATCGGAGGTCATTTACCAAGACCAGTGTTTAAGACGCTGGTCTTAATAACCTCTATATCTAGCGGTGGATCCGCCGAACCTTAAAAGAGGCGCACCGGCTTGTACATAACTTTCGGCGCATAATTTTCTATGCCTAAAACAGGTGTAGGAAATGGTAAATGCTGGCCTTTACCACCCCCCTCCTCCCACACCATGCCCACTTTTTTTTTAGACCTAGCATGAGCGGGGGAAAAGTCGCAGATTGTGGCTCAAATAACCTTTTTGCCGCAATCTGCTCCAGAAATATGCCAAATATAGGAATATATCTGGATAATAAATGACCCACATTGTTTTTAGTATTTGTTGATTTTTTTTGTCTTATTACAATTGGTCAATATATCAGTGACCGTCTTCTATGTAACTACAGTATATAAGTGAGTTTTATGTGTGAATAGGGGCACAGTATTGACTCACTATCAGGACTGGTTCTATGATAGATTATTAGGAGTGGTTATATACATTAATGTTAGATCAAAAGTAAACATTTGTGATTTTTAAATTATAAGACATTTATACGGTACGTTTGATTACTAGAGATTCAGTAATTTACTAACTATTTAATTTATTTTAAGATACAGTCACTTGCCAGTAAATGATAGGTGGTTGGATGGACAGGCTAGAGTGACAGATTGTTACGGATCGGCAAATGTGGAACCACTGAGCTAACCAACTGGTTTGTCTTTGGGCTAAACCCTGAGGGGGTTATTCCAGCGATTCCCCGGTATTCACCCTTTAAACCCTATACAGGGATCTGGACTTTGCTGCAGGGGAATAACGGGACAGGTACCTCCTGGAATAGTTCTGGTTTGGTTGGCAGCTGACCCACTGGAGTCAGGAACACTGGTGCAAGCACTGGAAGCTCTAGGCACTGAAAATGCCAAAAACCAGTGTCTGGACGACAGACAGGCTGGAGTGACAGGTGTCTGGACGTACAACCTGAATGAGCTACATGGGAGGCTGACGATGAGGCAGAGGTGGTTGCCAACCTGATGATGGGCTGACAAGGTTCCTGCAAGATGAGGCACAAGACTGGTATGTGTCACTGACTGGAGAAAATCAAGCACACAAATGTATTATAGGGCACAGAAGATTGGGCACCGAGTGTGTAAATGAATGAAAGAATAACTATAAACCTGGATTCTTTATTAAAATAGAGCAACTTTGTGGTATTATGAACTTTTATCCAGATTTAGGTTTCATTATAAACAACAGAACTTAGGTAATTTTCTTATCCTGTACTTGTAATGTACTGCTAGATGTGACTTCTCCTCAGCTCCCAGTCACAGGTCTTTCCTTCTTAGCTAATTACTTCTTTTCTTCAGCTGCTCATTTCTATAAACATTAACAGCTCCGGAGCCGTCCTCTCAGTCATCTCCTCAGCTGCTCTCTCTGACTGAAAATTAAACTAACTCCTCAGTCACATGTAGCTACTCCCCCTTAGTCTCAATCTGAACCACCAATCAGGTGTTAGACCCAGGACCTATGTCTTCCTGTCTCACAATTAGCCTTTTTACGTATACTAGTCTATTGGGACTTGGCTCTATTCTTTCTCAACATCAAGATGGAAAAGAGAGAGTCATTGCTTATGGCAGCAGAAGTCTTAGAACTTCAGAGAAAAACCCAGCTAATTACAGCTCTTTTGGGTTGGAGCTATTAACAATAGTATGGGCCGTAACAGAATTATTGATGAATATATCACAGGAGGCAAAGTTGAAATTCATACAGACAACAATCCATTGGCATACTTGGACACAGCCAAGTTAGGGGCACTTGAACAAAGATAGGTAGCACGTTTGGCTCGATTTGACTATATCATTAACCACTTCCCATCTGGGCCCTTTGCCCCCTTCCTGACCAGGCCAAATTTTGCAAAACGGACATATCTCACTTTATGTGGTAATAACTTTGGAACGCCTTTATTTATCCAAGTCATTCAGAGATTGTTTTCTCGTGACACATTGTACTTCATGATAGTCATAAATTTGAGTCAAAATATTTCACCTTTATTTATGAAAAAATCCCAAATTTACCCAAAAATGTAAAAAAATCGCAATTTTCTAAATTTCAATTTCTCTGCTTTTAAAACAGAAAGTGATACCTCATAAAATATTTATTATTTAACATTCCCCATATGTCTACTTTATGTTGGCATCATTTTGGAAATGTCATTTTATTTTTTTAGGACGTTAGAAGGCTTAGAAGTTTAGAAGCAATTCTTCAAATTTTTAAGAAAATTGCCAAAACCCACTTTATAAGGACCAGTTCAGGTCTGAAGTCACTTTGTGGGGCCTACATAGTGGATACCCCCATAAATGACCCCATTGTAGAAACTACACCCCTCAAGGTATTCAAAACCGATTTTACAAACTTTGTTAACCCTTTAGGCGTTCCACAAGAATTAAAGGAAAATGGAGATCAAATTTTTAAATTTCACTTTTTTGGCAGATTTTCCATTTTAATCAATTTTTTTCTCTAACACATCGATGGTTAACAGCCAAACAAAACTCAATATTTATTACCCAGATTCTGCGGTTTACAGAAACACCCCACATGTGGTCGTAAACTGCTGTATGGGCACACGGCAGGGCGCAGAAGGAAAGGAACTCCACATGGTTTTTAGATGCCATGTCCCATTTGAAGCCCCCTGATGCACCCTTACAGTAGAAACTCCCAAGAAGTGACCCCATTTTGGAAACTAGGGGATAAGGTGCCAGTTTTATTAGTACTATTTTTGGGTACATATGATTTTTTGATCATTCAATATAACACTTTATGGGGCAAGGTGACCAAAAAATTGGTTGTTTTAGCACAGTTTCTATTTATTTATTTTTACAGCGTTCACCTTAGGGGTTCAGTCAAGTGACATTTTTATAGAGCAGATTGTTACGGACGTGGCGATACCTAATATGTATACTTTTTCTCATTTATTAAAGTTTTACACAATAATAGCATTTTTGAAACCAAAAAATTATGTTTTAATGTGTCCATGTTCTGAGAGCTATAGTTTTTTTATTTTTTGAGAGATTTTCTTATGTAGGGGCTCATTTTTTGCGGGATGAGGTGACGGTTTTATTGGTACCATTTTGTGGGACATACGCGTTTTTGATCACTTGGTGTTGCACCTTTTGTGATGCAAGGTGACAAAAATTGCTTGTTTTGACACAGTTTTTTTTATTTATTTTTTACGGTGTTCATCCGAGGGGTTAGGTCATGTGATATTTTTATAGAGCTGGTTTTTACGGACGCGGCAATACTAAATATGTCTATTTTACTTTATTTTTTCTATTTTAATTTTTTTTTTTTTATTCCTAACTTGGGAACTTTTTTTTTTTTTTACATGTGAAACTTTATTTTATTTTATTTTTTCAACCCTTTATTTTTTTTATTTTATTTTACACTTTTCGTCCCCCATAAGGTCATACAAGACCTCTGGGGGACATTTACTTCACTTTTTCTTTTTTTTTTCACAGTTGATTTCTCCTGTAACTGGGGCTGACATAGTAGCCCCAGTTACAGGACAAATACACCCCTATAGAGGCTGTACAGCAGCAATCCAGCGCTGTACAGCCTCACAGCAGGGCTGATCGAGGTCTCTGAGAGACCTCACACAGCCCCTGCACACTCCGGTCACGGCGGTCACATGACCGCCGGGCCGGAACAGGAAGCGCACAGCGCTTCCTGCTCTGCAGACACAGCGCTCGGTGAGCGCTGTGTCTGCAGCGATCGTGAAGGCAGGGACACCTGGGCACTGTCCCTGCCTTGTCTTAGGGTTGCCCTGCTGTCACTGACAGCGGGCAACCCGATCAGCAGCTGCACGATTAGCGTGCAGCTGCTATTTCTGACAGGACGTTTTAAAACGTGCTTTCAGAAATAGACGTCCACCCATAGGACGTTTATATCCTATGGGCGGACGTGAGGCGGTTAAGTATAAACCAGGACATACTAATACTAATGCCAACGCCCTTTCATAAAATCCCTGTATAAAACCCATAGGAGATTTGGATGCAGAGATGGAGACAATAGAAATTCCTCCATTGCGTGTAGTGGCAACTGATATGATGAAAACGTGTTACACAGACTCTCAAACCAGATTAGAAATGTATGCTCGATCTGAATGGGTCATTAAACAGCAAGAAGATCATGATATCCGCTAGATCAGTGGATACAAACAAGAGTATATACCAGTGCTGAAGAACGAGCTCAACTTTCTAATAGAGGATTAAATATTCTTAGACAATGGGATACGCTGGTCATAAGGAATGACATACTATATAGAAAATATAATTTCCCCGAGACCACCGTGAACTTTGGCAACTGATATTACCAGAAAAATAGAGAGATCACTTCTACACCCTCAGCTTCATGAACACATGGTGCAGATGTTTCAAAACTTTCCAAATTGTGTACTGCACAAGGGTAATGAACAAATTCAACCACCAAGACAAATCAAAACAGGAGAACCATTTGAACTTATGACAGTTGACTTTCTAACAATTCATGAGGTGTCTTCTGTTCATAAATATGCCTTGGTATGTGTAAACCATTTTTCTAAATTTTCTATAGTGATTCCTATTGTTGACCAGACAGCCAAAATTACAGTTCATCGCCTCTGGACTCATGTTATTAGGCCAAACGGATGTGCCCAACAATTGCTTTCTGACCAAGGCCCAAATTTGGAATCACAGTCGGTTCAAGGTCTATGGATATTACATGGAATTCGGAAATCTACAGCTATTCCTCACCATCCTCAAGGAAATGGAGTGTGCGAGAGATTCAATCGGACACTATTAAATCTTATTAGAACATTAGGAGAAGAATACCATTAAAAATGGCCTGAATATATTCACAATGTAGTGTGGGCCTATAGTAATACTATCCACAGTACCACAGGATACACTCCATATCAGTTATTATTTGGACGTCCATCTTGACTGTCACTGCTCATAGAACAACCTGAAAATGTAGAAAATAACACTCATTCAGAATGAGTTCACGAGCATGAGGCACAATTAAAGAGAGCAACTGATATTGTGGCACAATGACAAAAGTATACTGAACCAGAGATAGGATTATTGGAGAATACAAATACTCCTTCCAGGTGAAAGAGTCCTGATACGAAACAGAAGGGCACAGAGAGTTGGCAAATTGTAAACTAAATGGGAAAGAAACCCATATGTTATTGTAGGTCAGCTGGAATCTGGCTCACCAGTATATGAGATCTGACCTGAAAACAATAAGGGACCGACACTTAAAATACATAGAAACTTGTTAAGACCATGTACTTTTCAGATGAAGATGCCTGAAGACCTTAATACTGAATATGCTCCGACAGACTTATCTGAACAATACATGGATGAAGACTGATGGATTATGTTACCCACAGGGGGAGAATCGGAGGCCAATATGGAAAAGGGAATTGCCTCTGCAGTTATTGTACTTAATGAATATTGATGTATTTGTTGATTTATGCAGAATACTGTTGAACATTAAGGTTCTTTACTTGGCGGTAGGGTGGAGTGTTATGTAATGGTGGTCCTATAGGAGAGTAAATGTTACACTACTGACATGCTGATAGTTTCTTCATAGCCAATGTCTGAGGAAAGGGATAGCAGGCTAAAGAGACTACTGTCCAGGACGTCCTCTGTTATGTACCTGGCACTGGTGGGTGTCTTACAGATGTACCGTAGATGGAGGAGCTTTCTCTGAGAGCTGTCCATTCTTGAAAGTCCCTATATTTGGCCAGCAGAGGAGACAGGAAGACACAGGTGCTGGGTCTAACACCTGATTGGTGGTTCAGATTGAGACAAAGGGGGAGGAGCTACATGTGACGGAGTTAGTTTCACTTTCAGTCAGAGAGCAGCTGAGGATAGTGGTTAAGAGGACGGCTCCGGAGCTGTTCATGTTTATAGAAATGAGCAGCTGAAGAAAAGAAGTAATTAGCTACAAATTAAAGACCTGTGACTGGGAGCTGAGGAGAAGTCACATCCAGCAGTACATTACAAGTACAGGATATGAAAATGACCTAAGTTCTGTTGTTTATAATGAAATCTAACTGTGGATAAAATTTCCTAATACTTCAAAGTTGCTCTATTTTAATAAAGAATCCATGTTTATAGCTATTCTTTCCTTCATTTACAAGTGGGTTCATTACATTTGTCTCTATCTCAATAGTACCTGGTCTCTGATTGCTTCCCTGACACAGGTGAGGCGATTAGAGGCGGAAAATACATTTACACCTGCCCTAAACTGCCGTCCTGAACTGTGATTGGTCCATCTGCAGTATTGGACTTATCACAGCGATTGCTGGCCAAGGAACGCTGATTGATTCTCGGCGGTCATCACTATTTGTCTAGCTATCAGAGTGCCGTCCTCACTAAACTCAAAGGAGAAATCTACAGCACACCAATTTTGTTTCTTTTTCAGAAGATGCTTTTAATACATAACGTTTTATTTTACATCATTTTGTTCCATCCAGAGAAAGTGTCAATGTAACCGGCCATAAAAGAAACCCCAACGATTCGGTCGGGTAATAACCTTTATCAAGGGATCTGTGGCCTCAGTTGGACAGAGCACACATGTCTAACTGAGGCCACAGATCCCTTGATAAAGGTCATTACCCGACCGAAACGTTGGGGTTTCTTTTATGGCCGTTAACATTGACACTTTCTCTGGATTCAACAAAATTATGTAAAATAAAACGTAATGTATTAAAAGCATCTTCTGAAAAAGAAACAAAATTGGTGTGCCGTGGATTTCTCCTTTGAAATAGATTGACGTACGTCCTCTACGAGCACCCACCGCCAAAGGTGTACGGATGTCCTCCTTTTCCAGTCCTCACTGAACTGTCACGTCATTTTCCGATGCAGTGAGAATTTAACCCCATCCCGTAAATGTATGTCAGGAGGCAGCAACAGACTACATTCCCCGATGTACAAGTATGTGAGAGTGCAGGAAGTGGTTACTGTAGCTATAGAAAGTGTTAAGACTCGTCAAGATGGGATATTCTCCTACTGCTCTAATACTTTTCATCCCATGTCAAGCATGTAAAGTATGAAACAGGGGATTTCGACCATTCTTCACTTTCAGTTAAAGGGGTTCTCCAGGAATTAAGAAAATGAAAATACGGAAATATTACTGTCACAGGGCGCCAACCGTGCGGTCCGCTGTGCCGCCGGCGCCCTGTGAAAAGTTCGGAGCGAGGACGCACACAGCGTCCTCGTCTCTAGGGCAACAGAGAGCGCGGAGGACCCGGCCGCGCACTTCTTCTTAGCGTGGCCGATGTCCTCCGCTCCCGTGGGAACCATTGTATGTCTGAGCGCCGAGCTGATCACAGCAGTAGGCAGGAGGATAGGTCATGTGACGCTGACCACGTCACATGACCATTTCCCTCCTCTATTTAAACAGGCAACCTGCTGGCCACAGGTTGCCTGTCATTTAGTTCCTCAGTTAGGTGATCATTCCTGTGGTCTCCTGCTCTAGGTGTGGAATCTCGGTTCGTGTTTTGTTTCCTGGTTTTGCCTTCTTCTTGGATCTTACGTTTATCCTGGTATCGACTCTCGCTTGGTATTTGGACTCCCTTTGTTTGCTCCTTTTGGTCTGGTTTGTTCCTCCTGGTTTTGACCCTCGGCTTGTCCCTGTTATTGGTATTGTACAGGGTGGGCCATTTATATGGATACACCTTAATAAAATGGGAATGGTTGGTGATATTAACTTCCTGTTTGTGGCACATTAGTATATGTGAGGGGGGAAACTTTTCAAGATGGGTGGTGACCATGGCGGCCATTTTGAAGTCGGCCATTTTGAATCCAACTTTTATTTTTTCAATAGGAAGAGGGTCATGTGACACATCAAACTTATTGGGAATTTCACAAGAAAAACAATGGTGTGCTTGTGACTTTATTCTTTCATGAGTTATTTACAAGTTTCTGACCACTTATAAAATGTGTTCAATGTGCTGCCCATTGTGTTGGATTGTCAATGCAACCCTCTTCTCCCACTCTTCACACACTGATAGCAACACCGCAGGAGAAATGCTAGCACAGGCTTCCAGTATGCGTAGTTTCAGGTGCTGCACATCTCGTATCTTCACAGCATAGACAATTGCCTTCAGATGACCCCAAAGATAAAAGTCTAAGGGGGTCACTGGATATGCGAAATTGCTACATGATGATGTGTTTCCCTCTTTATGCACTGAAGCTGGCACGTTCCCTGAGTTTTTCCAGCAAGATGGTGCACCACCACATTATGGGTGTCAGATCAGAGCATTCTTAGATGAACAGTTTTCTGTAAAGTGGATTGGTCGTCGTGGGCCAGTTGAATGGCCCCCAAGGTCTCCCGATCTGACCCCCTTAGACTTTTATCTTTGGGGTCATCTGATGCAATTGTCTATGCTGTGAAGATACGAGATGTGCAGCACCTGAAACTACGCATACTGGAAGCCTGTGCTAGCATTTCTCCTGCGGTGTTGCTATCAGTGTGTGAAGAGTGGGAGAAGAGGGTTGCATTGACAATCCAACACAATGGGCAGCACATTGAACACATTTTATAAGTGGTCAGAAACTTGTAAATAACTCATGAAAGAATAAAGTTACGTTAAAACCAAGCACACCATTGTTTTTCTTGTGAAATTCCCAATAAGTTTGATGTGTCACATGACCCTCTTATTGAAAAAACCAAAGTTGGATTCAAAATGGCCGACTTCAAAATGGCCGCCATGGTCACCACCCATCTTGAAAAGTTTCCCCCCTCACATATACTAATGTGCCACAAACAGGAAGTTAATATCACCAACCATTCCCATTTTATTAAGGTGTATCCATATAAATGGCCCACCCTGTATACTCCCTTGTACCGTCTTTACCTTCTGGCATTTGACCTAGCTTGTCTGACCTTGTTGTTTGTTGTCTGTCTTGTTTGTCGCCTCTGCACTTATTTAGGTCAGGGACCGCCGCCCAGTTGCGCTCCGTAATTTAGAACGGGTAAGTGCAAGTAGGCAGGGACAGAGGTGTGGGTGGAGCCAGTTTGCACTTTCACTTACCCCCTGTCTGTGACAGAATCACAGGCCCAACCACATTACTTTATCTCATTATGGATCCGCCACAAAGGCTCATGGATCATGTTCAGAATTTGGCTCAGATTGTTCAGGAATTAGGGGAGAGGTTACAAGCGCAAGAAATTACCCGTAATCTCTCTGCTTCCTCTCCGTCCACATTGCCGGTGGAAAGCCATGTTAAGCTTGAGGTTTCCAGATCGGTTCTCGGGGGATCGTAAGTGTTTTTTAGCTTTCAAAGAAAGTTATAAATTGCATTTTCGTTTGCGGCCTCATTCCTGCAGTGGAATGAGGCCGCAAGTGGGGCCTCATAATCCAGTGGGGATTATTATCTCCTTAGTGGGTGACCCTCAAGACTGGGCATTTTCATTACCCCTGGACTCTCTGTGTCTTAGATCCGTTGATTCATTTTTTCAGGCCCTTGGTGTTCTATATGACGAACCAGACAGGGCTACTGTTGCTGAGAGTCAGCTCAAGTCTCTGGTACAGGGTGACTGACCAGTGGAGGAGTATTGCACCTAGTTTAGAAAATGGTGTGTCCCCTCTGGGTGGAATGAACCAGCTCTCAAGAGTCAGTTTAGGTCAGGTCTATTTGAGACCCTTAAGGATATGTTAGTGTCCTATCCTTCCCCAGACACCTTAGAGGAAACCATGACTCTCGCTATCAGACTTGACAGACGCCTTGGGGAGAGACAGCGGGAGCATCTGTTTTTTCCACAGGTTTCCTCAAAAAACTAGACCTATTCTATGGGGGTCAAGTCCGAGCCCTTTCCAGACGAACCCATGCAGTTGGGGATGACCAGAAGAGACCAACACCTGTTTTTACTGTGGTGACTCTGACCATTGGATCCGGCAGTGTCCTCCTTCCGGAAAATCACCCAAACCAGAGGGACCTAAAAATAAGGTACCCCCTCGGAGTAGTTAAGAAAAAATTATTAGTACCTGTTACTATTTCGTTAGGTTCTAACAAGGGGTTGGGTTATGCTTTCATTGATTCAGGGCCGGCCTCTAACTTTATTGATCTTAAGTTTGCTTTAGTGGGGATACTTGTTTTAGACCTTCCCAGTCCTGTTTATATTGTAGCCATTGATTCTACCCCTTTCTAGGTGGTACTGTTAGGTGTTGCACACCGGAAATAACTGACGGTTGGGGTGTGTCATACTGAAGTGTGCTCTTTTCTGATGTTGGAAAACTTGCCTGTTGAGGTTGTTTTAGGTATGCCTTAGCTCCAATTGCATAACCCCGTTATTAATTGGACCATGAAGAGGTTGAGAAGTGGGGTCCTAAATGTAACTCATGTTTACCTATTGTGCAAGCTAATGTCTCTGTTAAATCTAAGATATTACCTCCATTTATCAAGGAATACACTGATGTGTTTTCCTCATCTGATCCGGAGGGTCTGCTGCCCCATAGGCCTTATGATTGTGCCATTAACTTAATGGCAGACTCTAAGTTTCTTAAGGGTCGTATATATAATTTATCTGGTCCGGAGCGTAATTCCATGAGGGAATATATACAGGAAAGTCTTACTAAGGGACACTCCGTGTCTCCAATGGGGGCGGGATTTTTTTTTGTCAAAAAGAAGGATGGAGGTCTCAGACCCTGTATTGATTATAGAAAATGTAATGAAATTACCATTAAAAATCTATATTCCCTTGCATTAATCCCCGATCTTTTTAATCAGGTTTTGGGGGCATCCTGGTTTTCCAAACGCGATCTGAGGGGAGCATATAATTTAATTCGGATTAAAGAATGGGATGAATGGAAAACTGCTTTCAACACCCCTGAGGGACATTTTGAATATTTATTCATGCCTTTTGGACTGAGTAATGCTCCTGCAGTTTTTCAGAATTTCATGAATGATATCTTTAGAGAATTTATTGGTAGATTTGTTATTATTTATCTGGATGATATTTTGATTTTTTTCTCTGAATTGGGAGTCTCATGTGTCACACATCAGACAAGTACTTGAGTTAGAGAAATTTATTTTTGGAGTACAAGAGATTTTGTATCTAGATTATATCCTCACTCCACACTCGTTTAAGATGGACCCGGTACAGGCTATTCAGGACTGGGTAAGACCATCATCCCTTAAAGCTTTACAGTGGTTTTTAGGGTTTTCCCATTATTACCGAAGTTTATTAAAACATTTTCGGTAATTGCCAAACCCTTGACCGACCTTACCAAGAAGGGGGTGGATCTTGTTAACTGGCCTGTGGAGGCCGTTGAAGCCTTTGAAACCCTTAACAAGTTCAGGATCTTGGACGAGAATGCTCATCCTAACTTGCAGGTACTTAACGCACTAGGACGAACAATCTCGTCCTGCAGTAAAACTGTCACTGTGAGTAAACACACAGTTGATAAGAACTGAGCTACTTGTAATTATCCTTCTCTAGTGCTGAGCAGATCAAAGCTGTGGATTAGCCTGCCCTTCCTCCTCAGCTGCAGAGTTAACCCCTTCAGTACGCCTCACACATCCATAGCCCTTCCTTAGTGCTATGTTTGTGGAGCTGTGTGACCAGTGAATGTCAGTTACAAAATGATCCAAACATGAAGTAGACATATGGGAAATGTAAAGTAAACTATTTTAGGAGGTATTACTATCTGTTTTAAAAGCAAAGAAATAGAAATTTTGAAAATTATGAATTTTTCCAAATTTTTGGTAAATTTGGTATTTTTTTTATAAATAAAAATGAAATATTTTGACTCAAATTTACCACTGTCATGAAGTACAATATGTGACGAGAAAACAATTTCAGAATGGCTTGGATAGGTAAAAGCTTTCCAAAGTTATTACCATATAAAGTGACATGTCACATTTGCAAAAAATGGCCAGGACCTTAAAGGTGAAAAATGGCAGGGTCCTTAAGGGGTTAAAAAATCTTTTATAAACGCCCCAGTCTTGGTTCAGCCAGATCAAGAAAGACCTTTTCTTGTGGAGGTGGACGCATCTGAAGATGGAGTAGGGGCCGTTTTGTCTCAGGGACCCTCTAACCTCACTAATTTAAGACCTTGTGCATTCTTTTCACGAAAATTCTCTCCCACTGAGAGGAATTACGATATCGGGAATTGTTAGCCATTAAGTGGGCATTTGAGGAGTGGAGGCATTTTTTGGAAGGGGCCAAACATTGCATCACTGTTCTCACTGACCATAAAAATGTATTGTTTCTTGAATCTGCTAAACGTCTGAATCCTCGCCAAGCCAGGTGGGCGTTATTCTTCACTCGTTTTAACTTTTATATTACTTTTAGGCCAGGAAGTAAGAACGTGAAGGCTAACGCTTTGTCTCAAAGTTTTTGCGCGTTTCAACCTCCTGACACTCCTCCTGAACCCATCTTACCACCTAATATCATTGTGGCAGCATTTTCCTCGGATCTTGCATCTGATATTGATGAGCTCTGGTGCAAACACCCTCAGATAAGTTATTTGTTCCTGGGCACTTTCATCTCTGGCTGCTGGGTGAGTGTCATTAATCTATTTTATGTAGTCATTCTGGTATTGAGTCTACCAGAGAACTCGTTTCTAGATCTTATTGGTGGCCTACGTTGTTGAGGGATGTCAAGTCGTATGTCTCTGCTTGAGAGGTATGTGCTAGATCCAAGACGCTTAGAACTCGTCCTGTGGGTGAGTTACGGCCGCTACCCATTCCTAGGAAACCCTGGTCACATATTTCTATGGATTTCATCACTGACTTGCCACCCTCTGAGGGTAAGTCAGTGGTTTGGATAGTGGTCGATAGGTTCAGTAAAATGGTACACTTCGTTCCTTTGGCCAAGCTCCCGAATGCCAAGACTCTGGCTTCTGTTTTTATTGAGCATGTGATACGACTGCATGGAGTTCCGGAGAACATAGTATCTGACAGGGGTGTACAGCTCGTATAAAAATTTTGGAGAGCCTTTTGTCAAAGATGTGAGATATCATTGTCCTTTTCGTCAGCTTTTCATCATGAGACCAATGGACAAACCGAATGCCTTAATCAAGCTGTGGAACAATTTTTAAGATCTTACATCTCTGACAATCAGCAATTGTGGGTGAAATTTCTTCCTTTGGCGGAGTTTGCCATCAATAACCGGGTGAACTCTTCCACTGGAGTATCTCAGTTTTTCTGTAACCTTGGTTTCCATCCTTGATTTAATTCTTGCCCATCTGTTTCCTCACTTAACCCTGAAGCTGATAGGGTAACATCAGAACTGTGCACAGTCTGGGCTCAGGTTCGGTCGAACCTGGAAAAAGCTCAGGAGATTCAAAAAATCAAAGCCAATAGGAGATGTTCCAGAGGGGTGGATTTTATGGAGAAGGTTTGGTTGTCCACCAAAAATTTGCCATTAAAAGTGTCTTCTAGGAAGTTTGCGCCACGATTTGTTGGACCATATGAAATTCTTGACATTATTAACCCCGTCACATTTATGTAGAAGCTGGCAGAGTCATTTTGGATTCACAATGTATTTCACAAATCATTGCTTAAGAAATATGTTTCACCGGTTGTTCCGTCGCAATCAGTTCCTCCTCCGATACTGGTGGACGGTCAAAATGATTTTTTTATATCTAGAATCATTGATGTCAGGAGAGTTCGAAACTCGTTGCAGTACCTGGTGCACAGGAAGGGTTATGGACCTGAGGAGAGGTCCTGGGTGCCGGTTAATAAGATCCATGCTACTAGGTTGATTGAAGAATTTCATCGTGCTCATCCGGAGAAGTCTTCTCCAGCTATTTTGGGTCCAGTGGCCCCTCATGGAAGGAGGGGTACTGTCACGGGGTGTCGACCGTGCGGTCTGCTTCCGCTGTGCCGCCGGCGCCCTGTGACGCCCACAGCGTCCTCGTCTCCAGGGCAACAGAGAGCGTGGCCGGCGTCCTCCGCTTCCGTGGAAACCATTGTAGGTCTGTGCGCCAATCTGATCACTCGGCGCTCAGCAGTAGGCAGGAGGATAGGTCATGTGACGCTGGCCACATCACATGACCATTTCCCTCCTCTATTTAAACAGTCATTTAGTTCCTCAGTTAGGTGATCATTCCTGTGGTCTCCTGCTCTAGGTGTGGAATCTCGGCTCGTGTTTTGTATCCTGGTTTTGCCTTCTTCTTGTATTTTCCTGTTTCTCCTGGTATCGACTCTCGCTTGGCATTTGGACTCCCTTTGTTTGCTCCTTTTGGTCTGGTTTGTTCCTCCTGGTTTTGACACTCGGCTTGTCCCTGTTATTGGTATTGTATACTCCTTGGTACCATCTTTACCTCCTGGCATTTGACCTAGCTTGTCTGACCTTGTAGTTTGTTGTCTGTCTCGTTTGTCGCCATTGCACTTACTTAGGTCAGGGACTGCCGCCCAGTTGTGCTCCGTTATTTAGGACGGGTAAGTGCAAGTAGGCAGGGACAGGTGTGGGTGGAGCCAGTTTGCACTTTCCCTTACCCCCTGACAATTACTTTATTATAAATAAATTCCCAAATACCTTTCATTAGTTATAATGGCTCGTTTTCTCTGGAGAGCAATCATAAGGAGAAATAAAATGGCCGCCGTCCTGTTAGTACACACAAAACCTGTCCTAATCACACAGGACGACAAGTTACTTCAGAGAACTAAGGTAAAAAGCTGCCTCATCCTCCTCTATGAAGTTTTTTAAATAGATTTTTTCTATATATTTGATACTAACCCCTTCCCAACATCCAGTGTACAGTCGTGGCCAAAAGTTTAGAGAATGACACAAATATTAGTTTTCACAAAGTTTGCTGCTAAACTGCTTTTAGATCTTTGTTTCAGTTGTTTCTGTGATGTAGTGAAATATAATTACATGCACTTCATACGTTTCAAAGGCTTTTATTGACAATTACATGACATTTATGCAAAGAGTCAGTATTTGCAGTGTTGGCCCTTCTTTTTCAGGACCTCTACAATTCGACTGGGCATGCTCTCAATCAACTTCTGGGCCAATTCCTGACTGATAGCAACCCATTCTTTCATAATAACTTCTTGGAGTTTGTCAGAATTAGTGGGTTTTTGTTTGTCCACCCGCCTCTTGAGGATTGACCACAAGTTCTCAATGAGATTAAGATCTGGGGAGTTTCCAGGCCATGGACCCAAAATGTCAACGTTTTGGTCCCCGAGCCACTTAGTTATCACTTTTGCCTTATGGCACGGTGCTCCATCGTGCTGGAAAATGCATTGTTCTTCACCAAACTGTTGTTGGATTGTTAGAAGAAGTTGCTGTTGGAGGGTGTTTTGGTACCATTCTTTATTCATGGCTGTGTTTTTGGGCAAAATTGTGAGTGACCCCACTCCCTTGGATGAGAAGCAACCCCACACATGCTTTACTGTTGGCATGACACAGGACTGATGGTAGCGCTCACCTTTTCTTCTCCGGACAAGCCTTTTTCCAGATGCCCCAAACAATCGGAAAGAGGCTTCATCGGAGAATATGACTTTGCCCCAGTCCTCAGCAGTCCATTCACCATACTTTCTGCAGAAGATCAATCTGTCCCTGATGTTTTTTTTGGAGAGAAGTGGCTTCTTTGCTGCCCTTCTTGACACCAGGCCATCTTCCAAAAGTGTTCGCCTCACTGTGCGTGCAGATGCGCTCACACCTACCTGCTGCCATTCCTGAGCAAGCTCTGCACTGGTGGCACTCCGATCCCGCAGCTGAATCCTCTTTAGGAGACGATCCTGGCGCTTGCTGGACTTTCTTGGACGCCCTGAAGCCTTCTTAACAAGAATTGAACCTCTTTCCTTGAAGTTCTTGATGATCCTATAAATTGTTGATTGAGGTGCAATCTTAGTAGCCACAATATCCTTGCCTGTGAAGCCATTTTATGCAACGCAATGATGGCTGCATGTGTTTCTTTGCAGGTCACCATGGTTAACAATGGAAGAACAATGATTTCAAGCATCACCCTCCTTTTAACATGTCAATTCTGCCATTTTAACCCAATCAGCCTGACATAATGTTCTCCAGCCTTGTGCTCGTCAACATTCTCACCTGAGTTAACAAGACGATTACTGAAATGATCTCAGCAGGTCCTTTAATGACAGCAATGAAATGCAGTGGAAAGTTGTTTTTGGGATTAAGTTAATTTTCATGGCAAAGAAGGACTATGCAATTCATCTGATCACTCTTCATAACATTCTGGAGTATATGCAAATTGCTATTATAAAAACTTAAGCAGCAACTTTTCCAATTTCCAATATTTTTGTCATTCTCAAAACTTTTGGCCACAACTGTACATGTAAGGCCGATGTAGGATCTTTACAGGTGGTGCCTGCTACGAAGCAGTGAGCGCCATAACCACAGGGTGCCTGCTGTCTGCGATAACGCCAATTGCAGACTGTAACCACTCACATACCGTGGTCAAATGTGACCATAGCAGCTGAGTGGTGAACTTCAGGGAGCACTGCACTCTTGTGCTCAGAACAGATTTCCTTCACGGAGATAGGGGAACTTGTTCCATTGTAATAATAGGCCAGAGCACTCCAATGTAAGCCTGAAGGTGGCAGCAATTTTCTATTCAGTAATGCATTAAATCCCATTGCTAAATAGAAACGGCAATCTGATAATTGCATGTTATTAGGCCCTTGGAAGGGCCTAAAAAAAAAAGTTTTTAAAAGTATAAAAACTATTTGTAAATATATAAAAATTCAAATCACACCTTTTCCCAAAATTAAAATAAATTATAAAAATCATAGGCATCAAAATCTAAAAATATTTATCCCTAAAAAAAAACAAAAAACAACGCTGTCAATTTGCCATTTTTTTTTTGTCCTGCAGGAACAGCCGGGATTAGAGAAGAATCTGATCAGAGATCGCCGTCAGCTGGATAAGGGGAACACTTCATGACGGGATGGGGACATCTCCAATCAAAGAGCAGCAGCCGGTGATCAGATTCTCCTCCTGCCCTGAAGGCACCAAGGACAGAATCTGAAGTCACTTTCTCCATTCATGATTCCATACCTGTGGTGACATCTCCTGGAATGTCCTCCTCCACCTCACTCTTACACGGGGGATCGCCCATCATCCTCTCTTCTTCATCCTCCACTTTAATATCAGTCAGATCTTCCCCCTGATTTATCATCTGTAACAATTCAGTACAATACAGCAGACAGGTGGGAAATCTAACAGATCCACATGAGAGACCCCACAATCTATGACCCCTCTATGACTGCAGGACCCCCCTATATAGATGTGTATAGGGCTCAGCTCCATCTACCTGAGGATTCTCTGGGACCTTCTCCTCTGGACAGTCCTGGGAATACAGAGAACGGGGACATCTCTCTGGTGGATTTCTCCTGCTTGATCCATCTGTGGAGACACAAGCACACAGTGACTGAATACATGGCCTCCTGTAGATCTGTCTATAGACCAGACTCTTCTCTCAGCTCCTTCAGAGGAAAATCTGTGGAAAATAACAATATTCTGCTCCTCACCACCTGTACCGAGGTACTAGCAACTAGCAGACCAAAGGCCCATAGTATCCTCTGGTCTATGAGAGCAAATGGTGGGCAGTGGAAGACAGCTCCTTCTCCTCAATAGTACATTCTGAGAATGAGGATACAGGTATAAGTGCCAGCGCCCTGAAGCACCCTACCAACCTACGCCACTTAATTTGATAGCCTGCAGAAATCTTGGTCATCTCCATCCTCCCATAATTCTAGTGAAAAGATACCTGGGGTCCCAGATCATACATCTTGGGTACAACATTCAAAATCTCTTTTCAATCCCTTATCTCAGCGGTCAGAGATGTGTGGATCTGTGGATTTGAAGTTACTGAGGTTAGGGTGAATCTGAAAGCTACCACAGGCCGTACTGAACAACTATAGGTCGACCATATTCTTTTTTTTAGCCCAAATACACAATACTGTAATTCAGACGCCCAAACTCAGGCCTTGTGTGAAATGAGAAGACACCAAGAGGACACAGATAACAGAGGCCATCGCTATAACATTAGGGGGTTAGAGTTTTCCGTGAAACAACTAACTCTGAAAATGTCCATGATGCCCTCATGCCTTTTTCTATCAAATCCTCGATTTACCACGTGATCCACCAGTCAGAATGGACCGAGCTCCAGGGATGTGGCCCCTCAGGGAAGAACCTCTAAACCTGAAGATATTGAAGGTAATTATGGAACTGACTTCACTGTAGAAGAAAGTATCAGAAGCAAATCACCTTCCTTAGGGCTCATGCCCACGAACGTAAGGGCTCCGTGCCTGTGCTGCGGAGCGCAAATTGCAGTCTGCAATGCATGGGCATCGGCCCGTGGGGCATCTGCAGCGGATTGCGGACCCCATTCTAACCCTTGGTTTCGGCTGCTGGAGGGGACTTCATGGTTTGGGGCCGTTTTGCTGCAGACATTTCTGTGACTGTCCGGCTCCTCTGAATGTGGCTGTAATAAGGGGGGATCCGACCTCCTCCTCCAGTCACATGCAGCAGGCTGTATCTTCTCTGCTTGTGGAGTGACTAGAGCATCCAAGACATGAATAGCAGGAGAAAGACTGGAAAGTGACTATGATGGACTCTCCTTATAAAAGTAAGGACCAGTTCACACCACGTCTGAGCCTCCAGCAGAACATATGTGCGGAGGGTTTCCCAATATCTCCCTCTGACAGAATCTCCGACGTCAGGCTCTATACAGTCACTAGGGGCGGACATTGCCCATAAGCTCCATGTATGATCTACACTGTATACGCTGCGGAACACGGATTTTACAGGACGTCTCTGATAAAGCAGTGTAGTCTACTATACCGGCCGGAAGGACACACTCCCATCATGTGACTGGAGCTCTAAGGATATGACCGACATTTAAAGAACACGTAGCCTCTAATGTAATGTGAGAGGAAACTGTGGAGCTCCTCCATTACATGTCACTGCACACACGTGTATACACTGCACATGACGGCTCTTACCTTGTGATATTAGAGGCTGGTGCTCCTCCATTACATGTCACTGCACACACGTGTATACACTGCACATGACGGCTCTTACCTTGTGATATAAGAGGCTGGTGCTCCTCCATCTTGGCCTCCTTGTACAGATCCTTGTGTCCTTCTATATACTCCCACTCCTCCATGGAGAAATAGACAGTGACGTCCTGACACCTTATAGGAACCTGACAACACAATGACACCGTCATCACCCAGACCCCTCCAGTGCTGTTACTGGAGAATTTCCCAGCAGTGTCACCTCTCCAGTCAGCAGCTCCATCATCTTGTGGGTGAGTTCTAGGATCTTCTGCTCATGTATCAGGGGGTGAGGGGGAGGCTCTGTGATGGGGGGAGGGGTCCTGCTCCGCCCTCCTGACTCCTGGAGATGGATGATGGGAGTCACACAGTCCCCCGATGTCTTCTTCACTATTGTGTACTCCTGTGGATGGAGAGAGACACTTAGGGAATAAACCCTTCAGGGGCCATGTGCTCTCCTCCGGCCCTTTCCTCCTGGTACAACGTGCCTACTTACCTTCTCATGGCTCCTACAACATGACTATTGGTCACTGGTCACATGACACATCACTCACCATACTGGGGTCTGATCTTCAGGTTCTCCATCACTTGGAAGGTCTGGAGGCCGTTCTCCAGGACCCTGGACTCTTCCTATCACTTCCTATGATGGATTCTCCTTCCCGATGTCTGACTTGTTACAGAATACAATAAAGAGGAGAGAAATCTAGAAAAGTTTACCTCTCCGCTCAGCAGGGAGATGATCTCCAAGGTGAGGTCTAATATTCTTCTGCTGATCTCCTTCCTGTCCATCCTTGGTGGCTCATTCAGGAGAAGGCTCGTATTGCTGGTTTTCTTCATGATGCCTCCAAAAAAAACAGGAATAAAAGGTTAATCAGTGAGTCCCATGTCCCCGATAATGAGGCCGAGAAAAAGTACAACTCATCCCCAAAACTCAGACCCTCATAAAGCTGCACTGAGGGGAAAACCCTGAGCTCCGGGTGTATCTAAGCTCCTGGCAGTGAAAACCTAAGTTACAGGAAGCAGATTCTCTCATCCAGCACAGAATGATGACAACCCCCACTATCCCCACTACTCCTCCCCCATCATACTAAGCTGAGGAGTGGAGAAGGATTCCTTGTGTGTAATGGAGGAGAATCTCAAGAGGTGACATGTCTGAGCTCTCCACCACACTGTCTCCTCACAGCTCATCTTACCTGCAGGCTGGAGGAATGGCTGATACCAGAGAGAACAAGAGCCCTGACTACCGACCAGGACCTGCCCAGTATCTGCTGCACTGCAAGAGCTGAAGGACCTGGGGTGACGTCATCGTCATGTGATCAGTGCAGGGGGCGGAGCTCAGGAAAGGAGGTTGTGAAGGACCTGGGGTGACATCACCGTCATGTGATCAGTGCAGTGGGCGGGGCTAATCAATGGTGAGGAGAAGTAGTGGTGAAGGACCTGCGGTGACGTCACCGTCATGTGACCAGTGCAGGGGGCGGAGCTCAGGAGTGAATGTGGTGAAGGACCTGGGGAGATGTCACTGTCATGTGATCAGTGTGGGGCGGGGCTCAACAATGGTTAGACAAGGTAGTAAAGGACCTATAGTGACATCATAGTCATTTGACCAATGCAGGGTAGGAGTCTGGCCTGCACTGATCACATGACGGTGACATCTCCCCAGGTCCTTCACCACCTATTATTCTCTTCAATGCTCAGCCCCGCCCCCTGCACGGATCACATGACGGTGACGTCACCGCAGGTCCTTCAGCTCTGGCAGTGCAGCAGATACTGGGCAGGTCCTGGTCGGTAGTCAGGGCTCTTGTTCTCTCTGGTATCAGCCATTCCTCCAGCCTGCAGGTAAGATGAGCTGTGAGGAGACAGTGTGGTGGAGAGCTCAGACATGTCACCTCTGGAGATTCTCCTCCATTACACACAAGGAATCCTTCTCCGCTCCTCAGCTTAGTATGATGGGGGGAGGAGTAGTGGGGATAATGGGGGTTGTCATCATTCACTGGCCCCTGACTGTCCTGGTGAGGGGCCCCTGCCTCCAGGAGGCGAATGAATGGAGCAGGGGCCCGGCCTGAGCTCAGCTCTCTCCAGTCTCTTCTCTAGGAGTTCTGGACACAGCTGAGCACAGCCCAGAGGTGGGACCTGCATCTATCAGACATTTATCTCCTGTGGAGACACCAGAAATCTCCATGTTGGGGCCCCTGGAATCCATGTGGTGGGGGCTCTGAGAAGCGTGGCCCCTCCAGGCTCAGGAAGTGCGGTTCTGGAGGTGACATCTGGTCTTGTCCCCTGGATGATTTCCTCTCTTCTCATAAAGGCGCCTGCAGTACTAGAAGCCTCCAGCTCCTCCAGTTCTCTCCTCTTCTCCTGAATGACCACCAAGGATGGACAGGAAGGAGATCAGCAGAAGAATATTAGACCTCACCTTGGAGATCATCTCCCTGCTGAGCAGAGAGGTAAACTTTTCTAGATTTCTCTCCTCTTTATTGTATTCTGTAACAAGTCAGACATCGGGAAGGAGAATCCATCATAGGAAGTGATAGGAAGAGTCCAGGGTCCTGGAGAACGGCCTCCAGACCTTCCAAGTGATGGAGAACCTGAAGATCAGCCCCCAGTATGGTGAGTGATGAATCATGTGACCAGTGACCAATAGTCATGTTGTAGGAGCCATGAGAAGGTAAGTAGGCACGTTGTACCCAGGAAGAAGAGGCCGGAGGTGAGCACATGGCCCCTGAAGGGTTTATTCCCTAAGTGTCTCTCTCCATCCACAGGAGTACACAATAGTGAAGAAGACATCGGGGGACTGTGTGACTCCCATCATCCATCTCCAGGAGTCAGGAGGGCGGAGCAGGACCCCTCACCCCATCACAGAGCCTTCCCCTCACCCCCTGATACATGAGCAGAAGATCCTAGAACTCACCCACAAGATGATGGAGCTGCTGACTGGAGAGGTGACACTGCTGGGAATGCTGGGAAATTCTCCAGTAACAGCACTGGAGGGGTCTGGGTGATGACGGTGTCATTGTGTTGTCAGGTTCCTATAAGGTGTCAGGATGTCACTGTCTATTTCTCCATGGAGGAGTGGGAGTATATAGAAGGACACAAGGATCTGTACAAGGAGGCCATGATGGAGGAGCACCAGCCTCTTATATCACAAGGTAAGAACCGTCATGTGCAGTGTATACACGTGTGTGCAGTGATATGTAATGGAGGAGCACCAGCCTCTTATATCACAAGGTAAGAGCCGTCATGTGCAGTGTATACACGTGTGTGCAGTGACATGTAATGGAGGAGGTCCAGCCTCTTATATCACAAGGTAAGAGCCGTCATGTGCAGTGTATACACGTGTGTGCAGTGACATGTAATAGAGGAGCACCAGCCTCTTATATCACAAGGTAAGAGCCGTCATGTGCAGTGTATACACGTGTGTGCAGTGACATGTAATGGAGGAGCACCAGCCTCTTATATCACAAGGTAAGACCCGTCATGTGCAGTGTATACACCTGTGTGCAGTGACATGTAATGGAGGAGCACCAGCCTCTTATATCACAAGGTAAGAGCCGTCATGTGCAGTGTATACACGTGTGTGCAGTGACATGTAATGGAGGAGCACCAGCCTCTTATATCACAGGGTAAGACCCGTCATGTGCAGTGTATACACGTGTGTGCAGTGACATATAATGGAGGAGCACCAGCCTCTTATATCACAAGGTAAGACCCGTCATGTGCAGTGTATACATGTGTGTGCAGTGACATGTAATGGAGGAGCACCAGCCTCTTATATCACAAGGTAAGAGCCGTCATGTGCAGTGTGTACACGTGTGTGCAGTGACATGTAATGGAGGAACACCAGCCTCTTATATCACAAGGTAAGACCCGTCATGTGCAGTGTATACACGTGTGTGCAGTGACATGTAATGGAGGAGCACCAGCCTCTTATATCACAGGGTAAGAGCCGTCATGTGCAGTGTATACACGTGTGTGCAGTGACATGTAATGGAGGAACACCAGCCTCTTATATCACAAGGTAAGAGCCGTCATGTGCAGTGTATACACGTGTGTGCAGTGACATGTAATGGAGGAGCACCAGCCTCTTATATCACAAGGTAAGAGCCGTCATGTGCAGTGTATACATGTGTGTGCAATGACATGTAATGGAGGAACACCAGCCTCTTATATCACAAGGTAAGAGCCGTCATGTGCAGTGTATACACGTGTGTGCAGTGACATGCAATGGAGGAGCACCAGCCTCTTATATCACAAGGTAAGAGCCGTCATGTGCAGTGTATACACGTGTGTGCAGTGACATGTAATGGAGGAGCACCAGCCTCTTATATCACAAGGTAAGAGCCGTCATGTGCAGTGTATACACGTGTGTGCAGTGACATGTAATGGAGGAGCACCAGCCTCTTATATCACAAGGTAAGAGCCGTCATGTGCAGTGTATACACGTGTGTGCAGTGACATGTAATGGAGGAGCACCAGCCTCTTATATCACAAGGTAAGAGCCGTCATGTGCAGTGTGTACACGTGTGTGCAGTGACATGTAATGGAGGAACACCAGCCTCTTATATCACAAGGTAAGACCCGTCATGTGCAGTGTATACACGTGTGTGCAGTGACATGTAATGGAGGAGCACCAGCCTCTTATATCACAAGGTAAGACCCGTCATGTGCAGTGTATACACGTGTGTGCAGTGACATGTAATGGAGGAGCACCAGCCTCTTATATCACAAGGTAAGACCCGTCATGTGCAGTGTATACACGTGTGTGCAGTGACATGTAATGGAGGAGCACCAGCCTCTTATATCACAAGGTAAGACCCATCATGTGCAGTGTGTACACGTGTGTGTAGTGACATGTAATGGAGGAGCACCAGCCTCTTATATCACAAGGTAAGAGCCGTCATGTGCAGTGTATACACGTGTGTGCAGTGACATGTAATGGAGGAGCACCAGCCTCTTATATCACAGGGTAAGACCCGTCATGTGCAGTGTATACATGTAATGGAGGAGCACCAGCCTCTTATATCACAGGGTAAGAGCCGTCATGTGCAGTGTATACACATGTGTGCAGTGACATGTAATGGAGGAGCACCAGCCTCTTATATCACAAGGTAAGAGCCGTCATGTGCAGTGTATACACGTGTGTGCAGTGACATGTAATGGAGGAGCACCAGCCTCTTATATCACAAGGTAAGAGCCGTCATGTGCAGTGTATACACGTGTGTGCAGTGATATGTAATGGAGGAGCACCAGCCTCTTATATCACAAGGTAAGACCCGTCATGTGCAGTGTATACATGTAATGGAGGAGCACCAGCCTCTTATATCACAAGGTAAGAGCCGTCATGTGCAGTGTATACACGTGTGTGCAGTGACATGTAATGGAGGAGCACCAGCCTCTTATATCACAAGGTAAGAGCCGTCATGTGCAGTGTATACACGTGTGTGCAGTGACATGTAATGGAGGAGCACCAGCCTCTTATATCACAAGGTAAGAGCCGTCATGTGCAGTGTATACACGTGTGTGCAGTGACATGTAATGGAGGAGCACCAGCCTCTTATATCACAAGGTAAGACCCGTCATGTGCAGTGTATACATGTAATGGAGGAGCACCAGCCTCTTATATCACAAGGTAAGAGCCGTCATGTGCAGTGTATACACTTGTGTGCAGTGACATGTAATGGAGGAGCACCAGCCTCTTATATCACAAGGTAAGACCCATCATGTGCAGTGTGTACACGTGTGTGTAGTGACATGTAATGGAGGAGCACCAGCCTCTTATATCACAAGGTAAGAGCCGTCATGTGCAGTGTATACACGTGTGTGCAGTGACATGTAATAGAGGAGCACCAGCCTCTTATATCACAGGGTAAGACCCGTCATGTGCAGTGTATACATGTAATGGAGGAGCACCAGCCTCTTATATCACAGGGTAAGAGCCGTCATGTGCAGTGTATACACATGTGTGCAGTGACATGTAATGGAGGAGCACCAGCCTCTTATATCACAAGGTAAGACCCGTCATGTGCAGTGTATACATGTGTGTGCAGTGACATGTAATGGAGGAGCACCAGCCTCTTATATCACAAGGTAAGAGCCGTCATGTGCAGTGTATACACGTGTGTGCAGTGACATGTAATGGAGGAGCACCAGCCTCTTATATCACAAGGTAAGAGCCGTCATGTGCAGTGTATACACGTGTGTGCAGTGACATGTAATGGAGGAGCACCAGCCTCTTATATCACAAGGTAAGAGCCGTCATGTGCAGTGTATACATGTAATGGAGGAGCACCAGCCTCTTATATCACAAGGTAAGAGCCGTCATGTGCAGTGTATACACGTGTGTGCAGTGACATGTAATGGAGGAGCACCAGCCTCTTATATCACAAGGTAAGAGCCGTCATGTGCAGTGTATACACGTGTGTGCAGTGACATGTAATGGAGGAGCACCAGCCTCTTATATCACAAGGTAAGAGCCGTCATGTGCAGTGTATACACGTGTGTGCAGTGACATGTAATGGAGGAGCACCAGCCTCTTATATCACAAGGTAAGACCCGTCATGTGCAGTGTGTACACGTGTGTGCAGTGACATGTAATGGAGGAGCACCAGCCTCTTATATCACAAGGTAAGAGCCGTCATGTGCAGTGTATACACTTGTGTGCAGTGACATGTAATGGAGGAGCACCAGCCTCTTATATCACAAGGTAAGACCCATCATGTGCAGTGTGTACACGTGTGTGTAGTGACATGTAATGGAGGAGCACCAGCCTCTTATATCACAGGGTAAGACCCGTCATGTGCAGTGTATACACTTGTGTGCAGTGACATGTAATGGAGGAGCACCAGCCTCTTATATCACAGGGTAAGAGCCGTCATGTGCAGTGTATACATGTGTGTGCAGTGACATGTAATCGAGGAGCACCAGCCTCTTATATCACAAGGTGAGAGCCGTCATGTGCAGTGTATACACATGTGTGCAGTGACATGTAATGGAGGAGCACCAGCCTCTTATATCACAAGGTAAGAGCCGTCATGTGCAGTGTATACACATGTGTGCAGTGACATGTAATGGAGGAGCACCAGCCTCTTATATCACAAGGTAAGAGCCGTCATGTGCAGTGTATACACGTGCGTGCAGTGACATGTAATGGAGGAGCACCAGCCTCTTATATCACAGGGTAAGAGCCGTCATGTGCAGTGTATACATGTGTGTGCAGTGACATGTAATGGAGGAGCACCAGCCTCTTATATCACAAGGTGAGAGCCGTCATGTGCAGTGTATACACATGTGTGCAGTGACATGTAATAGAGGAGCACCAGCCTCTTATATCACAAGGTGAGAGCCGTCATGTGCAGTGTATACACGTGTGTGCAGTGACATGTAATGGAGGAGCACCAGCCTCTTATATCACAAGGTAAGAGCCGTCATGTGCAGTGTATACACGTGTGTGCAGTGACATGTAATGGAGGAGCACCAGCCTCTTATATCACAAGGTAAGAGCCGTCATGTGCAGTGTGTACACATGTGTGCAGTGACATGTAATGGAGGAGCACCAGCCTCTTATATCACAAGGTAAGAGCCGTCATGTGCAGTGTGTACACATGTGTGCAGTGACATGTAATGGAGGAGCACCAGCCTCTTATATCACAAGGTAAGACCCATCATGTGCAGTGTGTACACGTGTGTGTAGTGACATGTAATGGAGGAGCACCAGCCTCTTATATCACAAGGTAAGACCCGTCATGTGCAGTGTATACACGTGTGTGCAGTGACATGTAATGGAGGAGCACCAGCCTCTTATATCACAAGGTAAGACCCGTCATGTGCAGTGTATACACGTGTGTGCAGTGACATGTAATGGAGGAGCACCAGCCTCTTATATCACAAGGTAAGACCCATCATGTGCAGTGTGTACACGTGTGTGTAGTGACATGTAATGGAGGAGCACCAGCCTCTTATATCACAGGGTAAGACCCGTCATGTGCAGTGTATACACTTGTGTGCAGTGACATGTAATGGAGGAGCACCAGCCTCTTATATCACAGGGTAAGAGCCGTCATGTGCAGTGTATACATGTGTGTGCAGTGACATGTAATCGAGGAGCACCAGCCTCTTATATCACAAGGTGAGAGCCGTCATGTGCAGTGTATACACATGTGTGCAGTGACATGTAATGGAGGAGCACCAGCCTCTTATATCACAAGGTAAGAGCCGTCATGTGCAGTGTATACACATGTGTGCAGTGACATGTAATGGAGGAGCACCAGCCTCTTATATCACAAGGTAAGAGCCGTCATGTGCAGTGTATACACGTGCGTGCAGTGACATGTAATGGAGGAGCACCAGCCTCTTATATCACAGGGTAAGAGCCGTCATGTGCAGTGTATACATGTGTGTGCAGTGACATGTAATGGAGGAGCACCAGCCTCTTATATCACAAGGTGAGAGCCGTCATGTGCAGTGTATACACATGTGTGCAGTGACATGTAATAGAGGAGCACCAGCCTCTTATATCACAAGGTGAGAGCCGTCATGTGCAGTGTATACACGTGTGTGCAGTGACATGTAATGGAGGAGCACCAGCCTCTTATATCACAAGGTAAGAGCCGTCATGTGCAGTGTATACACGTGTGTGCAGTGACATGTAATGGAGGAGCACCAGCCTCTTATATCACAAGGTAAGAGCCGTCATGTGCAGTGTGTACACATGTGTGCAGTGACATGTAATGGAGGAGCACCAGCCTCTTATATCACAAGGTAAGAGCCGTCATGTGCAGTGTGTACACATGTGTGCAGTGACATGTAATGGAGGAGCACCAGCCTCTTATATCACAAGGTAAGACCCATCATGTGCAGTGTGTACACGTGTGTGTAGTGACATGTAATGGAGGAGCACCAGCCTCTTATATCACAAGGTAAGACCCGTCATGTGCAGTGTATACACGTGTGTGCAGTGACATGTAATGGAGGAGCACCAGCCTCTTATATCACAAGGTAAGACCCGTCATGTGCAGTGTATACACGTGTGTGCAGTGACATGTAATGGAGGAGCACCAGCCTCTTATATCACAAGGTAAGACCCATCATGTGCAGTGTGTACACGTGTGTGTAGTGACATGTAATGGAGGAGCAGCAGCCTCTTATATCACAAGGTAAGAGCCGTCATGTGCAGTGTATACACGTGTGTGCAGTGACATGTAATGGAGGAGCACCAGCCTCTTATATCACAGGGTAAGACCCGTCATGTGCAGTGTATACATGTAATGGAGGAGCACCAGCCTCTTATATCACAGGGTAAGAGCCGTCATGTGCAGTGTATACACATGTGTGCAGTGACATGTAATGGAGGAGCACCAGCCTCTTATATCACAAGGTAAGACCCGTCATGTGCAGTGTATACATGTAATGGAGGAGCACCAGCCTCTTATATCACAAGGTAAGAGCCGTCATGTGCAGTGTATACACGTGTGTGCAGTGACATGTAATGGAGGAGCACCAGCCTCTTATATCACAAGGTAAGACCCGTCATGTGCAGTGTATACACGTGTGTGCAGTGACATGTAATGGAGGAGCACCAGCCTCTTATATCACAAGGTAAGAGCCGTCATGTGCAGTGTATACACGTGTGTGCAGTGACATGTAATGGAGGAGCACCGGCCTCTTATATCACAAGGTAAGACCCGTCATGTGCAGTGTATACATGTAATGGAGGAGCACCAGCCTCTTATATCACAAGGTAAGAGCCGTCATGTGCAGTGTATACACGTGTGTGCAGTGACATGTAATGGAGGAGCACCAGCCTCTTATATCACAAGGTAAGACCCATCATATGCAGTGTGTACACGTGTGTGTAGTGACATGTAATGGAGGAGCACCAGCCTCTTATATCACAGGGTAAGACCCGTCATGTGCAGTGTATACACTTGTGTGCAGTGACATGTAATGGAGGAGCACCAGCCTCTTATATCACAGGGTAAGACCCGTCATGTGCAGTGTATACATGTGTGTGCAGTGACATGTAATGGAGGAGCACCAGCCTCTTATATCACAAGGTGAGAGCCGTCATGTGCAGTGTATACACATGTGTGCAGTGACATGTAATGGAGGAGCACCAGCCTCTTATATCACAAGGTAAGACCCGTCATGTGCAGTGTATACACGTGTGTGCAGTGACATGTAATGGAGGAGCACCAGCCTCTTATATCACAGGGTAAGAGCCGTCATGTGCAGTGTATACACGTGTGTGCAGTGACATGTAATGGAGGAGCACCAGCCTCTTATATCACAAGGTAAGAGCCGTCATGTGCAGTGTATACACGTTTGTACAGTGACAGGATGCCACTGTAATAGCTGTTACCCTTATCTCATTGGTCACCACAGGGTGCACTCTTATTACTAAGAGCACTGATGAAACTGACACACTGCACCCAATTGTTGAATGTTTAATTAAAGACATATAATAAAAGGACACAGGAGGTCATTTATCGAACAGAATTACGTCTAAATTAGGCGTATTTCAGGCGCAGATGGCGCAATGGTTAGTTGGTTAGTTGCAGATGGCTCTGTAACTTCTCCCTGCTCGCGCTAGGTCTAAAATTGTGGGCGGGGAAGAGGATGGGTGGCAGACCCGTTTCATTTACAATTTTTTAGGCCCGTTTTAGGCGTAGATAAAAGTCAAAATGTAAGACAGCTAGGGAAGCGATCTTACATTTAGACTGGTGCTGTATGCGGTGAAGTTATGGAGAGGTCGGTGCCTCTTCATATCTCCGAAGGAAATAACCAATCCACACAGGCCCACACTGGCCCCCACCTGCACCCGTACTACACGTTCCTTCCTCAGGGGGTAGCTCCATGAGGGACTCAGCACTCTTTAAATACCCCTAATGGCCAATCACAGTCCAATCTCACATCAGAAAGTATTTACGTTGATAAGGTTAATGGCGCCTAGCACCGATGTGCCATAGTAAGGGTGCGTCACACGCAGTGGCTACATGTCACGTGAAATGAGGCGTTGTCATTACATCACCGCAAAAAGAGACGATGGAAGTGAGGCAAGTATAAAGGCAGATATGCGGCCATCGCAGCCTGTGTGGGGGCGTGTCGATATCGATCACATGATCACACGTCGCTGGGCGTTCACATGTCCCAGGAAGCAAAACCATGGCCTGTGAGCTGAAAAAAAAAAATTGGATCGTAGCCATGGCAACCGGCGGTCATATGTTACATTACATTACATGGAAGCCATTATCCAAAAACAGGACGTACAGTTGCAAGAAAAAGTATGTGAACCCTTTGGAATGATAGGGATTTCTGCACAAATTGGTCATAAAATGTGATCTGATCTTCATCTAAGTCACAACAATAGACAATCACAGTCTGCTTAAACTAATAACACACAAAGAATTAAATGTTACCATGTTTTTATTGAACACACCATGTAAACATTCACAGTGCAGGTGGAAAAAGTATGTGAACCCCTAGACTAATGACATCTCCAAGAGCTAATTGGAGTAAGGTGTCAGCCAACTGGAGTCCAATCAATGAGATGAGATTGGAGGTGTTGGTTACATCTGCCCTGCCCTATAAAAAACACACACCAGTTCTGGGTTTGCTTTTCACAAGAAGCATTGCCTGATGTGAATGATGCCTCGCACAAAAGAGCTCTCAGAAGAACTACGATTAAGAATTGTTGACTTGCATAAAGCTGGAAAGGGTTATAAAAGTATCTCCAAAAGCCTTGCTGTTCATCAGTCCACAGTAACACAAATTGTCTATAAATGGAGAAAGTTCAGCACTGCTGTTACTCTCCCTAGGAGTGGCCGTCCTGTAAAGATGACTGCAAGAGCACAGCGCGGACTGCTCAATGAGGTGAAGAAGAATCCTAGAGTGTCAGCTAAAGACTTACAAAAGTCTCTGGCATATGCTAACATCCCTGTTGGCAAATCTACGATACGTAAAACTCTAAAGAAGAATGGATTTCATGGGAGGATACCACAGAGGAAGCAACTGCTGTCCAAAAAAAACATTGCTGCACGTTTACAGTTTGCACAAGAGCACCTGGATGTTCCATGGCAGTACTGGCAAAATATTCTGTGGACAGGTGAAACCAAAGTGGAGTTGTTTGGAAGAAACACACAACACTATGTGTGGAGAAAAAGAAGCACAGCACACCAACATCAAAACCTCATCTCAACTGTGAAGTATGGTGGTGGGGGCATCATGGTTTGGGGCTGCTTTGCTGCGTCAGGGCCTGGACGGATTGCTATCATCAAAGGAAAAATGAATTCCCAAGTTTATCAAGACATTTTGCAGGAGAACTTAAGGCCATCTGTCCACCAGCTGAAGCTCAACAGAAGATGGGTGTTGCAACAGGACAACGACCCAAAGCATAGAAGTAAATCAACAACAGAATGGCTTAAACAGAAGAAAATACGCCTTCTGGAGTGGCCCAGTCAGAGTCCGGTCCCCACCCCGATTGAGATGCTGTGGCATGACCTCAAGAAAGCGATTCACACCAGACATCTCAAGAATATTGCTGAACTGAAACAGTTCTGTAAAGAGGGATGGTCAAGAATTACTCCTGACCGTTGTGCACGTCTGATCTGCAACTACAGGAAACGTTTGGTTGAAGTTATTGCTGCCAAAGGAGGTTCAACCAGTTATTAATTCCAAGGGTTCACATACTTTTTCCACCTGCACTGTGAACGTTTACATGGTGTGTTCAATAAAAACATGGTAACATATAATTCTTTGTGTGTTATTAGTTTAAGCAGACTGTGATTGTCTATTGTTGTGACTTAGATGAAGATCAGATCACATTTGATGACCAATTTGTGCAGAAATCCATATCGTTCCAAAAGGGTTCACATACTTTTTCTTGCAACTGTATATATAGTATATATCCCCCAGTCCCTTACAGTATAATGTATAACACCCCCAGTCCCACACAGTATATAGTATGTAACGGACCATTTTGCACACAAGAGGTTAAAAACCGTTTAGGCGATATTCCCCTTTCCAATGCACAGGCAGCTACTGCAAGCACCAGTCTGCCGAACTGCAAACTACACAAATCGTTCAACTCTGGAACAGGAAACACACGAACATTGGAAACAGCTGAACAGGAAAAGCATACAATCGGCTTACACTCCTGGCAATCAGCATACAATCCAATTCCCCCAATAACGAGACGACACTTCGTTTTGAGGTCAAGCAGAACTCTTTAATGGGTTATTTTTCAGCCTTTTATGCAGGTCTCCTAGCAAGGGACACTCCCCCTGGGGCCCTTGTAAAAGACTGTGACAGTTTATATTTTAGCCAATCACATGCATTTACAGTATTGAAACCTTCATAGCAACTGTACACAAAATCCCCTTCCCTCTGTCTGTAACGCAATCCACAAAATACAATGAGCATTGTCTGTGATGCAATTAACTAACACACTGGCATTGTCTGAGACGCAATCAACAAAATACAATTACCAAACGTAATGGGCTAACTTAATCACTCACAGACAGAAAACACACATTTTTCCCCCAAACACAGAAAACACCTCAAAACCCCACATATCCCCATAATGTATACATCCGTGGATAGCTCTGATCTGGGTGAACAACATATCCAAAAATCACCCAGATCCGAGCAGGGGTTCCCGAATTCCATGGAAGTCATATTTGGCCGGCCGCAAGCATGGCTTTCCTGCCCAAAACAGTTCCACAGATTTAAGCTGTGCGGCCGGTCTGTCTTCTCCTTCAAAGTTAGTATGGGCCATAATCCTGGGGCAGGAGGCGGGCAAACAGGCCCCTCCAAAACACCGTGGGGAAGTGGCTTTCGCCACATATCTTCCCAATCGGGGGGAGACTAACCAGGTAGCTGACCTTCTGTCGGTCAGTGCCTGAGTTAGTCGAGTCACCCACCCACAGTAAATTACAATCAACAAGGCAGCCCCCCCACAATAATATACAATCCGCAGTGCAGTCCCCCCCCCCCAACACTTGGTTACTGCACCCGGGCAATTTTGTAGCTTGTTTCGGTCCCATGGCTTCACCATGGCTGTGTTGGGCACTGGTCTCTTGGCTTTGTGGGTCGCTGAGTGAGTAGAGACTAACGGTACTCTGCCCTGGTGCCAGCGCTTCAGCTGGGGGGACCTGCAGATGGACAAGGGGACAAAGGAGGGCAGAGGCTAACTGTGCTCTGCCCAGTTGCCAGCTCTTCCGCTGGAGCAACCGGGGTATAGTCCTGCCCGGTGACAAAGGGAAAGTTAGGGCAGAGGCCAGCGGCGCTCTGCCCAGATGCCAGCTCTTCTGCTGGGAGGGGGTCAGAGGAAGCTAACGGCTCCTCCACTGACCTCAGTACCTCGGTAGGGGTTAGCTGTGGAGGGTAGAGATCGCTTACCTCCTCCTCCTGGTACTCACACTGCCGCTGGAGATCTGAGACGACTGCCCAGCATCCCTGTAGGGCCGGTAGAGAGACTTCGGTCCCATCTCCCCCTGCCTGCTGGGAGTCCTCCCAGGACCAGTCTATGAGGTCCGCGACCTCGGGTACTTCTGGTTCCTGTTGGGGGAGAGGACCGACTGTCTCTTCTCCCAAGAATACACACTGGCACTGGGGAGAAAGGATGGCACCTTCCGCACCCTGTAACTCACACTGCCGCTGGGGAGCAAGGACGGTACCTTCAGCTCCCTGGGACTCACTTGGCTGCTGGGGAGAAAGACCAACTATCTCTGCTCCCTGCAGGACACACTGCCACTGGGGAGGAAGGACAGCACCTTCAGCTCCCTGTGGCTCACTTGGCTGCTGTGGAGAGGGGCCAACTGTCTCCTCTCGTAAGGGTACACGCTGCCGCTGGAGAGAGAGACCGGTTGTCTCTGCTCCCAATACAATACTCGGCTGTTGGGGAGAAGGGACGGCACCTTCATCTCCCTGTAACTCACACTGCCTCTGGGGAGCAAGGACGGCACCTTCAGCTCCCGGGAACTTGCTCGGCCTCTGTCTACCGCTGCCATGGCCTCTAGGTACTCTCTGAGCCTCCACTTCATGATCTGTACGAGGTTTTCCACGGGGTTGGGTCCCAAGAGAGACAGCAACCCATTAACCTCTCTATCAAACTCCTCCTGAGTGTAGCAGGGCTCCATGCTTGCTCTGCTGATTTTGGTTCCTTTGTAGATAGGGGCGCTGTACGGGTACTAGCGTTGCCCTCAATTTGTAATCCAGGAACTGGTGTTGCCTTGTAGCTGTCCTTCTGGGCCGTGAGAATGATCCCGTCGCTTGCCACCAATTGTAACGGACCGTTCAGCACACAGCTCCGTTCAGACGATATCCTCCTTTAAGATTGACAGGCAGCTACTGTACACAAAATCCCCTCCCTCTGTCTGTAACGCAATCCACAAAATACAATGAGCATTGTCTGTGATGCAATTAACTAACACACTGGCATTGTCTGAGATGCAATCAACAAAATACAATTACCAAACGTAATGGGCTAACTTAATCACTCACAGACAGAAAACACACATTTTTCTCCCAAACACAGAAAATGCCTCAAAACCCCACATATCCCCATAATGTATACATCCATGGATAGCTCTGATCTGGGTAAACAACATATCCAAAAATCACCCAGATCCGAGCAGGGGTTCCTGAATTCCATGAAAGTCACATTTGGCCGGCCGCAAGCATGGCATTCCTGCCCAAAACAGTTCCACAGATTTAAGCTGTGTGGCCGGTCTGTCTTCTCCTTCAAAGTTAGTATGGGCCATAATCCTGGGGCAGGAGGCGGGCAAACAGGCCCCTCCAAAACACCGTGGCGAAGTGGCTTTCGCCACATAGTATAACACCCCCAGCCCCACACAGTATATGGTATAACACCCCCAGTCCCTTACAGTATATAGTATAACACCCCCAGACAGTATATAGTATAACACCCCCAGCCCCAAACAGTATATAGTATAACACCCCCAGCCCCACACATTATATAGTATAACACCCCCAGTCCCACACAGTATATAGTATAACACCCCCAGTCCCACACAGTATATAGTATAACACCCCCAGTCCCACACAGTATATAGTATAACACCCCCAGTCCCACACAGTATATAGTATAACACCCCCAGTCCCACACAGTATTTAGTATAACACCCCCAGTCCCACACAGTATATAGTATTGTCATGTGCCGGGGGTCCAAGGCAGACCTCCGGGACGTCAGGGAACCGGTTTGCAGGTAAAACAGACCATGGATACAGATTTACGCACAGGCGCACTACACAGAACAGCGGGTGTGGACCCATTGTGCCACTGACTGGCAATACTCTGGAGGGGTGTGACTAAGCAACACCTGGTATTCACTAGAGCCTCAGATGGTATGGATAGGCTTGGGCCGAATGTAGTTGCCAGGGGCTAATCCAGAGCACAAACCGAGTCAGTGGTTGCTGGTCCAGACAGACAGTTAAGATGCAGTTAAGCACTGCAGTTAAGCACTTCCGGGCGATCAGATGCAGTTAAGCACTGCCGGGCGATCAGATGCAGTTAAGCACTGCCGGGCGATCAGATGCAGTTAAGCACTGCCAAGCGATCAGATGCCGGTACGCACTGGTAGGCGATCAGATGCAGGTACGCACTGCTAGGCGATACACGGAAATTAACAAGATAACCGACAATACCATGATACATCAGGCAGGGCAGCTACAGATCAGAACACGACATCAACACCATAACAGAATAGGAACTGGAGAACCGATACTTGATGCAAAACCAGGCGACACCACGCAGAAGGGCAGATGGAAAACCCCCAGGAACAGAAGCGAGGTGCTACACCTAGCCAGGCACAGACTGACCAGAACTGACCCCCAGAACCACAGCTCACAGGTCTATATAGCTGGGTCACGAATCACCTAGAAAGCCACACCCAGGCACAACAGACAGGGGGAGTTAAACCCATCAGAACCGGAGCTCAGAACAACAGGATACACAGGTACAGAACCTGGCAACGGCATACACGGAAACACCCACAGCCAGAAACATCACAGGGAAAACAACCTCCTGTGACACTGCAGAGACGGGGAGAGAAAACATAGGCTGTTCACAACAGACCTTGCAGCAACCAGCCTACACAGGATTTCGGCCTGCAGCCAGTATGCAAGGGCGCATGCAGCCAGCCTACACGGTAAACGTCACCGTGAACCGCACTGTGACAAGTATATCACCCCCAGTCACTCACAGTATATAGAATAACACAACCAGCCCCTCACAGTATATAGTATAACACCTCCAGCTCCTCACAGTATATAGTATAACACCTCCAGCTCCTCGCAGTATATAGTATAACACCCCCATCCCTCCATACAGTATATAGTATAACACTTCCAGTCCCTTACAGTATATAGTAAAAAACCTCCAGCCCCTCACAGTATATAGTATAACACCCCCAGTCCCTTACAGTATATAGTATAGAAAAATACACAGCACTCTTCAATTCAGGTGAAAAAAAACGGTTACTTTATTAGTAACGGCAGCCTACAGATATCAACTGTGACGGTAACGTACACTACACACAGGGGGGAGGATAGTGACCACTGCGCTCCACCCTCACCCCTGGCCCTGCCTACTTGCCTCGCAAGTCCTAATGACAGGGGACAACTAGACGGCAGTCCCTAACTTAGGATACGTGCTGGGAAGACAGACAAGACAAATAATGGAACGTGAACGGACCGGGTCAATACCTAGAGAGCTACGCAGTACTAAGGAATGAGCAGAGAATAGTCAGGAAAAGTCAAATTCCAGGAGAGAAACGAAGTACAACAGGAGTCCGCAAAGAATCGTCAGGTGGAAGCCGGGGTCAGGATACCAGGAGAGATGCGCAGTGCAGGAGGAGCAGGCAGAGAATCGTCAGGGAACACAGGATCAGGTAAGTATGCAGGAACAAAACAATCACCAGATACCTAAAATTAACAGGCAACCTGTGGCCAGCAGGCTGCCTGTATTTATAGTGGGAAGTGAGGGTCATGTGACGTGGCCAGCATCACATGACCGACCAGTCGAGCACCGAGTGATCAGCTCGGCGCTCAAGGCAGACCTAGGAGCAGGGAGCCTCCCAGCTAGCAAAGCTGCCCTGGTAACAAGGTCAAACACAGATCCTCGCTCCCGAAGCTAAGCGGCAGGTCTGCGGCTGATGGGAGACCGAGTGCGCCTTCGGCACCCCGTTACAGCAACGTTTCAACCATCTCTGGTCTTTCTCAAGCTCCAAAAGACCAGAGATGGTTGAAACGTTGCTATCTGTAGGCTGCTGTTACTAATAAAGTACCCGGTTTTGTCACCTGAATTGAAGAGTGCTGTGGATTTTTCTATTATTTGCTACCTGACGGGACCCCCAGCCAGGATCACCATCCGCGGGCACCATCTCACCAATTTTTCTATTGGCATTTGTCCCCAAATTGGGACCTGGAGTGCTGCTTACCCTATTTTTGTCTACAGTATATAGTATATCACCCCCACACAGTATATAGAATAACACCCACAGCTTCACACAGTAAATAGTATAACACCCCCACACAGTATATAGAATAACACCCACAGCCCCACACAGTAAATAGTATAACACCCCCAGCCCCACACAGAATATAGTATAAAACCCCCAGCCCCATACAGTATATAGTATAACACCCCCAGTCCCACATAGTATATAGTATAACACCCCCAGTCCCACATAGTATATAGTATAACACCCCCAGTCCCACATAGTATATAGTATAACACCCCCAGCCCCATACAGTATATAGTATAACACCCCAGTCCCTTACAGTATATAGTATAACACCCCCAGTCCCTTACAGTATATAGTATAACACCCCCAGTCCCTTACAGTATATTGTATAACACCCCCCAGCCCCATACAGTATATAGTATAAATAGTATATCACCCCCAGTCCCTCACAGTCCATAGTATAACTCCCCCAGTCCTTTACAGTATATAGTATAACGCTACCTGCCCCATACAGTATATAGTATTTCACCTCCAGCCCCACACAGTGTATAGTATATTACCCCCAGCCTCACACAGTATATAGTATAACACCCCCAGTCCCTCACAGTCCATAGTATAACACCCCCAGTCCCTCAGTCCATAGTATAACACCCCCAGTCCCTTACAGTATATAGTATAACACCCCCAGACAGTATATAGTATATTACCCCCAGCCTCACACAGTATATAGTATAACACCCCCAGTCCCTCACAGTCCATAGTATAACACCCCCAGTCCTTTACAGTATATAGTATAATACCCCCAGTCCCTTACAGTATATAGTAGAACACCCCCAGTCCTTTACAGTATATAGTATAACACCCCCAGTCCCTTACAGTATATAGTATAAAATCCCCAGCCTCATACAGTATATAGTATAACACCCCCAGTCCTTTACAGTTTATAGTATAACACTACCTGCCCCATACAGTATATAGTATATCACCTCCAGCCCCACACAGTGTATAGTATAACACCCCCAGCTTCACACAGTATATAGTATAACACCTCCAGCCTCACAGTCCATAGTATAACACCCCCAGTCCTTTACAGTATATAGTATAATACCCCCAGTCCCTTACAGTATATAGTAGAACACCCCCAGTCCTTTACAGTATATAGTATAACACCCCCAGTCCTTTACAGTATATAGTATAACACCCCCAGTCCTTTACAGTATATAGTATAACACCCCCAGTCCCTTACAGTATATAGTATAAAACCCCCAGCCCCATACAGTATATAGTATAACACCCCCAGTCCTTTACAGTATATAGTATAACACCCCCAGCCCCATACAGTATATAGTATAACACCCCCAGTCCTTTACAGTATATAGTATAATACCCCCAGTCCCTTACAGTATATAGTATAACACCCCCAGCCCCACACAGTGTATAGTATAACACCCCCAGCTTCACACAGTATATAGTATAACACCTCCAGCCTCACAGTCCATAGTATAACACCCCCAGTCCTTTACAGTATATAGTATAATACCCCCAGTCCCTTACAGTATATAGTAGAACACCCCCAGTCCTTTACAGTATATAGTATAACACCCCCAGTCCTTTACAGTATATAGTATAACACCCCCAGTCCCTTACAGTATATAGTATAAAACCCCCAGCCCCATACAGTATATAGTATAACACCCCCAGTCCTTTACAGTTTATAGTATAACACTACCTTCCCCATACAGTATATAGTATATCACCCCCAGCCCCACACAGTATATAGTATAACACCCCCAGCCCCATACAGTATATAGTATAACACCCCCAGTCCCTTACAGTATATAGTATAACACCCCCAGCCCCACACTGTATATAGTATAACACCCCAGCCCCACACAGTATATAGTATAACACCCCCAGCCCCATACAGTATATAGTATAACACCCCCAGCCCCATACAGTATATAGTATAACACCCCCAGCCCCATACAGTATATAGTATAACACCCCCAGTCCCTTACAGTATATAGTATAACACCTCCAGCCCCACACAGTGTATAGTATAACACCCCCAGCTTCACACAGTTTATAGTATAACTCCCCCAGTCCTTTACAGTATATAGTATAACACCCCCAGTCCCTTACAGTATATAGTATAATACCCCCAGTCCCTTACAGTATATAGTATAACACCCCCAGTCCTTTACAGTTTATAGTATAACACTACCTTCCCCACACTGTATATAGTATATCACCTCCAGCCCCACACAGTGTATAGTATAACACCCCCAGCTTCACACAGTATATAGTATAACTCCCCCAGTCCTTTACAGTATATAGTATAACACCCCCAGCCCCACACTGTATATAGTATAACTCCCCCAGTCCTTTACAGTATATAGTATAACACCCCCAGTCCCTTACAGTATATAGTATAACACCCCCAGCCCCACACAGTATATAGTATAACACCCCCAGCCCCACACAGTATATAGTATAACACCCCCAGCCCCATACAGTATATAGTATAACACCCCCAAACCACAATGTGATCTTATACAGGATGGCTAATGAAAAACTAGCCCGCTTCCAATATCTCCAAATCAAACTGCCTAATAATAAATGTGTCTTAGTTGCCCATAGCAACCAATCAGAGCGTATTTCTTTTTTTTTTTTAGAGCCCTGTAGGAACTGAAAGCTGAGCTCTGATTGGTTGCTAAGGGCAACTAAGACTGATTTATTATTCAGTTTGATAAAAGTGGCCTATTGTGTCAGAAAGATGGTGTTGTCCCTGGAGCAGCGAATAGTGATTGTGGAAGGCTATGTACGAAGCATATCGGTTCAGGAAATGCAAGAGACCTTTGCCGACAAGTACCCAGGAACTAAACCACCATCTGAATGTTGTATTCTGAGCCTGGTTCGGAAATGGCATTAAACTGGCTCTGCTGCAAACATGAACAAACCGAGGCCTCCATCGATCAGGACAGCTGAAGCTGTGCATGAAATTCAGCAGCGGATTGCAAGCAGCCCCCAAAAAGCAACTCGAAGACTGTCTTAGCAAGTTGGTGTATCACGGACCATTTGTCTGCGAGTGCTGAAATCTCTGAACCTGAAACTGAATAATGTGTGTGCAGGAACTGAAAGAGTCCGACAAAGCTGGATGCGGAAATTACTGGACTTGGTTGCTATGATTACTGACGGACATTAGGACCCATTGTTGGACTTCATGATGGATGAAGTTTTATTTATCAGGTCACGTAATTTCCCAGAATATGAGGTACTGGTTCACTGAAAATCCCCATTTAACTCACAAAACACCACTACGCGACCAGAAAATTAGCGTTTGGTGCGCAGTGTCAGAAACACGTATAGTGGTCCCAATTTTCTTAAAATCAACTGTGAATACCACAATTTACCTGGACGTCTTAGAACAATTTTACAACCAACTAATACCAGATAAAAAAATGCCCTGTCAACAAAATGGGGCAACATGCTGCACCTTAAGGGAACTCACTGGCATGGGTTCGTGAATTGGTTACTGAGGAGTGAACTGAGCAAGGAGTTATGGCCACCACATTCCCCAGACTTGTCCACATGAGATTTTTATCTGTGGGAAAATTTAAAACAGAAAGTGTCCACTAACAATCCACATCGCCTGGAGGAATTCAAGGATAACGCCAACCGCAGCATCAGCCAACAGAATCCGACCTGCCCAGAGAGGCAGAGACCTGAACGGGGACCACTTTCAGCATCTTCTGTGACTTGTGCGTAATTTAAAAAAACAACCCATTTGCTCCTCCATATTGTCATACTATCGCTGGAGGGGGGCTACCTGTTCGTGGGCCACCCTGTATATGATTGGTGGTGGTTCACAGTTTGTGTGGGTAGTTTGAGTGGCTAGGGCCACTCTGAGGCATCGGGCCCTGGGTGGCCACCTGAAACGCCTATATTATGATCCGCCACTGCTCAGGGGTGTGGAAGGATTGAATACAAGAAATGTCCTTGAGCTGAAAGTGGCAGGTAGAGGTAAGGGTTTGAATGTGTGGTTTGAAGGACAGGGCAGTTTTTTTTTCTTTTTAAACAAGCCAGAAGTACAAAATTAAAGGGTTTCTGTCACCTGAAAAACGGGTATTAAGCTGGCTGACATTAGCGATGTGCTAATGTCAGCTGAACATTACTATATTAGTGCCATCTCACTGCCTAAAGCCTTTTTTTGAGAAAAACAAACTTTTATAATATGCTAATTAGCCTCTAGGAGCAGGGGGGGCATTGCACCTGCTCCTAGAGGCTCAGTTTGCCCAGCTCTTTTCACGCCCTTCTTTTCTTGATTGACAGGGCCAGGGCAGAATTGCTCTCCTCCCGCTGCCCGTGTCTGCAGTGTAAATCTCGTGCCATTCAGTATTCGGCGCAGTGAGGAAGCCAGCAGCCGCCGATCGTCCTTCCCTCACGGCGCAATATTTACACTGCAGACACGGCAGGTGGGAGGAGACCAACGATGCCTGCCCCTGTCAATCAAGAGTAGAAGGCTAATTAGCATATTATAAAAGTTTATTTTTCTCAATAAATGCTTTAGGCAGTGAGATGGCACTAATATAGTTATGTTCAGCTGATATTAGCACATCGTTAATGTCAGCCAGCTTAATACCCATTTTTCAGGTGACAGAAACCCTTTAATGACTTCCTGATTATGTCTAGTTTCCGCTGGATCCACTTCCAGCCTAATAGGAACATTATTCATTTATATACTCTGTCAGTTGAAAAAAAAATGACATTCAAATTTTTATCTTCCCAGAGAATCCCGATAAACAGTTTGAGGGAAACGGCATGTTATTGCTAAATTATAAAGTAGAAGATGAAGATATCATGCTGCGCTCTACAGGAGAAAACCTCATCACCCTTAATGTACATCCAGGACTTCACAGTACAGATATGTTGTATAATCCTCCTAATCAGGAGGAACCTTCTCCTGACCAATCACAGATTGTTACAACAAGTACAGGTCTCAAAGGGCGTAAAATGTTTCAAAGTGGTAAAGAATTCAGAAAAAGATCATATCTTTCTACAAACAAAAGAATTCACACAGGAGAGAAGCCATACTTCTGTTCAGAATGTGGGAAGCGCTTTACATATAAATCGCATCTTATTATACATGAGAGAATTCACACAGGGAAGAAACCATATTCATGTTCAGAATGCGGGAGATGTTTTACACATAAAGCAGATCTTGTGAAACATGAGAGAATTCACACAGGAGAGAAACCATATTCATGTTCAGAATGTGGGAAATATTTTTCAAATAAATCAAGTCTTGCTGAACATGCAAGAATTCACACTGGAGAGAAGCCTTTTTCATGTTCAGAATGTGAGAAATGTTTTATAAGTAAATCAAATCTTTTTACACATCAGAGAAGTCACACAGGACAGAAACCATATTCATGTTCGGAATGTGGTAAATGTTTTACAGTTAAAGCACATCTTGTTAGACATGAGAGAATTCACACAGGAGAAAAGCCATATTCATGTTCAGAATGTGGGAAATGTTTTACACAGATATCAAATCTTGTTACACATGAGAGAAGCCACACAGGAGAGATGTATTCATGTACAGAATGTGGGAGATGTTTTACAAATAAATCAAGTCTTGTTAGACATGAGCGAATTCACACAGGGGAGAAGTTATGTTCATGTTCAGAATGTGGGAAATGTTTTACACAGAAATCAGATCTTGTTACACATGAGAGAATTCACACAGGGGAGATGTATTCATGTTCAGAATGTGGAAAATGTTTCGCAAGTAAATCAAGCCTTCTTAGACATGAGAGAATTCACACAAGAGAGAAGTTGTTTTCATGTTCAGAATGTGGGAAATGTTTTACCCAGAAATCAAATCTTGTTACACATGAAAGAAGTCACATCGGAGAGAAGCCATATTCATGTTCAGAATGTGGGAAATGTTTTACACGAAAATCAAATCTTTTTAGACATGAGCGAATTCATACAGGAGAGGTGTAATACTGAAATGTTATAAGAGCAGAAAAAAATTTAACCCAGTTATTCATAGAATTAACCCTTTTAGCCCGATTTTTTTTTTTTGCATTTTTGTTTTCTACTCCCTGCCTTTCTGGGGCGATAACTTTTTTTTTTTTTTCCCGCTTACATAGACGTATGAGGTCACTTTCTAATTCCAAAATGGATGAAATTGGAAAAAAGAACACCATTTTGCAATAATTTTCTGGGTTTTGTTTTTACAGCATTCTGTTTATGGAAAAAATTACCTATTACTTTCAGTACGATTACGGAAATGCCATATATCTGTAGTTTTTCTTGCATTTTAATACTGAAAAAAAAATAAAGACTTTGAAAATTGAAATTTCATTTTTGTGGAGCGATCTGTTTGAATTTTTAGATTTTAACTTTTTTTGCACTGTTTTTATTGTTCCACTAGGTAACTATGACAAGCAATCATTAGATTGCTTTTCTTATAGACTCCAGTGCATAAGCATTGGAGTGTATGACATGTGCGGCAGCTTAAGGACTGAAGCTACTGCACAATGCCTCCAGCTCCCCCGTTCTCCACCGGGGAATAGGGGGAGCTGGAGCACACCCAGAAAAGCACCGTTCCAGGTTTTAACACCATCAGATGCTGTGGTCACGCTTGACCACCGCATCTGAAGGGTTAAAAGTCCGCGATCGGCTTTACTGACGGTCGAGGACCTACGGTAGCCGTGGGTGTCTCCTGTATGAAACAGCAGGCACCCACCGGCTATGGTGCCTACTGCACGTGGGAGCAGGCTCCATGTTTAGAGTCCCGGTGTCACGGCGGACGTGCACAGTTTAACAGATAACACACCAACCAGGCTCTGGACGAGAGACAGGGGAAGGGTCACCTCCTAGTTTATCCCTGACCTCTTTCCCTGCAATGCTCAGCCCACAGACAAACCTTGAAGGTAGGTTTGCTGTGTCCTCCAGCCTATACTGACAGAACCCTGAACTCCCTGAGATGGTGAAGTGGGGAGAAAGGAGCAGCCTGCTCGCACAGAACCTGGATGGGATAGATGACATAAACAATCAACAAGAAATGACACTTATCTGCAGAGAGCAGGAACAAGCAGCCAACCTTCCCTCCAAACTTCCCAGACCAAAATGAACAGTATAATCCGCTCAGAGCACTTAGCTGGAGACCATTTAAGCTAATGACTCCACCCAGTGCACCTGATGCGAGACGGATCCAGCACAGCATCAAAACAAATACTACACTCGTGCTGCAATCCTGGCTGACCTCCGCATATCGTCAGAGTGGGGCATGACACCTGGCCAATGCTGGTTCGGGAAGGGGTTAGAGTTGGGGCTACATGACAACATGTGTCACAGCAAGCCTCAGAATAGTCATTGAACTTGTTTGTGCAGCTGTTTTATTGCTGCTATTTTTAAGAAAACAGCTAAATCACAGAAAAGTTGCAGTCAAGATGCAGTTACCGGTGACTTGCATTTTGTTCTATGATGACCTGCAACTGAAAATCCAAATGTTGGACATGATATCTTAATATCTTGGGACATATGCCGCAGTGTAGCTCCAGGCTAACAGTCAATAAAAAAATATATATTTTGTGTGAAAATATCCTGGATCTGCCAGAATACTAAATTATATTTCTCTGAAGAGAGTGTAGAAGATGAATTGTCCCCATGACCCTTGCTTCTTATCACTGTATTCACACCTCCACCCACACTGCAGGAGAGTCCAGAGTGACATGAGGGAGAAGTAACGACGCTCCATGTAATAGTTTTATAATGTATGTGGACATATTAATATTTCATCTTCATTCAAACAGTATTTACAGATAAAATAAACTCTTCTATTTGCTCCACGACAGCGTCACCATTGTTACTAAAAGACATTTTCTTTTCCACTTCCTCCCTTATGACCACACCACTAAAGGTTGTACTCCTTGACCTTCTGGGGACAGGAAACCGGAAGGTCCCCTCCTACCTCCAGTGTCCTTCCTGTCCTTACTGAGGACAGATGCAGAGAGGGTCCTTACGAGACCCTATGAGCAGGGTCGTAACTACCATAGTGGCAGACCGTGCGACTGCTATGGGGCCCAGAGCAGGAGGGGGCCCTGTCTTAGTAGGGATAATCTCTTCTACTGGAGGTGAAAATTTGGTCAGGACTCTACCCTCTAAAGGAACAACTTTTAGCAAATTACAGCAGTGGAAAAATGCCCCCATGGGTCATTGAAAAGGGTTTAGGCAGAAATCCTTCTGTCCTGTGTGGGGGGCCTGGTTTGATCCTTGCTATGGGACCCTTACTTCTCTATGTATAGTAGCAGGCACACTTACAAATGGAGGAGATGTTGATAATTAAAATTTATTGATCAATGTAGTTATATAAAATATGAGTGGACATCAATATAGTAAAAAAACAGAACAGAGCCAGAATAGATATCAGAATAAATATCAAATAAGCATCAAGATAAATATCAGAATAAATATCAGAAAAAGTATCAGAATAAATAGTATCCGAATAAATATCTGAATAAATATCGACTGAGTTGTTCAACAATATCATATGATGGCAGCAACAATAGACAATATTCAAAGGGATATAAAGGACTGTAGTAACAGATGATGTCTTTAAAAGGTTATATTGACGTGGGATTGATATAAGAGTTAATGTCCTGGAACGGTATAGCAATTGTAGAGCAATAAGGTTGATGTATAATGAGTATAATGTTCAGCCCAAAAAATCCTCAACAAATAGCAGTAAGTGAGGCAGTAATACTGGCCAAATGGCAGGTGTTGGTAGCAATGCTTATCAGTAATAACACAGTAGTAGACAAAGAAGATGATTTTAAGGACCTACAAGCGGGGGTAAAGTAGGTTTCAAGTCGGTGTACCTCAACGTGGCGTCCCACGTGTTCTCCGGTACTATCCCGGCGCTTACCTTTCCTCAAGTTTCCCTCGCAGTCCCGTAAGTGGCGTCGGTTATAGCCCTCTGTGTATAGGCTTTTCGGCGTTCCACGTGGAGTGAGGCAGCGCTCGTGGGCTCTGTATGTTACAGCACACTTCTGAGACGTCAGCGGTGACCTCACTTAGATTCCCTCTTACACGTGATGAGTGTTGCAGAGGTCCAAAGTGGCAACAGTCGGGTCGTATGAATCTTCGTATTGCTTGCAAGCAAATGATGAGCCCCCAGCTTCATGAAACGTGTTTCGGGACCCGTGGTCCCTTCATCAGTGAGTCACTGGGGGAATCTGCTCCTCACTTCTCTTCTGTAAAGTGTCCCCATCACTGAGCAGAGAACAGATATTTCTACATGGAACACGTAACATACAGAGCCCACTAGCTTGCTGAATTTTCCATAGCTTGCTGAATTTTCCAAGTGCTGATTTTTATAAGTGCATTGGAGATATTCAGGAGACAAACTTAGTCTAACTCAGAGATTTTCCACTGTAGCAGAACTTCAGTGGTGTTTCTGGTGGATACTCAGACACTGTGTTTCAAAACAGGTAAGGAATTTGTTAGACAGGTTATCACTATTGTCTGATTGCAAATGAGCATAGGCGAGTAAGGTGTTAAATTGCTGTTGGGGGAGGAGCTTTTGTGGGAGTGTGTGTATATATAGCCACATAGTATTAGCTTGCCTAATTATAGCTTGCTGCTTTTTATAAGTGCATTGGAGATATTCAGGAGATACTCAGGAGGTAATCTGGAAGTGGATACAATCTAAACAAGTAAGATTTGTTTGTTTAAAATCTTTCCCCTCTTTACAATGGCAGACCTGGTTCTGTGCAGGAATTGTTGTGCTTTTATTTCAGGTTCCACTCTTCGGAGGTTTGGATACTGTCTGATCTGTAGACAGCTCTCCATAATGCAGCAGGAAATTGCCTTTTTGAAATATGAGATTTGTAAATTAACCGTTAAACAAACTCGGGCTGAGAACGTTGCAATGCCACTGCCACAGAGGCCCCCTAGAAATGGAAGATGGGTTACTGTAGGTTCTGGTAGACTGAGAGTTGTGGATAGAAGACATGTCCCACAGTCTGTGGCTCTCCATAATTCATTTGCAGCACTTTCAGAGTGCAAGAGCAACATGGAGGATGAGGAACAATCATCTCCCATGCCTAAAGTATGCAAGACTGCAGCCAAAGACAAAAATAAGAAGGTGAGGACTGATAGTAAGCAGCTGTTGGTGGGCGATTCCTTCATAAGAGGTGTGAAGTTTGAGGAGAATGGTGTGAGATGTCTCCCTGGTGCTACCGCTAGCAGGAATAGACGACGGATCCTTAATATTGTTAGGCAAGCAAAGCAGGAAAGGGAGGTGGATGCTATTGTCCATCTTGGGACAAATGATCTGGCTTGCAATGAGGTTTCAAAGGTGAAAGAAGCTTTTCACACACTTGGAAAGGATATACGGGAGGTTGCATCAACTGTTTCATTCTCTGCAGTTTTGCCTGTGCATGACAGGAAGATGCGCATTAAGGAATTCAATGTATGGCTTGGTGAATGGTGTCTAAACCAAGGGTTTGGCTTTGTGTCTCATGTTAGCTCTTGTTGGAATGGAAAAGAACTGTACAAGAAAGATGCTTTGCATCTTTCTCTCAAGGGAACGAATGTCCTCGGTGAACAGTTCCAAGTATTTGCTAAGGAGCATTTAAACTAGGAAAGGGGGGGCAAAAGAGGGATAATCCAGCAGTCCGACTGCCCCTCGGAACAATGCCAGAAGATGCCAGTAGCACAAAGGTTAAGAAATGACAAGCTAAGATTCTTGTCTACAAATGCTCGCAGTTTAGGGAATAAGATCAATGAACTTGAGGCTATAATGGCATCTGAGAATATAGATGTAGTGGCTGTTACTGAGATGTGGTTCAATGGAAGTAATGACTGGGATATAACAATACCAGGGTTCTCTCTATACAGGAAAGACAGAGAAGGCAAGACAAGAAGGGGGAGGGGTGGCCCTGTATGTGAAAGATAGCATAAAATCAAATTTGATACAAGTTAGCGAGAACAATTTAGAGTCAGTTTGGGTTACGTTGCAGCTTGATAATCATAAGGTAACTCGTCTAGGTGCGATATATAGACCACCTAGCCAAGTCAAAGAATTAGATGATCTACTTGTTAAGGAAATAGCTAAAATGACATTGAAGGGGAAGTTATCATTATGGGAGACTTTAATCTTCCTGATGTAAACTGGAAAACCAAAATAGCTAGTTCTGCCAGGAGTACAGATATTCTAAATTCCCTACTGGGATTATCTCTACAGCAAGTAGTTGAGGAGCCAACCCGGAAGGAGGCCATTTTAGATTTAGTATTCACAAATGGGAATTTGGTATATATTACTGTAGGGGAAAGCTTAGGATCTAGTGATCACCAGTCAGTGTGGTTTACTATAACTACAGTGACTGAGTCACACCACACAAAAACAAAAGTTTTAGATTTTCGAAAAACCGACTTTTCTAAAATTAGGCCAAAATCATTAAAAACAAAAAGATAGCATTTAGGAATTATAAAAAAAAAAAAAAGAGGATTACAGGCAAATTTATAAGATTAGGCAGAGAGAGGCCAAACAAGTTAGAGCTTCTAAAGCACAGGCAGAAGAGAAATTAGCTCAGTCAGGGAAAAAAGGCGATAAGGCATTCTTCAGATACATAAATGAGAAAAGGAAACTAAAACAAGGAATTACAAAATTAAAAACAAAAGAAGGAAGGTATATGGAAGAAGATAAAGAACTAGCTGACTGCCTCAATGAATACTTCTGTTCAGTTTTTACAAAGGAAAATGAAGGAAAAGGACCTCAGTTAGGAAAGAAGACTAATGAATCTTTTGATGCATGTGTCTTTACAGCGGAAGAGGTGTCTTTACAGCGGAAGAGGTTCTAAGTCAGCTGTTTAAAATTAATACAAATAAGTCACACGGGCCTGATGGGATACACCCAAAGCTATTAAAAGAGCTCAGTGGTGAACTAGCAAAACCATTAACAGATTTATTTAACCAATCACTGGCAACAGGAGTCGTCCCATAAGATTGGAAATTAGCAAATGTTGTGCCCATTCACAAGAAAGGTAGTAGGGAGGAATCGGGCAACTATAGGCCAGTAAGCCTGACATCAATAGTGGGGAAATTAATGGAAACCATACTTAAGGAGAGGATTGTGGAACATCTAAAACCCCATGGATTGAAAGATGAAAAACAGCATGGGTTTACTTCAGGAAGATCATGTCAAACTAATCTTATTGATTTTTTTGATTGGGTGACTAAAATAATAGATGGCGGAGGTGCAGTAGACATCGCTTATCTAGACTTTTGATACTGTCCCACATATAAGGCTTATCAATAAGTTGCAGTCTTTGGGCTTGGACTCCCATATTGTTGAATGGATTAGGCAGTGGCTGAGGGACAGACAACAGAGGGTTGTAGTCAATGGAGTATATTCAGACCATGGTCTTGTTACCAGTGGGGTACCTCAGGGATCTGTTCTGGGACCCATATTGTTTAATATCTTTATCAGCGAAATTGCAAAAGGCCTCGATGGTAAGGTGTGTCTTTTTGCTGATGACACAAAGATTTGTAACAGGGTTGATGTTCCTGGAGAGATACACCAAATGGAAAAGGATTTAGGAAAACTAGAGGAATGGTCAAAAATCTGGCAACTAAAATTTAATGTTGATAAGTGCAAGATAATGCAGCTGTGGCGTAAAAAAACCCAAGAGCAGAATATAAAATCAGTGATACAGTCCTAACCTCAGTATCTGAGGAAAGGGATTTAGGGGTCATTATTTCAGAAGACTTAAAGGTAGGCAGACAATGTCATAGAGCAGCAGGAAATGCTAGCAGAATGCTTGGGTGTATAGGTAGAGGAATTACCAGTAGAAAGAGGGAGGTGCTCTGTCACGGATGGTGTACAGGAAACAAGACAATGCAATATAATCAATGACTCACTGGATCCACAACTAAGGAACAAATGGGAGACCCCTGCATGAGACCTGCCACTCTCCCTGACTGCTCAGCCTATGCGAACACCCCAAAGGTGGATGGGCGCATATCCACGTACCTCGGCTATCTAATACCTGAAGACCCTACAATAGTGAGGGGACACGACCACCGGCTCCCTACACTAGACACGGAGGGAGTCAGGGTCTCCTGAAATCCAGCAGACAGAAAATCACAAATAAAGGAACAGCACTTATCTTGCAGAGGACTGGGAAATAGGAACAGCATGCACACACACTCCAGGAAGTTGTATAAGCCGCACACTACTGCATTATGGGGAGGAACTTAAAGGGAAGCAATCAGTCCAACTGCATGACAGCTGAAATAGACTAACGAGATGAGGAACTGAAACCAAAACAAAGAAACTCAAGGAGGAGGATCTGGAAGGCTCCTGTCAGAGCTTCTCAGCTGTCTGGTTGTGACAGTACCCCTCCCTCTACGAGTGGAATCCGGACACTCAGAACCCACCTTCTCAGGATGGGACCTATGAAAAGCCCTGATGAGACGAGTAGCCTTAATGTCCGTCACTGGGACCCACATCCGCTCCTCAGGACCATAACCCTCCCAATGAACGAGGTACTGGAGGGAACCGCGGACAAGACGAGAATCCACAATCCTAGAGACCTGAAATTCAAGATTTCCATCAACCATAATCGGAGGAGGAGGCAAAGGCGAGGGTACAATAGGTTGAACATAAGGTTTCAATAAGGACTTATGAAAAACATTATGGATCTTCCATGTCTGAGGAAGATCAAGACGGTAGGCAACAGGATTGATGACAGACAGGATCTTGTAAGGCCCAATAAACCTAGGACCCAACTTCCAGGAGGGAACCTTCAATTTGATATTTTTGGTAGACAACCACACCAGATCACCAACATTCAGGTCCGGACCAGGCACACGTCTCTTATCTGCCACAAGCTCATATCTCTCACTCATGCTCTTTAGATTATCCTTAATCTTTTGCCAAATAGATGACAAAGACGAGGAGAATCTGTCCTCATTAGGTAAACCAGAAGACCCCTCTCCCGAGAAAGTCCCAAACTGCGGATGAAACCCATATGCACCAAAAAATGGTGACTTATCAGAGGACTCCTGACGACGGTTATTTAAAGCAAACTCAGCAAGGGACAAAAAAGAACACCAATCCTCCTGATTCTCCGCCACAAAACAGCGCAGATATGTCTCCAGATTCTGATTGACGCGCTCTGTCTGGCCATTCGACTGTGGGTGGAAAGCAGAAGAGAATGACAACCGAACCCCCAAGCGAGAACAGAAAGCCTTCCAGAATCTGGAAACAAACTGCGTGCCCCTATCAGAGACTATGTCTGAAGAAATACCATGCAATTTGACAATGTGGTCAATAAATGCCTGCGCCAGCGTCTTAGCATTGGGCAAACCAGGAAATGGGATGAAATGCACCATTTTGCTAAAACGGTCCACCACCACCAGAATCACAGTCTTCCCCGAGGAACGAGGCAAGTCCGTTATGAAGTCCATGGACAGATGTGTCCAAGTACGGGAAGGAATGGGTAAGGGAAGGAGAGGACCTGATGGCCGTGAATGAGGGACTTTAGCACGAGCGCAAGTCTCGCAAGCTGCCACAAAACCCTCAACCGACTTACGAAGCGCAGGCCACCAGAATCTCCGAGCGATGAGATCCAGTGTGGCTCTTGCCCCCGGGTGCCCAGCAAGGACCGTATCGTGGTGTTCCTTAAAAATCTTGTGTCTCAAAGCGAGAGGCACAAACAACCTCCCAGGAGGACAAAGATCAGGAGCCTCTGACTGGGCTGCCTGCACCTCTGCCTCCAATTCAGGAAAAAGAGCAGAGACCACCACACCTTCAGCCAAAATGGGACCCGGGTCTTCAAAATTCCCACCTCCCGGAAAACAACGTGACAGGGCATCTGCCTTCACATTCTTAACCCCAGGGCGGAACGTGACAACAAAATTAAACCTTGAAAAGAACAAAGACCATCTGGCCTGTCTCGGGTTCAGACGCTTGGCTGACTCCAAGTAGGCCAGATTTTTATGATCAGTAAACACGGTAATAGGGTGTCTGGCTCCCTCTAGCCAATGGCGCCATTCCTCAAAAGCCAACTTGATGGCCAACAATTCCCTATCTCCCACATCATAATTTCTCTCTGCGGAGGAGAGTTTCTTCGAGAAAAAGGCACACGGTTGCCATTTGGCAGGAGAGGAACCCTGAGACAAGACCGCACCCACCCCTACCTCAGAAGCATCAACCTCAACTATGATGGGTAACGAAATATCAGGTTGTACCAGGATGGGAGCGGAAGCAAAACTCTCCTTGATATTAGAAAAGGCCTTACGCGCCTCTACCGACCAGGAAGAAAAATCTACCCCCTTTCTGGTCATATCAGTGAGTGGTTTAACAACAGAGTAATAATTCAAAATAAATTTCCTGTAATAATTGGCAAAGCCCAAAAAACGCATCAGCGCCTTCTGATTCTCAGGAAGCTCCCACTCAAGCACAGCGCAGACCTTCTCGGGGTCCATGCGAAAACCAGAAGCGGAGAGAAGAAACCCCAGAAATTGAATTTCTGGAACCGCAAACACACATTTTTCCAGTTTCGCGTATAATTTATTCTCCCGCAGGATGAGCAAGACCTGACGTAAGTGTTCCTTATGAGTCTTGAAATCAGGAGAAAAAATCAAAATGTCATCCAAATACACTAATACAAATTTTCCCATTAAATGATAAAAAATGCTGTTCACGAAATGCTGAAAAACGGCTGGGGCATTCATCAAACCAAAAGGCATAACCAAATTCTCAAAATGGCCCTCAGGGGTATTGAAAGCCGTCTTCCATTCGTCTCCTTCTCTGACCCTGACCAGGTTGTATGCCCCTCTTTGGTCTAATTTGGAAAAGACTTTAGCCCCAACAACCTGGTTAAACAGGTCCGGGATCAGAGGAAGCGGATAAGGGTCACGAATAGTGATACTGTTCAGCTCCCTGAAATCCAGACAAGGTCTTAAAGAACCATCTTTTTTCTTAACAAAGAAAAAACCAGCGGCAACAGGTGACTTTGAGGGTCGTATGTGTCCTTTTCTCAGACTCTCAGAGATATAAGCATGCATAGCGACCCTCTCAGGTTGGGAAAGATTGTATAAACGAGATTTAGGCAGCTTGGCACCTGGGATGAGATTAATAGGGCAATCGTACTCCCTGTGCGGAGGCAAATCCTGAACTCCACTCTCAGAGAAGACATCCGAAAATTCAGAGAGGAAAGGTGGTACAGTCTTAGTAGAAACCTCAGAAACAGATGTCATGAGGCAATTCTCTCTGCAAAAGTCACTCCAACCATTTATTTGCCTCGCTTGCCAATCAATGGTGGGGTTATGTTTAGTGAGCCAGGGTAGCCCCAACACTAGAGGAGTAGGCAAACCGCTAAGGACGAAACATGACACATCCTCAACATGAGCATCACTCACAATTAAACGGATATTGTGAACTATGCCCTTTAATGATTTCTGAGAAAGTGGAGCGGAATCAATAGCAAAAACAGGAATATCCTTTCCCAAAGTGCATACCTGGAAACCATGAGTTATTGCAAATTGATTATCAATGAGATTGACAGCAGCTCCACTATCTACAAAAATCTCACAAAAAATGCTCTTGCTCTCTAGCGCCACCCTAGCAGGCAGGACAAAACGGGAACTACAAGCAAACGGAAAACCTTCAATTTCCGCCTCAACCCTGCCAATAGTAACAGACGGAACATTTTTAAAAGATTTTTTCCTTTTTGTTTCTTTATTACTCCCAGAAAACTGCCTGAATCTCCTAGAGGGACAAACATTTGCCAAATGATTAATACCTCCACAACAAAAACAAACCCTCCCATGCGGGCTGAATCTTCTATTGTCAGAGGCAATCAACCACAGCTGCATGGGCTCCTGCTCAGAAGGGGCTGACAGCGACTGAGACCCCTGTGCACCGAATGAGACCGCTGCACTGTCCCGGGACTGAGTATGACAGGAAGGAGAGATCTCTCCTCTCTCTCTAAGACGCCTGTCAATACGAACGGCCTGAGACATAGCAGAGTCCAAGGAGATAGGCCTCTCATGAAAGGCAAATGCATCTTTCAATCCCTCTGAAAGACCATGGCAAAATTGACTTCGGAGTGCAGCATCATTCCAACCAGTATCAGCTGCCCATCTCCGAAATTCTGAGCAGTATATCTCTGCGGATTGTTTACCCTGGCATAACAGGCGTAGTCTAGACTCAGCCAGAGCAATACGATCCGGATCATCATATATCTGACCCAGGGCTAAAAAGAATTCATCCACTGAACGGAGGGGCCGTGCCCCCTCCGGCAGCGAAAAGACCCAAGACTGAGCATTACCCCTGAGCAGCGATATAATGATCCCCACCCTCCGTTCCTCATCACCAGAGGAATGGGGAAGAAGGCGAAAATGGAGTTTGCAAGCCTCTCTAAAACGCACAAAATTCTCACTACCCCCGGAGAACGTATCCGGGAGCGAGATCTTAGGCTCAGAACAAAATCCATGAACGCAAGCTGAACCGGTCACTTGAAACTGAGAAAAAGTCTTACGGAGATCAGCTACCTCCAATGAAAGACCCTGGAAGCGTTCAGCCAAAAGTGAAACCGGATCCATGCTTGAGATGGTTTTGGCGGCTTATAATGTCACGGATGGTGTACAGAAAACAAGACAATGCAATATAATCAATGACTCACTGGATCCACAACTAAGGAACAAAAGGGAGACCCCTGCATGAGACCTGCCACTCTCCCTGACTGCTCAGCCCATGCGAACACCCCAAAGGTGGATGGGCGCATATCCACGTACCTCGGCTATCTAATACCTGAAGACCCTACAATAGTGAGGGGACACGACCACCGGCTCCCTACACTAGACACGGAGGGAGTCAGGGTCTCCTGAAATCCAGCAGACAGAAAATCACAAATAAAGGAACAGCACTTATCTTGCAGAGGACTGGGAAATAGGAACAGCATGCACACACACTCCAGGAAGTTGTATAAGCCGCACACTACTGCATTATGGGGAGGAACTTAAAGGGAAGCAATCAGTCCAACTGCATGACAGCTGAGATAGACTAACGAGATGAGGAACTGAAACCAAAACAAAGAAACTCAAGGAGGAGGATCTGGAAGGCTCCTGTCAGAACTTCTCAGCTGTCTGGTTGTGACATGCTCATGCCGATTCACAGAGCATTAGTGAGACCTCATTTGGAGTATTGTGCTCAGTACTGGAGACCATATCTCCAGAAGGATATTGATACTTTGGAGAGAGTTCAGAGAAGAGCTACTAAACTAGTACATGGATTGCAGGATAAAACTTACCAGGAAAGATTAAAGGACCTTAACATGAATAGCTTGGAAGAAAGACGAGACAGAGGGGATATGATAGAAACTTTTAAATACATAAAGGGAATCAACAAGGTAAAAGAGGAGAGAATATTTAAAAGAATAAAAAATGCTACAAGAGGACATAGTTTTAAATTAGAGGGGCAAAGGTTTAAAAGTAATATCAGGAAGTTTTACTTTACTGAGAGAGTAGTGGATGCATGGAATAGCCTTCCTGCAGAAGTGGTAGCTGCAAATACAGTGAAGGAGTTTAAGCATGCATGGGATAGGCATAAGGCCATCCTTCATATAAGATAGCGCCAGGGGCTATTCATAGTACTCAGTATATTGGGCAGACTAGATGGGCCAAATGGTTCTTTTTTGCCGACACATTCTATGTTTCTATGTGACACATCTACTCTGCACATGCCTTCTAGCTACACCCCCTGATAAACCTGAGGAGGTGGTCCCTGATGATGGGTACTAGGAATCGACCGATTATCGGTTTTACTGATATTATCTGCCGATATTCAGGATATTCAATGTTATCGGCATCTATTTTGCGGATAACGAATCGGGAACAAGGATCGCGCTGCTCTCAGCGTGATCCGTGTTCCCTCAGCAGCACAAGGGAAAAGGAAGCAGTGTCTCTCTCCCCCCTGTGCCACTGCTGCCGATGCCACTAATGAGAGGAGAAAAGGAGGGTCTGTGGCCACTACGCCACCAATGATGTTAACTCACTCATTCATTTAACAGAAGGCGGGTGCTGGCTGCAGAATCATATAGCCGGCTCCAAACCTCTATGACAGGTAGCTGCAATCTGCGGTAGTTAACCCCCTCAGGTGCCGCACCTGAGGGGTTAACTTCCGCGGATTGCAGTTACCGCTCATAGAGTTTGGGAGCCGGCTATATGATTCTGCAGCCAGCACCCGCCTCCTGTATATGAATTATTGGGCAAGTTATCTTAATTTGTGGTGCAGTGCAACCCCCCCACCCAACCCCACCCCAGTATTAAAGACATTGGTGGCGCAATGCGCCCCCCCCAACCCCAGTATTAAAGACATTGGTGGCACAGTGCCCCCCCCCCAACCCCAGTATTAAAGACATTGGTCGCGCAGTGCGCCCCCCCATCCAAGCCCCCCAGTATTAATCATTAATGGAAGTGGCCACAGGGTCCCTTCTCCCCTTCTCATTGGTGGTGCAGTGGCAGTTTCTGATCGGAGCTCTAGCAATATAAGCCTGTGTCTCCGATCAGTTACCATGGCATCCAGGACGCTACTGAAGCCCTGGCTGCCATGGTTACCTCCCTGCTGCTGTGTACACTATGCACAGAGCAGCAGGGAGAGTGTGAGGTCCTATTCAACCTGATAGAGCTCTATCAGGGTGAATAGGACAAGGGTTCTAGCCCCTAAGGGGGCTAAAAGTTAGTAAAAAAAAAAAAAAAAATGTAAAAAAAAAACACAAACACCAAAATATTAAGTATAAATGAAAAAGAAAGATTTACAAAAAAAAGCAAAACATTAACAATAAACGTTCATTTTCAGCAGATTTGTGTAGGAATTTTTAGTTTTTTCAAAAATGAAAATGCACAGAATATCGGTATAAATTATCAGCTATCGGCCTGAAAGTTCACAGATTATCCATATCGGCTCTAAAAAAAATCAATATCAGTCTATCCCTAATGGGTACAGGGGCTGGAGCTATGATGGGTGCCACCTGGCTGTCATAAATTCCTGTGTCTGCCCTGAAATATTCCCCATAGGACCATCCAGCCGAATGATGACAACCCCCACTATCCCCACTACTACTTCACCCCCCTCTGACACCGCCGCTGACTGCATCTACAATTGTCATGTCGAAAAGTGCTTTAATCAGCGCGAGGAGACTTACAGGCCATACATGCTCCTCTGGAATTCTGGGAAGTAGGGATGCAAATAAGCCTACAAGCTCTACCTCTAATGCTACCTGATGTAAGGCAGCTATCCTATAAGTCAATGTTCAACCCTTTAAATAGGTCTTGAGACATGACTCAAATATTAAATAAGCCAGCATCTCATGTGCAGAAAGTTATCACAGCCAGTTAAGCCAGTACTCTCTACCCTGGATTGATGAGGGGCAGCAGAGCACCAAAACTGGTCAATCAGCAGCCTCCCTCGTAATAACTAAGCTCTTACTGGCTGTATTCCCTAGACCTGTGAGTATTGAGCTTTTTTATTGGATGTTTTGGTCACCAGCAGTATTGATTTGCTGCCCGTGCTATTCACAGTGCAGGACAAGCCTTAATTAAGCATTAGCCTTTTTTTAAATTGTAAATGTACCAGTAGAGGCGTTATTGTGAGTTCTGCCTCTAGCTGCTACACAGCCTGAGATATGGAGGGTTACAGCAGTGCTCCCCCTGCTGCCCGAGATATGGAAGGTTACAGCAGAGCTTCACCTGCTGCCCAAAATATGGAGGGTTACAGCAGCACTCCCCCTGGTGCCTGAGATATTGAGGGTAACAGCAGCACTACCCCTGCTGCCCGAGATATGGAGGGTTACAGCAGCGCTTCCCCTGCTGCCTGTGATATGGAGGCTTACAGCAGCGCTCCCCCTGCTGCCTTAGATATGGAGGGTTACAGCAGCGCTCCCCCTTCTGCCCGAGATATGGAGGGTTACAGCAGCGCTCCCCCTGCTGCCCGAGGTATGGAGGGTTACAGCAGCGCTCCCCCTGCTGCCCGAGGTATGGAGGGTTACAGCAACGCTCCCCCTGCTGCCCGAGGTATGGAGGGTTACAGCTGCGCTCCCCCTGCTGCCCAAGGTATGTAGGGTTACAGCAGCGCTCCCCCTGCTGCCCGAAATATATAGGGTTCTAGCAGCGCGCTGCCTGCTGCCTGAGATATGTGGGGGTTACAGCAGCGCTCCCCCTGCTGCCCGAGATATGGAGGGTTATAGCAGCGCTCTCCCTGCTGCCTGAGATATGTGGGGGTTACAGCAGCGCTCCCCCTGCTGCCTGAGCTCTGCTCAGGATAAACTGTTACTTCCTTTGCCTAAAGCCCGAGCAGAGCGCAGGCAAAACTGTTGGAGGATTATCGGGGGCAATATTTTTGTTTGATTGGTTTTTACTCATTTTGGCCTTAAAATCATTTTTTTCAATAGGTCTTTATTAAAAATATTCAGCAGCTTTGTCATTAAGGTAAAAGGGGTATTCTCATGTCGGACATTGGGGGCATATTGCTAGGGACCCACACTTATACTTAGAACGGTGCCCACAAAGTAAAGGAGGGCCCATTCATGATGGATTTCCCCCAATAGATGAAACTTGTTGCTGAAAAGCTCATTCACATGGAGCAGATTCTCTCATCCACTACTACTCCTCCTATCATACTAATCTGAGGAGCGGAGAAGGATTCCTTGTGTGTAATGGAGGAGAATCTCCAGAGGTGACATGTCTGAGCTCTCCACCACACTGTCTCCTCACAGCTCATCCTACCTGCAGGCTGGAGGAATGGCTGATGCCAGAGAGATGAGAAGGAGGTATTGGAACCACTTGTTTCGGCGCTGTCAAGCACGATGTTGTAGGCAGGACTTGTCTTTTCACACAAGGTTTATTTTGGTCAACGCATTTCAAGGGCTTGCAGCCCCCTTCATCAGGACAATTTTCACATACAACAATTTAAAAAGCACATGTATTTAAATCCAGTTTGGGCGTGCTATTGCAGGGGGCGTGGCTAAAGAGGGGCGTGGCTAAAAGGGGGGATAGGGCAGGGATTCTCTTATTAAATCGATACATTGAACATAAAGGTCAAACAACACAAAAGTGTTATTAAAAGTATTATTCATAAAAAATATGTTTATATAAGAAATATATATTGAAAAAAGGGGGTTACAGGATTGATGTGCTGGATTGTGAGTTGTACCCAGTTTAATGTAACTGAAGGACGGGATAGTGCTAGTGCAGGGAATGGATCTTTAGGTAGATGCGCACTTGCATGCCCGGCCGACTTGCATCCATATGTTTACAGATAACGTGCATCCCCACTTCTTTAATAGTTATGGTGGTATTAGTAGAGGGTATGTCTCTACCCTCTGGTATTAGTAGAGGGTATGTATCTATAGTTGCACATGCATCCATTCATGTGCATCCATGTGTGCAGATATGTGCATTCCCACATCCTCAATAGTTGTGGTGGAATTAGTAGGGGGTATATGTCTATAGTTGGACCCTTGTCCGTATGTATGGCTGACATGCATCCATCCATGTTAGTCGATGTATGCAGGTACGTGCATTCATATAAGGCGTGTAGAGATTGCTTCCAGGACTCCCACTTTGAAAGCTTGTCAGATGGCAGTGGAGCATCCCAATCTTTAATAGACTCTGAGAGCTGTCTAAGTAACGCTTTACCTTGTATGGTGATGGGAGCCACAAATCCCATTGGATCGTATAGGCTGTTTACCACTGATAGAACACCACGCTTGGTAAATGGATTGTCTGTAAAGCTGACTTGAAAGCTGAAAGTGTCCTTTAATAGGTCCCACCGTAGGCCCAGACTTATCTGTATAGGTGGCATGTCCATTCCCAGATTTAAGTCCTTAAACCCTGTGGCATGATCGCCAGGTTGAAAGGCTTTCATGACAGCAACACTATTTGAGGCAATTTTGTGTAGTCTGAGGTTAGTCTCAGAAAGCATACCTTGTGTCCTTTGGAGCAGTTCTATGGCTTCTTCGTCTGTAGGTACAGACTTAAGTCCATCATCAACATAAAAGTCTCTCTCAACAAAGTGTCGAGCATCCACGCCATACTCCTTTTCTCCATCAATAGCACTCCTTCGTAAACCGTATGTTGCAACAGCGGGTGAGGGACTATTTCCAAAAACATGTACTTTCATGCGGTATTCAATAATCTCATTGTCCATGTTGTTGTCACAGTGCCACAGAAACCTTAGGAAGTTCCTATGGTCTTCACGTACAATGAAGCAATGAAACATCTGTTCAATATCAGCAGTTATGGCAACTGGTTCTCTTCTAAATCTCATAAGTACGCCTACAAGGTTGTTGGTTAGATTCGGGCAAGTAAGAAGAACATTGTTTTGGGATACACCTAATGCTTGGCACTGGAGTCAAATACTATCCTGATTTGTTTTGGCTTACGTGGATGATACACTCCGAAGAAAGGCATATACCAGCACTCATTGTGTCTTTGAATTGGTGGCGCTGGTTCGGCGTGATGATTGTCAAAGATCCTTTTCATAAAGGCGATTAAATATTCCTTCATTTCAGGCCTGTTCCTTAGTGTTCGTTGAAGTGAGTTGAATCTGGATAAAGCCTGTTCACCATTGGTCGGGATTTTGGCCCTTGTAGCACGAAAAGGTAATGGTGCAACCCAGCTGTTAGACTCATCCAGAAAGAATTCCTTATCCATTATTTTGATAAATTCTCTGTCTTCAACTGACAAGGCTATTTTATTGCCCTCACTTGTAGTACAAAACACTGTGGTACCTAGGTTGTCATCACAAAGGACAGGAGTAACATCAGGTACTTGGATGATATCAAGAAACTTCTCCTTTACTTCATAATGGTGAGGGCACTGTTTGAAGTGGGATGCACGTCCTTTTCCTAACACGTAAGTCTTGAAGGAGTGGATCTCAGATGGCGTACACATGCTTTCCAAGCATACATCGCCCACTATTATCCAGCCTAGGTCAAGTCTTTGTGCATAAGGAGCGTTGTCAGGCCCATCGCACTGATCGCGTACTTTATGTACTCTGAGAATGTTCCTTCCTAACAGGACTAAGATTTCAGCATTCTTGTCCATTGCAGGAATCTCATCAACAAGGTGCCTTAAATGAGGATGTTGATACGCAGCTTCTGGAGTGGGAATCTCTTCCCTTTCATCTGGTATCTGGTCGCACTCGACTAACGTTGGTAGGGGTATGCCCTCTCCCTCGTTGATATGAGAGACCATGAATCCATCAACTCTTCTGCCGAAGGTCTCTACACGACCAGAACAGGTTCTAAGAGTATATGTGTTGCGTGACCCTCTATGTCAAAGATCTCAAAGAATTTAGGCTTAACCAGGGATCTGTTGCTCTGTTTATCTATTATGGCATACATCCTAGCAGCTTTCTCAGGATGATCCCTTGGGTATATCTTGACTAGGCATATATTGGCACAGCATTTGGGGTCCTTGCCTTCTCCACAGACTTCTGTACATAAAGAAGAGACATTATCTTTGGTTGGAGCATGACCTTGTCACTCCCCGTCATGATTTTAGATGGGAGTGGAGTTAGGAAGTTGTTGTGGCTTGTCTGGAAGTGGCGTAGGATGCATGACTCTTACATGTCTGTCACTACCACATTCCGTGCACTTGATGACAACTTTACAGTCTTTAGCAAAATGGCTATAAGAAGCACAGCACTTGTAGCATATGCCAAGTTTCCTGAGACTCTCCCTGCACTCTTGTAAAGTTTTTGCCCTAAGCCCACAACATTTCTTAAGAGGGTGAGGCTTCTTGTGAATAGGACACTGACAATTATGGTCTTTATCTCTGTCATCCACAATGCCCTGATCAGTAGGTGAGGTTGTGGAGGGTGAGATGTCTGTCCTTTTAACAGATATTGCTCTATTTAAGTCTCTACGTTTCACTGCTGTATTATCATACCTTGATGATGGTGAGGATGAAGCAGGCAGATTGGGTTCACTGAAGCTGAGAATAGAGGAAAAGATACATTATAGTCTATTTTGTATCTTGAGCCCTGTTGTACCCATTTCTCTTGTAGGCCGTATGGCAGTTTAGACACCACTGGGTTGACACCATGAGCGGTGTCCAGGAAGCTTAGTCCAGGTAGACGTTGGTCAGTCTTTGCCAACTCTAGCTCCATAAGGAGGTCACTTAGATCTTGGAGCTTGCGATAGTCTTTGTTCCCTTTTCTTGGGAAGTTTGAAGTCTCTTGAATAGAGCGCTTTCTATGGCTTCAGAGCTACCATAGGCTTGCTCAAGTCTTGATAGTTTTCTCTGATTTTCTGTGTTGGTTTTATTGTACGTTTGGGTCTTACACTCTGTTTGGTAATAAGGCATGCTGCGTTGGTTCAGCCATAAAATAGTGTTCAGAGCCTTGTCTAGACATTTTTTACGGTTTTGCGAAAAAATGGTACTGTCTCTTTAAGAAGACGAACAGCAAAAAAATGGTTCTGTCTCTTTAAGAAGACGAACAGCAACTTAGACAGGTGAGGTAACACAGTGCAATGTAGAAAAACTTTTGAACATTCACTTGAAGTGCAGTAAGCTTGTGCAACCATGTGCTTTCACAATATGGTGGATGGCACTGAGCTTGATTGCAGATTAGGCACACACATATACACAGCAGGCTATAGGAATTCTATGCATCTTTTGACGATTCTGACTCAGATTGTTGTAATAGCGATTTATCCCTAGTAAGACCTCTATGCCTGGCCTGTATAAGCAGATATAATCACTGCGGACAATCCTTATCAGATAGCTTGAACTCACCAACTCCGAGTTTATCCGCGTAAGTTGCTTTATTCTGTAAGCCAGATAACAGAGTACAGCAGAACAGATAGATTGTGGTGTTGTGTGATCAAAAGATGATGCTTTTGCAAGCTTGCATGAGAATACATGTGTACCTGTTGAATCCCTGGATCAGAATGAATATACAGGAAGTGATGTACACAGAAGAAGGGGTGGAGCAATGAAATGAATGACAGATATCACAGAAAAACAAATGCAATACCATAAACGACCACTAGATGCGAGCACATGACCAAATATAGAATATATATTATATAGAATATTTAAATGTTTCAACGAATTGAACTATATAAATTTAACTGCGTAGCAGCACAAGTTGTTCTCGAGGATGAATCGTAGGTTATCCAACAGAAATTGTATTTGTGGGGGTTTGAGGTTGGGGTCCCTTTCTAAGACTGTTCTAATGCATTGAAGGCCTAGATCGTGTTGTATATTTGTATAAAGGGCTGTAACATCCATAGTAAGGAATGCATATGTTTCCTGCCACTCAATTGTTTTGAGGTCACACATGAGTTGGCAGGAATCATGAAGATAACTAGTTAGGTATTTCACATAAGGTTGTAGGTGTAGATCCATATATTGTGACAGGTTGCTTGTTGCACATTTGACATTGGAAATGATGGGTCTACCCGGGGGGTTCTCTAAACTCTTATGAATTTTGGGAAGATGATAGAAGTAAGGGTTACATGGAGTATTAGGTAACAGAAAGTTTTTTTCTGCAGTCACGCGAACCTCCCGGATGCTGGTCGGGATCCAAAAATCACCAAGGCGAATTTAGCCTTTGTGACTCTATGACAACACCTTTCGGTAAGCGCAATCTATTACCTCATTTTACCGATTTGTGAAACAATACCACACATGAGGCGCTGCCTGCTCTCTTTATCTTTTTTATTTGCATGATACCAGAGGAGAACAAGAGCCCTGACTACCGACCAGGACCTGCCCAGTATCTGCTGCACTGCCAGAGCTGAGGACCTGCCCAGTATCTGCTGCTGGGTAAAGCCTACAATGTATGGGCTCTGGAGAGGTCTAGGACACTTTATGAGGCGATGTTCTGATATGGAGGCTGAAGGACTTTTCCTAAAAGTTCTGTGAGTGATCAGATTAGACAATACATTATTGATCAGAAGGATTTGGGGGCGGGGTTAGATTCTGTCAGAAGCCCCTTCAGTTTACAATATACCGTGAGAGCTAAAGGACCTGTGATGATCTCAGTATCATGTGATTAGTGACGAGCCCCGCCCCCTGCACTGGTCACATGATGGTGACATCACCTCAGGTCCTTCAGCTCTGGCAGTGCAGCAGATACTGGGCAGGTCCTTCAGCTCTGGCAGTGCAGCAGATACTAGGCAGGTCCTGGTCGGTAGTCAGGGCTCTTGTTCTCTCTGGTATCAGCCATTCCTCCAGCCTGCAGGTAAGATGAGCTGTGAGGAGACAGTGTGGTGGAGAGCTCAGACATGTCACCTCTGGAGATTCTCCTCCATTACACACAAGGAATCCTTCTCCGCTCCTCAGCTTAGTATGATGGGGGGAGTAGTAGTTGGGGGTTGTCATCATTCGCTGGCCCCTGACTATCATGGTGAGGGGCCTCTGCATTCAGGAGAAGAATGAATGGAGCAGGGGCCCGGCATGAGCTCAGCTCTCTCCAGTCTCTTCTCTAGGAGTTGTGGACACAGCTGAGCACAGCCCAGAAGTGGGACCTGCATCTATCAGACATTTATCTCCTGTGGAGCCACCAGAGATCTCCATGTTGGGGCCCCTGGAATCCATGTGGTGGGGGCTCTGAGAAGCGGGGCCCCTCCAGGCTCAGGAAGTGCGGTTCTGGAGGTGACATCTGGTCTTGTCCCCTGGATGATTTCCTCTCCTCTTCTCATAAAGGCGCCTGCAGTACTAGAAGCCTCCAGCTCCTCCAGTTCTCTCCTCTTCTCTTGAATGACCACCAAGGATGAACAGGAAGGAGATCAGCAGAAGAATATTAGACCTCACCTTGGAGATCATCTCCCTGCTGAGCGGAGAGGTAAACTTTTCTAGATTTCTCTCCTCTTTATTGTATTCTGTAACAAGTCAGACATCGGGAAGGAGAATCCATCATAGGAAGTGATAGGAAGAGTCCAGGGTCCTGGAGAACGGCCTCCAGACCTTCCAAGTGATGGAGAACCTGAAGATCAGCCCCCAGTATGGTGAGTGATGTGTCATGTGACCAGTGACCAATAGTCATGCTGTAGGAGCCATGAGAAGGTAAGTAGGCACGTTGTACCTGGAGGAAAGGGCCGGAGTAGAGCACATGGCCCCTGAAGGGTTTATTCCCTAAGTGTCTCTCTCCATCCACAGGAGTACACAATAGTGAAGAAGACATCGGGGGACTGTGTGACTCCCATCATCCATCTCCAGGAGTCAGGAGGGCGGAGCAGGACCCCTCACCCCATCACAGAGCCTCCCCCTCACCCCCTGATACATGAGCAGAAGATCTTAGAACTCACCCACAAGATGATGGAGCTGCTGACTGGAGAGGTGACACTGCTGGGAATGCTGGGAAATTCTCCAGTAACAGCACTGGAGGGGTCTGTGTGATGACGGTGTCATTGTGTTGTCAGGTTCCTATAAGGTGTCAGGATGTCACTGTCTATTTCTCCATGGAGGAGTGGGAGTATATAGAAGGACACAAGGATCTGTACAAGGAGGCCATGATGGAGGAGCACCAGCCTCTTATATCACAAGGTAAGACCCGTCATGTGCAGTGTATACACGTGTGTGCAGTGACATGTAATGGAGGAGCACCAGCCTCTTATATCACAAGGTAAGAGCCGTCATGTGCAGTGTATAGACGTGTGTGCAGTGACCTGTAATGGAGGAGCACCAGCCTCTTATATCACAGGGTAAGACCCGTCATGTGCAGTGTATACACGTGTGTGCAGTGACATGTAATGGAGGAGCACCGGCCTCGTATATCACAAGGTAAGACCCGTCATGTGCAGTGTATACACGTGTGTGCAGTGACATGTAATGGAGGAGCACCAGCCTCTTATATCACAAGGTAAGACCCGTCATGTGCAGTGTGTACACGTGTGTGCAGTGACATGTAATGGAGGAGCACCAGCCTCTTATATCACAAGGTAAGAGCCGTCATGTGCAGTGTATACACGTGTGTGCAGTGACATGTAATGGAGGAGCACCAGCCTCTGATATCACAAGGTAAGACCCGTCATGTGCAGTGTATACACGTGTGTGCAGTGACATGTAATGGAGGAGCACCAGCCTCTTATATCACAAGGTAAGAGCCGTCATATGCAGTGTATACACGTGTGTGCGCTGACATGTAATGGAGGAGCACCAGCCTCTTATATCACAAGGTAAGAGCCATCATGTGCAGTGTATACACGTGTGTGCAGTGACATGTAATGGAGGAGCACCAGCCTCTTATATCACAAGGTAAGAGCCGTCATGTGCAGTGTATACACGTGTGTGCAGTGACATGTAATGGAGGAGCACCAGCCTCTTATATCACAAGGTAAGAGCCGTCATGTGCAGTGTATAGACGTGTGTGCAGTGACCTGTAATGGAGGAGCACCAGCCTCTTATATCACAGGGTAAGACCCGTCATGTGCAGTGTATACACGTGTGTGCAGTGACATGTAATGGAGGAGCACCGGCCTCGTATATCACAAGGTAAGACCCGTCATGTGCAGTGTATACACGTGTGTGCAGTGACATGTAATGGAGGAGCACCAGCCTCTTATATCACAAGGTAAGACCCGTCATGTGCAGTGTGTACACGTGTGTGCAGTGACATGTAATGGAGGAGCACCAGCCTCTTATATCACAAGGTAAGAGCCGTCATGTGCAGTGTATACACGTGTGTGCAGTGACATGTAATGGAGGAGCACCAGCCTCTGATATCACAAGGTAAGACCCGTCATGTGCAGTGTATACACGTGTGTGCAGTGACATGTAATGGAGGAGCACCAGCCTCTTATATCACAAGGTAAGAGCCGTCATATGCAGTGTATACACGTGTGTGCGCTGACATGTAATGGAGGAGCACCAGCCTCTTATATCACAAGGTAAGAGCCATCATGTGCAGTGTATACACGTGTGTGCAGTGACATGTAATGGAGGAGCACCAGCCTCTTATATCACAAGGTAAGAGCCGTCATGTGCAGTGTATACACGTGTGTGCAGTGACATGTAATGGAGGAGCACCAGCCTCTTATATCACAAGGTAGGACCCGTCATGTGCAGTGTATACACGTGTGTGCAGTGACATGTAATGGAGGAGCACCAGCCTCTTATATCACAAGGTATGAGCCATCATGTGCAGTGTATACACGTGTGTGCAGTGACATGTAATGGAGGAGCACCAGCCTCTTATATCACAGGGTAAGAGCTGTCATGTGCAGTGTATACACTTGTGTGCAGTGACATGTAATGGAGGAGCACCAGCCTCTTATATCACAAGGTAAGAGCCGTCATGTGCAGTGTATACACGTGTGCAGTGACATGTAATGGAGGAGCACCAGCCTCTTATATCTCAGGGTAAGACCCGTCATGTACAGTGTATAGACGTGTGTGCAGTGACATGTAATGGAGGAGCACCAGCCTCTTATATCACAAGGTAAGAGCCGTCATGTGCAGTGTGTACACGTGTGTGCAGTGACATGTAATGGAGGAGCACCAGCCTCTTATATCACAAGGTAAGACCCGTCATGTGCAGTGTATACACGTGTGTGCAGTGACATGTAATGGAGGAGCACCAGCCTCTTATATCACAAGGTATGAGCCATCATGTGCAGTGTATACACGTGTGTGCAGTGACATGTAATGGAGGACCACCAGCCTCTTATATCACAAGGTAAGACCCGTCATGTGCAGTGTATACACGTGTGTGCAGTGACATGTAATGGAGGAGCACCAGCCTCTTATATCACAAGGTAAGAGCCGTCATGTGCAGTGTATACACGTGTGTGCAGTGACATGTAATGGAGGAGCACCAGCCTCTTATATCACAAGGTAAGAGCCGTCATGTGCAGTGTATACACGTGTGTGCAGTGACATGTAATGGAGGAGCACCAGCCTCTTATATCACAAGGTAAGAGCCGTCATGTGCAGTGTATACACGTGTGTGCAGTGACATGTAATGGAGGAGCACCAGCCTCTTATATCACAAGGCAAGAGCCGTCATGTGCAGTGTATACACGTGTGTGCAGTGACATGTAATGGAGGAGCACCAGCCTCTTATATCACAAGGTAAGAGCCATCATGTGCAGTGTATACACGTGTGTGCAGTGATATGTAATGGAGGAGCACCAGCCTCTGATATCACAAGGTAAGACCCGTCATGTGCAGTGTATACACGTGTGTGCAGTGACATGTAATGGAGGAGCACCAGCCTCTTATATCACAAGGTAAGAGCCGTCATATGCAGTGTATACACGTGTGTGCGCTGACATGTAATGGAGGAGCACCAGCCTCTTATATCACAAGGTAAGAGCCATCATGTGCAGTGTATACACGTGTGTGCAGTGACATGTAATGGAGGAGCACCAGCCTCTTATATCACAAGGTAAGAGCCGTCATGTGCAGTGTATACACGTGTGTGCAGTGACATGTAATGGAGGAGCACCAGCCTCTTTTATCACAAGGTAAGACCCGTCATGTGCAGTGTATACACGTGTGTGCAGTGACATGTAATGGAGGAGCACCAGCCTCTTATATCACAAGGTAAGAGCCGTCATGTGCAGTGTGTACACGTGTGTGCAGTGACATGTAATGGAGGAGCACCACAAGTTAGACTCTTTACACATGACATTAGGTCCCTGCATTTGCCTTATTAGTCAGACATATTGATGGGCTCCATTCACTTGAAGGATCTCAGGAGGCTTCCTGCTGAAGTAATTCTCCTCCAGGAGCTTCTGGGGATGTCTGGGGGCAGATGCCCCTTTTTTGATGCAGCAGATGATTGCTCTTCATCTCTTCCTTGGCCCAGTTACTAGGGAAGGAGGATCCATAGTCTGTCTCTCCTATTCCTAGATGACAGGTGGCTTCCTGTAATGTGCTAGGTCTTCCACCCTGGATCTGTGGTTCATCCTCAATAGTGGATCAGGCTCTGAGGTAGTGAGTTGCCTCAGTTTAGTGACTCCTTCATGACGCTCTCTCTCTGGCCTCAGACCTCCAGTTTTACTCACTTAGTGGCGCCAGATGTGTTTCCTTTGCACCAACACCTCCACGGCTCCACTCATTTAGGCCTCTTGCACACAGGGCCGGTGCAAGGATTTTTGCCGCCCTAGGCAAGATAAAAATTGCTGCCCCCCCCCCCCCCCCCCCCCCTTATCAGATGATCTGCCCATATCATGACATCACATATGTTCCACCCCTTTCTCAGCTTTTAAATTAAAAGAACTGCTATGTTTCCCTCAGGGTTAATCCAGCTTCTTGTAGCTGTCTCTTTTTGCGGAACGGAATTGCGGACCCATACATTTCTATGGGATCCGCAATTCCGATCCTGAAAAAAATTGAACATGTCCTATTCTTGTCCGCAATAGCGGACAAGAATAGGCATATTCTCTTAGTGCCCGCAAAATGCGGAACGCACATTGCTGCTGTCCGTGTTTTGTGGATCTGCAAAACACACATGGATGTGTGAATGGACCCTAAATGTGAGGTAAATTAGTCTCCAATGTAGTATTAATAACTAAACAATTACATAATAAACATATTGCATTGTCTACTTACCACCAGGACAATAAGATGATCTGCTCTCTGGCTGCAGTCTGGCTCTGGGGACTCCCTTGTCACTCTCCCCCCCCCCCCCCCCCTCTCTTGTCACTCTCATTCCAGCCCCCCCTCCCTTGTCACTCATTTTACCCTCCCCTCCCTTGTCACTCTCATTTTCCCCCCCCCCCTTGTCACTCTCATTGCAGCCCCCCTTGTCACTCTCATTGCAGCCCCCCCCTTGTCACTCTCATTGCAGCCCCCCCCCTTGTCACTCTCATTGCAGCCCCCCCTGTCACTCTCATTGCAGCCCCCCCTTGTCACTCATTGCAGCCCCCCCCCCTTGTCACTCTCATTGCAGCCCCCCCCCTTGTCACTCTCATTGCAGCCCCCCCTTGTCACTCTCATTGCAGCCCCCCCCCTTGTCACTCTCATTGCAGCCCCCCCCCTTGTCACTCTCATTGCAGACCCCCCCCTTGCCACTCTCATTGCAGACCCCCCCCTTGTCACTCTCATTGCAGCCCCCCCTTGTCACTCTCATTGCAGCCCCCCACCTTGTCACTCTCATTGCAGCCCCCCCTTGTCACTCTCATTGCAGTCCCCCCCCTTGTCACTCTCATTGCAGTCCCCCCCCCTTGTCACTCTCATTGCAGCCCCCCCCCCTTGTCACTCTCATTGCAGCCCCCCCTTGTCACTCTCATTGCAGCCCCCCCCTTGTCACTCTCATTGCAGCCCCCCCTTGTCACTCTCATTGCAGCCCCCCCCTTGTCACTCTCATTGCAGCCCCCCCCCTCTTGTCACTCTCATTGCAGCCCCCCCCTCTTGTCACTCTCCATGCAGCCCCCCCTTGTCACTCTCATTGCAGCCCCCCCCTTGTCACTCTCATTGCAGCCCCCCTCCCCCCGTCACCTCTAGTGTAGCGTGGCCGAGCTCTGTTCGGTCTGCGGTACAGGAGCATTTGTTTCCTGTACCTGGCCGGACTGACAGGAAGTGCACACTAAGTGAGCACTTCCTGTCAGTCCGGCCGGGTACAGGAAACAAAAGCTCCTGTACCGCGGACCAAACAGAGCTCGGCCACGGCACGGACAGCACAGAGCAGACACAGAATGACAGCAGGCGCAGGCTGGCTGCGCAACACTGAGCCGGCGGCCGGAGATTCTTTAGAGCGGCAAGCGCTTAGCCGCTCAGGAGGCGCAGCATGAGGGGTGCCGCCGGCCGGCCGAACTTATATAACCAACTTTTTTTTTTTTTTACACTGCAACGGGCGCCCCCTGCTAAATGGCGCCCTAGGCGACTGCCTAAATCGCCTTACTGGCGGCGCCGGCCCTGCTTGAACACGACCATATTGCCTCCGAGATATACGGTCTGTGAGCAGTTCATAGGTCCTGGAGCAGCATTGATCGTGCGCATGTGAGAAAGCAGCATTATAAATTACAATCATGCTGTTCACGTCGTGCCGCCCGCGGGGCTACTATCCTGCACTCATATGATCTTATGAGTGCGGGACAATAGCGCCGCGGAGGGCATATGGTCGTGTGCAAGGGGCATAATATTAGCAGGCTGTTTTTCCACACAGTAAACAGGAAAAAAACTTAAAAGAACAATAGTGGGATTGCTGGAACAATTTCTCCTCATTCAACAAAAAAAGTACCAAAAACATTAAATTACATATAAATGGTGCCATTAAAAAATACAGGTCATCGCACATAAAACAAGCCCTCGTACAGCTACATGAAGAGACGTATATAAAAGTTTAAAGGGAACCTGTCACCGGGATTTGATGTATAGAGGTGATGACATGGGTTGCTAGATGGCCGCTAGCATATCTGCAAGTCCCCATAGCTCTGTGTGCTTTTTTTGTGGAAAAAAAGCGATTTAATCCATATGAAAATTACCCTGATATGTGTCCTGTATGAGATGAGTCGGGCATGAAGGAGCCCGGCACCGCCCCGCATTCTCAGAATCTCCTCCTTGCTCCCCGACATCAGACAGCCAGAGGTGAAGCATGAGACGTGCGCTTCACCTCATGGGACATTACCCTGTTAAATGTAGATTTACAACCATGACGGCATGTAGTATTAAATAGATCTCGTAGACCTGATGAGGCCGGTGTACTTACTTTGAAGCTCCATGTCAGAATGGCTGTATAATCCTTTTTTAACATTTTCTGTCTGATATTAAAATTGGCATATTAGGAGTCCTGTGTTCACAAGCTAAACTCAGTCTCTGTCCACCTTTTGGTTTATTTGACAAGCTCCTTTCAGTGCACCTCCTCCCCTGCAGCTATCGTAGACATGTTCACTACAGGTTACAGTTGTCACAGTCCCTCCCGTGACAGATGTCAGAAGATCTTAGAGACTGGCTGCATGAGAGGTTATCTGACGTTCCTTTGTATTTTGTTGTTCCTCCCCATGTCTGTTGTTACTAGGCCTCAGGGAGACGCTTGTTCGTTCATCAGGGAAGGAACCGGTCATCTCAAGCCCTGCCACTACTCCTAGGGATCTATAAGGTCTCCAGGGCCTCAGGTTCCGGTGTATGAACAGTCCTACCTTAAAGGTCTGTTCATATGGTTAGGAGTCAGGGCAAGGATTAGGATTAGGCTTTCCCTAGCGTTGAGGCCTAGTGGCTTTTCCCCTTACCTCCTGTTGTCGGTGTGGAGTTTCCTCCCATAGCACATCCGTGACAGAAGTAAAATAAAGCAGCAGATGGAATTCAGAGCTGTAATTTGACACTGAAACTGCTGCTGGAAGACGGGGGATCTGTCACTGCAGAGTCAGGAAGACTGCAGCTCGAACAGAGGATAGATGAAATTTTAGCAGCAGCAGGGAAAGAGGTCCACTAATATGTGCTCGTCAGTTAAAGGGGTATTCCCATCTCAGACAATGGGGACATATCGCTAGGATATGCCCCCATTTTCTGATAGGTGCGGGTCCCACCGCTGGGACCTGCACCTACATCGAGAATGGACCCTTGAAGATTGTGGACGGTGCACTGCGCATGCGCAGCCACCCTCCATTAATTTCTATGGGGAAGCCAAAAACTCGGGGTCCTCTAGCCACCAACTTCCCTGCTCCGTTCTCTCAGCTGGTCCCAGAGGTAGGACCCGTACCTATCAGACAATGGGGGCATATCCTAGTGATATGCCCTCATTTAGATGGGAATACCCCTTTAAGCTCTAGGTTGGTATTATCACATAATGTTTCTAGTGAATCCACCAGCATTGTCAGGTCTAAGAGACCTATTGAATAATAAATGCAGATTGTGTTCAGGAAGCTGGTGACAGATCCTTTATAAGTTAACTCATATTAATGTGATGGCCACTTGGCATTGTTGGGCCAAATGCATTGGCAGAAGGCTGGTTTGATTGCCAGAAGTGGTTGGTTTTTCCAAATTTGTGAGCTATGTTTGTGTAATTAGTGATGACCTGGTACAGCAGAATCCTGAACTTTGTCATAGTGTTAGAAAGATTTTTAAGGCTGAAATCACACTCAGCAGTTTCTAGGCAATATGGCCAACAGAATGAACATCAGTGAGTGCAGCACTAATCTTGCTGTCAACAAGACAAACACCACATTAGGACCCATGGTGGATGACTATTATTATTTAAATGTCATTCGGCACTACTAAACATACAGAACAAAGCACCACATACCTCTGACATCCAGTGACATCTCTGATGTAGATGTTCTATTTCCTCATCTTCTCTCTTTGGACCAGACCTTTTGTCTGCAGAGTTTGACACACAGAAATCTTAGTTTTCTACTTTTTCATCATCCTTCCCACCTCCCCAGTTACAATAACAGACCCCCCCCCCATTGTGGCCCAACGGCATGCTGACAAAAAAATAAACTCAAATACTTACCTCTATGTCGTTGTCAGCCATGTGGTGCAGTACACAGTCCTTTCAGACCTGTGTACTGAGCTGTATGCTGTCCGTCTCATCTAAGGTGATAATGATGATGCCATTAAAAGCTAGAAGTGCATTAAAAATCAATGGCTTGCTATATATCTATAGTCTGTGATGGATTCACTTTTAGCCTTATAGGAATGTTATAAGTTTGCTTCATGGTGTAGAGAGAAAACATAAATGTATATGTTTATCTTCACAGAAAATCCCAGTAAGAATTCTGAGGAAAACTTCATGTTATCACTAAATTATAAAGTAGAAGATAAAGATATCATGCAGCGCTTTTCGGGGAAGAACCTTAATGTACATCCAGGACTTCACAGTACAGATCTGTCGTATAATCCTCCTGATCATGAGGAACCTTCTCCTGATCAATCACAGATTGTTACCACAAATCAGAAAGGGGGTAAAAGGTTCCAGTGTGGCAAAGAACTCACAAAAAGATCAAGTCTTTCTACACACAGAATTCACACAGTAAAGAGGCAATACTCCTGTTCAGAATGTGGGGAATGTTTTACAAGTAAATCAAGTCTTGTTAAACATAAGAGACGTCACACAGGAGAGAAGCCATATTCATGTTCAGAATGTGGGAAATGTTTTACACAAAAATCAAATCTTTTTATACATGAGAGAAGTCACACAGGAGAGAAGCCGTATTCATGTTCAGAATGTGGGAAATGTTTTGCACAAAAATCTAATCTTTTTATACATGAAAGAAGTCACACAGGAGAGAAGCCATATCAGTGTTCAGGATGTGGGAAATGTTTTGCACAAAAATCAAATCTTTTTATACACGAAAGAAGTCACACAGGAGAGAAGCCGTATCAGTGTTCAGAATGTGGGAAATGTTTTGCACAAAAATCACATCTTTTTATACATGAGAGAATTCACACAGGAGAAAAACCATACTTATGTTCTGAATGTGGGAAATGTTTTACACATCAATCACATCTTGCTAACCATGTGAGAAGTCACACAGGAGAGAAGCCATATTCATGTTCAGAATGTGGGAAATGTTTTACAAATCATTCACATCTTGTTACACATAAAAGAATTCACACAGGAGAGAAGCCATATTCATGTTCAGAATGTGGGAAATGTTTTACACATAAATCAGTTCTTGTTGGACATAAGAGAACTCACACAGGAGAGAAGCCATATTCATGTTCAGAATGTGCAAAATGTTTTACACATAAATCACATCTTGTTATACATGAAAGAAATCACACAGGAGAGAAGCCATATTCATGTTCAAAATGTGGAAAATGTTTTACACATAAACCACATCTTGTTAGACATGAGAAAAATCACACAGGAGAGAAGCCATATTCATGTTCAGAATGTGGAAAATGTTTTATAGCTAAATCCCATCTTGTTACACACGAGAGAAGCCACAGAGCAGAGAAACAATTTTAATATTTTATGTGTGGAAAATATTTTGGAAAGAAATAAAATTATACTATCTCAGGGCTCCTCAGAGTACAGATCTTTGCTGGCCTCATAGAAATGGATTTCTTACATCTTCCTCAAAAATGTTTTTTTTCTCTCTCTCTCTCTCTCTCTCTATCTTGTAACACCCTCTCTCCCTCTTCTTTCCTTCTCTCAGCTTTCTCTTGCCTGTTCTTCCCTTGTTATTCTTCTTCCCTATGCTGCCTTTTTTCTTTACCAAATGAGGTTTTCTTACTCATCTGTCCACCATGCCCAGACAATGGGTAATTAGAGATGTCTCGAACTATTCGCCGGCGAACATCGCTTGTTCGCGTTCACTGCGGCGGGCGAACATATGCGATGTTCGGTCCGCCCCCTATACGTCATCATTGAGCAAACTTTGACCCTGTACCTCACAGTCAGCAGACACATTCCAGCCAATCAGCAGCATACCCTCCCTCCCAGACCCTCCCACCTCCAATCAAAAAGCAAGGACAGCATCCATCTTAGATTCATTCTGAAGCTGCAGTGTTAGTGAGAGCAGGGACAGTGCAGCTGCTGCTGATTTAATAGGGAAATCGTTAGCTAGGCCAGTGTTCTGTGTCCACTCCAGTCCTCAAAGACTCATCCGATCTGCTGTAAGGACAGCGTCCTGACAGCACCCCAAAAAGCCCTTTTTAGGGCTAGTGCATCAGTTTTTTTTTTCTCTGTAATATAATTGCAATTGCCTGCCAGTGTGTGTCAGGCCCACAGAGTGTACTGTGCCCACTGCCAGTGCCCACCACTTATATCTGGTGGAACAGTAGCCTGCAGTTAAAACAGTAAAACAATTTTTTCTCTGTAATATAATTGCAGTTGCCTGCCAGTGTGTGTCAGGCCCACAGAGTGTACTGTGCCCACTGCCAGTGCCCACCACTCATATCTGGTGGCACAGTAGCTTGCAGTTAAAACAGTAAAACCATTTCTTCTCTGTAATATAATTGCAGTTGCCTGCCAGTGTGTGTCAGGACCACAGAGTGTACTGTGCCCACTGCCAGTGCCCACCACTCATATCTGGTGGCACAGTAGCTTGCAGTTAAAACAGTAAAACTAATTTTTCTCTGTAATATAATTACAGTTGCCTGCCAGTGTGTGTCAGGCCCACAGAGTGTACTGTGCCCACTGCCAGTGCCCACCACTCATATCTGGTGGCACAGTAGCTTGCATTTAAAACAGTAAAAAAAAAATCTCTGTAATATAATTGCAGTTGCCTGCCAGTGTGTGTCAGGCCCACAGAGTGTACTGTGCCCACTGCCAGTGCCCACCACTCATAGTACCACTAATCTAAAAAAAAATGACAGGCAGAGGCAGGCCACCCGCAGGGGCCGTCGTGGTGCTGTGATTTCCTTTGGCCCTAGAATAATGCCCAGTATTCAGAGGCCACGTACCCTGAACTCGAAAAGAGGACATAGTTGGCTAACACAGGACACCCAATCTTCTACAGCTTCCGCTCAGCTTCGGACACCTCTCAAGTTACCACTCGCCCGCCTGCCGCCACCACCAACACTAGCACCACAGCCGCTTCACTTGATCTGTCAGAGGCGTTATTTACACATCAGTTGGAAGAAATGAGTGATGTGCAACCATTATTGCCAGAGGATGTAGATAACAGGGATATGTCTCAGTCAGGCAGCATTACACACATGGACGTACGGTGTGATGATGATGATGTTGTACCCGCTGCTGCTTCCTTTGCTGAGTTGTCAGATACAAGTGAAGCGGTTGATGATGACGATGTGTCCGTGGATGTCACGTGGGTGCCCGCTCGAAGAGAAGAAGAACTGGGGGAAAGTTCAGATGGGGAGACAGAGAGGAGGAGGAGACGAGTTGGAAGCATGGGGAGGTCGTCGCAAGGAGCTAGTGGCACAGTCAGACAGCATGTATCGGCACCCGGGGTCAGCCAGACAGCACGCCAATCAACGCATGCTGTTGCCACCACCAGAATGCTGTTATTGCAAAGCTCACCAGTGTGGCATTTTTTGTGTGTGTCTGCCTCTGATAACAGCAATGCCATTTGCAACCAACACCCACCTAGGTGCAACAGCTTTGCGAAGGCACATGATCTCACATCACAAACGCCTATGGGATCAACACATGATGAGTACAAGCAGCACAAAAACTCAAAGCCACCATCCTCCTCCTAGTCCAGCATCTTCAGCCACGTCAACCACTGCTGTCCTCCTTGCCCCCTCTCAACGACCCGCCACTCCGCCTCTCACCTTCAGCAGTTCCTGCTCATCTGCCCACAGTCAGGTGTCTGTCAAGGAAATTTTTGAGTGTAAGAAGCCAATGTCACAGAGTCACCCCTTTGCCCAGCGTCTGACAGCTGGCTTGTCAGAACTCTTAGCCCGCCATCTTTTACCATACCAGCTGGTGGAGTCTGAGGCCTTCAAAAAATTTGTAGCTATTGGGAAACCGCAGTGGAAGGTACCCGGCCGAATTTTTTTTTCGCAAAAGGCAATCCCCAACCTGTACTCTATTGTGGAAAAGGAAGTCATGGCATGTCTGGTACACAGTGTTGGGGGAAGGGTCCATCTGACCACTGATACCTGGTCTGCAAAGCACGGTCAGGGCAGGTATATCACATACACTGCACATTGGGTAAACCTGCTGACGGGCCATGCCTGCAGAGGAGTTGGTGACACCGCCACGACTTGCAGGCCACCTCCTCTACTCCTCCTACTCCATCCTCTTCGCTAACCTCCTTGGCTGAGTCCTCTTTTGCTGCTGCGTCTTGCTCCACATCAACTGCACCCCCCCAGCTCCCCAGGGGCTATTCCACATCCCGGATACGACAGTGTCACTCCGTCTTGGGGTTTACTTGCCTGAAAGCAAAGAGTCACACCGGACCAGCACTCCTGTCCGCCCTGAACGCACAGGTGGATCAGTGGCTGACCCCGCACCAACTGGAGATCGACAAAGTGGTGTGTGACAACGGAAGCAATTTGTTGGCGGCATTGAATTTGGGAAAGTTGACACATGTGCCGTGCATGGCACATGTGTTGAATCTGATCGTACAACGCTTTGTGCATAAGTACCCAGGCCTACAGGACGTCCTCAAGCAGGCCAGGAAGGTGTGTGGCCATTTCAGGCGTTCCTACATGGCGCACTTTTCCGATATTCAGCGGCGAAACAACATGCCAGTGAGGTGCTTGATTTGCGACAGCCCGACGCGTTGGCATTCAACACTCGACCGCCTGCTCCAACAAGAAAAAGCCGTCAACGAGTATTTGTATGACCAGTGTGCTAGGACAGCCTCTGCGGAGCTGGGTATTTTTTTGCCACGTTACTGGACGCTCATGCGCAATGCCTGTAGGCTCATGCGTCCTTTTGAGGAGGTGACAAACCTAGTCAGTCGCACCGAAGGCACCATCAGCGTCATTATCCCATTTGTTTTCTTCCTGGAGCGTTCCCTGCGAAGAGTGCTGGATCAGGCCGTAGATGAGCGTGAAGAGGAAGAGTTCTGGTCACCATCACCACCAGAAACAGCCTTATCAGCATCGCTTGCTGGACCTGCGGCAACGCTGGAAGAGGAGTCTGAGGAAGAGGAGTCAGAGGAGGAATGTGGCTTTGAGGAGGAGGAAGACCAACCACAGCAGGCATCCCAGGGTGCTCGTTGTCACCTATCTGGTACCCGTGGTGTTGTACGTGGCTGGGTGGAAGAACAGACCTTCAATGAGATTAGTGAGGACGAGGAATGGGACATGAGTAGCTCGGCATCCAACCTTGTGCAAATGGGGTCTTTCATGCTGTCATGCCTGCTGAGGGACCCTCGTATAAAAAGGCTGAAGGAGTACGACCTGTACTGGGTGGCCATGCTACTAGACCCCCGGTATAAGCAGAAAGTGACTGAAATGTTACCGAATTTCCGGAAGTCGGAAGTATGCTTTACACAGCGTATAAGGGTGATGTCACAGCACAACGGGAATCTAACGGGGGAAGAGGTGAAAGTAATCCTCCTCCGACCACGCCGGCAAGGACAGGACGCTTTACAGACGTGTTGTTGATGGAGGACATGCAGAGCTTTTTAAGTCCTACGCATCGCCACAGCCTTTCGGGGTCCACCCTCAGAGAACGACCCGAACGACAGGTAGCAGACTACCTCGCCTTAACTGCAGATATCGACACTCTGAGGAGCGATGAACCCCTTGACTACTGGGTGTGCAGGCTTGACCTGTGGCCTGAGCTATCCCAATTTGTGATAGAACTTCTGGCCTGCCCCGCTTCAAGTGTCCTGTCAGAAAGGACCTTCAGCGCAGCAGGAGATATTGTCACTGAGAAGAGAAGTCGCCTAGGTCAAAAAAGTCTAGATTACCTCACCTTTATTAAGATGAATGAGGCATGGATCCCGAAGGGACTGACAGTGGGGGATGCATTTGAAAAGGCCTGATGAGATGCCTTGGGCTAAAAATGGTCCACACGCTGCTGTATTTAATCTCTGCATGCCGGATGACTTGCGTGACTTCTCCGCCACCAACTAGGGTTCAAGCCGCAATGTTTTAGTGCACTTTCTGCCTGGAAAACATACATTTTTCTGGCCGCTGCTATAGCAGCGGCTGCAACAATACCAAATTTTTCAGGCATATGCAAAAAAAAAAAAAGGCACATACATGTGTCAATTCCCCTTCGTGATCGTTACCTTGTTGTGGTGAAGGGGCTTGCGTATCACAATGAAGCGATCACCTCTATGAGTGTGTTGGCAATGGCAATGTTGGCACACCCCAGATGATAAGGTCGTTGCTTCATTGTGAACAGACCAAAAGCGATCGGCTGGATAATTTTGCATAGAAAAAACATTAATTTTCTTTGTGATCATCTAAGGTGATCATTAAAGCCTACTAGGCCAACAATGGGCCCACACTGCAGAATCATTGTTTTCTGGGTCACTTAACTGTCACTGAACTACCTCAGCATGACCATAGGCTTTGAAAAACCGCCATCGCCTGCAATCTCCCAAACGTGCGCATGAGCACAGTCATCACTACACCAAGATTGATGCATAGAGGAATAAAATTTATGTCATGAGTGTGTCAACTATTGACAACTCTTTGCAGTTGTCTAAACTCTATTCGATACACGTCCCCTGATAGGGGACGTAACAGGGATTAAACTGATAAGAAAAGTACTACTTAACACACCACTCATATAGGGTAGCACAGTACATTGCACGCGCAGTGCCCCAAATTGGAAGTAAGAGGACCGACCAAGCATCTTTTTTTTATCTCCCGGTTCCTAAAATCTATTCCATACACCGGCCCCTGATAGGGGACGTAACAGGGATTAAACTGATAGGAATAGTACTACTTAACATACCACTGATATAGGGTAGCACAGTACATTGCACGGCGCACGCGCAGTGCCCCAAATTGGAAGTAAGAGGATCGACCAACCATCTTTTTCCATCTCCCGGTTCCTAAAATTTATTCCATACACCGGCCCCTGATAGGGGACAAAACAGAGATTAAACTGATAAGAACTGATTTTTTTAATAAAAATAAAAAAAAAACAGCCTCTGCGGAGCTGGGTATTTTTTGGCCGCGTTATTGAACGCTCATGCACAATGGCTGTAGGCTCATTGCGGAGGTGACAAACCTGGTCAGTCAAACCCAAGGCAACATCATCGACCTCATCCCATATGCGTTTTTTCTGGAGCGTGCCCTGCGAAGAGTGTTGGATCAGGCCGTGGATGAGCATGAAGAGGAAGAGTTGTGGTTACCATCACCACCAGAAGCAGCCTTGTCGTCGTCGATTGCTGGACCTGCGGCAATGCAGAGAGAGGAGTCTGAAGAAGAGGAGTCAGAGGAGGAAGGTGGCTTTTAGGAGGTGGAAGACCAACCACAGCAGGTGTCCCAGGGGGCTTGTTGTCACCCTTCGGGGACCCTTGGTGTTGTACGTGGCTGGGTGGAGGAAGAGACCTTCAATGACGTCAGTGAGGACAAGGAACGGGACATGGCTAGCTTGGTATCCAACCTTGTGCAAATGGGGAGTTTGCGGTTGTGCAAATGGACTGTTTGCGGTTGTTTGCGGTGCATAAAACGGGGAGTTTGGTCTGTCAGAGTTTGGTCTGTCACTGTGAAGCGGGCGTAACCCTCACATTACCTAATCGATACAACATCATACCTGATGTTTTAAAGCACATTATTCCAAACTATTTAGGAATGTTAGGTGATTTATGCCCTTTATGGATTAAAACCCGACTCTGCATCAACTACACAATTTTCCATGGGAGTTTTGCCATGGATCCCCCTCCGGCATGCCACAATCCAGGTGTTAGTCCCCTTGAAACAACTTTTCCATCACTATTGTGGCCAGAAAGAGTCCCTGTGGGTTTTAAAATTCACCTGCCTATTGAAGTCTATGGCGGTTCGCCCGTTCGCGAACATTTGTGGAAATTCGCGTTCGCCGTTTGCGAACGGAAATTTTTATGTTCGCGACATCTCTAACGCCAATTCAGAGCTGGATATCTGGATACCGCTTACACAAACAAGTATTGAAAAATCGTTTTATGTAGAGGTGCAGCCGATCGCCGCAATCGCCGACAACGTGCCTTTGGAATTCTTTATCTCAGTAATTATTATTACGACCTAAATAACACTCTGTTACACGTCGTTTGCAGAATTGTACCGCCGGTACTCGCATATCTAACCACGAGAATCTTTTTCTGGGGAACATACCGGGAACAGTAATACTAACGTTTGTGGACAACGAGTCATTTTCAGGTCATTACCAAAGAAATCCTTTGTGCTTCAACCACTATAATGTGAATTATGCGGCCTTATATTTGGACGGGCAACAGACACCTGTAAAACCTTTTCAACCTAATTTCCAAGACGAATCAGTGGTTCGAGAATATATGTCGCTCGTGCATATTTCGGGAAAGCATAAGGCTGACAACGCTTTATCCGTGGACCGGTCCGAATTTTTTAACGGCTACACATTGTTCGCTTTTGATTTATCGCTGGATCAAGAACCCGGCGATCATTTCTCGCTAGTAAAAAGTGGAAATCTCAGAGCTGAAATTAGATTTATTGAGCCGGTTGTAAACACTATTAACATGATTTTGTATTCAGTTCATGAAAACATTATTGAAATAAATAATAGAAGGGAAGTTTTATATTATTTTCAATAAAAAAATTTATAATTATGAAATTACCCTTGTTATTAAAACCTACTTTCACGCCCGTCGCATTTTTAAAGGTGTATTTCCGTGCAGCGGCCTACATTGTAAATACGGACAATTCATATAAGCGGGGACGACACTTGATTTTAATTATATTACAGCCTGACGATGTATCTATATTTTTTGATCGTTATGGATTATCGCCGCCGAGTGAGCTATTTCCTGCTGAATTTATAAAATTTTTATACAAAAATTCTAAGACTATAAGGTATCAAAACAGACAAATCCAGGACGTCGCTAGTTCGGTCTGCAGCCATTACTGCATCTATATCTTACATTGTATAGCTAAAGGAATTCCTTTTGAAAGTGTATTGTATCGTGTTATGCGCTCCTTTGTAGCAAAGCGCATGAAACAATTATGTATACGCTGTTGTAATTGCACACAAACTTGTCGGTCCCTAAGTGGTTGTTAAAAATGTAAGTTGACGTGTTGTAAATAAAGAAAAATTAATAAAACTTTAAAAAATTATTTAAATTTTGTTATCCTTGATTTTTTATTGTTGCTATTATAATTAAGAGACGCCCGGCCGTGTAGCATACGTCTTTTGGACATGCCCGGGCATGGCAATATATAAAAGTCATATCAAAATGATATCAAAGTGATATCAAATCACAAAATGACATAAAAGTGGTATAAAACCGTATCAAAATTTTATAAATGGGATATAAAGTGTTAATAAAAGCTTATCATTTGATAAGGACTTATAAAGTGATATGAAAAGCTTATCATTTGATATAAAGTTTATATTAAGACATATAAAATGATATGAAAATCATATCAAAGTGGGAGGCATTTAGGCGTGGTTTGGGACGGCGAGGGGAGAGAAATGGGCGGATCTGGGTGGGGTTAGGGCATTTCTGGGAGGGGTTATGGTGTGAAAAAGGGGTGGGGCACCTGTCACTTTGAGTTTGACGGGACATGCCGACTATACTACTCATGCTGAAAGATGAAGTTCCTCTTCATGTTCAGATTTCTAGCAGAAGCCTGAAGGTTTTGTGCCAATATTGACTGGTATTTGGAACTGTTCATAATTCCCTCTAGCTTAACTAAGGCCCCAGTTCCAGCTGAAGAAATGCAGCCCAAAAGCATGATGCAGCCACTACCATGCTTCACTGTGGGTATGGTGTTCTTTTGGTGATGTGCAGTGTTGTTTTTGCGCCAAACATATCTTTTGGAATTATGGCCAAAAAGTTCAACCTTGGTTTCATCAGACCATAACACCTTTTCCAACATGCTTTTGGGAGACTTCAGATGTGTTTTTGCAAAATGTAGCCTGGCTTGGATGTTTTTCTTCATAAGAAAAGGCTTTGGTCTTGCCACTCTACCCCATAGGCCAGACATGAAGAATACGGGAGATTGTTGTCACATGTACCACACAGCCAGGACTTGCCAGATATTCCTGCAGCTCCTTTAATGTTGCTGTAGGCCTCTTTAGCCTCCCAGACCAGTTTTCTTCTCGTCTTTTCATCAATTTTGGAGGGACGTCCAGTTCTTGGTAATGTCACTGTTGTGCCATATTTTATCCACTTGATGATGACTGTTTTCACTGTGTTCCATAGTATATCTAATGCCTTGGAAACTGTTTTGTACTCTTCTCTTGACTGATATCTTTTAACAATGAGAATCCTCTGATGCTTTGGAAGCTCTCTGTGGACCATGGCTTTGGCTATGGGATGCGACTAAGAAAATTTCAGGAAAGACCAACTAGAGCAGCTGGACTTTGGGGTTAGGCTACTTTCACACTAGCGGCACGGACCTCCAGCAAGCTGTTCCGTCGGGTTTTCTTCCCTCCACCTAAAAGATTTCAGTTTGTTTTTCAATTGAGTTGTACAGTTTATAAGTCACGTTAAAGGTGGAAAAAGTTCTGAAATGATTTATCTTTGTCTAATTTTTTTTATAGCACAGAAACCTGACATTTTAACAGGGGTGTATAGACTTTTTATATCCACTGTATATTTTGATAAAATCATACTTCTGATATATATGAATGCATAATATGTGGGAAACTACTACTGATGTTTTTAGCCATAATATATTTACATATATTATATTATATATTTTAAATATGTAATAATATATGTAAATATATTATGGCTAAAAACGTATATATATATAAAAAAAAATCTGAAATGTTTCTGCCGGAATTCGAATTCCGAAGCTTGTACATTAGAGGCAAGGACATTAACCACTACACTATACAGCTACATGCACAAGAAATATAAAATAAGTCTTCTGCTGAATAGGAATACTCACTAAGGCCTCTTGCACACAAACGTTTTTTTTCCCGTTTCCGTCCCGTTTCCGGTTTGTATACGGAACTATTCAGTTCAATGGGTCCGCCAAAAAAACGGAATGTAAGCGGTATGCATTCCATTTCCGTATTTCCGTTCCGTTCAAAGATAGTACATGTCCTATTATTGTCCGCATAACGGACAAGGATAGTACTGTTCTATCAGGGGCCAGCTGTTCCCTTCCACAAAAAATGTAATGCGTACGGACATCATCCGTATTTATGGCGGATCCGTTTTTTGCGGACTGCAAAATACTGAAAAAGCCATACGGTCGTGTGCAAAAGGCCTAAATCAGAAACTATGAGGTTTTTCTGACACAGTTTAGTGGATAAGGTCCTTGCCTTGAAATAAGTACAATGCAATAATAAAAAAAAATTGCTGCCAAGGTGTACATAGCCTTTAAATAAAAAATTTGCAAAAAAAAAAAGAAACAAAACTCAATAGATCAGAAGACACTATATTATTTCATATTTTAAACCATCCACGCAGCCCATACAGGTCTCCATACAGCATTAAAACGTTAGTTGGGGAACAAATTGACTTTGGATCTTGGATTTGATTGATTTGCTCAACACTAATTGTGACTCTTGATTTTCCAAATAAAACATCAGTCTATTGTCTGTTGAGCAGATAATCCTTGGAGCTCCCTGCCTTACCAGAGCCGTAACTTTTTTTTTTTTTTCGTTCACATAGCCATAGGAGGGCTTGTTTTTTGCTGGACAAGTTATACTTTGTAATGCCACCATTTAATATTGCATAGAATGTACTGGGAAGTGGGAAAAAAATCCAAATGGATTGGAATTGGAAAATATATGCAATTTTGCCACAGTTTTACGGGTTGTTTTTTTACAGCGTTCACTATGCAGTAAAATTGACTTGTGATCTTCATACTCCTGGTCAGCACAAACCCGGCGATACCACATATCTATAGTTCTTCTTGCGCTTTGATACTGAAAATGTTATTTTTTTAGTGTAGGCAACGTAGTTGCCGTATTTGTGGGAGGGGAGGCTCCCGCACTTACTACTTAAGGCGCCTCTGTGCCCTCCCCCCGGCAGCTGTCGTCTCGATTCCCGGCACTGCAGCGTGTGCCGCGTCACTTCCGGGTCACGTGGTGCATCAGCGTCCGACGGCCGCCGTCCTGCGTTCCACAGCGCTTCACCTCCGCACCCGATTCCCGCTCCCGTCCGGCAGGTATCCCGGCACAGGTAACGGTTGGGTACCCTCTGGCTTCATGCCCCAGGCAGCGGAGGGTTCGGTAGCCGCACGCTACTTCACAGCAGGCACTTTCACGATTCTCCGCCGCGTCACTTCCGGGTCACATGGCGCATCTGCGGCCGACGACCGCCGTCCCACAGTGCTCACCTCCACCTCCCGCTCCCGTCCGGCAGGTATCCCGGCCAGGCAACGGAGGGTTCGGTAGGTGTGCGCCACTTCAGAGGAGACACTTTAATGATTCCCGGCACAGCAGCGACTACCGCGTCGCTTCCGGGTCACATGGCACATCTGCGTCAACGACCACCGCCCCACAGCGCTCACCTCCTCCTCCCGCTCCCGTCCGGTTTCCTGGCCAGGCAATGGTCGCGTGCCCCACGTCCAGGCGGCGGAGGGTTCGGCAGCCGGCGCCATTTCCCTCCCCCTGCCGGGCAGCCACATAAGCACACGTCACCGCCTGCATCCTTCTAGCAGCAGTACCGCCTACCTCCACGCACATCCTCTGTCACTAGCCATGTGTGCCGGCTGCAGGCCCCAAACGTTTAAACTCCGGCACGCTACTGGGTTCATACACCCAGCGTGACAACACCCACGCAGGGCGCACGGGGTACGGCATCGCCACATGCAGTATCCCGTGCGTCCGTCATACAGTGTCGTCCACGGTCTCAATACCGCACCGGCCAGTGCGCTATTCTAGGCACACCCACACACGGCGCACAGGGAATGGCTTCGCCATACGCAGTATCCCATGCGTCCGTCATACCATGTCATCCACGGTCTCAATACCGCACTGGCCGGTACGCAATTCAAGGCACACCCACGTAGCATACGAGTGGCACATTCTGTATAGATGTCCGGTGTTTTATGCTCCACAGGTTGTTCGTTACTGCCAGTCGGCAGTGGGTACTGTCAATATCACTCATGCTTTTATCCCATAACAGGTGTCATCTCAGACTTCAAGGGCTCGCACGGTCAAAATATCAAACTCCTACAAATCCTGGTGCAGGTAGATTTCAGTTACATAGTCAGGTCTGGTTTAATTTTTCTTAAACTGACCTGGTGCACTGTTTTATTCACAGTCAAGTAGTCACATACTTCGTCCATCAGGATCCGGTAAAGGGAAATTTGTTTTATTTTTCTCTCTTCTCTTCCTCGCCCTCTCCGCACCAGGGGTTCCACTACTCACCAGGGGGGTCATGTACAGCCATCATATAAAAAAAAAAAAAAAAGGGGGGGTTTTTCTCCCCACGTCCTCAGACTCACACGCAGTCCCGGCACGTTCAGCCTCGGCAGGTCTGTCACGTCCTCAGACTCACACGCAGTCCCGGCACGTTCAGCCTCGGCAGGTCTGTCACGTCCTCAGACTCACACGCAGTCCCGGCACGTTCAGCCTCGGCAGGTCTGTCACGTCCTCAGACTCACACGCAGTCCCGGCACGTTCAGCCTCGGCAGGTCTGTCACGTCCTCAGACTCAGTTGATAATCACGAGATATCTCAGTCCCACTTCTGACACATGCTCAGACTCTCACGCAAATTCCGTCACGTTTCAGCATTTGCCAGTTCTGTCACGTCTTCAGACTCAACGTAAGTCCTGTCACGTCCTCAGGCAAACTCGTCTAGTCTGTCACGTCTTCAGACTCGGTCAAGTCCTGTCACGTCCTCAGGCACTCGCGTCAAGTCTGTCACGTCCTCAGACTCAGTCTAAGTCCTGACACGACTTCAGGCATACGCAACTCCGTCACGTCATCAGAGATGACGCAAGTCCTGTCACGTCTACAGGCGCCAGTATAGCCCCACCTCGGTACGGCTTACAGTCCGAGCGTACAGGTCTCCTGCCTCACACGCATCCACTTGAACCCACTCACACGCAGTTGTGGGCCTCCACGGTTATCAGCTGTCACGGCTGTACATGCCCCGTCTCGGGGTACACTAGGTGGCAGGGGGTGTCAGGGTACACAGGTGTTGCGCGTAATTTCCCTCAGGCACAGCTTGCACGATTAGTCTTTCCTCCCTAACTAGTTCACCAGGGTGCATGGTACGGGCAGTCGTCACGTTTAGCAGCCATCGTGTCATGCATTTCATATATTCTAGATGGAGCTGCCACACAACCAGGTTCCGACTGCATCCGCGTCATCCCAAGCCAGCGGGGACGTACAGTCAGAAAGAGGCGTGACCCCTTCCCTGAGGTCATGGACCATATCCAGAATTACCACAGAACTGTTACGCAGAGGGATTCCTTTCCCTGCATCTGCCAGGAAGGCTGAACTTTTCCGCTTACTACAGTCCGAACCAGGCTCGAGTCAAGAGATGTTTACGCCCAATACCATACAGACTTCTATTACCCAGTTACACGCGGCTATTGACAACATGGCGTCCTCCATGTCTGGCTTCCAAACCAGTCTAGAGGCAATTCAGAACAGGGCATCCACATCCAGCGCCGGCGCCCCAACACCCATGTCTCCATCAGTTCCCTCCACGTCTGCGGCGACCCCCCCCCCCAACTTCCCTAATGTCGCACCGTCGCATTTCATTCCGGCTAACGTTAGGCAGGATATTCTAGACGGTAAGGATGTCAATTTAGCCTGTCTGCTCATCGCTACACACGAGGTACCTGATAATAAGACCATTGCCTGCGGGGAGGTGTCAGTCATCCTCAAGTCACGGGACATCAGGCTAAACCGCAAACTCAGTATCACTGAGTTTGTGCTGGCGTTTAGCCTATACCGGGACGTCATTTGTTCCGTGTCGCCCAGTCGCCGCGAAGAATTAGACCTGTACCTTTACAAAGTAGTTGACTTAGGCCACAAATACGGTGGCACGGCCTTCTACGAGTATCACAGGTCTTTTTCCGCTAGGGCAGCAGCCTTACTCACACAGTTCCAGCACACCGTCGACTGGGCAGTGACTGACACCGAGCTTTTCTGCCGCCATTTTGCTGGCTTGAGAGCCCCCGCTTGTTCCACTTGCAGTGCACACTCCCACACCGCAGAGTGGTGCTCCTCCAGCAATCCTCCGTCAGGCGGCTCCCAGACTAGGCAGGCACCCGATAGCGTCATGCCCAAATCCGCCACAGGGGTCGATAAATTAGGCAGGCCCATTAAGTACTTAGGCAAGTCGCAAATTTGCAACAACTTCAATTACACAGGGTGCTTCTACAGCCAATGCCGGTTGCTGCATTTATGCACCAACTGCTTCAGGGCCCACCCCAAGACAGCGTGCCCCCAGAAAGGCCTCCACCCGGCATGACTAGGCAGGGTGCATGTTGACACGCTAGCCACATTCCTGGCCGATCATCCAGACCAGCAGTGGGTCAGGTTCCTCCTAAACGGTTTCACCGTAGGTTTTCACACAGGCCAGATATCTCTACCACAGTCCACGTATGAATGCAGGAATTTGCTGTCTGCTGTCAGGAACCCCGAGGCAGTCAGCAGCCTCATTCAAGCAGAGTTGGCTAAGGGCTACCTGATAGGTCCTCTGCGCCAGCCCCCTTTCGATTGCTGGAGAGTTAGTCCGATAGGTATGGTTGTTGGCAAGTTCTCAAATAAAAAACGCCTGATTTATGACCTGTCAGCTCCACATTCTTCTGACGTGCCTAGCCTCAATGCTCTCATTCCCTCCGAGGAATTCGGCATGAAATACGCGTCCATAGACGAGGCTATTCAGGTCATACTGTCTTTAGGGCAGCACACGTGGCTGTCGAAAGCGGATATCACCGACGCTTTTAAACTGCTGCCCATTCACCCCCAACTATGGCAGTGGCATGGCGTTAGGTGGCACGGGCTTTATTATTTCGCTAACTGTCTCACTTTCGGCTCAAAATCAAGCCCTTGGTTGTTCGATCAGTTTGCCAGCAGTCTACACTGGATCCTTGAGCACACCTTCAGTGCCCATCACGTCATCCACTATCTAGACGACTTTCTGCTGATCGAACCTCCGTCTCGGCCTCCAGGTGATCTAGGAGTCTTGACCGAAGTGTTCAGCAAACTCGGTGTCCCAGTAGCGAATCATAAACTCGAGGGCCCACACACCAGCTTGACCTTTTTAGGTATCCAACTAGACACCGTCGCGTTGCAAGCTAGTTTGCCTCCGGACAAGCTATGTAGAATCAGAGATAATATCCACAAGTTAGCTTGCGCAGGCATTTGTTCCAGGGTAGAGCTCCAAAGTCTGCTTGGCATGCTCAATTATGCCATGAGGATTATCCCGCAAGGCAGGACTTTCATCTCCAGACTCCTTAGCCTTCTCCCATCAACCACCGACCAAGATAGCCAGGTGAGGCTAGATCAACAAGCTCTGGCCGATCTAGTCATGTGGGACCAGTTCCTTTCCAACTGGAACGGTATTTCATTGTTTACTCCCTCAGTGTCCAGCCACTCCCCCGTTCTCCACGCCGATGCTTCATCAGCTCTGGGCTTCGCCGCTATTTACGGCAACCACTGGATGGCCAGCGCTTGGCCTCCCGAGGTTACTTCCATACCTGGGTTTTCTCAGTCATCCTCACTGTTCGAGATCTACCCCATTGTCGCTGCAGCACAGGCGTGGGGAGCTTACTGGCGCAAGAACACAGTGTTGATTCTGACCGATAACGAAGGTCTGGCAGCACTGATCAATAAGGGTAGGTCAGACTCCAGTGAAATCATGACCTTTTTGAGACGGTTCATCTGGTTGGCTTTACAACATCAATTTCATTTCGAATGTGCACATATTTCCGGCAAGGTAAACGTGGCAGCAGATGCTCTATCTAGAGGTAAACGGCAATTTTTCTTTCAGATTTCACCAGAGGCGGACCCCGTACCCACCCCTACACCATCGCACAGCCTGTTAGTCATGCCTTGAACACGCACCTGGTCACAGCCAGGCTCCTCATGCAGAGGTCGTTGTCCGAGAATACGGCCAGGATGTACAAGACGGCATGGTCCCATTTTTCTAGGTTCCAGCTAAAGTGTCCACAACTGGGCATGGACGATATTACGTATTTACTTGCGTTTATAGCTTTTTGCCACTCTGACCTCAAACTAGCACACGGCACAATCAAGTCATACCTAGCCGGTATTCAACATTGCTGGCACATCTCTTACCCAGATAGACCCTCGCTATTCTCCGCTCACCCTATTAAAACGATCCTCAAGGGGATCCAGAATTCAGCAGCAGTCAGCACAATTTCCAGAAGACCCTTCTCCGGGAACATGTTTAAGTCCTTAGCAGCCGTCCTAGATACCAACCCCTTCGGATTAAGGACTAGCGCCCTAGTTAAGACCGCCCTGTATCTATGCTTCTACGGCTTCTTACGACCCGGGGAGTTCACGTGCCCTATTTCCCGCAATACTTTCATTCAGAAACAACACTTACTACACTTAGGCTCCCACTACGTGCTCACACTTAATCACACCAAAACGACCAGTCCTGGCGAGACCACCAAGGTTAAGTATTTTTCCACGGGTAACGCATGGTGCCCAGTAGCTGTATTTAACGAATGGTCGGTGGTGATCAAACATGACACACCTCACTCCCCTTTGTTGTCTTACGATTCCGGCCCACTCACTATCCAGACTTTCCTTAGGTTCGTCCGCGCATTGTTGCCGGGTCTGGGTGTGGATCCTTTGAGCATTACCGGCCATTCCTTCCGGATAGGTGCAGCGTCTGCCGCCTCTAGAAACAATGTACCGGGTCACATTATAAAGAGATTAGGGCGTTGGAAGTCGTTATGCTACACTCGCTACATCCCCAACCCTAAACGCGAGATGTCTTTAGCTTTCCGGAATTTGTTACTGTGATGTGTGTTAATACAGTACTTTGCTCACATTACTGTGTCATGTGTTTTTGGCCCCTTTAGGCCACCCTTTACAGCAGTTCCGCCACGCCTCTACTGCTATGCTTAGGTCACGGGTGTTCTGATAGTCGATCCGAGTACAAGTGTAGGCAACGTAGTTGCCGTATTTGTGGGAGGGGAGGCTCCCGCACTTACTACTTAAGGCGCCTCTGTGCCCTCCCCCCGGCAGCTGTCGTCTCGATTCCCGGCACTGCAGCGTGTGCCCCTCCCACCCAACCCCTTTTTTTCATCCTTCCATATAGGGTGGCCCCCTTTAGGCCACCCTTTACAGCAGTTCCGCCACGCCTCTACTGCTATGCTTAGGTCACGGGTGTTCTGATAGTCGATCCGAGTACAAAAACTTATTAAAAAAGTTTTTTTTGTTTGTAATAATCTCACTAGAGATAAGCGAATCGAAGCTGACGAAGTGGAATTCGATCCGAATTTCAGGAAAAATTCAATGCGCACCGAATCCAAATTTCCTCGCTTTGTGGTAACGAATCGCATTTTTTCCTAAAATGGCTGCTGCACATGTGAGGACATGGAACAAGGAACTCTGGGAAGGCCGGATTACCCATAATGCCATATATGCAGCCAATCAGCCCCTGTGATGTCGCAGCCCTATAAATAGCCTCAGCCATCTTGGATTCTGCCATTTTCTAGTGTACTTAGTGCAGGGAGAGACGTCTGCAGGCGCTAGGGACAGTGCTAGGAAAGACTTCATTGTGGTAAAAAAACGATTTACAAGTGCAGGGAAAGATTATTCAAGGTGTAGGAAAAGGATAGGGAGGAATCATTCCACAGCATTTATGTAGAACAGGGTTCAGTAGGGGAGGTGACAGCCTGGGTAATAGGAACAATCCTATTACACCTTGCTGCACTGACTGGGGACCCAAATTGCCATTATACAGCTCTGTAATTCCAGCAAACCGTTCTTGTTATTGGGGTGCAAGTGCTGTGTGATACAGCCATTAACAGGGTTTATTACAAAGAAATATTTCTATGTCTTATTTGCCCTTGTGCGGTGCAGCTATATGTTCTAAAGAATTTTTTGGCTCGTATTAGTGGGAAAAAAAGGCTTATTAGAAGTTGTGTGGTGAAGTGAAAAAATTACAGACTTTTTTCGGGTGTTTTAATTTCCTTTTTATTTATTTATTTGATCTAACAGTATGTCAGACAGAGAAGTGACAGGTCCTGCACAGGGGAGTGGCAGAGGCCTAAATGTTTCTGGCGCAGGCAGAGATCGCAGCAGAGTAAGGGGTCGTGGCAGCAGGGGTCACTTTGAGAGGCCTGAGCTCCCAGTGTCAGCTAGCTGTCGTGTCTTGACCAGCAACCCAGTGGTTCTCGATCTTCGACTTCGTCGCAAGTGACATCAGACAGTCGGTGGGTTTGTCAGACACAACCCTTAGTTGGCATGGCCCGGGCGCAGGCCCTGTGCCCTCACCTGTCCTCAACCTGCCTCTGTCCTTTTCTGTTCCCTCAGCCAGAGAAGTATTAAATGCTGTGGGCTCAGCTCCACTATACAGTGAGGACGAGCTACTAGAAGACAGTCAGCAGCTACTGGCAAGCCAAGATGTGGAGGAGACATCCGCCGCTTCCTCCACTAGACGGGCAAGTAGTGATGAGGAGAGTGGCTGGTGTTGCAAGCAGTCAGGCTCCTGACCCAGAGACGGTTGAGGATGACATCAGTGACGTGCAGACAATACTCGATGAGGATATCGCTGATTGCACTTGGGAGCCTGGTAACGAAGGGGCTTCATCATCATCAGGAGAAGAAGGTGGCAGCTTGCCCGTGAGGCAGCAGCAGAGCCAGCATGTCGCTTGTGTGGCCAGGAGTCAGCAGGGTGGCAGCAGTGGGAGGTCGGGAGCCAAACGTGCTCGGGGTAGACCACCCGCTTCGCAGGAGCCTATCTGCCCGGGAAGTAGTGGTGCACGGGTTCATGGAGTCAACAGCAGTAGCAGTCAATCAGTGCATAATGTTGGGGGTAAAATCACCTCGGTGGTGTGGCAGTTCTTTGTTAAGCCACCGGAGGAGGTGAACAGGCCCATATGTAGAATCTGTGGGCAGAAGGTGAAGCGCCACGGCCCTGCGTCAACATATGCAGTGTCACCATAAAGTGGCCTGGGAGAACCGTGGCTCCGATGTGGTGGTCCAGCCTGCCGCAGCAACCACTGCATCACCCAGTGGCATGCAGCAGATTTCAGGCAGTCAAGGCTCCACCACCTCAGCCGAAGGGGGCTGTATGTCCTTCCCATCATCTGCTTATCCTGATGCTCCTGCTCCTCACCCTCCTACTCCTCGTCAGTCAATCCGTCAGCAATTGATCACCAAAGCGAATGCCAAGAGACAACAGTATGCGTGCACTCATCCAACGGCGCAGAAGCTGAACGTTCTCCTGTCCAAGTTGCTGGTGCTGCAGTCCCTCCCTTTCCAAGTGGTGGACTCTGCACCTTTCAGAGAACTGATGGCTTGTGCCGAGCCAAGGTGGAGAGTTTCAAGCCGTCATTTCTTTGCCAAAAAGGGAGTACCAGCCCAAAAAGGCAGTACACACATGTAGAATAGAAGGTGGGTCAGTCCTTGAGCCTGTCAGTGTCTACCAAAATGCACGGCAGTGCCGACGTGTGGAGCTGTGACTACGGTCAGGGACAATACATGTCCTTTACGGCCCACTGGGTGAATGTGGTTCCTGCACAGCCACACCATCAACTTGGCCAGGTGACGCCGCTTCCGCCTCCACGTTCTCACACTGTTGGTCCAGCGCCTCTGCTTCCTCATCCTCCACCATGTCCTCAGCTTCCACTGCAGGGACAATTTACAGTGCCCCTCCAGCATACCACATGTGCAGGGGACGGCGGTGTCATGCTGTTCTGCACCTCGTTTGCCTGGGCAAACAGAGTCACACAGGAGAGGAACTGCTCTGTGTCCTTCATCAAGAAATCGAATCCTGGCTTTCTCTGCGACAACTCAAAATCGGAACCGTGGTGACCGACAACGGGAAGAACATGGTGTCGGCGCTGCATCAAGGATGACTGAGCCATGCGCTCTGCATGTCACACGTGTTCAATCTGGTTGTTAAGCGGTTCCTAAAGTTTTCCACCAATCTGCAAGACATCCTAAAAATAGCCAGGAAACTTTGCATGAATTTCAGACACTCATACACTGCAAAGCACACCCTCCTTGAACTGCAGCGGCAGAACGGCGTCCCCCAACGTAGGCTGATATGCGACGTTTCCACCCATTGGAATTCCACCCTCCATATGTTGGACGGATTATATGAACAGAGAAAGACCATACACAATGTCTTGATGATACAAGCGGACAGGAGTACTCCCCTGTGTAACTTCGATGTCAGCCAGGACTACGGGATGAACGATGTCATTCCACTGCTTCATGTCATGAAACAGATGCTGGTAAATCTGGCTGGTCAGGGGACTGAATTGAAGACGTGGCACCTAGATGTCATGGCCACATGAGCCCTGTGGGGGCTGAACTGAGGAGGAGGAGGAAATTGGAGCACAAGCAATATGTAGCGAAATGTGTGGTTTGTATACACAGGTGACAGGAGACGCACAGTGGATACTGTCTGTGTAGCAGCTGTAAGGCCTGTATGCTCCCATCAGAATTGGCTTGTGATTTGGTAGCCAAAAGCAGTAGTAGGTACAAAACACAGAAGACATGCAAATAGTTCATTCACATGTCATCTCTGTTTTGGATCCACTCCTGTTTTTTGGGCATTAGCAATACTGATGGATTATTGAGCAAATGCTGACCGAGTAAAGGCGGATGCTCCACAGACAGGATCCGTTTTTTGGGGGCTATTGTTCTGATGGATCAGAGGAAGGGCAAATTAATCAGTGACGTTCACACAAACTTACTGCTGACACCCTCTCCACTTTGTCAGGGGGCTCTACTTGCATAAGCGTTTATTAGAACAGGTTCTGTAGACATCTATGTGGAAACAGCTGACGATGGTGTAAAAGAAGTGCGCTTCTTCTTGGCGGTAACATCGACCTGTAAGGCTGAGTTCACACTTGAGTTATTTGGTCAGTTTTGGCCCCGTGACTGCCCAAATACGTGAAGTCTGCAGTGATTTTAAATTACTACCAAAGCAGCCTCCCTATGCATGTGACTGCAAGGCACAGTGTTCTACACCACTATAAAGGCTCTCTGCAGCCAGGTAATAGCCATTTTTTAACGCGATTCGCCGCAAATAAATTCAGATCGAACCGAACTTTTTAAAAAAATTCGGGGAACCGGCCGAATCGAGGTTTAGAAAAATTCGCTCAATTCTAATTCTCACCCCTATAACTTTTTTGTAGTTATATGTGCGGAGCTGTGTGAGGGCTCATTTTTGGCGGGGAAATCTGTATTTTTTTATACCACTCATTGATAACATTCTAGGGTGCGTACAACTTTTTGATCACTTTTTATTTAATTTTTTGTGGGATAAGTGACCAAAAAATTGTAAATCATCTAGAAAAACATCTAATAAATCCTGTATATGGAGATACTGTATGTATTTATGTAATGAAGTATTTTAAATCTTACAGTTAAAGGGGCTTTCTCAGACATTTCTGGCATATCCACAGGCTGAGAGAGGAGGCATGGTGTACAGATACAGCCAAGCTCACTGTGCTACACTTCTTAAAGGGGTATTCTGGTTATTGCAAGTTATCCCCAATCCACAGGATAGGGGATAACTGTTAGGTTTTTTAGGGTCCTGCTGCTGGGACCCCATGTACAGACTTTCCATAGAAATGAGTGAAGTGGCGCCCCCAACCGGCCACACTGTTCATTTCAGGTGGGCTGCAGGTGATACAGGGGCACCCATCGGTCTAATGATCCACAGGATAGGGGATAACTTAATCTAACTAAAGTATTTGTTTTTCTTTCTGTTCTTCTGACAGATCAGAAGAACGGAAAGCTAAACTGTAATGTGAACTCAACCTAATATCATTATGTTCTATAGATGTTCTCCCGATTGATCAGATGTTTGTGATCTGCAGTGATTTTATGCCCCATTCATGTCCATAGCATCTCTTCTCATGGTCCTTGCTTAACTGATTAATAGGTTATTGAGCTAAATTACCCCTAGTTCTATGATCACTCTCCCTATAAATGTAGACAGAGTCTAGGGGAAAGCACATGCTGGGGTGACGCACAAGTTGTCTAAGCGCCTGGCAGTTAAACATGACAGACAGGTATGTAATCCAACACACTTTCATCCTCTTATACAATTAAGTTCATTGTCTCTCTATCCATTTTATTATGTGCTCTTTTCCTTCACACTCACTGGCGTCTTACCGCTCCATTTTACCCTCTCCTCCACCCTTCCCTTCCCCCGCCCCATGTACAGCTCACATGCTTTATCCACCTTTCTGAATCATTTCAACCTATAATGTCCCAGGGTGCAGCACAATAAGCTCTCTTAGAAATCACACAGCCATCCTCTTTTTCTCTTCATACTTTTGCTTCTAACTTCAGGAGAATTCTAACCTAACACCAGTCCATCATTTTCACATTTCAACCCCTTCCCCATCTCCCATAGAAACCCTGCTAATCTCAAACATTTGTTGTGTGTCCTCTCTTCCCTCTTTCAACTGTGCCCTCTGGAATCTATGGTCAGTGTGTAATAAGCTTCTATACATTCACAACTTCTTTCTGACTAATTCTCTTAACCTGCTGGCCCTCAATGAAACTTGGATTCAGCAATCGGACACTGCTTCTCCTGCTGCTCTCTCTTACTGTAGCCTACATTTTTCACATACCCCCAGACCTGACAACAGACATAGTGGTGAAATTTCCAGGTCATTCCCCCAGTACCATCATTCTTATTCCCATCTTTTGAGGTCCACCCCCTCAGACTCTTTCATCCCCTCACCCTCAGAGTGGCGGTTATTTACTGACCCCTTGGCTCACCCACCCAGGTCCTGGATCACTTTGCTGCCTGGCTGCCACACTTCTTGTCTTCAGAGCTACCAAGTCTCATTTTGAGTGACTTTAACATCCCCATCTGCCTCCCAGCTTCTATCTCTAACTGCCTCTCTTCGCCTTTCACAACTTTCAAACTCTCAGATGTACTGTATAAAAACGATAAAACACTTGATCTGGTCTTTTTCTGGCTTTGATCAGTTTCTGACATTACTAACTCTCCTCTCCCACTCTCTGACCACAATCTACTCTCCTTCACTGTCACAACTCCCACTTATCAATCTCTTCCCTTTCCTGACCTGATCTGGCTGCCAAACACTACAATAACACCCTCAGAAGTACCCTGGATGAAGTAGCGCCTTCTGCACTCAGAACCTATAAACAGACAAAAAGCAACCCTGGCTTACACCTCAAACTCGTTTCCCCCATGCTCCAAAAAAGCCAAAAGCCTATGGAGAAAAACTTGCACACCATAAGATTTATGCTGATCACTTATAACTCTGCCCCTCTCCTCTCCAAACAGACCTACTTCACAACTCTGATCTCCTCACTATCCAACAATACAAAAAAACTCTTTGCCACTTTTCACTCCCTCCTCCAAAAGTGTAGAGACCTAGTACAGACCTCTCTGCTGAAGATCTAGCCACCTACTTCAAAGAGAAAATTGAAAATATCCAGAAGGAAATCAGCTCCAATCCGATCCCCTTCCCTACTGCATCTCCGTTGGCTCACTTTCCACATTTGACCCAGTCACAAAAAGAAGAGGTCTCTATGCTCCTTTCTTCTTCTCGTCCTATAACATATACTACTGACCCTATTCCCCCACCTCCTCCAGCCTCTCTCAACTGCTGTTATTACTCATCTAACTAAAATCTTTAACCTCTCTCTCTCTGATATCTTCCACTCTTCTTTCATTCTGTCATAACCCCATTATAAAAAAAAAAAAAAAACTCTTGACCCATCCTGTGCAACTACAGACTTGTCTCTAATCGCCCCTTCATCTCTTAACTCTTGGAGCGTCTGGTCTATTCTTGCCTCATCCACTGTTTCTCCACTAACTCTCTCCTTGATTACAATCTGGATTTTACACCTTACATTCTACAGAAACTGTCTTCACCAAAGTAACCAATGACCTCCTAACAGCTAAATGCAACAATTTGCTAATTCTCTTTGATCTCTCTGCAGCATTTTACACTGTAGACCACCATCTCCTCACCATGCCCCAATATTAAGGACACTGTTCTCTCTTGGTGTTCTTCCTATCTTTCTGGCCAATCTTTCAGTGTATCATTCGCTGGCTCTACATCCCCTCATCTCACTCTTGCTGTTGGAGTTCCTCAGGGTTTAGTCCTTGGTCCTCTCCTATTTTCTCTCTATATAGTCCCTATTAGACAGGCCATAAGTAGATTTGGTTTCCAGTACCATCTCTATGCAGATGACACCCAACTATATACTTCTTCCAATGATCTCACTGCTGCTGTAATACAGAAGACCAGTGACTGGTCTGTCTCAGGGTTGCACCGGGTGGGGGTGGGGGGTAGGCTATGATGCGTAAATTTCTGGCAGTTCGTTTGCATAGTGAAGCACGGAGCCGTCCGCTCCCTGCTTCACTGTTCTGCTGAGCCCCGTGCTCCCCCCTCAGGCAGCACATCACGCTACAGTGCAGTGATGATGTGTGAGAACGCGTCATCAGGGAAGCAGTTAAGTATTTGTGTTTATTTGTTCTTTCTTGTAGCTGGATAGAGCACTGGAGGCCACAAATCTGTGAGGGGGCACAAAAGTGGGCATAACTACAGTGAGGGGTACAAACTGGGCACACCTACTGTGAGGGGCACAAAGATGGGCATAACTACTGTGAGAAGCACAACGGTGGGCATAACTACTGTGAGGGGGCACAAAGATGGGCATAACTATAGTTAAAGGGCATAAAGGTGGGCATAACTACTGTGAAGGGGCACAAAGGTGGGCATAACTACTGTGAGGGGGCACAAAAGTTGGCATAACTACTGTGAAGGGTAACAAAGATGGGCATATCTACTTTGAAGTTGCATAACTATAGTGACTGGCACAAAGGTGGGAATAACTACTGTGAGGGGAGCACATTGTGGGCATTTATGCTGTAAAGGAGGCACAATGTGTGCATTAGTACTTTGAGGTAGCACTAAGGGGAAATGCCCTAGATGCAGGGGCGTACACAAAAATCATTGGGCCCCATAGCAAGAATCAGAATTGGGCCCGCTAACTCCACCCATTGCCCACCGCTGGCTCCTCCCCTGCCACATCCATTTGCTAATAAGTAAAGAAATACAATGTACGGTATAAATATCCTTTTGAAACCGTTACAGATAAATCTTTTTTTTATTTTTATTAGAGGGAACCGCATTTCACCGCCTTCACTCACAGGTGCCGCGATCAGCATTGATTGTGGCACCTGAGGGGTTAAATGATGGGGGCGGTGCACTATCCAGAGACAATACATCATATTTGACTGATATCAGCCGCTCCTCTTATAACGCTGCAGTGCTGATATAACCTCCGGAGACATTACATCACATGTGACTGATATCAGCAGCTCCTCTTATAACGCTCCAGTGCTGATATAACCTCCAGGGACATTACATCATACATAGGGGGATGAGGGCTTTGAAAATTTGAAATGCCACTGATGGGAGGGGGGGGGGGGGGCACTGGGAGACATAACTTCTTGCTCTGCATGAAGTATAGGTGAGATAGTCAGTGGTCAGAGGTCTGTGAGGGACACAAGATACAGTGCAGGGGCAGCAGCTTCATGACTCTAACTTCCCTCCCACAGTAACTTACCCCAGTGCTGCCGTGTAGGACCAGTGAGGGACGGAACTTTATACTGGAGGCACAGTGACACCGGAGGTCAGAGAGAGCAGAGTCTCCATATCTCCTGCTGCTGCCTCGGCTCCTCTCCCTCCTGCAAGGTACTGTGCTGTCCCTTTCACCAAAGTAAAACTAAATGCAGTCCAGCAGCAGAGAAGAGAGGGTGGTGGTAGATGGGAGCCGGCCCTTGCTTCCATGCACTCTGGGCCCCCTCCCTCCCACGGGCCCCATAGCAGCTGCATGGTCTGCCTATATGGAATCCTTCAAAAACTGAACTACTGATGTTTTCTCCATCTACTAACCTACCTAAAACTGATATCTCCATCTCAATGTGTGGCACTACCATAATGCCTGGGCAGCACGCCCTCTGTCTCGGTGTTATGTTTGACACTGATCTTTCCTTTACCATCTTTACTACTTTTTGCCAGCTTATACCACCAAAACATCTCTAGAATTCGCCCCTTTCTTAGTGTGGAAACAACAAAAACTCTCATTGTTGATCCATTCCCATCTCGATTACTGGATGCCTTTCCATAAAGCCTGAATTTGTGAAGTGTACAGCTTATAGTGGTCCAGATCCTTTCATCTCCTCTGTGGGGTGTACGGCTTATAGTGGTCCTGTGTACAGATCGTTCCATCTCCTCTGTGGAGTGTACGGCTTCAGGGGCGGACTGACCGGTCGGGCACTTCGGGCATGGTCCGAGGGCCCGGGCGGGATGGGGGCCCGCCGCAGAATAACATTATGTGTTAATGTTATCCCCCAGGGCTCCATTTGCGACTAGAGCCGCGCCGCAGCTCTGAATACAGCGGCGGGCACAGACAGAAGCTGAACTATCATGTTCGCTTCTTATCAGCAGCGCAGTGGAAGAGTCTCTCCCTCCCCCTGTGCTGCAGCCGCGGCCAATAAGAAGAGGGACAGGGGGAGGGGCTGTGGCCACTGCGCCACCAATGAAGATAACTGAGCTGTTAATACAAATACAGGAGGCGGGTGCCGGAATCAAATAGCGGCACCCGACCTCGATGACAGAGAGCTGCACCTGAGGGGTTAACTGCCGCTGATCGCAGCTCCCTGTCATAGAGGTCGGGTGCCGCTATTTGATTCCGGGACCCGCCTCCTGTATTTGTATTAACAGCTCAGTTATCTTCATTGGTGGCGCAGTGCGCCCCCCCCCAGTATAATAAACATTGAGTGCGCCCCCCCCAGTATAATAAACATTGAGTGCGGCGCCCCCCCCCAGTATAATAAACATTGAGTGCGGCGCCCCCCCCCCAGTATAATAAACATTGAGTGCGGCGCCCCCCCCCCAGTATAATAAACATTGAGTGCGGCCCCCCCCGTATAATAAACATTGGTGGCTCAGTTGGCAGTGCCAATGAGGGTTAAAATAAATAAATAAAAATTAACTCACCTCCTCCAATTGATCGCGCAGCTGCCGGTCTCCTGTTCTTTCTTCAGGACCTGTGGTGACGTCACTGAGCTCCATCACATGGTCCATTACCATGGTGATGGATCATGTGATGTATCATGTGATGAGCACAGTGAAGTCACCACAGGTCCTTTGACAGGCTGCTACGCGATCAATTGGAGGAGGTGAGTTAATTTTTATTTATTTATTTTAACCCTCATTGCCACTGCCCACCAATGTTTATTATAGGGGGGGGGGCTGCACTCAATGTTTATTATACTGGGGGGGGGGGCGCCGCACTCAATGTTTATTATACTGGGGGGGGGGGCGCCGCACTCAATGTTTTTATTTATTTTTTTAACCCTCATTGGCACTGCCCACCAATGTTTATATATTTATTATACTAGGGAGGGGGGCGCACTGCGCCACCAATGTTTATATGTTTATTATACTAGGGAGGGGGGGGCGCACTGCGCCACCAATGTTTATATGTTTATTATACTAGGGAGGGGGGGCGCACTGCGCCACCAATGTTTATATGTTTATTATACTAGGGAGTAGGGAGGGGGGGGCACACTGCGCCACCAATGTTTATTATGTTGGGGGGGGACGCACTGCGCCACCAATGTTTATATGTTTATTATACTAGGGAGGGGGGGGGCGCACTGCACCACCAATGTTTATATGTTTAATATACTAGGGAGGGGGGGCGCACTGCGCCACCAATGTTTATATGTTTATTATACTAGGGAGGGGGGGCGCACTGCGCCACCAATGTTTATATGTTTATTATACTAGGGAGGGGGGGCGCACTGCGCCACCAATGTTTATATGTTTATTATACTAGGGAGTAGGGAGGGGGGGCGCACTGCGCCACCAATGTTTATTATGTTGGGGGGGGACGCACTGCGCCACCAATGTTTATATGTTTATTATACTAGGGAGGGGGGCGCACTGCACCACCAATGTTTATATGTTTATTATACTAGGAAGGGGGCGCACTGCGCCACCAATGTTTATATGTTTATTATACTAGGGAGTAGGGAGGGGGGGCGCACTGCGCCACCAATGTTTATTATGTTGGGGGGGGACGCACTGCGCCACCAATGTTTATATGTTTATTATACTAGGGAGGGGGGGCGCACTGCGCCACCAATGTTTATATGTTTATTATACTAGGGAGGGGGGGCGCACTGCGCCACCAATGTTTATATGTTTATTATACTAGGGAGGGGGGGCGCACTGCGCCATCAATGTTTATTATGTTGGGGGGGGGACGCACTGCGCCACCAATGTTTATATGTTTATTATACTAGGGAGGGGGGGCGCACTGCGCCACCAATGTTTATATGTTTATTATACTAGGGAGGGGGGGCGCACTGCGCCACCAATGTTTATTATATTGACCTTCTACTACGCATTCTGCATTAAAGAATGCTATTATTTTCCCTTATAACCATGTTGTTATAAGGGAAAGTAATACAGTGAATAGACTTTCATCCTAGCAACCATGCGTGAAAATCGCACGGTTCAACCGGAAGGATGGATCCGGCATTCCGGTATTTTGAATGCCGGATACGGCACTAATACATTCCTATGGGGAAAAATGCTGAATCCGGCATTCAGGCAAATCTTCAGTTTTTTTCGCCGGAGATAAAACCGTAGAATGCTGCGGTTTTATCTTTTGCCTGATCAGTCAAAAAGACTGACCTGAAGACATCTTTTCCGGTATAGAGCCCCTGTGACGGAACTCTATGCCGGAAATGAAAAACGATAGTGTGAAAGTACCCTAAAATATTAAAGAGGACCTTTCACCTGTATAAACTATGGTAACTGAGTATGCTGCCATATAGAGCGGCGCCCGGGGATCTCACTGCACCTACTATTATCCCCGGGCGCCGCTCCGTTCTCCCGTTATAGGCTCTGGTACCTTTGCTTTTTAAGTTATAGTAGGCGGTGTCTTCCCTTGTCCTGTGGGCGTCTCCTTCTCCTAGGCTGCAGCGCTGGCCAATCTCAGCGCACAGCTCACAGCCTGAGAGGTTTTTTTCTCCCAGGCTCTGAGCTGTGCGCTGTGATTGGCCAGCGCTGCAGACTAGGAGAAGGAGACGCCCACAGGACAAGGGAAGACCCGCCTACTATAACTTAAGGAGCAAAGGTACCGGAGCCTATAACGGGAGAACGGAGCGGCGCCCGGGGATAATAGTAGGTGCAGTGAGATCCCCGGGCGCCGCTCTATATGGCAGCATACTCAGTTACCATAGTTTATACAGGTGAAAGGTCCTCTTTAAGTTTAAATCCCCCCTTTCCCAATTTTACATATAAAATATATAAACAATAAATAAACATATTACATAGCGCTGTGTCCGAAAAGTCCAAACTATTAAATTATTAAAAAATATCTCCTATGCGGTGAGCATTCGCCATTTTTAGTCACCTTGTCACCCCAAAAAATAGGATAGGACTGTTCTATTATGGGCCGAACGTTTCATAAAATGCAAAATGCACGAGGCTTTTTGTTGGTGTTTTTTTGCACGGTATTGAGTATCGCAATACTTTTTTATGGTGACGAAAGCGAATCAAAACTTTGGTATCGAAACAACCCTACGCCAATCTGATCGGCGTAGCGTTGTCACGATACCAAAATTGATTCAGTTTTGATTTGGCGACTAAAAATTTTATTTGGCTCCTAAATTTTTCAGTTCAGGAGCCAATGGCTACTAGGTATTTTTTTTAGTCTGGAGCACTGTGCCCAGCACCCCGATTCCGAATGTTATGCTGGCCTGGTAATGGCAGCGGGGCCCGGCGCAGTCACTGTATTCTATTACACCGGGCCCCGCTCACTGTAATACTAATTTTCATATGTGAACAACTTGAAATCCTCTGCGATCCTCTCCCTCTCTGTACTCACAAACTCAGTAGCAGGCCGGGCGGCAGCGCAACTCACTGACGTCACGCGCCTGCTCCTCCCACTTTATTCATAAAGTGGGAGGAGCAGGCGCGTGACGTCAGTGAGTTGCGCTGCCGCCCGGCCTGCTACTGAGTTTGTGAGTACAGAGAGCTCAGAGGGAGAGGATCGCAGAGGATTTCAATTGTTCACATATGAATATTAGTATTACAGTGAGCGGGGCCCGGTGTAATAGAATACAGTGACTGCACCGGGCCCTGCTGCCATTACAACACCAGATGCCGGCCCCCAGACCCTGTATTGGGGGTCATTCACTCACAGCGACACTGTTATGGGGGGATCTGTGGATGACACATATATAGAATAAGGTGCTATATATGTGTCACCCACAGATCCCCCCCACAACAGTGTCACCCACAGCGCCCCCACAACAGTGCCATCCACAGTGCCCCCACAACAGTGCCATCCACAGTGCCCCCACAACAGTTCCATCCGCAGAGCCCCCACAACAGTGCCATCCACAGAGCCCCCACAACAGTGCCATCCACAGAGCCCCCACAACAGTGCCATCCACAGAGCCCCCACAACAGTGCCATCCACAGTGCCCCCACAACAGTGCCATCCACAGAGCCCCCACAACAGTGCCATCCACAGAGCCCCCACAACAGTGCCATCCACAGTGCCCCCACAACAGTTCCATCCGCAGAGCCCCCACAACAGTGCCATCCGCAGAGCCCCCACAACAGTGCCATCCACAGAGCCCCCACAACAGTGCCATCCACAGAGCCCCCACAACAGTGCCATCCACAAAGCCCCCATAACAGTGCCATCCACAGAGCCCCCATAACAGTGCCATCCACAGAGCCCCCATAACACCTTTTGGTTCAAAATATTTTTTAATTTGGCTATTCCCCACCCCTCTTGTAATTGTTCCGCTACTTGTGGGCTGCGCGGTAATGAGTTCAGTCACTTCGGTGCGCAATCCCGTCCTGCAGCACGTGATCCCGCAAGACCCGCCGCTGTAGGTCACGGGTCTCGCGGGATCATGCGCCGCAGGATGGGATTGCGCACCGAAGTGACTAAACTCATGCCCATGTAGCCCGCAAGTAGCGGATCAGTGGAACAAGTACAAGGTGGGTGGGGGAATGATCTGTGGGGTTGCCCAGACGGCTAGGCTCTTCACAGTAGTTATTAACCCCTTTCAGCAGTCCCCCATTCACTGAAGGAGGGACTGCTGAAAGGGGTTAATAACTACTGTGAAGGGCCTCCCCCCCTTTCACAGTAGTTATGCCCAGATATGTGCCCCCTTCACAGTAGTTATGCCCACACTGCTTCTAACAGAGGCTCACTAATGGACGCTGAGATTAGATCACCCCATATGAGAGCATTGAATCAATGCTTTCCTATGGGGAAAAATCTGACCCTGGAGGTCATCATGCAGAGTGTGAGGACGTCCAGCGTCCGATACCAGACCAAAGGTCTGTTTTACTCCAGGAAGCCCTCAGGTGGCTGCCAGCGACTAGAGGCTGACTTATTGCTGGAACGTAAACAATGCAGTTTCTCTAGAACATTGCAGCTCGATTTGCAAAAGGGACACTGTACCCAGACCACTTCAATGAGCTGAAGTGGTCTGGGTGCCTTTTGTGTCGCTTTAACTTTGAAATCTTATTAAAGATTGTGTAGGGTGTGGCTGGAGGCGGGGCATGGAGGCGGGACAAGGGTGGGGCTTGCAGCAGAACATGGGTGGGGCCTGTAAGGGGGCCCTTGATTTATTTTGCCCGGGGGCCCTGAGGGTTCTCAGTCCGCCCCTGTACGGCTTATAGTGGTCCTATGGACAGATCCTTCTATCTCCTTGTGGAGATTACAGCTTATAGTGTCCTATGGGCAGATCCTTCCATCTCCTCTGTGGAGTGTACGGCTTATAGTGTCATATGGACAGATCCTTCCATCTCCTCTGTGGAGTGTACAGCTTATAGTTGTCCAGATCCCTCCATCTCCTTTGTAGGGTGTACAGCTTATAGTGTCCTATGCCCAGATCCCTCCATCTCCTTTGTGGAGTATACAGCTTATAGTTGTCCAGATCCCTCCATCTCCTTTGTGGAGTATACAGCTTATTGTGGTCCAGATCCCTCCATCTCCTTTGTAGGGTGTACAGCTTATAGTGTCCTATGGACAGATCCCTCCATCTCCTCTGTGGAGTGTACGGCTTATAGTGTCCTATATACAGATCCTTCCATCTTCTCTTCGGAGTGTACGGCTTATAGTGGTCCTAGGAACAGATCCTTTCATCTCCTCTGTGGAGTGTACGGCTTATAGTGTCCTATTGTAATGACCGGCGTCACGCACAGGGAGGAAAAAAGGGAAAGCCCTGCCCAAGGGAGAGGGAAAGGTGGTGACCCCTAACTCACCTTGCGGCTGGCACCTGACTGCCCTGACGTCCCTAGACGGGTTCCTCACCCGTGCGGCGATCACGTGCCTAAACCCTGGCTTTCCCTAAAATGAGCCCTAGATAGGGAACGGGCCGGTGGGATCGCTAGTCCGCACCACTATCGCTAAGAGGGAAACACCAGGGAGAGGACAGACAAAACAGACAAACACATACACCCAGGTGGGCGATCACAATAGACCACAAAGGTCCAACAGGGATCCGGAGGGTAGCGTACTGGACCAACTACCAGAGAATGCAGCAACACAGCTCCAGAAGGTCAGAATAGATGTCCAGGCAGGAAGTTCTATCTCTGGCAACCAGAGAAGTGTGAGAGGATTATAAGGAGGTTTGGGAGTGCTGGATAAGGAACAGCTGAGGAGAAGGAGCTACGGATCCCTGAGTGAGCCAAAAGGGTTTGCAAAGCAAACCCAGAAAGCTACCATAAGGAAAACAGCCCTATCTTAAATAGAGCGTGCAGCCAACCGCTGCGACTTCCTGACCCCGGGTATAACGGAGTCAGGCGTGGTTCTCGATACCCTCGTGACAGTACCCCCCTCTCTACGAGGGGCCTCCGGACACTCAGGACCAGGTCTCTCAGGATGAGAGGCATGAAAAACCCGAACTAGCCTGTCGGTGTTTACCTCAGACGCAGGAACCCACATTCTTTCCTTGGGACCGTAACCTCTCCAATGTACCAGATATTGAAGAGAGCGGCGAACCCGACGAGAATTAACAATTTTGGATATCTGAAATTCTAGATTACCATCCACGACAACAGGAGGGGGTGGCAGCGGTGACGGTTCTAGAGCTGGAACATATTTTTTGAGTAACGACTTATGAAAAACATTATGAATTTTAAAAGTCTGAGGTAACTCCAGGCGAAAAGCCACGGGGTTGATGATGGCCACAATTTTGTAAGGGCCAATAAACCCAGGACCCAGTTTCCTAGAGGGAACCTTCAATTTAATATTCTTAGTAGACAACTACACAGTCATTCACTCCTAGGTCCGGACCTGGCGACCGTCTCTTATCAGCCATGCATTTGTATTTACCTCCCATATTTTTCAAGTTAGCTTGCACCTTCTGCCATACCGATGAAAGAGATGACGAAAACCGTTCCTCTTCGGGAACCCCAGAAGACCCCCCCTCTTTGAAAGTACAGAATTGGGGATGAAAACCATATGCACCAAGAAATGGTGACTTGCCAGTGGATTCCTGACGATGATTATTTATGGCAAACTCAGCTAATGGTAAATATGATGACCACAACTCTTGGTTTTCAGACACAAAACATCTTAGATATGTCTCAAGGTTTTGGTTGGTACGCTCAGTCTGTCCATTCGACTGAGGATGGAAAGCTGAGGAAAAGGACAAGTGTACCCCCAAACGGGAACAAAAAGCTTTCCAAAATGTAGAAATAAACTGGGTACCCCGATCCGAAACAACATCGGAGGGGACCCTGTGAAGCTTCACGATTTCACTGACGAATACCTGAGCAAGAGTCTTAGCATTAGGTAGTGCGGGTAACGCAATGAAGTGTACCATTTTGCTAAACCTGTCCACTACTACCAAAATAACTGTTTTACCCGCAGACAAAGGTAAGTCAGTGATAAAATCCATTGACAGATGTGTCCACGGTCTATTGGGAATGACGGAGTGGTAATAGAGACCCTGCAGGACGTGTATGTGAAACTTTTGCGCGCGCACAGGTAGAACAAGAAGACACAAAATCCAATACATCCTGACGCAACCTTGGCCACCAAAAACGACGAGACAATAGCTCCAAGGTTGCTTTACTACCCGGGTGCCCAGCAAGTGCCGAACTATGATGTTCCTTTAATAATTCGAAACGTAGGTTCAACGGTACAAACAATTTCTCTGAGGGGCAAGAGACCGGGGCGTCCCCCTGGGCCTCTAACACCTTCCCCTCCAGAACAGAGTGTACCGCAGAAACAACCACTCCTCTTTGAAGAATGGGCACCGGATCACTCACATTCCCCCCTCCAGGGAAACAACGAGATAGTGCATCAGCCTTGGTGTTCTTTGCCCCAGGACGATAGGTAATCACAAAGTTAAACCTGGTAAAAAAAAGCGACCACCTAGCCTGTCTAGGGGTGAGACGCTTAGCTGATTCGAGGTACAGAAGATTTCGGTCATCCACTGACCGAAGAGCCTGGGAATCAGTAGGTAAAGAGAACGCCCAGGACTGTGGGTCCCCCTGCAGCAGGGAAATAACAACCCCCACCCGCTGATCTTCATTACCAGAGGAGTAAGGGCGCAGTTTAAAATATAACTTACAGGCCTCACGGAATGTCAAAAACTTGTCCCTTCCCCCAGAAAATCTGTCAGGGAGAGGGACCTTGGGTTCCACAACAACCTGGTTACCAGTAGCAAACGCTGGGCTTGCGGTCAGTTGCAATCGCTGCTGTTGCTGGAGGACCGACGCCTTCAATCCTGCCACCTCAGAAGACAGGCCATGAAATAGTTTGGACAGAGCAGCAATTTGATCCATACAGGATTCTAAGTAGGTAAATTTTTTTTTTTTTTTTTTTTACCTACACAAAATAAGGGCCAGAGATAATGTAATGACCGGCGTCACGCACAGGGAGGAAAAAAGGGAAAGCCCTGCCCAAGGGAGAGGGAAAGGTGGTGACCCCTAACTCACCTTGCGGCTGGCACCTGACTGCCCTGACGTCCCTAGACAGGTTCCTCACCCGTGCGGCGATCACGTGCCTAAACCCTGGCTTTCCCTAAAATGAGCCCTAGATAGGGAACGGGCCGGTGGGATCGCTAGTCCGCACCACTATCACTAAGAGGGAAACACCAGGGAGAGGACAGACAAAACAGACAAACACATACACCCAGGTGGGCGATCACAATAGACCACAAATGTCCAACAGGGATCCGGAGGGTAGCGTACTGGACCAACTACCAGAGAACGCAGCAACACAGCTCCAGAAGGTCAGAATAGATGTCCAGGCAGGAAATTCTATCTCTGGCAAACAGAGAAGTGTGAGAGAGGATTATAAGGAGGTTTGGGAGTGCTGGATAAGGAACAGCTGAGGAGAAGGAGCTACGGATCCCTGAGTGAGCCAAAAGGGTTTGCAAAGCAAACCCAGAAAGCTACCATAAGGAAAACAGCCCTATCTTAAATAGAGCGTGCAGCCAACCGCTGCGACTTCCTGACCCCGGGTATAACAGAGTCAGGCGTGGTTCTCGATACCCTCGTGACACCTATGGACAGATCCCCCCATCTCCTCTGTGGAGGGTACAGCTTGTAGTGTCCTATGGGCAGATCCTTCCATCTCCTCTGTGGAGTGTACGGCTTATAGTGGTCCTATGGACAGATCCTTCCATCTCCTCTGTGAAGTGTACGGCTTATAGTGTCCTATGGACAGATCCCTCCATCTCCTTTGTGAAGTGTACGGCTTATAGTGTCCTATGGACATATCCCTCCATCTCCTCTGTGGTGTGTACGGCTTATAGTGTCCTATGGACAGGTTCTTCCATCTCCTCTGTGGAGTGTGAGGCTTATAGTGTCCAATGGACGGATCCTTCCATCTCCTCTGTGGAGTGTGAGGCTTATAGTGTCCTATGGACGGATCCTTCCATCTCCTCTGTGGAGTATACAGCTTATAGTGTCCTATGGCAGATACTTCCATCTCCTCTTCGGAGGGTATGGCTTATAGTGGTCCAGATCCCTCCATCTCCTCTGTGGAGTGTACGGCTTATAGTGTCCTATGGACAGATCCTTCTATCTTCTCTGTGGAGGTTACAGCTTATAGTGTCCTATGGACAGATCCCTCCATCTCCTCTTCGGAGTGTACAGCTTATAGTGGTCCTATGGACAGATCCTTCCATCTCCTCTGTGTGGAGTGTATGGCTTATAGTGGTCCTATGGACAGATCCTTCCATCTGCTCTGTGAAGTGTACGGCTTATAGTGTCCTATGGACAGATCCTTCCATCTCCTCTGTGGAGTGTACAGCTTATAGTGTCCTATGGACAGATACTTCCATCTCCTCTTCGGAGGGTACGGCTTATAGTGGTCCTATGGACAGATCCTTCCATCTCCTTCTGCGGAGTATACAGCTATAGTGGTCCAGATCCCTCCATCTCCTCTGTGGAGTTTACGGCTTATAGTGTCCTATGGACGGATCCTTCCATCTCCTCTGTGGAGTATACAGCTTATAGTGTCCTATGGCAGATACTTCCATCTCCTCTTCAGAGGGTACGGCTTATAGTGGTCCAGATCCCTCCATCTCCTTTGTGGAGTGTACGGCTTATAGTGGTCCAGATCCTTCCATCTCCTCTGTGGAGTGTACAGCTTATAGTGTCCTATGGACAGATCCCTCCATCTCCTCTGTGGAGTGTACGGCTTATAGTGTCCTATGGACAGATCCTTTCATCTCCTCTGTGGGGTGTACGGCTTATAGTGGTCCTATGGACAGATCCTTCCATCTCCTCTGTGAAGTGTACGGCTTATAGTGGTCCTATGGGAAGATCCTTCCATCTCCTCTGTGGAGTGTACAGCTTATAGTGTCCTATGGACGGATCCTTCCATCTCCTCTGTGGAGTGTACGGCTTATAGTGTCCTATGGACAGATCCTTCCATCTCCTCTGTGGAGTGTACGGCTTATAGTGTCCTATGGACAGGTTCTTCCATCTCCTCTGTGGGGTGTACGGCTTATAGTGTCCTATGTACAGTTCCTTCCATCTCCTCTGTGGAGTGTACGGCTTATAGTGTCCTATGGACAGGTCCTTCCATCTCCTCTGTGGGGTGTACGGCTTATAGTGTCCTATGGACAGGTTCTTCCATCTCCTCTGTGGGGTGTACGGCTTATAGTGTCCTATGTACAGTTCCTTCCATCTCCTCTGTGGGGTGTACGGCTTATAGTGTCCTATGGACAGGTTCTTCCATCTCCTCTGTGGGGTGTACGGCTTATAGTGTCCTATGTACAGTTCCTTCCATCTCCTCTGTGGAGTGTACGGCTTATAGTGTCCTATGGACAGATCCCTCCATCTCCTCTGTGGAGTGTACGGCTTATAGTGTCCTATGGACAGGTCCTTCCATCTCCTCTGTGGGGTGTACAGCTTATAGTGGTCCTATGAGACTATTATTAAGGGCATTATTCTGGCGTTCCCCTGGAATTCACCTTTTATCTCCTATACAGGGATGTGGACTCTCCTTCTCCTCCGGATCTTACAGAACAGACACACATCCTACTAAATACAGAACCGAAACTGCAAAGAGAGGACAATGTAGTCAGAGAGCGAGCGAATCCTTATCTCTGACTATGAACCAGTGTATGAAGAAGCGCTGCAAATGGGAGACATTTCTATGAGAGGCCCATCCATCCCATCACTGAAGAGGAGCTCACACTATGAGACCTGCCCCCATAGAAGACACCGAGAAGATCCTTCTGGAAATAGTCACCGACTAGAGACCTGTCCTTCACTGCTCTACTGCCTTCTCCTCCTCACACAGGAGCTCCGCCCATCAGGTCACATGACCATCATCACAGCCCTGTCACCACCTCTTCTCCTCACCACTGCAGAGCCCCGCCCCGCCCGCCCCGCCCCGCCCCCTGCACGGATCACATGACGGTGACGTCACCGCAGGTCCTTCAGCTCTGGCAGTGCAGCAGATACTGGGCAGGTCCTGGTCGGTAGTCAGGGCTCTTGTTCTCTCTGGTATCAGCCATTCCTCCAGCCTGCAGGTAAGATGAGCTGTGAGGAGACAGTGTGGTGGAGAGCTCAGACATGTCACCTCTGGAGGTTCTCCTCCATTACACACAAGGGATCCTTCTCCGCTCCTCAGATTAGTATGATGGGGGAGGAGTAGTGGGGAGAGTGGGGGTTGTCATCCTTCAGTGCTGGATGAGAGAATCTGCTCCGTGTGTATGAGGTTTTCACCTCCAGGTGCTTAGATACACACTGCACTGACAGGAGCTTAGATACACCCGGAGCTCAGGGCTTTTCCTGTCAGTGCAGCTTTATGAGGGTCTGAGTTTTGCGGGATGAGTTGTACTTTTTCTCGGCCTCATTATCGGGGACATGGGACTCACTGATTAACCTTTATTCCTGTTTTTGGAGGCGTCATGAAGAAAACCAGCAATACGAGCCTTCTCCTGAATGAGCCACCAAGGATGGACAGGAAGGAGATCAGCAGAAGAATATTAGACCTCACCTTGGAGATCATCTCCCTGCTGAGCGGAGAGGTAAACTTTTCTAGATTTCTCTCCTCTTTATTGTATTCTGTAACAAGTCAGACATCGGGAAGGAGAATCCATCATAGGAAGTGATAGGAAGAGTCCAGGGTCCTGGAGAACGGCCTCCAGACCTTCCAAGTGATGGAGAACCTGAAGATCAGCCCCCAGTATGGTGAGTGATGTGTCATGTGACCAGTGACCAATAGTCATGTTGTAGGAGCCATGAGAAGGTAAGTAGGCACGTTGTACCCAGGAAGAAGAGGCCGGAGGAGAGCACATGGCCCCTGAAGGGTTTATTCCCTAAGTGTCTCTCTCCATCCACAGGAGTACACAATAGTGAAGAAGACATCGGGGGACTGTGTGACTCCCATCATCCATCTCCAGGAGTCAGGAGGGCGGAGCAGGACCCCTCACCCCATCACAGAGCCTCCCCCTCACCCCCTGATACATGAGCAGAAGATCCTAGAGCTCACCCACAAGATGATGGAGCTGCTGACTGGAGAGGTGACACTGCTGGGAATGCTGGGAAATTCTCCAGTAACAGCACTGGAGGGGTCTGGGTGATGACGGTGTCATTGTGTTGTCAGGTTCCTGTAAGGTGTCAGGACGTCACTGTCTATTTCTCCATGGAGGAGTGGGAGTATATAGAAGGGCACAAGGATCTGTACAAGGAGGCCATGATGGAGGAGCACCAGCCTCTTATATCACAAGGTAAGAGCCGTCATGTGCAGTGTATACACGTGTGTGCAGTGACATGTAATGGAGGAGCACCAGCCTCTTATATCACAAGGTAAGAGCCGTCATGTGCAGTGTATACACGTGTGTGCAGTGACATGTAATGGAGGAGCACCAGCCTCTTATATCACAGGGTAAGAGCCGTCATGTGCAGTGTATACACGTGTGTGCAGTGACATGTAATGGAGGAGCACCAGCCTCTTATATCACAAGGTAGGACCCGTCATGTGCAGTGTATACACGTGTGCGCAGTGACATGTAATGGAGGAGCACCAGCCTCTTCTATCACAAGGTAAGACCCGTCATGTGCAGTGTATACACGTGTGTGCAGTGACATGTAATGGAGGAGCACCAGCCTCTTATATCACAGGGTAAGAGCCGTCATGTGCAGTGTATACACGTGTGTGCAGTGACATGTAATGGAGGAGCACCACAAGTTAGACTCTTTACACATGACATTAGGTCCCTGCATTTGCCTTATTAGTCAGACATATTGTTGGGCTCCATTCACTTGAAGGATCTCAGGAGGCTTCCTGCTGAAGTAATTCTACTCCAGGAGCTGCTGGGGATGTCTGGGGGCAGATGCCCCTTTTTGATGCAGCAGATGATTGCTCTTCATCTCTTCCTTGGCCCAGTTACTAGGGAAGGAGGATCCATAGTCCGTCTCTCCTATTCCTAGATGACAGGTGGCTTCTTGTAATGTGCTAGGTCTTCACACATCTGTGGTTCATCCTCCATAGTGGATCAGGCTCTGAGGTAGTGAGTTGCCACAGTTTTGTGACTCCTTCATGGCGCTCACTCTCCGGCCTCAGACCTGCACTCACTCAGTGGCGCCACCTGTGTTTCCTTTGCACCAACACCTCCACGGCTTCACTCATTTAACAACATGTTGAGTAGAAAACTGGTGCACATTAGACCAGATATCTACTCCAGCTCCCTGGCATCCTCCGATTTCTTTGTCTGTCACACAGAACTCCTGAAGATGCTCCAGAATCATTACCTCTTGTGAGGAATATGTGGAGTTATGATTTAATTCCTGTCATTTGCTCAGGGTGAGGGTTAGTTGGGCAGAGGAAACCAGTCTCCACAGGTGGCCCTGCTTCAAAGCCTGACCACCTGTTTACATTTTTGTAATTCTGTAGACCCAATTCTGTGGACATCATGCATGGAACCAGGAGTTCATAAATTCTGAAATGACCGTACATCGCATAAATCCCCTGTTGACTTCTTTGCGACCCCGGGACCGAGACAGACGTTCTCCCGGTTCGTTTGCTTGTGGGACGCAGGGAAGGGGAGATACGGAGAACTCCTAGTAGGAACCAAATAACAGCACCATGTTTGGTCTCCAGCTGGTCCATTAGTGCCAGAACCATCTCCCTATGACCTTCCAGTGAGGGGCTATGATCCATAATCGGTTTGTGAATTTTTGGCTACCGGGACCAGGGAGGGGGAGTGGAATCCTCCCAGGGAAAGGGAGTGGCGTGACCGACTAAGGGTTAAAGTGCCCATTCAAGGCATAGGCCATTGTCTTTCTCTGAAGGGGGTCATGTTATGTAATGTGTTTGGAGGGACCTTTATACGGTAACAGACTTTCATTTGCTGATTGTACCACCATCTGTATTTGCACATCTGACCATTGTATATATCTGTGTGTATATAGTGTTGTGTCTAGTGCGCCCTTAAAGGCAATTAAATATATAAATTAACCTTGCGCTGTTCTGTATCTCGGTCATGAATCCCCACGTCCGTATTTTGGCATAACGTTATATGCTACCCGGGTTGGTTTCTGACCCAATATAATACCGTTAACAGACCGGGCTTATATCTAACAAGGAACTGGTGGCAGTCTACCGGGCGGGAAGGGCTCTGTGTCACTGGGGCAGTGGAAGGGCTCTCTCAGCCTGTCAGGGTTATTAGTGAGTAGTGGGCCAAGACGTGCGTTGCAGCATGGGCCACCCTCACTTACTCCCCATGTGGACAGGAGCTGTCTGTGTAAAGTGTGTGAAGCTGACCTTAACGCAATCACAGGGAGGGCGTAACCTCACGTAACCAGTTACAAAACCGTACCACGTGATCCTGACGTAGAGTGATGTGAGGCAGGGCTGCAAAGTACGGTATCGTCACACCTCTTAATAATATGGGCGCATCACACACCAGTGTGGTTCACTACTTAGACTGGTGTAAGATACACCCCCCCTACTCTGTCTATAACACACCTCAGCCAATGGCACCAACACAGCCTTCCAGGAATACTGTACAGTCGTGGCCAAAAGTTTTGAGAATGACACAAATATTAGTTTTCACAAAGTTTGCTGCTAAACTGCTTTTAGATCTTTGTTTCAGTTGTTTCTGTGATGTAGTGAAATATAATTACACGCACTTCATACGTTTCAAAGGCTTTTATCGACAATTACAGGACATTTATGCAAAGAGTCAGTATTTGCAGTGTTGGCCCTTCTTTTTCAGGACCTCTGCAATCCGACTGGGCATGCTCTCAATCAACTTCTGGGCCAATTCCTGACTGATAGCAACCCATTCTTTCATAATCACTTCTTGGAGTTTGTCAGAATTAGTGGGTTTTTGTTTGTCCACCCGCCTCTTGAGGATTGACCACAAGTTCTCAATGGGATTAAGATCTGGGGAGTTTCCAGGCCATGGACCCAAAATGTCAACGCTTTGGTCCCCGAGCCACTTAGTTATCACTTTTGCCTTATGGCACGGTGCTCCATCGTGCTGGAAAATGCATTGTTCTTCACCAAACTGTTGTTGGATTGTTGGAAGAAGTTGCTGTTGGAGGGTGTTTTGGTGCCATTCTTTATTCATGGCTGTGTTTTTGGGCAAAATTGTGAGTGAGTCCACTCCCTTGGATGAGAAGCAACCCCACACATGAATGGTCTCAGGATGCTTTACTGTTGGCATGACACAGGACTGATGGTAGCGCTCACCATTTCTTCTCCGGACAAGCCTTTTTCCAGATGCCCCAAACAATCGGAAAGAGGCTTCATCGGAGAATATGACTTTGCCACAGTCCTCAGCAGTCCATTCACCAAACTTTCTGCAGAAGATCAATCTGTCCCTGATGTTTTTTTTGGAGAGAAGTGGCTTCTTTGCTGCCCTTCTTGACACCAGGCGATCTTCCAAAAGTCTTTGCCTCACTGTGCGTGCAGATGCGCTCACACCTGCCTGCTGCCATTCCTGAGCAAGCTCTGCACTGGTGGCACTCCGATCCCGCAGCTGAATCCTCTTTAGGAGACGATTCTGGCGCTTGCTGGACTTTCTTTGACGCCCTGAAGCCTTCTTAACAAGAATTGAACCTCTTTCCTTGAAGTTCTTGATGATCCGATAAATTGTCGATTGAGGTGCAATCTTAGTAGCCACAATATCCTTACCTGTGAAGCCATTTTTATGCAACGCAATGATGGCTGCACGCGTTTCTTTGCAGGTCACCATGGTTAACAATGGAAGAACAATGATTTCAAGCATCACCCTCCTTTTAACATGTCAATTCTGCCATTTTAACCCAATCAGCCTGACATAATGATCTCCAGCCTTGTGCTCGTCAACATTCTCACCTGAGTTAACAAGACGATTACTGAAATGATCTCAGCAGGTCCTTAAATGACAGCAATGAAATGCAGTGGAAAGGTTTTTGGGGGATTTTCATGGCAAATAAGGACTATGCAATTCATCTCATCACTCTTCATAACATTCTGGAGTATATGCAAATTGCTATTATAAAAACTTAAGCAGCAACTTTTCCAATTTCCAATATTTATGTAATTCTCAAAACTTTTGGCCACGACTGTATGGTCAGTTATGTGCTGCTACGTTCCAAATGATGTGACTCCTTACCCTGCACAACCACCCACACAGTAAAGAAACATTATGGCGTACAGGATATAACAAAAGGTGTAATAGACAGAACAGAAGGTGGACTGATTCAAGCTGAGCAGACGACGGAGGGCAATGGGTAAAATGAATCCCATAGTAACAGTGTCTCTCATGGACTCTCAGAAAATATCCAGTAAATGTCATGAGAATTTTTTTCCCCATTCACCATAATAGCTCCTTAGGAGAAAAAAATTGTCTTTGCAGGAAAAGGAGACTTGGAGGGGGATATAGATGTATAGTTTTCTCCAACACCTCGGTGCTTGATGGAGACGAGTATAGACAGATCTACAGGAGGCCATGTATTCAGTCACTGTGTGCTTGTGTCTCCACAGATGGATCCAGGAGGAGAAATCCACCAGAGAGATGTCCCCGTCCTCTGTATTCCCAGGACTGTCCAGAGGAGAAGGTCCCAGAGAACCCTCAGGTAGATGTAGCTGAGCCCTATACACATCTATATAGGGGGGTCCTGCAGTCATAGAGGGGTCATAGATTGTGGGGGTCTCTTATGTGGATCTGTTAGATTTCCCACCTGTCTGCTGTATTGTACTGAATTGTTACAGATGACAAATCAGGGGGAAGATCTGACATATATTAAAGTGGAGGTTGAAGAAGAGAGGATGATGGACGATCCCCCGTGTAAGAGTGAGGTGGAGGAGGACATTTCCGGAGATGTCACCACAGGTATGGAATCATGAATGGAGAAAGTGACTTCAGATTCTGTCCTTGGTGCCTTCAGGGCAGGAGGAGAATCTGATCACCGGCTGCTGCTCTTTGATTGGAGATGTCCTCATCACATCATGAAGTGTTCCCCTCTCTGATCAGATTCTTCTCTGATCCCGGCTGTTCCTGCAGGACATGACGGTCAGTCACATCCACACACCCACTGGGGATTATGCAGGCAAGGCTTTTTTGTCTGTGCTGTCATGTACGCCATTGTGCAGGAATTACATGCCGCCAGTGACTTACATGTACCTCGTTGTGTAGGAATGGGTTAAACATCATTTTGAGATGTTAAAAGAGATATTAAACAATAATCTGTGATTTTTCTTCTTAATAGATAAAGGGGTTTTGCAGACTGAGACTTTGGGAGCAGGGGAGGAGGTACACTAAAAAGTGGTTGTAGGTGGGCATTATGGTATGGATTTTCTAGTGAATCCATCAGCTTCATCGGGTCTAAGAGATCTGTGTAATAATGAATGCAGGTTGGGTGGAGGAATGTTCAGTATATTGGGAAGACTAGATGGGCCAAATGGTTCTTATCTGCCGACACATTCTATGTTTCTATGTGGTGACGGATCTATAAATTATAGTTTATCCAGCAGTCCGTTATTAGTCCGTTAATCATCATAATAATGGTTACTTTGCTACTAGACAAGTATTTTTCTGTCTTTTCTTTGCTCTAGTGACCATTTTTTTGGTGACAGGTACTTTGATGTTGGTATGTCCCCTGAGGAGCCTGAAATCAACTAGGCGAAACGTGTAGGGACTGTGAAGGACATCTTTTAGGACACTTTTTCTATTTTTTTGTGTATCACTATTTTTTCTTTATTATACGGTATTGGGTGGTTCTTGTCACCCCATCTGGGGCACTATATCTGGTTATTATTTTTGGTACTTATATTAGTCCAGGTCCATATTTAGGGCCACCATTCCACATAGTTGGAATACTTCCCCGTGTAAGGGTTATCTTAGGGCCATTAGGAGGCACGAGACACAGGATCGCCCCTATCGGGGCGGCTATTCCGTTTGCAGGCAGGGCTGCAGAGATAGGGCCAGTATCAGGGACATCACCCTTATCCAATGTTCATGAGACGTCTGCCTACCCTCCTACAATTATAAGCCATTGGAATAGTCATTTTGCATTAGCTTTTGATTTTCTTTTTTATTTCTTTTCTTTTCATTGTTCTAAGGGTGTATTGGCTTTTATTATTGAATTATTAAAGGTTACGTTTTAGCATAGTGGTCTTCCTGTGGGGTCTATAAATTAGCCTGTATTAATGTCATGAGCACTTGGCATATTAAGGCCAGATGTGTTGGCAGAAGGCAGGCTTGATCGCCATACATGGTCAGGTCTTTAAAAATGTTAAGCCAAGTTTGTGTAAGATCAGTAGTTGCCTAATTTAGACCAGAATACTGAACTTTGTCAGAGTACTATACAAACCTTTTATAAGGCTGGATTCACACATTCATATGGCTTTTACTTCTCCTTCCTGCTGAATCAACTTTCAGCCTAATAGGAATGTTATAATTTTTCTCCTCTGTAGTTTGAAAAAGAAAAAAAAAATTTTTTTTTATCTTCACAGAAAATCCTGAGGAAAACTTCACGTTATCACTGAATTATAAAGTGGAAGATGAAGCTATCATACAGCACTCTTCTGGAGAAAATATTATTACCCTTAATGTACATCCAGGACTTCACAGTACAGATCTGTCATATAATCCTCCTAAACATGGGGAAACTTCTCCTGACCAATCACAGATTGTTACTGCAAATACAGGTCAGATATGGGGTAAAAGATTTCACTATGTTAAAGAGTTCACAAAGAGATCAATTCTTTCTACAAACAGAAGAATTCGCACAGTGAAGAAGGCATACTCTTGTTCAGTATGTGGGAAGTGCTTTACATGTAAATCACATCTCGTCATACATGAGAGGATCCACACAGGGGAGAAACCATATCCATGTCCAGAATGTGGGAAATGTTTTAAAAAAAAACAAGATCTCGTTACACATGAGAGAAGGCACACAGGCGAGAAGCCGTATTCATGTTCAGAATGTGGGAAATGTTATACACAAATGTCAAGTCTCATTATACATGAGAGAAGTCACACAGGAGAGAAGCCGTTTTCATGTTCAGAATGTGATAAATGTTTCAAACAAAAGGCACATCTCGTTGCACATCTGACAAGTCACACAGGAGAAAGGCCGTATTCATGTTCACAATGTGGGAAATGTTATAAAAAAAAATCACATCTTGTTACGCATGCGAGAATTCACACAGGAGAGAAACCGCATTCATGTTCAGAATGTGGGAAATGTTTTGTTGCTAAATCAAATCTTGTTAGACATAAGAGAACTCACACAGGAGAGAAACCATACTCCTGTTCAGAATGTGGGAAATGTTTTTTTGTTAAAGCAAGTCTTGTTGCACATGTGAAAAGTCACACAAAAGAGAAGCCATATTCATGTTCTGAATTTGAAAAATGTTTTGCACAGAATTCAGTGCTTTTTACACATCAGAGAAATCACACAGAAGAGAAGCCATATTAATGCTCAGAATTTTGGAAATGTTTTACAGAAAAATAACATTGTGTTAGGCATGAGATTCACAGAGAAGAGTAACCCTATTCATGTTTAGAATGTGGGAAGTGCTTTACAGATAAGTCTTGTTAAACTTGAGTAAAGTCACACAGGAGGGAAGCCAAATTCATGTTCAGAATGTGGAAAATCTGATCTTGTTACATATGAGAGATGTCACACATGAAGGAAGTGGAGATAAGTGAATTTCTTGAAATTTGTTTTACGTTCAATTCATATGAATTGGTCAGCAGATTTGTTTTGGATACCCAAATCTAAAATTGCTCTGACAAGTTGTAAATTACATTTTGGGTGTCTCTTAGGACTGTATGCAACTACTTTTGAAGCTTTTTAATGCCAAGACAACATTAGTTATCTTAAATTGACAGTGACACATATAGCTATGGGTAAACGGATGGTATCAGGTGGTAGTAGACATCCTGTTAAATAAAACAGCTTAGTTATGCTTTTTAAAATAAATTGTCCAAAAATGATCCCTTTTGGGGTAAGGTGTCTGACAGCGTCTATGCATGCACAGTGGTGTTAAAAGAAGCAATGGCTTGTTTTCAACATGCGTTCTAAAATTTCCCTTTTTTGGGAACAGCAGCAGTATAGTGTGGAACCTGATGGACAAGGCAGGAGATGTGCAGGTGTGTATGGGTAGTAGTAAAGGCACCAGTACCTTATTATTTTAGTCAAATCATCACGCAAACATACAAAGTACTGCAACGCAGTGCAGTCGTGAGGCAGTACTCAATAAATAACCCATTCCACATACATAGCATGGCAGCACAAGCTGGCCTACACTATACATCACAGTGCATACCACAACAAAGCAACAGACAGTGATACGGGGAGGGAGGGGAAATCACATGCCCGAAGCTTTATTGAAGGACAGAGGGAGGAAGAAGAGGGGTTTAATACTCTTCTTCATTGAGGAAATCCTGGCAGTCCAAAATGTTGTAGTCCCTGAGCAGGCTGTGTATGAGCCTGTGGCAGTCCAGGATGGACATGTTCTCCATCCTGAGAATAAGGCAATGCCTGACAAGCCATATAGAGTCCTAAAACAGTTTATAAGATGCCAGACCTCCTGGATAGCTCCAACAGTATGAATCCCAGGTAATAGTCCATACACTGAGGTGTGTTGCAGGCTGTTCCTGGATGCAGGCTTTGAGTTCATGTTCCAGTGCATCCAACAGGCCCTGTGCAAAGGGTCACTCCCAAAACAGGTGGTAAGTAGAGTTAAGCGAACAAATGTGGAAGGGAAATGACTTAAAATAACATAAAATACGTAAAAATAAAAAATAATAATCTTGATCTAGGAGGACCAGGTCCATATGGAGAAGGAGGTTGAGGAGGCGGTGGTTGTGGTGGTGTAGGTGGAAGTGGAGGAGGAGGAGGTAGCCTACACTGCTTTTTGGTTTTAATTTATATTTTTTAATTAGGGTACACCCCAAAACATTGGGAAATATAACCCTTCAGTCGTGATAAACACACGTTCAGACAATACAGCGGCTGCAGGGCAGGCCAGCACCTCCAAGGCGTAAAGGGCAAGCTCAGGCCATGTGCCCAATTTGGAGACCCAGAAGTTGCAGGGGTTGACCCCTGTCAGTTAGTTTGTGTAGGCGTGTGCACACTTACTGCCCCACCCACCATGTTGCACGTCCCCGTGATGTTCACGATCCAATTTAATATCTGCTCTATTAACTTTTGATGTTCTTTTATGCGCCTACCATGGTGATTACGGGTGGCGGGAAATCAGGGTTCCAGACCGGAGAGGGAGCTTGAGAAAAAGAGACCAAATTTAAGGGAGATAAATTAATTTAAAAAATTGGGGATCAAGAATAAATGTGGGAAAAGTTATTGAGGCGCAAATGTGGGACAAATTACAGAAGCCCAAATGTGGGCCAAAAGAGTCAAGCGGAATTGTGGGAAAAGCTATTGAGGCGCAAAAAGAGTTTAGCGGAAATGTGGGACAAAGTATTGAAGCTTAAATGTGGTACAACTTGTTTAAGTTTAAACATTGAATCAAAGGAGGTGGCGCGCATCAATTAAAGAAGCATTTCAGAAATTTTCTTCCCTGTCCCCTATGCAGAGCAGGGGTTTATTCATGTCTAAAATTGTATAATGTCAACCCAAGAATGTAACAGAAAAATTACAGAAATTAATTAACCTGTCTACTTGGTAGAGCATGGGTCTATGACCGAAAACAATTGTTTATTGTCACCCAAAAATGTAAAATATAAATTATTGAAATTTATTAAGCTGTCAACTAGGTAGAGGAGGGGTATATTACTCCCAAAAATTGGTGAATTTGATCATAAAATGTAACTGACAAATGTTATAATATTTTTTTTTACCGGTCTAATTTCACACCAAAAAATTGCTGAATTTCACCAGAAAATGTAACTTTTTTTTTTTTGTTTACCGGCCTACTAGGTATAGCAGTGGTACATCACACCCAAAAATTAGTGAATTTCCCCATAAAATGAAAGAGACCAATTTTTTTATTGTTTAACCTGTCTACTAGGTATAGCAGTGGTACTATACACCCAAAAATTTTTGAATTTCAACTGCAAATGTAACTCACAAATATATTTTTTCTGTTAACCGGCCTACTGGGTATAGCAGTGGTACTATACACCCAAAAATTGGTGAATTCCACCAGAAAATGTAAATGACAAAGTAGTGAAATGATATAAAATAAAACACGTACAAAAAAAAAAATGGATTTATGAGGTGGAGTTCCATATGGAGTAGGAGTTTGAGGAGGCGGTGGACGTAGCGGAGTAAATGGAAGCGGCAGTGGAGGAGGACGAGATAGCCAACACAGGTTTTTGGTTTTAATTTAATTTTGTAAAATTAAGGTACACTCCAAAAGAGTTTGAAATATCCAAAATACAAACATGAGCAATTGCGCTGCAGTATAACAATGGCTGCTTAGTGCCGATCTACATGTCTATTCTGCACAAGGTACGGACAAGTCCTGAGGGATCCATTCTTGGTTCATTTTAATAAACGTGAGCTTGTCCACATTGGCTGTGGACAGGCAGCTGTGCTTGTCTGTAATGACGCCCCCTGTCGTGCTAAACACACGTTCAGATAAATACACTGGCTGCCGGGCAGGCCAGCACCTCTAAGGCGTAAAGGGCAAGCTCAGGCCATGTGCCCAATTTGGAGACCCAGAAGTTGAAGGGGGCAGACCCGTCATTCAGTACGTGTAGGCGTGTGCACACATACTGCTCCACCATGTTGGTGAAATGCTGCTGCTAAGACGTTCCATATCAACTGGTGGTGCTGGTTGTTGTCGCGTGCTGACAAAGCTTTTCCACATGTCGGCCATGCTAACCCTGCTTTCTGAGGTGCTGGAGGTGCCCCATCTGCATTGGGGACCTCTGCCTTCGCCTTGTGCTTCCACTGTGCCCCCGCTGTCAGGTGGGAATGCCACCAGCAGCACGTCTACCAGCGTGCACTTGTACTCGCGCATCTTACGATCACGCTCCAGTGAGGGAATTAAGGACGGTACGTTGTCCTTGTAACGGGCATCCAGCAGCGTGGCCACCCAGTAATCAGCACAAGTTAGAATGTGGGCAACTCGGCGGTCGTTGCGGAGACACTGCAGCATGTAATCGCTCATGTGTGCCAGGCTGCCCAGAGGCGATGAAAAGCTGTCCTCTGTGGGAGGTGTATTGTCTGTGTCCTCTGTGTCCCCCCCATCCACGCAGCAGTGATGGCCATGAGCTGGTCTGGGTGCCACCCTGCTGTGAACATGGTTCCTCCATCTCCTCATCCTCCAGAACTGTAACCTGGCTGGACAATTGTGTACCTTGGGTTTGTGGGTGCAGGAACCCACCCTCGGAGCCACTTGGGAATGACTGGCCGGAAACCCTACGAAATGATCCCTCTTCCTCCTCCTGTGCCACATCCTCTTCCATCATCGCCAGGAGCGTTTTTTCAAGGAGGCATAGAAGTGGGATAGTAACGCTGAGAACGGCGTTATCAGCACTGGCCATGTTGGCTGAGTACTCGAAACGGCACAACAAGGAACACAGGTCTTGCATGGAGGCCCAGTCATTGGTGGTGAAGTGGAGCTGTTCCGCCGAGCGACTCACCCGTGCGTGCTGCAGCTGAAACTCCACTATCGCCTGCTGCTGCTCGCACAGTCTGGCCAGCATGTGCAAGGTGGAGTTCCAACTTGTGGGCATGTCGCATATAAGGCGGTGAGCAGGAAGGCCGAAGTTACGCTGCAGCGCTGACAGGCGAGCAGCAGCAAGGTGAGAACGCCTAAAGCGTGCAGAGACGTCCCGCACTTTATGCAGCAGCTCTGACATGTCGGGGTAATTTTTAAGGAATCTCTGCACCACCAAATTCAGCACATGCGCCAGGCAAGGGATGTGTGTCAAACCGGCTAGTCCCAGAGCTGCTACAAGATTTCGCCCATTATCGCACACCACCAGGCCGGGCTTGAGGCTGACTGGCACAAACCACTCATCGGTCTGTTGTTCAAGGCCCGTCCACAGCTCCTGCGCGGTGTGTGGTTTGTCCCCCAAACAGATAAGTTTTAAAACTGCCTGCTGTCGTTTACCCCTGGCTGTGCTGAAGTTGGTGGTGAAGGTGTTACGCTGACCGGATGAGGAGCTGGTAGAAGATGAGGAAGCAGAGTAGGAGGAGGAAGCAACAGGAGGCAAACTGAAGCGCCCTGCAATCCTCGGTGGTGGAAGGACATGCGCCAAACTGCTATCCGCCTCAGGCCCAGCCGCCACTGCATTTACCCAGTGTGCTGTTGTGGAGATATAACGGCCCTGACCATGCTTACTGGTCCACGTATCCGTAGTCAGGTGCACCTTGCCACAGATGCCGCTGCGCAGTGCACACCTGATTTTGTCCCCTACTTGGTTGTGCAGGGAAGGGATGGCACGACGTACTGTGGGACAGCCACCGCCATAAGGCCTTTAAAACTATCCGTCTCCACCAGACGGAATGACAGCATTTCAAATGCCAGTAATTTAGAAATGCTGGCATTCAGGGCTAGGGATCGCGGGTGGGTAGGGGGGTACTTCCTCTTCCTCTCCAGCGTTTGGGATATGGAGAGCTGAACGCTTGCGTGGGACATTGTGGAGATGCTTGGTGACCCAGGTGTTGGTGTTGCTGGCAGATCCTCTGTTTGTGGGGTGCCAGGTGGCACTGTCACTCAAGAGGTGGATGAAGAGGTCGCGGCTGCAGCAGAAGAGGAAGCAGGAGGAGCCATAGACCTTTCTTGGTTTTTGAGGTGTCTACTCCACTGCAGCTCGTGCTTTGCACTTAAATGCCTGGTCATGCAGGTTGTGCTCAGGTTGAAAACGTTTATGCCTCGCTTCAGGCTCTGATTGCACAGTGTGCAAACCACTCTTGTCTTGTCGTCAGCACATTTTCTGAAGAACTGCCACTGCCTATGTCCAGGGATGGTATTTAATCCTGTTGCTGGACTTGGGTGGGGCTCCCAGTCTGGGGAAGGAGACAGTCTTTGGGAAACACAGTCCTGCTGGAGGCTCTGGAAGAGTGGTCTCAGCTGGGCTGGCTGAGGGGCCACAGGGCTAGGTGCTAGCCGGATTGTTGGGGGATGCCGTGATGCTTGGGCGCAAGTGGTCACAAGGCCGGAGACGGGAGGACTACTGGGCCACACTCCCCCATAAAGGCACTGGACTTTAGCCCGTGTGTGAACAGTGCTCTGTTCAGCCAGGAGGCTGATGGACATTGGGCTGGGAAAGCCGCGTGTGTGACCGGTCCTTTAGGTGAGTCAGGTTATTATATGTTTAGTTAGAGCCCAGCCAAGCAGGCTGTTTATTTTGTATCATTTATTTTTGGTTTTCTGAGGTGCCAAATAAAGCGATGTTTGGACCTGAAACTTGGTGTCTGAAGAAGATACTTGTGTGAATGGAGAAGAGCTAACCCCCCACAATATACAGTACAGACCAAAAGTTTGGACACACCTTCTCATTCAAAGAGTTTTCTTTATTTTCATGACTTTGAAAATTGTAGATTCACACTGAAGGCATCAACACTATGAATTAACACATGTGGAATTATATACATAACAAACAAGTGTGAAACAACTGAAAATATGTCATATTCTAGGTTCTTCAAAGTAGCCACCTTTTGCTTTGATTACTGCTTTGCACTCTCTTGGCATTCTCTTGATGAGCTTCAAGAGGTAGACCCCTGAAATGGTTTTCACTTCACAGGTGTGCCCTGTCAGGTTTTAATAAGTGGGATTTCTTGCCTTATAAATGGGGTTGGGACCATCAGTGGCGTTGAGGGGAAGTCAGGTGGATACACAGCTGATAGTCCTACTGAATAGACTGTTAGAATTTGTATTATGGCAAGAAAAAAGCAGCTAAGTAAAGAAAAACGAGTGGCCATCATTACTTTAAGAAATTAATGTCAGTCAGTCAGCCGAAAAATTGGGAAAACTTTGAAAGTAAGGGCTATTTGACCATGAAGGAGAGTGATGGGGTGCTGCGCCAGATGACCTGGCCTCCACAGTCACCGGACCTGAACCCAATCGAGATGGTTTGGGGTGAGCTGGACTGCAGAGTGAAGGCAAAAGGGCCAACAAGTGCTAAGCATCTCTGGGAACTCCTTCAAGACTGTTAGAAGACCATTTCAGGGGACTACCTCTTGAAGCTCATCAAGAGAATGCCAAGAGTGTGCAAATCAGTAATCAAAGCAAAAGGTGGCTACTTTGAAGAACCTAGAATATGACATATTTTCAGTTGTTTCACACTTGTTTGTTATGTATATAATTCCACATGTGTTAATTCATAGTTTTGATGCCTTCATAGTCATGAAAATAAAGAAAACTCTTTGAATGAGAAGGTGTGTCCAGGGTTGTGATTTGGGGTGATTTTAAGATTGTGGATGTCCTCAGGTGTCCCCCAGTTTTGGGGGGGCTAGGGGAACCCCACTGTTCTGGAAGTGTTCTGCATGCTAAAAACTGCTCAGGTTTTGTCTGTGGGGGCTTAATGGTTTTTCTCATGGTCTCTGCATGTTTCAGTGTAAGTGAAGGTAGATTTTAGCCCTCAACCTCTGATGCAGCACAGGTGGGGTTCAATGCATGTCAATGGAAGGTTTAACCATGGACGTTTCTATGATGTTTCTATGTGTTACTATATGACTTTGGTAGTCATAGCTGATACAGTGCTGTTTCTCCCACACACATGCCAGAGGGTGGGGTGAAGTGTAGGTAAAGGGCGGGTTTAGCCCATAATAACCTGTGATGCACCACAAGTGAATGCAAGGTTTAACCCAGGCTGCTTCTAAGGTGCCCCCATGTGTTCCTTGATGACTTTAGAATTCAGAGCTGACACAGTGCTGTTTCTGGAACATAGCAGGGAGAGTTTGGCTGAGTTCACACGGGCGTTGCGGGAAAAGGTGCAGGTACGTTGCGGGAACATGTGTGATTTTTCCGCGCGAGCGCAAAACATTGTAATGCGTTTTGCACGCGCGTGAGAAAAATCGGCATGTTTGGTACCCAAACCCGAACTACTTCACAGAAGTTCGGGCTTGGGATCGGTGTTCTGTAGATTGTATTATTTTCCCTTATAACATGGTTATAAGGGATAATAATAGCATTCTGAATACAGAATGCATAGTACAATAGCGCTGGAGGGGTTAAAAAAATAAAAATAAAATTTAACTCGCCTTAATCCACTTGATCGCGCAGCCGGCTTCTCTTCTGTCTTCATCTTAGCTGTGTGCAGGAAAAGGACCTGTGGTGACGTCACTCCGGTCATCACATGGTCCGTCACATGATCTTTTACCATGGTGATGGATCATGTGATGACCGGAGTGACGTCACCACAGGTCCTTTCCTGCACACAGCAAAGATGAAGACAGAAGAGATGACGGCTGCGCGATCAAGTGGATTAAGGTGAGTTAAATTATTTTTATTTTTTTTAACCCCTCCAGCGCTGTTTTACTATGCATTCTGTATTCAGAATGCTATTATTTTCCCTTATAACCATGTTCGTCTCCTAGCAACCGTGCGTTAAAAAATCGCACCGCATCCGCACTTGCTTGTGATTTTCACGCAGCCCCATTCACTTCTATGGGGCCTGCGTTGCGTGGAAAACGCACAATATAGAGCATGCTGCGATTTTCACGCAACGCACAAGTGATGAGTGAAAATCACAGCTCGTGTGCCCAGCCCCATAGAAATGAATGGGTCAGGATTCAGTGCGGGTGCAATGCGTTCACCTCACGCATCGCACCCGCGCGGAATACTCGCCCGTGTGAACTCAGCCTTTATCCCATATCATCTGATGCAGCACAGGTAGGATTGAATGTTTTAGCCCAGGATGTTTCTATGGTGTCCACATGTGTTCCTGTATCACAGGGCTGCCCAAAAGTAGATCTCCGTCTGTTGCAAAACTACAAGTCCCAGCATCCCTTGCAAACAAGATTGCAAAAATCCTCAGACTGACCTTATATGCTCAGTCTAGCAGAGGATGCTGGGAATTGTGGTGGTGCAACAGCTGGAGATCTACTATTTGTGTACCCCTGCTGTATGAGGTAAAATCATTACAAGCCTTTATTGAGTAGTCTCAGGTGTGTAACCAAGAAAAGAGAGACTATTGGGATCAGAGTGGCTGAGTCTAACTGCATTAGAAAGGCATGAGACACTGGCCCACTAGCTACAATTTTATGAGGGAGGTGAAGTAATTTTTAGAGGCCACATAATGTTTACAGGGGGATCTGTGTCTTGTCTTTCACCTTGGTTCTCAAGGCTTCTCCTTTCCATTCGCCTGTGGAACGTTTGTCAGTAGTGATGAGCGGCAGGGGCAATATTCGAATTTGCGATATTTCGCCAATATTTGGGCAAATATTCGCCATACATTCGAGAATTCGTGAATTAGTGATCTCCAGGCATTGTTTTCTTGATTGTGAAAAATTCACAAAAATTCGCATAAACAATTTCTCAAATTTTTGGTATAAAAAAAAATGTAATATTCGCGATTACGAATATATTTTGCTATATTCTAATTATTCGCAAATTCTCGGATGTGCCGATATTCGCAATTAAAATTCTCAATTTGAATATTCGTGATCAACACTATTTGTCAGTTACCTAGAACAATAGGCCGTGCTGAGGAAGGTGGGAAACTTTGGGCGGTGGCTGTCGGAGCCCAACACACAAACTGCAGGGCAGCAAAGTTTTTGCCCAACACACATAAAATAACCATTAGCACATTTTAACACAGTACAGCAACATTTATTTTGTATTGATGGTAAACAAACAGGCCCTGATTTAACAAAGTCTTTTGTCTAAATTAGGCCAAAATAACTAGGTGATCCAGCAAACCTGAACAGGATCTCTAAAGTTCTGCCATTAATTAGCATAAAACCTGTCCAGGTTTGCAGGATCACCTAGTGATTTTGGAATGATTGTAGGCCAAAAATTTTGATAAATCAGGGCCAAAGTGTTTCTAATTGTTTACAATAGGCTTGTGCATCAAAGATGCGATGTAAGTAGTGGATCAGCACACATTAGCGCACCACTGGGCGACACAAGCTGAATTATTTTACTCACTAAGGATTGGGTATTTTTGCATCCTCTATTTGTGTCACGGTCATATTGGTGTTTGACCGTGACGCGGTTGCCGTGCAGATTGATTGCCAGGGGCAACGTGTAGTTTGTGGTTTGCACGTGCACTTCCCCCTTTAAGGTGTGCCTCACTGCTGTTTTGTCAGCAAGGGGTTAATCTTCTGGCTAGTGAGGATTAAGGTGTTTCCTGGGTGTGGCCGCAAGCCTGATATAAACCTGTGGCTTGCTGTCTGGGGGCAGTGGTTCTACTGCCTTTGTTGGACTAGGACCTTGCTCCTAGTTCTTTGTCATCCGAGGGCCATCCTAGTTGTCATCCCGGTGTCGCCTTCCCTTCCTTTCCTTTCCTTATTTGTTTGGCGTGGGTTATGTTCAGGGTGTTTGTATGTCTAGTTTGGTGTTACATGTCTGGTGGTGTTTGGTGTCCAGCATGTTTGCTAGACATTCCCCTGTCTTGCGTTGTATCCTCCGAAAGGGGGACCCATTGGTTTCCCGGAGGGGTGAACCAGAAGTCTAGGATGTGCAGTTGCTGGAGTGCTGGTCCCTGTGTGTCTGTATGAACTGCATCCTTATGGTGTTGGGTGGCAGTGCGTTTGTATGGGTTCCAGTTTTCTACGGTGTCTTCTTCTTTGGTTCCTTCCAGCAGCTGCGGCAGGTAAGTGACCAGGTTTACTGTTGTTCTTGGTTCAGTTGTCTCTGGCCACAGGTTACGTACCTGTCATTATACTTGGTGTCTTTTTTTTTTTTTTTTTTTTAAGCTTGGCCGGTGGAGACTCCTGTTTGTCCGTGTTTTGGAGGAACAGGTCATCTTTACCCTGCTCCTAGTCCAGGGATTTCTTGAGGGTTAGTAGGGCCCCCAGGTTCCCGAGTATGAGCCCTCCTACCATCTGGGTTGGCTCATACGGTTAGGAGTCAGGGCCAGAATTAGGGATATTGTAGGAGGTGACCTGCTCCCTTAATTCTCCTCCGGGCCTTGTTGCCTCCTCATTGTAAGGTGGGGAGTTTCCCCCACTCCCCACTGTGACAATTTGTACAGCACCTGACAATAGGCAGTGAAATGTTTGCTCTGCCAGCGTAAGTGTGACATTTTTCTAAGCAGGTGGGGGAGGGGTACATCCACCTGCCTTTATAAATACACACACCTGAAATACTACTTACATTGAGTAGTCCCCCAGAAAGAGCATAGGCCCTGATTTATCAAAGGTGAATGGCCTAAATTTTGTCCAAATGACTCGGTGATCCAGCAAACCTGAAAAGGATTTCTAAAGTTGTGCCATTAATTAGCACACAGCTCTTTACAAAACCTGTCCAGGTTTGCTGGATCACCTAGTCATTTCGACTAAATTTGGTCCTACCAGCTTTAGTAAATCTAGGCCTAATTTTAAAAAATAAATAAAATACATGTAGAAAAAAAAAGACAAGAACACAAACACTTGTGTTTGAACATTTAGCATTTTAAATAAAGCTACCACAAGATCGGACACATTCATGGTGGAGGAGGGTATTTTATGCACACTATCCCATTTTGGCAATCTTAATATCTATTTATCTTGAAAGTTTGTTTTAAATAACATTTTAGAAAAAATATATACAATTATTTTACACTATTAAAAAAAAAGCTAAGAAAATTGTCAAGTGCAACATGTATTTGAACACAGTCCATCTTAAAAATAAAGGGGGGGGGGGGGAAGAGTCATTCATCTATCCACAAGAGGTCTGCGTCTTCCCCTGTGAAAGATTTTCTCGTGACACCAGAGTCAAATAACCGTTCATGTCCCGCATGGATGTCTCTTAAAGCAGTAAAAAGTATGTAGGGGTTTGGGTCCCCCTCAAAGTATTTGATGATCGGCTTTACGTTCGGATTTTTTCTCGAGGTATGCTTTGTCAAAACACATCTGTAATTGTTTCTTCCTCTCTGTGTCTTCTATTACTAGCACGGTTACTGATTTTTAGAGTTGTGTTCTGTTTTTTCTTTTTCAGCAACACCAGTTCAGAAACTGCTATTGCTCAAGAGCCAAAACAATGCACTTGCCAGATTGTGGAAAAGAGGTAATATATTCCACAATAGAGCTATCATAGATTATCATCACCATTACTTAAAATGAATTTATATTTTGTTTTTCAGAAACCCTGTGCCAGCCCCAGTGGAGCAAGTAAACCAACAGCTTCAGAAGAAACAGTCTGAAGTCTGAAAATGCTTCTCTCTCAGAAATGGAGGACCAACCATTACAGAATAAGGATGAGTTGTGTTGGTATGTATATGTTACAGTATTTGTCTGATGGGAGCTGGATTGGATCTAATGGATTCACTGGTGGATAACTTTTCATGTGGCTTATCCCTCTACTAATGAACATGTGCATTGTACTGCCTTAGATGCAGTTTGTATGTATCACACATCACTGCTGCTGCTGCCGTCATCATCTTCAACATCGGATGAAGAAGAAATGACTACCAAATCAGTGGTAGATACTGATGTCGAGGAATGTCCACCTGCTCCAAAGAGACAGAAAACTTCTAAACACCTGAACTTGTAAGTGCATATATTTATTATCTGAGTGACCTCTTTTGACTATAATGTTAGATACCATTACTTAATTATTACATATTTTTGTCTTAGAAACAGCAAGAATGTCCTACTGCGGCATAAAAATGGATACCGCTGGGATGTACAGAAAATATTCAGCAGATACCCCTGTCCTTGCTGCATTTCAATATTACCTTCAAAAGAAGTCAGGAGGCAATTCTAAGCAGGAGGTAAGATTCACACGTGGTTGTTGCTGCTTTTGAAAAGCTAAATACTAATCTGTTCTTTTTCTAATTTTACATTGGGAATGTAAGAAGATTTCTCTTTTTCATGGACTCCACCAAACCTTCTTTGAATTTTGTTTTTAACATTGAGAAAGCCCACACATTTTTTTCAAACGCTACAGTCCCTGGGGAACAGCTAGGCCACAGTTTTTGACTATCTGAAGCATGTGAAGAGGTTTATAAAGTACAACGAGCAAGCCACCAATTTGGTTCATGAAAATAAAAAACTTTACAAGGCATGTGACATTTTTATAAAGATGACATGATTTGCAATCAAGAATCATCAAGGGCATTTCAAAAGAGACTATGGTGAAAAAGTAAGCGATCATAAATTTTACTGTCCTATTCTATAAGATATTGAGCAATCGTGTTCATTTTTTGTACCTTTTATTTCCAGGTTTGACTTTATGACAGCAGAACAGAAAGACAGAGACAAGTGCTGTGAATTGCTTGAAGTGGCAAGGCCAGCATTCCTGGAAGCACTAGAAAAGGTTAAGAAGATGAATTGCATCGATGAGAGAGATGGCGTCACTGTTTTATATTACCTGGAAAGCCTTGTGATCCTTAAACATGTACAGAGACCAGGGGTGGTTAAAAATTTTACAGTGAGTATCATTATTTTACTAGCTAATGTTTTTGCATTGTAATTGTTGCTTCTGTCTATGTTATAATACTATCCCTCTTATCTAATTTTCGTACAGGTGGAAGAGTGGTCTCGCAGAGTAAGTCATGTTCGGGATTACGACGGGGTGCCCGAGTGCTCCGTAGTCATTGGGATCATAAACCACAGAACGGCAGCCCAGCAGATAGCCTCATTGGTTTTGAGCAGTGAGGAAGAAAAGGTAAGTCTTAAAAGTGCAGCTGATACTGTACACCTTCCATATGTCAGCAATGAAGAAACGGTTGCTAACACTTGTTTGTTTTCTCTTTCAGTGGTTTGACATTTACTTTAGCAAAGTTAGGCCTGCTTTTCTTCAGGATAAGGAAGATCCAAAGTTTTTTTTCATCTCCTCTACAGGTGTGCCAATCTACAATGTTTCAAATGATGTCGCTCGCTTCCATCATAGGTAAGTGATGATTATATTATAGCCTGGGGGGAACAGGCTGTTGATGGGCTATATTGAAATAAGTTATTAGTTTGTTGTTAACTATACATTTTCTGACATTTTCAAACATTTTCCAAAAATATATTACTCCTTAGGTTTGGATTGCAACCTGTTACAAGCCAAGAAGCACAGCGTATAACAGAAACCTTTTGTGGCCCCTCAGCTTAAAAATGATGGAGAAAGAAGATTACTGGCTCATTCTAACCCTGTAGCTGAAAGGACCTATCGAGAGAAGACTGTTGGCCATATAGTGGAAGCGGCAGACATGTTACGACGTTTCACATGCAGCTCTCAGCCTTCCACTCAGGGGCGTAACTACCATAGCAGCAGACCATGCGACTGCTATGGGGCCCAGGGCAGGAGGGGGCCCAGTTGGGATTATCCTCTTTTCTACTGGGGGTGAAAACTTGGTCAGGACTTTTAGCAAATGAGGCAGTGGAAAAAGGGCCCAAGGGTCATTAAAAAAGGGTTTAGGCAGAAACTCTTTTGTCCTGTGTGAGGGGCCTGGTTTGATCCTTGCTATGGGGCCCTTACTTCTCTATGTACGCCACTGCTTCCACTTCTAGTTAAATTAGGCTTTAAATGCATTTCATGTTTCACAAATTGACATTAATGTAAATACATGTGCAACTCTTGGTAATATCTAACATTTAAATTCTTTCATTAACAGGCAAAAAGACATCACTCCAGAAGTTGAAAATAAAAATAAAAAAGTGCAGTCTTTTCAAAGTCACAAGGAAAAGAAGACACAAAAAAAAAGAAACTATTCCAAAAAAGACAATGAAGGATATGTTTAAAAAATTCATAGATGTCTTTTTCAGTTACCCTTTGGGCGGATGCTCCAAGCCAAGATCATTGCCAGGCCTATTTTCCTTTCGAAGGGCGATATATGTATGATCAGGGGAGGAAGGCACAGAATAAATTACGTGTGGATCATATTGTGGGTAAGAGTTTGGGGTTTTATTTATTACTGATCGTGTAATTTGTTTTCCATTTCATCACTATGACGGCCACACAGGAGGTTGACTTCTGTAGGGGCAGGAACAGAGAAGAGGTTAAATTGCCCCCTCCCACCTCCACTCCCCAGTGTTCCTGTCCATACTGAGGCCAGGGGCGGAGAATAGTCTCCCTGCGCGTCAGAGAGATGAAGAGGAAGGTATCCTTTTTTCTTTTTTTTTTTCTTTTTTACTTTAGCTCCAGGAGGTCCGAGGACTGTCTCCTGGTCTTTCTTACCTTAGCTCCAGCGGGAGCTCCCCAGTCCGCCGGCGGCCGCATGCTTATGCTGGGCTGGGGGTATTGGGAGGACTCGTTCTGGTTCATCCGGAGCCTGCTCCCGGGCCGCATGGTTCCTCCTCTCCCCCGGTGGGGCGGGCAGTGCAGCGGCCGGGGTGCGTGCACGCCGATGTCGATGAGTAATGACGTCACTTCCGGGTCCCGGTCACGTGACCAACCCGGAAGTCTTCATGGACGGGAGGCAGAGCAGTATAAGAAGCAGGCAAGCCACGGCAGATGCCGGTCTGAGTAAGTACCAGATATCCACTGGCACCCCCAGCATGTCGGGTCCTGAGCTGCAGGTTTCTATGGAGCCTGATGCCCTATACTGCCTCCCGTATGTTCCCCTGGTGGGACCCCTATTTACTTAACCACCTCAGCCCCCTTAGCTTAAACCCCCTAATGACCAGGCCACTTTTTACACTTCTGACCTACACTACTTTAACCGTTTATTGCTCGGTCATGCAACTTACCACCCAAATGAATTTTACCTCCTTTTCTTCTCACTAATAAAGCTTTCATTTGGTGGTATTTCATTGCTGCTGACATTTTTACTTTTTTTGTTATTAATCAAAATTTAACAATTTTTTTGCAAAAAAATGACATTTTTCACTTTCAGTTGTAAAATTTTGCAAAAAAAACGACATCCATATATAAATTTTTCTCTAAATTTATTGTTCTACATGTCTTTGATAAAAAAAAAATGGTTTGGGTAAAAGTTATAGCGTTTACAAACTATGGTACAAAAATGTGAATTTTCGCTTTTTGAAGCAGCTCTGACTTTCTGAGCACCTGTCATGTTTCCTGAGGTTCTACAATGGCCAGACAGTACAAACACCCCACAAATGACCCCATTTCGGAAAGTAGACACCCTAAGGTATTCGCTGATGGGCATAGTGAGTTCATCGAACTTTTTATTTTTTGTCACAAGTTAGCGGAAAATGATGATTTTTTTATTTTATTTTTTTTTTCCTTACAAAGTCTCATATTCCACTAACTTGTGACAAAAAATAAAAACTTCTATGAACTCACTATGCCCATCAGCGAATACCTTGGGGTGTCTTCTTTCCAAAATGGGGTCACTTGTGGGGTAGTTATACTGCCCTGGCATTCTAGGGGCCCTAATGTGTGGTAAGTAGTTTGAAATCTAAATCTGTAAAAAATGGCCGGTGAAATCCGAAAGGTGCTCTTTGGAATGTGGGCCCCTTTGCCCACCTAGGCTGCAAAAAAGTGTCACACATGTGGTATCGCCGTACTCAGGAGAAGTTGGGCAATGTGTTTTGGGGTGTCATTTTACATATACCCATGCTGGGTGAGAGAAATATCTTGGCAAAAGACAACTTTTCCCATTTTTTTATACAAAGTTGGCATCTGACCAAGATATTTATCTCACTTAGCATGGGTATATGTAAAATGACACTGCAAAACACATTGCCCAACTTCTCCTGAGTACGTAGATACCACATGTGTGACACTTTTTTGCAGCCTAGGTGGGCAAAGGGACCCACATTCCAAAGAGCACCTTTCGGATTTCACCGGCCATTTTTTACAGATTTTGATTTCAAACTACTTACCACACATTTGGGCCCCTAGAATGCCAGGGCAGTATAACTACCCCACAAGTGACCCCATTTTGGAAAGAAGACACCCCAAGGTATTCCGTGAGGGGCATGGCGAGTTCCTAGAATTTTTTATTTTTTGTCACAAGTTAGCTGAAAATGATGATTTTTTTTTTTTGTTTTTTTTTTTTACAAAGTCTCATATTCCACTAACTTGTGACAAAAAATTAAAACTTCCATGAACTTACTATGCCCATCAGCGAATACCTTGGGGTGTGTTCTTTCCAAAATGGGGTTACTTGAGGGGTAGTTATACTGCCCTGGGATTCTAGGGGCCCTAATGTGTGGTAAGTAGTTTAAAATCAATATCTGTAAAAAATGGCCGGTGAAATCCGAAAGGTGCTCTTTGGAATGTGGGCCCCTTTGCCCACCTAGGCTGCAAAAAAGTGTCACACATCTGGTATCCCCGTACTCAGGAGAAGTTGGGGATTGTGTTTTGGGGTGTCATTTTACATATACCCATGCTGGGTGAGATAAATATCTCGGTCAAATGCCAACTTTGTATAAAAAAAAATGGGAAAAGTTGTCTTTTGCCAAGATATTTCTCTCACCCAGCATGGGTATATGTAAAAAGACACCCCAAAACACATTGCCCAACTTCTCCTGAGTACGGGGATACCAGATGTGTGACACTTTTTTGCAGCCTAGGTGGGCAAAGGGGCCCACATTCCAAAGAGCACCTTTCGGATTTCACCGGCCATTTTTTTTACAGATTTTGATTTCAAACCACTTCTCACGCATTCGGCCCCTAAAATGCCAGGGCAGTATAACTACCCCACAAATGACACCATTTTGGAAAGAAACCACCCCAAGGTATTTCGTGATGGGCATAGTGAGTTCATGGAAGTTTTTATTTTTTGTCACAAGCTAGTGGAATATGAGACTTTGTAAGGAAAAAAAATAAATAAATAAAAATCATAATTTTCCGCTAACTTGTGACAAAAAATATAAAATTCTAGGAACTCGCCATGCCCCTCACTTAATACCTTGGGGTGTCTTCTTTCCAAAATGGGGTCACTTGTGGGGTAGTTATACTGCCCTGGCATTCTAGGGGCCCTAATGTGTGGTAAGTAGGCAAATGACCTGTGAAATCCGAAAAGGGCTCTTTGGAATGTGGGCCCCTTTGCCCACCTAGGCTGCAAAAAAGTGTCACACATGTGGTATCGTCTTTTTACATATACTCATGCTGGGTGAGAGAAATATCTCGGCAAAAGACAACTTTTCCCATTTTTTATACAAAGTTGGCATTTGACCAAGATATTTATCTCACCCAGCATGGGTATATGTAAAATGACACCCCAAAACACATTGCCCAACTTCTCCTGAGTACGGCGATACCAGATGTGTGACACTTTTTTGCAGCCTAGATGCGCAAAGGGGTCCACATTCCTTTTATGAGGGCATTTTTAGACATTTGGATCCCAGACTTCTTCTCACGCTTTAGGGCCCCTAGAATGCCAGGGAAGTATAAATACCCCACATGTGACCCCCATTTTGGAAAGAAGACACCCCAAGGTATTCAATGAGGGGCATGGCGAGTTCATAGAATTTTTTTTTTTTTGGCACAAGTTAGCGGAAATTGAAAGTCTCCCTTTCCGCTAACTTGGGACAAAAATTTCAATCTTTCATGGACTCAATATGCCCCTCACGGAATACCTTGGGGTGTCTTCTTTCCAAAATGGGGTCACATGTGGGGTATTTATACTGCCCTGGCATTCTAGGGGCCCTAAAGCGTGAGAAGAAGTCTGGAATATAAATGTCTAAAAATTTTTACGCATTTGGATTCCGTGAGGGGTATGGTGAGTTCATGTGAGATTTTATTTTTTGACACAAGTTAGTGGAATATGAGACTTTGTAAGAAAAAAAATAATAATTTCCGCTAACTTGGGCCAAAAAAATGTCTGAATGGAGCCTTACAGCGGGGTGATCAATGACAGGGGGCTGATCAGGGAGTCTATATGGGGTGATCACCCCCCTGTCATTGATCACCCCCCTATAAGGCTCCATTCAGATGTCCGTATGTGTTTTGCGGATCCGATCCATGTATCAGTGGATCCGTAAAAATCATACGGACATCTGAATGCAGCCTTACAGGGGGGTGATCAATGACAGGGGGTGATCAATGACAGGGGGTTGATCAGGGAGTCTATATGGGGTAATCACCCCCCTGTAAGGCTCCATTCAGATGTCCGTATGTGTTTTGCGGATCCGATCCATGTATCAGTGGATCCGTAAAAATCATACGGACATCTGAATGCAGCCTTACAGGGGGGTGATCAATGACAGGGGGGTGATCAGGGAGTCTATATGGGGTGATCACCCCCCTGTAAGGCTCCATTCAGATGTCCGTATGTGTTTTGCGGATCCAATCCATGTATCAGTGGATCCGTAAAAATCATACGGACATCTGAATGCAGCCTTACAGGGGGGTGATCAATGACAGGGGGGTGATCAGGGAGTCTATATGGGGTGATCAGGGGTTCATAAGGGGTTAATAAGTGACAGGGGGGGTGTAGTGTAGTGTAGTGTAGTGGTGTTTGGTGCTACTTTACTGAGCTACCTGTGTCCTCTGGTGGTCGATCCAAACAAAAGGGATTACCAGAGGACCAGGTAGCAGGTATATTAGACGCTGTTATCAAAACAGCGTCTAATATACCTGTTAGGGGTTAAAAAAAATCACATCTCCAGCCTGCCAGCGAATGATCGCCGCTGGCAGGCTGGAGATCCACTCGCTTACCTTCCGTTCCTGTGAGCGCGCGCGCCAGTGTGCGCGCGTTCACAGGAAATCTCGCGTCTCGCGAGATGACGCACGGATGCGTCCAGGAGGAATGAATCAACCACCTTCCGGACGCATCCGTGCGTTAGGCGGTCCGGAGGTGGTTAAACTGTTAAACTTCTTGGTAAATCCTCATGTCTTTCCCTGACGGCTCTACTCCATCTTTATTTTTCATATCCCCAGGTTAAGGAGGCACAGAAAAAGATTAAAAAGCCTTCCCGTTGTTTAACTTGCTCAAAAAAATTACCTGAGGGATATGCAAAAAAGTTATGCAAGGACTGTATTTCGGACGTAATCCACCAAAAACAGCCTTCGCTTATGGAAAGAATCCGTTCGGTGGTTCAGGAGGAGCTGAGAGCTGCCAGGTCCGGGGTACCCGATCCCGAACCTCAACCCCTTAAACGGCCAAGGATAAAAGATATTTCTTCTTCATGGAGGTTGAGGCTTCCTTCTCCAGACTGTGGGAAGAGGACGCCTCGCTTTCCGAAGGAGAAATTTCGGAGAGTGATAGGAAATTCTATTTCTCTGCTATGGAGATGCACAACCTATTAAAAGCGGTTCGTGCCACCATGGGGATTGAGGAGGCCCCTAAGACTCATTCCATCCAGGATGAAATGTTTGCGGGGCTGAGAGTGAAAAGGGCAATGGTATTTCCCATTAATAAGAACATCAGAGACATGGTGTTGGAGGAATGGTCTGAACCAGAGAAGATTGGGAATATCCAAAGAATTCAAAAACCGTTTCGTTTTTGACCCATCTCAGTCAAAACTGTTTGATGAAACTCCAAGTGGCAAAAGTAAATAAAAAGACCGCTTTGCCATTTGAGGATGTTCTTGTGGCTGAATGAACTGGAGAATCATTTAAGGAACAGAAATTCTAGGGAAGAAATCCGTCAGTCCTTACCACTACTGAAATCTGCTACAGGGTTTTTAGCTGACGCGTCGGCTGAATCCATTAGATTCAGCGCCAGGGATGCGAGCTTATCTAATGCTGCTCGTAGAGCGCTATGAATGAAGTCCTGATCAGGGGACAAAGCCTCCAAGATGAAGCTCTGCTCAATCCCCTTCTCAGGGGAATACGTGTTTGGCCCTGTCTTAGACAAAATCCTAGAGAAAGCTGCGGATAAAAAGAAGGGCTTCCCAGAAGATAGACCCTATAGAAGGAACCAGTCCTTTCGTCCTTATGCCAGCCAGAACAGGTCCTATAAGGGCAAGAGCAAATCAGGCCGCTGGGCCTACCCTAAAGGTTTCTTTTTCAAACCCCAGATTAAGTCTGACGACAAGCAATGATGCCATTGTTGGGGGGAGGCTGAGAAATTTCCTCGGCCCCTGGGAGAAGATAACAAAAAATCCCTGGGCTCTGGAAATCATTAGGTCAGGATACAAAATAGAGTTCACTTCCATCCCCCCAACAAAATTCGTCATCACAAATGTAGGCTCCAGAAATTCCAGGCAAAACATTCTGTCGGGTGTCTAGGAACTAGTGGAAAAAGAAGCGGTAGTTCCAGTCCCAGTTTCCCAATTAAAACAGGGATACTATTCGACTCTGTTTCTAGTAAGAAGGATCATTTCGCACTTAGTACCTTCTTTGACACCAGTCTCGCTGATCATAGGTGGATTAAGCGGTTTATCAGAGCAACAATCAGGCTAAGGCCCTCCTTAAGATCTCGTACGCCTACCTGGGACCTAAACCTAGTCCTTAACGTACTTATGCATCCTCCTTTTGAACCCTTGGAAGACTGCACAATAAAAATACTCTCCTTCAAGACCGCATTTCTCATAGCCATTACTTCAGCCAGGAGGCTGGGAGAGATACAAGCACTCTCCATAAGAGAACCTTATCTCACTATCTCTGATGACAAAATCATCTTAAAACTAGATCCAGGATTTATGCCTAAGGTAGTCTCCAACTATCACAGAATTCAGGAAATCATCCTCCCATCCTTTTGCGACAAAACAAAAAACCAGAGGGAAAGTGACTTCCATACTCTTGACGTCAGACGCACTGTACTGAGATACCTGGAAGCCACAAAAGACTTTAGAAAATCTGACAGTCTTTTCATCCAGTTTGCAGGAAAGAATAGGGGATTGAAGGTCTCTAGGTCCTCCATTGCCCGATGTATTAACGATACCATCTCTCTCTCCTACAAGCTTCAGAACCTGGATCCACCAGCAAACGTTCGGGCCCATTCCACTAGAGCAGTTTCCACCACCTTTGCAGAAAGAGCAGGAGCTTCGCTAGATGACATATGCAGGGCGGCCACCTGGTCAAGCATACACACTTTTGTCAGACATTACCGCTTAGACTTATCCTATGGACGCAAGGTCCTTCAAGCGGTTGCCCCCCCCCCAATGTATAATTTTATAATTCTCCTGTGTTTCCATGAAATCACCATGACGGCCCATATTTCCCTTCCCTTTTTTTTATTTTATTGGTATGAAGTAATACCTTGTGTCTCCCTTTCGGGGTATGATGTAATACCTTGAATTATTTTGCTTATGATTCTGGCACTCAGTAATCTTTGAAACACTGGGGAGTGGAGGTGGGAGGGGGCAATTTAACCTCTTCTCTGTCCCTGCCCCTACAGAGGTCATGGGTCAACCTCCTGTGTGGCCGTCATGGTGATTTCATGGAAACAAAATTACCGGTAAGTCTAATTCCTTTTTTTTTTTTTGTGAAGTCAATTTAAGAATTTTCTGTATGGATGTTTAAAGAAAGATAAATGACATGTTTCTCCCTTTTCTAACACTAGGATTATGTTTGAAATCTGGATGCAGCCAAGAAGACAGTGTAAATGCCTTCATTCGTTCGATGGGATGGAAGAATTAACAGGTACATTTTTGCTGTGTCACCAATAACACTGCCCCTAAAATGTTTGTTTTCTGGGGGAAGGGGGGGGGTGTTTGATAGGGGAAAATTATAATTTATGTTTATAAGTTAGGATCGGTTTAGCAGCTAGCTAAATAATTATTAACACTATTTTTATTTATAAAGTGCCATTGGTGCATGTTGCTATTAAATTTTTTAGCTGGCACTTAGGCTCAGTTCAGACCTGAGCGTTTTACAGCGCGTTCCTACGCGCTGTAAAACGCTCAACAAGGAGAAACCAATGCTTCCCTATGGGAATGGTTCTCACCTGGGCGTTTTACAGCGCGTACGATCGTGCTGTAAAACGCCCGACGCTCAAGCAAGTACAGGAGCGTTTTTTTGGGCGCTTGTCGCGCGTTCCCGTACATAGACTTTCGGGAACGCGCGACACTGTGTGTACGCTTGTCTCTGTATGCGCGATTGTAAACGCCCGTACAATCGTGCATACAGAGCGCTCCTTTCAGAACGCTCAGGTCTGAACTGAGCCTTACTAATTTTAGCTAGGCACTGATACTGGCTGTCTGGCATAGGTGTGAAACTGCTGAGCAGTGTCTCCGGGCAGGATTAGCATACCGGTTTCACACCTTCACCATCTGAGCCCAATAAACATCTTGACATCCAATCAGAATGTGAGACTGGAAATCTACTGGTCCAGGATAGAATAAAAAAGGCCCAAATAACTAATTTTGTCATAACCAACTCACTCACTGAACTTGCAAGCTGCTGAAGTTCCTTCTCTAGGAATCCTAGGACTTTGCCATATTTTGCTATTTCTATATATTTGATCCATTTTGTAGTTTGATATTTGCTACTTTTAGGTTATCATTTTGATATTTGCTATTTTTCATCATTTTGATATTTGCTGCTCTAAGTTTATCATTTTGGTAGTTTATTTTTGCAATATTTTGATTTTTCATTAAATTGAACCAATGGAGACATCCTGCCAAGTGTAAGTACAGTGTATGCTTTTGACATCATCTTGGGTGTCTTTTAGAATAACATTTGCCTTTTATTTAATTGGGGCACAAAGCTCTACCTTTTAGGTAATATATAATGGTTTGCATGTTTTCTTCTATGATTTCTTTTATAACTTTTTCTTCTTTAGGCAGAATCGGGTGGCTCTGGTTTGCCCAGTTTGTTTTAAAGTTGACAAAAATTTGTCTACACACCTGCGCAGAACATGCATGAAGTTGGAATCAGCTGCAGAGGTTAAGCAAGCTCTTAAGAACGCTCGAAGACGTCTGTGGAAGATTGCAGAGAAAGCCACAGTGTTTGATTATGACACCATTGAGAAACTCAATTCTCCTGAGGATTTTCGTACTTTCTTGGAAAGCAAAGGCTTCATAATCAAGAATAAACCTCGCATGGCAAGGTATACACATTGCATTTTCACAAGTCTTTTTTAATAATGTCTTTCAATGTTGTATTTAGATTCACATTGCATTAGGTCATTTCACAATAATTGTAACCTGTCTATCCAACTTTAATAATGCCACACTTGTAATATTTTAACTTATACGATTTTTTTTTCAGGACTTCTAGAATCCAACCAGAGGTTGCAGAAGATGCAGGAATATGCAAGACAGCATTCCATGACATTGCCGGACCTCTACAAGAACAGATGCCTATAACAGTAGAATTATCTGAAGCTGATGAATCTGATGGGATTGATGAGGAAGAGCCTACACAGATGGAGGAAGAGCAAGAGGAGTCAGAACTTATTGAGAAAGAAGAAGAATCTGAACATTTTGAAGAAGACAACATAGGTGAAGATCAACAATTGAACAGGTAATATATTTAATTACTTCTGATTTTTACAACTAACCTTTGATTTTTGCAACTGACCTTTGCTTTCTATATTATAACATATTTTCTTTTTCTTTTTCTTTTTACTAAATAGGACTCTGACAACATTTTTAAACAAAAATTTGTTTTTGCAAACAGTCGGTTGCTGCTGTGTATAGGGTTCCCACCCCGGGTAGTATATTTACAAAGATCACAGCAGATAAGTAGGATATTCTTTCTGTTTCTCTTTTTATTTTTTTGTTTCAAAAATAAAGTATAGTAACATACGGCATTACGTGTGTAAACGTTTTCGGCTATGCAAAGCCTTCCTCAGACACTGAAAGATTACAAAAAATGACAATCAAGCCCTATGTAGATACTATATTAGGTAACAGCATATAGTTCTAGCAAATAATATATAAATAATATAAATAAATAATATACGAAAATAGAATATGAAAATAATACAAATGATAGTAATAATGATATAATATAATACAAGATAGATACAGTGGCTGACTATACGATCTAGTAAAACAAGCTTGTCCGGATCTCGAGGTCATCTCTGGTCAGAAGTCACTTTTCTATATGAAGTGGACACTGCGTCGGCCTATACCATGTTGTTGAAACGTCATATCAACTTGAAAAAATGCATTTAAGGAAGAAAACAACATTGCTTACCGGTAATCGTTTTTCTCGATACCCATGACGGCACCCTGTGCGACTCAGGACCTCCCATCAGGACAGGAAACCTGAGAAGATAAAAAGGACACACCTCCACACAACACCAGTAGAAGAAATAAATTGTTCTCCGGAGAGAAGTGACAAAGGGTTAAAAACCCCCTTTTTTTTTTTTTTTTTTTTTAATCTATATTACGTCATATAGACCTGGCAAAAAGCCATCAACAAATATATATATATCTGCTTGGGAAGGGAAATATCGGGTGCCGTCATGGGTATCGAGAAAAACGATTACCGGTAAGCAATGTTGTTTTCCCCTCACCCATGACGGCACCCTGTGCGAGATAAACTATAAGTAGAACCTAGGGGGGGGCCACAGCCTGAAGGACTTTCTCTCCAAAGGAAGCATCAGAATGGAGCTGTAATCTGAAATGTTTAAGAAAAGTATGCGGGGAGCTCCAGGTAGCCGCCCTGCAAATCTGGGCTAACGATACATCAGCTTTCTCAGCCCACGAAGTAGACACCGCCCTCGTAGAATGGGCCCCAAAACCTGAAGGGGGAAGGAGACCCAGGGAAATATAAGCTCTAGCTATGGCCTTCTTCACCCATCTAGCAATAACCCCTCGGGATGCTTTTTTCCCCCTATTTCCTCCTAAAAACTGAATCAGGAGGTTCTCGTCCTTTCTCCAAGGAGCCGTAACATCTAAGTAGACTAACAAGCATCTCTTGACATCCAAGCAATGAAACTTTTCCTCCAAGCTATTGGAGGGGTTAGGAAAAAAGGAAGGCAACACAATGTCTTGGCTCCTATGAAAATCGGAGACAACCTTGGGAAGAAAAGAAGGCAAGGGCCTAATAACTATCTGGTCATCCTGGATGATCGTATAGGGCGGAAATGCCGAGAAGGCCTGGATCTCCGATATCCTCCTAGCCGAGGTAATAGCCAGGAGGAAAGCCATCTTAATGGATAAGATGTCAATGGGAACCTCTAGTAAGGGTTCAAAGGGTCTATCGGTTAGGGCCGTCAAGACCCTATTTAGGTCCCAAGGAGGGGAAAGAGGTCTAACGGAAGGACAGATTCTGGCAGCGGCAGAAAGGAAACGCTTGACCCACGGGTGGTTTGCTAATTGGAAGTCAAAAAAGTAGCTCAAGGCCGACACCTGAACTTTTAAGGTGGAGGCCTTGAGCCCTTTGTCTAACCCTGCTTGTAGAAAGTCCAAAACCTTAGGGATTTCAGGAGGACTAAATGGATCAGGGCTAGAACCCAAAAAGGAAGAAAAGACATTCCACACCCTATTATACTTCCTAGCTGTTGACGCTTTTTTGCTACCTAGAAGGGTGGAAACAACTTTGCTAGAAAGCCCTCTCTTCAACCAGATGTCCCTGTCAATCTCCATACTGCCAACTGAAGAATCCCCGGATTGGGATGCCATACAGGCCCCTGGGAGAGTAGATCCTCCCTCGGAGGGATCACCCAGGGAGGGCCCCTGGCTAGACTTAAGAGGGTGGGGTACCAGATTCTCTTGGGCCACTTTGGGGCTATCATGATTATGGTGGCTCCCTCCGTCCGTACTTTTTTCAGAACCTGCGGGATTAGGGAAATAGGTGGGAAGGCATAGCCGAGTTCCTGGCTCCAATCCTGAGCCAGACTGTCTACCGCTGTAGGATTCTCTGTGTAATCTAGGGAGAAGAACCTCTTTGTCTTCCTGTTCTTCCGGGTGGCAAAGAGATCTATAGTTGGGGTCCCAAACATTGTTACAATCTGGGAAAAAACTTCCTCGTTCAGACTCCACTCTGCCTGCCTGAGTTCTACTCGACTTAGAAAATCGGCCACCGTGTTCTCTTTCCCTTTCAAGTGTATTGCGGATAAGACCAGGTTCCTGTCTTCCGCTATTTTGAAAATTTCCTGGCAGAGGAAGATTAGGGATGGTACTTTTGTCCCGCCTTGATGATTTATATAGGCCACTGTTGTTGAATTGTCCGAGTAAAATACCAACTTTCTGTTGGAGACCTCTGGAACTGCCACCTTTAGTACTCTTTCTACCGCCTTGAGCTCCTTGTAATTTGACGTGCAGACCCGGGTTTTTAAATCCCATCTTCCCTGCCAGTATTTTCCTTCTGAATGAGCTCCCCAGCCCCACGGACTGGCGTCTGTCGTTATCAGCATGGGTTCTATGAAGGACCAAGGCATTCCTATCGAGAGGTTCTTCTCGGACGTCCACCACAGAAGGGAGTACCTTGCTCTGGAGGAAAGATGAAATTTTCTCTCTAGTGTTTGTGGAAGACCATTCCAAATCTTCAAGATATCTGACTGTAACGGTCTCGTGTGGATCTGAGCGAATGGTACGGCTGGAATTGTAGCCGTCAGGTGCCCCAGTACTGCCATCGCTTCCCTGATGGAACATTGGAAGGACCGGAAAAGGAACCAAACATGCTCTATTGTCGAGGACACTTTCTTCTGAGGGAGGAATGTCTTCTGAGCCGTAGAATCTAGCTGCATTCCTAAAAAGGTGCAAACTTGAGAAGGGGTTAGACAAGATTTTTCTTGATTCATTTTCCACCCCAGATCCTTCAACAGAGAGCACACCAGGGCGAGCTCTGCTTGTAACTGCTCCCTTGTTTGGGCTATGAACAAAAAGTCGTCCAGATATGGTACTACTACTATCCCAGATGATCGAAGGAATGCCACCATCTCCGACACGACCTTGGTGAAAATTCTCGGGGCTTGAGAGACCCCAAACGGCAGTGCCCTGTATTGTAGGTGCAGAAGTTGGCCCCGTACTTGGACAGCCGTCCTTAAATACTTTTGGGAGGAAGAGTGAATTGGGACGTGATAATAGGCATCCTCTAGGTCTATACTTGCCATCCAGCAACCCTGGTATAACAGGTCTAAAGTTGTCTTTATAGTTTCCATCCGGAATTTTTTGTATCTCAGGAATTTGTTTAGACGCTTTAGGTTCAGAATCATACGAAAGGAACCATTGGGTTTCTTTATTAAAAAGAGTGGGGAGTAAAACCCCCTGCCCTCCTCCCTCCCCGGGACCTGGCAAACCACTCCTTTGTCCAACAATAACTGAACCTCTCTCTCCAGAACTGTGGATTTTAGAGGATCCTTTGGAGTTGGAGTGTGGGTGAAAAAGACTTGGGGATAGGAGCGGAACTCCAACCTGAATCCCTCCGCTATCCCCCCCAAAACCCACTTGTTTTGGGTGACGTTCGCCCAAGCCGGGAGAAAGGCAGAGAGTCTCCCCCCAACCTGGAGTCTGGCGTCATTGCTTGTCTTTTGGTTTGTTATCCTGGGATTTAAACAGGAAACCGCTAGTTTTTCTTGGAAATCTATCCCTTTCCTTCCTATCATAGGGCTTACCCCTCTGTTTTCTAAAGCCCTGCTGGGGTTTACGAAAAAAGGGGGGTTTTTGAGGGACAGGAAACCCTTTTTTCTTGTCAGATGCCTTCTCCAAGATGTCATCCAGGGAGGATCCAAACAATCTATCACCCTCACACGGAAGGGCACACAGCCTGGCCTTAGACCCCTGGTCACCCTTCCATGACCTAAGCCAAATGGCTCTTCTAGCCGCATTTGTCATAGCTGAGGACTTGGCAGCAAAGCGCATAACATCCGTAGAAGCATCCGTTAAAAAATCTGCCGCTTTAGCAAAGGTGGGAAGAGAAGCTAAGATTTCCTCCCTGGGCTTTTTTTCCCTCAGATGTTTCTCTAGCTGTTCAATCCACAATCTTAAGGACCGGGATACCCAAGTGGCTGCCACTGCGGGTCTAAGACAAGTAGCGGAAGTTTCCCATGCCCGTTTAAGGTATATATCTGCTTTCTTATCTAATGGGTCCGACAGGCAACCCAGATCATCAAAGGGGAGGGCAGATCTCTTAGCTATCTTAGCGACTGGAGCATCTACCGTAGGAGCCCTATCCCAGCTGGAGGAAACTTTCTCTTCATAAGGATATTTCCTTTTCACCGAGGAGGGTAAGAAAAACTTTCTATCAGGATTCTTCCATTCTCTATTGATGATCGCTTGCATGTTATCATGAATAGGGAAGACCCGATGTTTTTTAGGGCCTAATGCCTGAAAGGCCTGGTCCGCAACTGATCTGGTCTGCTTAACTTCTTCTAATTGCATGGTTGCTCTGACCGCTTTTAATAACGGCTGCGTGTCCTCTGGGGAAAAGAAGGATCTCCCTGAATAATCTTCATCCGAGGAGTCCGAATCACTAGACAATAGTTGTCCGGATTCTCCGCCATCTTCGGAAGAGTCCAACTCAATACTGTCGTACTCTGTATCCTTTCCTGGTTTATCTGGGGACCTGGCACGGCTCTTACTGAATGCTTTAAAGGACGCCTTAATAATAGATTTCATGGATTTAGTAAGGGTCTGGGATTGCTCTGCTACCAGATTATCTATACACGCTGAGCATAACGCCTTCTGATAAGATGCAGATAGGGGCACTTTACACTCCGCACATTCCTTGTGTCTTGTCTTAGAAGATGATTTTTTAGGTGGTTTAGGGATCTAAAAACAATCATAAGAAACACCATATTAGAATAAAAAGGAACGCTCTCACCCTGAAGCTTTTCCTTTTTTCCCCATCCTCAGACCGGTACCGGACTTGCAGGCCTCAAGGGTTCCTGGGGTTCAGCGCGTCCTTCTGTAGGCTCCGACATGATTGCCCAGGATCGCTACGTGGCACATCCAAATTGTGCCCCAGCTGGCTGCCTGAACCTGCCGCCGTATTTGTATTTTAAAGGACGCGCTCCGGCCTCTACTTCCGGGTCCTGCACGGGCTAAGCCCCGCCCCCCCCGACGTCATCTCCAGGAGACGGCCCCGCGCATGCGCATAAGCGCACGGACGCGCGGGCGCCATCTTGGAACTGGGCAGAGCGAGGAAGAGCATGGGGAGCCGCCTGGACACGGCCACAGCGGCTCCCCGCAGGGCCGGAGAGAGGGCAAGCGCAGGCAGACTTATGGGGAGCGGCTTCCGGCACGGCCACAGAACTACCGCTCCCCAGGGATAGGACTTCCCACGGCACTCAGCCACAGACCTTCCCCAGCTCCGGTGTCTTGGAGGTACGTCTTCAGCAGTGCTGCTTCTCAGGATCTCCCATCCGGAGGACAGGAAACCTGAACTGGTGTTGTGTGGAGGTGTGTCCTTTTTATCTTCTCAGGTTTCCTGTCCTGATGGGAGGTCCTGAGTCGCACAGGGTGCCGTCATGGGTGAGGGGAAATGTCCAGTTCCAAATCCCAAAATTTAGCTCTAATACATATTTTGCTCCTAATGGAATATCGCTGTATTAACTGAGGTTACGTAACACCATAGTGACCCCTATAATCTGACTTCATTTCAACATAATGTATATAACACATATCTCTCTCTCCTAAGAATCTAAGAGACCTAACTGCATTGTTAGGGAGCATAAAAGAACGTCAAGACACATGAGAAAACATAGAAAAAAACATAGAAAGACATAGAAAACCAGGGCCTTCCATCCTTACCTGTGCCGCAGTGTGATGTGGATATGATGGTGAAGAGAGGGTAATGGTTGTGCCGATGGAAACGGAGCTATGCTCCAAATACACCAAAGCTGGGTGTCATAGGTGGTCACAATCTTGACTTTTTATATTAAGGCACAGAATCGCGCCCAAATCAGTGGGCGGAATCTATTCTAACCATGTGGAGCAGCGTGCGTTCCACCCGCCGGAAGTGTATCGGCCGGTGGAACGCATCCGGACCGGAAGTTGCGTTCCAAAGGCAGGAAGTGCCCGGCCATGGAATACAGTGCAAATAGGCGATACAGGGCTCTACTGAGGACAGAACAACACATTGGACTACAAATACAAGGGCTGAAATGAAGGCCGGACTGTACAAGCGCCAATCTTTAAATGCACCGCTACTGAAGGGGTTCACATCTTATCTTCAAGAGACCCTGGGTGTCATGAGGTACCAACAGGAGGTAATGCATTTTGAGTTCCTTCAATGAACAATGTTTTAGTGTTTGTTTATCAATTGTCACAATAGGTTAACCCATAGTTCTGGGCTCTCAATGTTGAAACTGTTATTTTGTACAATATAAAATGTGTGGCAAAAGTTGCTGTTACAGCCCTTATAATTCATCAATAAGATATCTGAACTTTTTTTATATATTTTTTTAGGTTGAAGATGTGGCCAGATTCTTGCATTTTATGAATCCAAGGCGTGTGAACATGTCATTTGTGAAGAACATCGAAAGGGTCAATCAGTTTTTTGCAAAGCTGAAGGGCATTCTCAAGAGCCAGATGATGTTCAACTATCTCAAGCACATCAGACGATTTGTGAATTTCCAGATGAAGTCCACCAACTTGCGTGTGAGAAAACCTTTTTAAAGCCTGCAGTTTCTTTTTGAAAGTGACGGAGGACGTACAAAAAAAGGTTGAGCAAAGGAATATCCTGTGAGGTTGTCAGGAAAAGGTATCATTGCATAACTTTTCAATTCTATTTAGTTTTAACACTCTGCTTTGCCGGAACTATAAGAGCTAATTCCTTTTTATCTTTTCTATTTGTAGGTACACATCACTGATAAAAAACTTTGACATCACCAGAAGACTGCCGCAGACTTTTACGTGAGGCATTCTTGTAAGCCATTCAAGAGGCAAGAACAAAACGTACAGTGGGTGAGGGAAAAAAGTTGCTCATCCTGTACTACCTGGAAGCATTGCTGGTTCTCAAACATCTGCGGAGACCAGGGGTAGTACAAAATATGACAGTAAGTAAAAATGTCCAAATAGACTGTTGTGATGTAGATGATTATTTATGTGTTCTAATTTTACCATATATCTGTTAGGTCTCTGAATGGACAGATCGCTTACATTACAACTACACCTGGGAGAACAACCGAGTCTAACCGTTGTTGCAGTAGAGACGCACAAAACTGCAACCCAGCAAGTTGCCACATTTGCATTAACAGCAGAAGAAGAACAGGTAAAATTATTTATATATGTATATTCATATGTAACCTTAAGGTATTTGAACTAACGCTAGTATTTTCTGCTTAGTGGTTCAAGGTTTATTATGAGAAGATCAGGCCAGCACTTCTCCAGAAGAAATCTTCTTCTTTCATCAACAGGGCAAAAAATTTACAATGTTTCTAATGATTTGAGGCGGCTACACAAGAGGTAAGTTGTCAATGGAAAACATGCACATGTTGAATGTTACTTATGAATCTTGCATTTTAAATGTACTAAAATTCTTACTTTCTACAATTTCAGGTTTGATCTTCCAAATGTTTCAAGCCAGGTGGCTCATCGGGTTTGTGAAACGTGGACTGTGGCTCAATATTCAGACTCTGAGAGGTACCTGTTTGCAAAGTACCTTGCTCATACCAGCACAACAGCAGACAGGGGCTACAGAGAGAAGACTCTAAACGACATCTGCCATGCCTCCATATTGGTTTCACAGATTGGAGCAAGAAAAGATATGGAAAATCAACCAAGTACCTCAAGGTAATACATAGTTTGGATCTAATTTATGTTTCTTTCATGCCTTTCAGTTATTCCTCTTAACCTTTCTCGCATTCTCTGTTTCTCTCCTTGCCACTGGCAAATAATCTAATAATAATATTAATATATATTTTTTTTTTACAAAGAAGTGCGACATCATCTCAAGTAGGACTGTCATCAAAATATGAACACAAGGCTGTGTAAGTTGCTAAATCTCTTACTTCTAGTCTTTTTTTTACACTATCCACTTTTTAGGAATTATCTCATCTATGTATCTTACCCATTAATGTTTTTTTACTAATTTCCCCTTCTCTGTTCCATTTTGTTTTTTTTTATAGTACCCAGTCAACAAACCCAAGAGAAGAAGCATTTCAGAAATTTACTGAGAAGTTCCCACTGGACTTAGACTCACTTGGGCCAGCCCCAAAAGCAGCCATGGCTGTGTCTAAAGCACACGGACAATACTTCAGTGACAGATGAAGAAAGACGCAGAACAAAATGCGAACAGACTATATAGCAGGGGAAAGATTTATGGATATTTAATTGTATATTTACCATGTGTATTTCTATTTTTACAGTTGCTTATTACATACTACTTAAGAAAAAAATACTTTTAACTATCATAATGGCTAATATATTTCCCTCTCCTTTCTAATACTAGGTCACTTCAAAAAAGGAAAACCAAAATAAGTGGAGGTTGAGTCCAAGAGAAAGTACTGGAACAATTACAGCACTCTTCTAAAACATAAGAACTTCATCAATATTGTATCGATTGGTACAAAAAAACTTTTTTAAAGTACAAGTATAAAAATGCATCAGTATTTATTACTTCCCCTTTCAAGAATGTCTACTGCTGAAGAGGTTGATCAAGTCCATAGATGGAAGCAAAAACTAATCATCAATGATCAGTCCATGATGTTTTTCAACTAAGCACGTTTTATTCTTTCCATGTATCAGGTTGTAGAAAACCATTGAACAGAGGAAAAGGCAATATTTAGGTCATAAAAAAAAAAATCTACAAATAGGTGAGGAAGAATATTTTAGCTAATAATAGACTAAAAATTTTGCTTCAGTTTGAGTGTTTTTCTTAAATAAATAAATTTGAATTTTTTTTATAAAAAAAGTTGTGTTCTCATTATTTTAGCATTATATATGTATGTAAACTTAGCTTCAACTCATAGAAGATAATGGTAATGTAAAATAGACCAAATTTGAGCCAGTATAGATTCATTTCCTAAGGTCCAATTGATATAAATTGACTTTCATGGAGGAGGGTCACTTTGTGAAAATCTACACCTGGAAAGTGGATTCAAAGCCGGGTAGCAAAGGCCAACTTTGACCCGCTGCCATTCCCGGAGGGAAGGTGCCTCAGACTAGCTCTAGGGCTCCTCTTGTAGCCCTCCTTTACAAGCCCTGAAAGTTTGGGCTTCCTAGCCTCAAAGGGGGCCGCTGGAGGTGACTTTCATGGAAGAGGATCACTTTGTTAAAATCTACACAGAGAAGGTGGATCCATTGACATCAATGTAAAAATAGCCCCGGTTCTGATGTAAATTACTCACGGTCCAAATAGACTAGAGAAACAATATTTCTCCAGCATGAAGGTCCAGGCATATCATACACTATAAGTTTTAGAACTTTTGGACCATTGGCTGGGGAGATATGAATGCTCAAGCAAGGCCTATCAGTCCATATCTTTTAAAAGGGAAGTAGTGAGAAGGTCTTAGTCTGTCCCATTTATGGAACGGCTACTACCTTCTCACTTTTAGCTAAAAATACAAGATTCTCACTGAAATATGGCAGGTAAAAATAGAGATATCTGCTCAATATTTTCACACAATGCAGAACCAACCTAGGTCTCTACCCAATTGTAGTTTCATAGCATTTGGACTTTGAGTTAAGAATATGTACTGGGTCAAAGTTGGGCTATTTTACATGGTCGTCTATGGGCTTCTTTTTCCATTGACATCAATGTAAAAATAGCCCCGGTTCTGATGTAAATTACTCACGGTCCAAATGGACTAAAGAAACAATATTTCTCCAGCATGAAGGTCCAGTCCAGCCTATCATACACCATAAGTTTTAGAACTCCTGAGGAGGTTGATCTTAGTTTCATGTGTCCAAAGAATGTAATTCAAGAAGTGTGCTGGTTTTTTAAGATTTTTTTTTTTTTTTTTTAGCAAAATCCAATCTTAGCCTTCTTATTCTTGAGGCTGATGCGTGGCTTGCACCGTGCAGTGAACCCTCTGTACTTACTTTCATGCAGTCTTCTCTTTATGGTAGATTTGGATATTGATACGCCTATATCCTGGAGAGTGTTGTTCACTTGGTTGGCTGTTGTGAAGGGGTTTCTCTTCACCATGGTAATTATTCTGCGATCATCCACCACTGTTGTCTTCCGTGGGCGTCCAGGTCTTTTTGCATTGTTGAGGTCACTCACCAGTCCTTTCTTTCTCAGGATGTACCAAACTGTAGATTTTGCCACTCCTAATAGTGTAGCAATTTCTCAGATGGGTTTTTTCTGTTTTTCGCAGATGAAGGATGGCTTGTTTCACCTGCATGCAGAGCTCCTTTGACTGCATGTTTACTTCTCAGCAAAATCTTCAAAGTGCAAGCACCACACCTCAAATCAACTCCAGGCCTTTTATGTGCTTAAAGAGGTTGTCCGGTCCCAAAATCAAAATTCTTTTGTGCACCTAACACCCCTCACCATACATGCATATGCCCCCAATACCTGTTTTTCATGTCTGAGCTTTCCTTCCCCTCTAGTAGACATCAGACTATCCTGGCAGATCTGTTTACTTTCTCCCCTTTCTTGTTTTGTTGAATACATAACTTTATTGATACACAGGCCTGGCTGCACTGCACAGTGATGAGTCACAGGCTGGACCCGCCCCCCACACTGCTCTGTCTGCAGCAGCCACACAATCTATAACTCCTGTGTCCATCTTTCTACACCTAGACATGAATCTACTTCTCACCCAATGTCTAAATCCCATCACTGACCGTCCACAGGCTCTTCCCTCACCATCTCCAGAGTGTAATAAACACATCATATCCAAACACATCTGTATCTAATCCTATCCTGTGTGATACAGCCTGCTGAGCTGTGTATCTAATCTCATCACTGACCGTCCACGGGCTCTTCCCTCACCATCTCCAGAGTGTAATAAACAGCTGGAATCGGCAAGCACATCCAAACACATCTGTATCTAATCCTAACATGTATGTGTGCCTGATACACAGCCTGTATCAGAACTTCCTGCTGAAGTATGTATCTAATCCCATCTTCAATGATACTTCCTGCTGAGCTGTGTATCTAATTCCATTTTGTAGGATACAGCCTGCTAAGCTGTGTATCTAATTCCTTATGCACACTACCGTATTCAATTTGCGGTCTGCGAGACGCAGATCCGCAAAATAAGTATACTGTCCGTGTGCAACCCGCATTTTTTATATTTTTTTGCAGTCCCATTGATTTCTATGGATTTCAGGTCTGCATTATGAGGACCAGAATAGGACATGTTCTTTTTTTCTTTTTTTTTCAGAACTGACATAAGGATGTGGAAAACACATAGACTTCATCAGTGTGCGTTCAACATCCGTATATCAGTACAGCAAAAGATAGAACATGTCTTATTCTGGTCCTCATAATGCAGATCTAAAACCCATAGAACTCAATGGCTCTAGAAAAAAAATGCACATCTCACACAGGCAGTATCCTTATTTAGCAGATCTGCTACTTGGAGAAAGCAAAACGGACACGGTCCTGGGCATGAGGCCAAAGCCTAGCTTTTTTGGTCCTGACTGCTGAAGGGTTCATCTTGGGCCATCATGTGTGATACACGTGAGCTAAGACCATGATCAGCCTGGGAAACACGGTCCGCGTGTCGCCACATCTCCTAGGTCGACCGCACTCTCCTGACCGAACTGACGATATGACAGTAATGTATGATACAGCCAGTCTCTTATCTGGTCGGGGAGCTGAGGTTGGCCTGGAAATTGTGGCTGAGACATGGATTCCTGGGCCGATCAAAGTAGTTTGCATGATCCCAATCACTCATACTGAGCTGCCATAACAGTTATATCCACAGTGCCCCCATAACAGTTATATCCACAGTGCCCCCATAACAGTTATATCCACAGTGCCCCCATAACAGTTATATCCACAGTGCCCCCATAACAGTTATATCCACAGTGCCCCCATAACAGTTATATCCACAGTGCCCCCATAACAGTTATATCCACAGTGCCCCCATAACAGTCACGTCCACAGATTCCACATAAGTGTCATCCACAGTGTCCCCATAACAGTGCCATCCACAGATCCACCATAACAGTGACATCCACAGATCCCCCCATAACAGTGACATCCACAGATCCCACATAACAGTGACATCCACAGTGATCCCATAATAGTGAAGTCCACAGTGCACCCGTAACAATGATATCTAGAGTGCCCTATAACAATGACATTCACAGTGCCCCATGTGCCATCCACAATGCCCCGAGTGACATCCACAGTGCCCCAGTGACATCCAGTGCCCCCATGTGCCATCCACAAGTGGGCAGACTAGATGAACCAAATGGTTCTTATCTGCCGACACATTCTATGTTTTTATGTGCCATCCACAGTGCCATCTACATTGCCCCAATGTGCCATCCACAGTGCCCCAGTAACATCCAGTGCCCCAAGTGCCATCTACATTGCCCCAATGTGCCATCCACAGTGCCCCAGTAACATCCAGTGCCCCAAGTGCCATCTACATTGCCCCAATGTGCCATCCACAGTGCCCCAGTAACATCCAGTGCCCCCATGTGCCATAAACAGTGCTCCCATTGCCATCCACAGTGCCCCCACGTGACATCCACAGTGCCCCAGTGACATCCAGTGCCTCCATGTGCCATCTACATTGCCCCAATGTGCCATCCACAGTGCCCCAGTAACATCCAGTGCCCCCATGTGCCATAAACAGTGCTCCCATTGCCATCCACAGTGCCCCCACGTGACATCCACAGTGCCCCAGTGACATCCAGTGCCTCCATGTGCCATAAACAGTGCTTCCATTGCCATCCACAGTGCCCCCCAATGTGCCAGTCAGTGCCCCCAGTGAGATCCACAATATAGCGATCAGCCACTGTGGATGAGTGCTATGCTGTCACTCCTGCACAGCGCTTACATCGCGCTGTGCAGGAGTCAGTACAGGCTTCATATAGAAGCCTGTACACTGCAGAGAGCAGCCGGCAATCCTGCGCATGCGCACTAGCATTCAGCTTAGTGCGCTTGCGTGTGAGTGAGGACGGCCGGCTGGAGCTTTCTTGAGCAGGAGGCGGTGACGTCATTCATGACGATCCGTCTCCTGCTCAAGAAAGGAAGAGAAGAAGACTGAGACTCATCTGAAGACCAGAAAGCCAGACAGGAGCAGTCACGTGACAGGGTGGTGGATCTTGGAACGGACTGCGCTGTAGAAGGTAAGTACTAGACCAACATTCTTCCCTCCACAGGTTAGTATTATGCCCAAATTTTAGGTTTAGCTCGGAGAAACCCTTTAATTGAGAATGAAATAATGAAGGAATTTGAGAATAATGATATATAAGGAGGGCACTCTGACATCTGGCAGGAAAAATGGTATTACGATGAATTTATGATCAAAGGATTTTATTCTCATCCACTAATTTAGTTATAGGGATATAAGCTGAGTACATCAAAAGAAAAACCCCTAAAAACACAAAAAACACTAATAAAAACCTAATAAAAATCCCAAGATAAATAAAACAAATTAAAATGAGTATATGTAATCAGCAATAATCTGTATAGATGTTACTATGCTGTTCCAAAAGCAAAAATACATCAAAATCCAATTGGAATAGATGTCCTTTATACTCTCTTTAGTTGCACCTGTATTGTGGCACCATAATCGCTGAATAGATCTCCACGTAGTTTGCAGAGGCTAGGCAATCATGAATGTAAGTAGCCTTAGGCTACTTTCACACTTGCGGCAGAGGATTCCAGCAGTCAAAACGGATGCAAACTGATGGCATTTGTCAGACGGATCAGGATCCCGATCCGTCTGACAAATGCATTGAAATGCCGGATCCGTCTCTCCGGTGTCATCCAGGAAAAAACGGATCCGGCATTTATTTTCTTTTCCATTTTTTGCGGTCTGAGCATGCGCAGTCCGCAAAAACTGATCCGTTTTGCCGGAACACTTGGGGCCGCATCTGGCATTAATGCATTTCAAAATTTCGAACTGAAGACATCCTGATGCATCCTGAACGGATTACTCTCCATTCAGAATGCATGGGGATATGCCTGATCAGTTGTTTTCCGGTATATTGTAGAGCCCCTAGGACGGAACTCAATGCCGGAAAAGAATAACTCAATAGCCTTATTCACAGAACTCTGTATTATAGTTGTAACAATATTGCAGTCACCACTGTAGATAGTACTGCTGTTTAAGTGAGTGGTTACATTACTAGTGTTGATCACGAATATTCGAATTTCGAATTTTTATCGCGAATATAGGCACTTCGAAAATTCGCAAATATTTTGAATATAGTTATATATATTCGTAATTTCGAATATTCGATTTTTTTTTTTTTTTTATCAGTACACATGATCCCTCCCTGCTTCTAGCTTGTGGGCCAATAAGAAGGCTGCAATATACTTGACTTTAGGAGTAGTAGTGTTTGCGAATTTTGCTCTATATTCATTTTTTTTGAATATTCGCTACATTGCTATATATTCTGGTTTTAGAATATTACGAATATTCGAAAAAACGAAGTTATAGCAATATAGAGAATATTCTAAAAAAATCGAATATAGAGCAATTTAGCTAATATAGTGCTATAATCTTCTTTGTCTAATAGTTGTAAGTTGAAAAATTCGCAATAAAAAATTCTAATTCCGAAAATTCGCATATTGCACAATGATTACCTTTCCGATTTTTCAAGTAAAAAAAGAATTGCGAATTTTCAAATTTTCGACGAATATTCTACAAAATATTCGCGAAATATCGCGAATTCGAATATGACCCCTGCCGCTCATCACTATACATTACCAGTCTATGCAGTCTCGGAGCGCATATGCGGGGTGGATGTTACCTTAGTGAAGAGCCTTGTAATACCTCCAATCGGCGTCCCATGTTTTATAGAGGTGAAGATTAGACCAGCGGTGAAGGTCTGGATATCGAGGAACGCTCCTCCTTACTGCAGGTGGATGAATGGCGTATATCCCAAACTTCTCAGCATATGGGTATCGCTTTTTCCATATGTACTGTTACTTGCTTAGAACACCAAACGCGTTTCGGAGATACATGCTCATTCATCAGTGGTAAACAGAACATGAAAAAATCCATCCTTTTAAAGTGACCTCAAATTGCCAGAGGAGTTGTTTATCGCAATGGTAGAAATAAATATATGGAGTGAGTTTGTCTCACTTATATTACCAAGGTGCCTCATATATTCATAATCAAGAAAAAATATATAATATATATATATATACACTATAACTATCCTTACATAACACACGTTAATAGATTCAATATCATCTTGTAGTTAATGTATTGTATAGAAAAAACGCATATGCGTTTTAGGTGCGCTTTTCCTATACGCTCTCAATACATTCTTCCTGTGTCCATGTATATAATCACTCTCAATTTATATAAGCTATATGTACTGATTACACCACATTTACCTTTACTATATTAGACATGAATATTGATTTGTATATGTTATTTTCCATCTATATTTGTGCATCACCCTAGCGTCATCGTTTTCATCTGTGTACATGATGAATAGAGGGACAGGGATATGGGGGATAATTGTAAATTAACCACTTCACATCCAGACCATTTACTCCATTCCTGACCGAGTTTAATTTTGCAAATCTGGTGTTTCACTTTATGCGGTAATAACTTTGGAACGCTTTTACTTATCCAAGCCATTATGAGATTGTTTTATCGTGACACATTGTACTTGATGACAGTGGTAAATTTGAGTCGATATATTTCACCTTTATTTATAAAATAATCCAACGTTTACAAAAAAAAATAAAAAATGTGCAATTTTCAAAATTTCTATTTTTATGCTTTTAAAACAGAAAATAATACCTTATAAAATATTTATTACTTAACGTTCCCCATATGTCTACTTTATGTTGGCATCATTTTGTAAATGTCATTTTTTTTTTTTTAGGACGTTAGAAGGCTTAGAATTTTAGAAGCAATTTTTAAAATTTTTAAGAAGATTTCCAAAACCCACTTTTTAAGGACCAGTTCAGGTCGGAAGTCACTTTGTGGAGCTCACATAGTGGAAACCCCCCATAAATGACCCCATTGTAGAAACTAGACCCCTCAAGTTACTCAAAACTGATTTTACAAACTTTGTTTTCCCTTTAGGTGTTCCACAAGAATTAAAGGAAAATGGAGATGACATTTCTAAATTTCACTTTTTTGGCAGATTTTCCATTTTAATAACATTTTTTCTTTAACACATCGAGGGTTAACCGCCAAACAAAACTCAATATTTATCACCTTGATTCTGCAGTTTACAGAAACACCCCACATGTGATTGAAAACTGATGTAAGGGCACACGGCAGGGCGCAGAAGAAAGGGAGTGCCGTATGGTTTTTGGAAGGCAGATTTTGCTGGACTGGTTTTTAGATGCCATGTCCCATTTAAAGCCTCCCTGATGGACCCCTACAGTAGAAACTCCCAAAAAGTGACCCCATTTTGGAAACTAGGGGATAAGGTTCCAGTTTTATTGGTACTATTTTGGGGTACATATGATTTTTAATTGCTCTATATTAAGTTTTTTGAGATGCAAGGTTCTCATTTATCCAGGTCATGGTATATCTGTAAAGAATAAATCAAGGCAACTGGACTTACTGTAGATTTCTTGAAAACGTTTCACTCGTTCTTCAAATGAGCTTTCTCAATTCTGAGTGACCGTACAAGGTATAATTACCAGATGTTGATTCAGTTACATATTTATTCCCAGAAAATTCTTGTACGGTCACTCAGAATTGAGAAATCTCGTTGGAAGAACGAGTGAAACATTTTCAAGAAATCTACAGTACGTCCAGTTGCCTTGATTCATTCTTTACAGATACAAAAAGATGGCTGTTTTGGCACTGTTTTTATTTTTTACAACATTTATCTGACAGGGTAGATCATGTGCTATTTTTATAGAGCAGGTTGTTACGGCACACGGTGTTATCAAATATGTCTACTTTCTTTGTTTCAGTTTTACACTGTTAGGGCAAAACCCCCACCTCTATGATTGTCGGGATTACAAATTTAAGTTTTATGAGCGCTCAGAGAGTTGACACAGACACTTGTTGAATCAACTACTCTACTTTATTCCATAAAAACATACATTTTATAACAGTAGACATAACAGATAAATCTGGCACACCACCAAATGGGGTGGAAAGTGAAACTAATGATTTGATTGGTTATTCATAAAAGGTAATACTTCCACATCATACTAATAAAATTATACTAATTAAAAAGATTCTGCTGAATCTCATCTCAAAGTTAGTATTCGTTAGCAAACTAACGAGGAGTATAACTCTCTCTTGTATGTCAGACTCTGATAAGGAAGCGAGGTGGCTACTACCTTGGCCTTGCAGCTAAGAATATTTGATTTATATACACAGAGACTTCCTACGTCCTGCCATCTGGTTCATAAATTTTTCCACATATGTACAAGATGGAGAACATGTTCATACAAGTCTTGGGTCTTCATTTTCTGAACGCCATTTTTTTTTCTTTCTGCCAATCGTCTTGTGCAGGGTCTAGTTTTTTGCAGAGTTGACGTTTTTATTGGCACCATGTTTGGATACATAGGATTTTTTGATCATTCATTATTACACTTTATGAGGCAAGGTGACCAAAAAGTTGGTTGTTTTAGCACAGGTTTTATTTATGTATTTTTACAGCATTCACCTGAGGGGTTAGGTCATGTGTCATTTTTATAGAGCAGATCGTTACGGACGTGGAAACACCTAATATGTATACTTTTTTATTTTTATTTAAGTTTTACACAATAATAGCATTTTTGAAACAAAAAAAATGATGTTTTAGTGTCTCCATAGTCTGAGAGCCATAGTTTTTTTATTTTTTGACCGATTGTCTTAGTTAGAATCTTATTTTTTGCAGGATGAGGTGATGGTTTGAATGACACTATTTTGGGGGGAATACGCCTTTTTAATCACTTGGTGTTGCACTTTATGTGATGTCAGGTGGCAAAAAATGGCTTTTTTGGCACTTTTTTTTTTACGGTGTTCACGTGAAGGGTTAGGTGATGTGATATTTTTATAGAGCTGGTTGTTACGGGCACGGCGATACCGAATATGTCTACTTTTGTTTTATTTATTCCACTTTAACATAATAATAGCATTTTTGAAACAAAAAATTATGTTTTAATGTCTTCATGTTCTGAGAGCTATAATGTTTTTTTACTTTTTGAGCGATTTTCTTATGTAGGGGCTCATTTTTTGCGGGATGAGGTGACTGTTTTATTGGGACCATTTTGTGGGACATACGCCTTTTTGATCACTTGGTGTTGCACTTTTTGTGATGTAAGGTGACAAAAATTGCTTTTTTGACACAGTTTTTATTTTTTATTTTTATGGTGTTTATCGGACGGTGTGGATCATGTGATATATTTATATAGCAGGTCTTTACAGACGCGGCAATACCAAATAGGTCTATTTTATTTTAAAAAATCTATTTAAAAAAAAAATAATTATTACTTAATTGGGGAATTTTTTATTACATGCTCCTTTTTTTTAAAACACTAATTTTAAAATTTTTTTTATTTTACACTTTGCATCGCCCATAAGGTCATACAAGACCTCTGGGGGATATTTAACTTCACATTTTTTTTTTTTTCGTTATTGATTTCTCCTGTAACAGGCTGACATAGTAGCCCCAGTTACAGGGGAAATACACCCCCCATAGAGGCTGTACAGCAGAATACAACGCTGTACAGTCTCAGTGCAGGGATGATCGAGGTCTGTAGAAGACCCGACAGCTCCTGCACTCTCCCGGCCCCCGCGGTCACATGATCACCGGCCAGGACAGGAAGCGCCTAGTGCTTCCTGATCTGTATACACAGTGCTCGTTGAGCACTGTGTATACAGTGATCTAGAAGGTAGGGACACTTGGGAACTGTCCCTGCCTTCCCTCTGGGTTGCCCCGCTGTCACTGACAGCGGGCCCCCCGCTCGGCAGCTGCATGATTAGCGTGCAGCTGCCATCTCTGAATGGACGTTCCAGAACGTAATGTAATGTTCTGCCGTGCCAACCATTTTTTCCAGTATCAGGAAACAGCTTGAAAAATGAGGCTATAGTGACCCACGTCTGTATTTCGCACACATAACTCGAATATTACATTGGTGATTTTTCACGATCAAGAAAATAATCTCAAATTCGTGAATTTATTACGAATATTCTACCAAATATTCGCAAAATATCGCAGATTCGAATATTGCCCACTGCTCATCCCTAGTGATTGCAATATTGTTACAACTATAATACAGAGTTCTGTGAATATCGCTACTTACATTCATGATTGCCTAGCCTCTGCAAACTATGTAGAGATTTATTCAGTGATTATGGTGCCAGAATACAGGTGCAACTAAAGAGAGTATAAAGGACATCTATTCCGATTGAATTTTGATGTATTTTTGCTTTTGGGACAGCACAATAACCTCTATACAGATTGTTGCTGATTATTTAACTGCACTTATATTATCACCTACACTATTTTACACTTTGCATCGCCCATAAGGTCATACAAGACCTCTGGGGGATATTTAACTTCACATTTTTTTTTTTTCGTTATTGATTTCTCCTGTAACAGGCTGACATAGTAGCCCCAGTTACAGGGGAAATACACCCCCCATAGAGGCTGTACAGCAGAATACAACGCTGTACAGTCTCAGTGCAGGGATGATTGTTGCTGATTATTTAACTGCACTTATATTATCACCTACACTGTGGATCCAATCAATTATATATGGACATGGTTTTATTAACAATGTGATATAATGTATTGAGTGGGATATGCATAGCCGCCTATCCAAATATACATCGCCACTGGGTGGGGCGGAAATACATATACTCATTTAAATTAATTTTATTTACCTTGGGATTTTTATTTGGTTTTTATTAGTGTTTTTAGGGGTTTTTCTTTTGATGTACTGAAGTGCCCTCCTTATATATCATTATTCTCAAATTCCTTCATTATTTTATTCTCAATTAAGCACATAAAAGGCCTGGAGTTTATTTGAGGTGTGGTGTTTGCATTTTGAAAATTTTGCTGAGAAGTAAACATGCGGTCAAAGGAGCTCTCCATGCAGGTGAAACAAGCCATCCTTCATCTGCGAAAACAGAAAAATAACATCTGAGAAATTGCTACACTATTAGGAGAGGCAAAATATATAGTTTGGTACATCCTGAGAAAGAAAGAAAGGACTGGTGACCTCAACAAAGTAAAAATACCTGGACGGCCACGGAAGACAACAGTGGTGGATGATCGCAGAATAATTACCATGGTGAAGAGAAACCCCTTCACAACAGCCGACCAAGTGAACAACACTCTCCAGGATAAAGACGTATCAATATCCAAGCCTACCATAAAGAGATGAAAGTAAATACAGAGGGTTCACTGCACGGTGCAAGCCACTCATCAGCCTCAGGAATAGGAAGACTAGATTGGACTTTGCTAAAAAACCATCTTAAAAACCATCACACTTCTGGAAGAACATATCTTTATCTCTTCCCTATCAAGCTGCACAGTTGTTTGCTGACAATGAAAATTAAGATCCCATATCTCGGAAAATACAGATGGATTATTCTTACATTTTGCTTTTTTTTTATTGGTCAGAATATTTGTGACCACATTTTTAAATATAATCACAAATGATTTTATTGAATTTATACAAAACTGATACAAAAGGGAAAAAATAATAACACATAAAACACAGCTACGTTTTTTCCATATTATACCCGATTTTACTATTATACTACATATTTCTGTTTAACAGAGAACAGAATGCCAGAATGCATATGCATTATTTGTATATTTCTTGTATTTTTTAAGTTATATGTGATATTTATATACACCTGGATTCTTACCATGGTTTAGCACATGCCTAATGAATACTCGGATTCCACCTGGACTCTAATGGATGTTTCTTTATAAAGCCAAGGTTTTTGTATATGAGTTACCACTGAGGAAGAAGACTGCGGTCTTCGAAACGCGTCTGGTGATCTACACAAAGCCTTGGCGATTTTAAGAAATTCTCTATCTTAATATCTCTTCAATTGTGGCAACCAATTTGAAAGACTGAGTTGCAAAGATCGAGCCGTACCATCTGAGCACTGCTGCATCTGACAAGGAGTAACACAACCTGCTTTAGGACCAGGAGATTGCCTCCTGATCACGTGGGACGCCACGAGGGACGCGCTCCCAACCTGACCGGCACAGACCGGCAAAGATTTAAGCAATGGATTCCTGCATTTAATGTACTATTATATCAGTTGCATCTAAGTCTATTGTAAATACGTATAAGTATTTTCTGGCTGGGATTGACCACTCTAGCCGTACAGCGATATCCCATATAGAATATAAGAGGTCTTTAAATATTGCATCCATTAACCATTTGTTTTTATAATTCAAGATATATGTGAGATTATAGGCATATGTCATTCTAACAAAAGTATTTGTATAAATTTTATTTTTAATTGTTTATAGGAGGATTTAAATAAACAGTTTTATATAGCAAATAGTCTTGTGTTTAATCCATGTACCAGCCCATTTATTTTTTATCCTTTAGCTATATTTTTCTTGACTCTGAGTTTGTCTAAAGGTGTGTGCACCCATCCCTTGCCTGGGTGAAGTTGAGCCACTAGACCTTTATTTTTCTGTATTCTTTGGACAGATGAAACCAAGATCAAACTCTACCAGAATGATGGAAAGAAAAAAGTATGGCGAAGGCACGGTACAGCTCATGATCCAAAGCATACCGCATCATCTGTAAAACACGGCGGAGGCAGTGTGATGGCCTGGGCATTCATGGCTGCCAGTGGCCCCGGGGCCCTAGTGTTTATTGATGATATGACACAGGACAGAAGCAGACGGATGAGTTCTGGGGTTTTCAGAGACATATTGTGTCCGCAAATCCAGCCAAACTGATTGGTCGGTGTTTCATAATACAGATGGACAATGACCCAAAACATAAAGCCAAAGCAACCCAGGAGTTTATTAAAGCAAAGAAGTGGAATATTCTTGAATGGCCGAGTCAGTCACCGGATCTGAACCCAATAGAGCATTTCACTTGTTAAAGACTAAACTTCAGACAGAAAGGCCACAAACAAACAGCAACGGAAAACCGCGACAGTAAAGGCCTGGCCGAGAATTAAAAAGGAGGAAACACAGCGTCTGGTCATGTCCATGAGCTCAAAACTTCAGGCAGTCATTGCCAACAACGGGTTTTCAACCAAGTGTTAGAAATTAACATTTTATTTACAACTAGACATTAAGCCCGTTACAATAATGGGCACTAGAACAGTAGAGCATAAACATTAGTAAGAACAGTCTATATTAAATGGCAAGGGAACTTGACCACACTGACTGGTGGCTGAAACTGGAGGCTGTGGCTGCGACTGCTGGCACTGACTGATGGTTGAGATGGCTGCCACTAACTGGTGGCTGACACTGGTGGCACTGTGACTGGTGGCTGTACGACTGGCACTGACTGCTGGTGCTGAGACTGCTAGTAGCGAATGGTGGGTCAGACTGCTGACAGGGGCTCCTCTCTATATGGCTGATATTGCTGTGACTGACGAACAGAAATGTCGGCTGGGACTGACGAACAGAAATGACACCTGGGACTAACAGAAATCATGGCGTTCCGACCTGCTTGCCTGGGCGCAGGTGTAGGCGGTGCAGGCGGCATGTGGAGCGCCATGCCCTGATTAGTGGGCGCGCTGGTGTGAGCGGTGCGGGGGGTGTGTTATTATTAGGGTTATTCCTGCAGTATAGAAATCTTTTGCTAGAGGTAGTTGTGCATTGTGTGTGTGTGTGTATATATATATATATATATATATATAAAAATGATAAAAGTTCAGGGCAGCACACCTAGTAGAAAGCGCTGGGTGCCAGCGGTGTCGACACTCAATCCAAAGTGTCAAATAGCCAGAAGAATAAACACACCGCAGCACATCCGTCTGGTGAAAAAATGGTGGGATCCTTTATTCACCCAAGCAGCGACGTTTCGGACCGCATGCTGGGACCATTTTCAAGCAAATTGTGTTTATTCTTATATATATATATATATTACTCTTTTTATGAGGCAAGGTAACAAAAAAAATGGCTGTTCTGGCACAGTTTTTATAATTAGTTTTTTTACAATGTTCACCTGACAGAGCAGATAATGTGATATTTTTATAGAGCAGGTCGTAACTATGCGGTGATACCTAATAAGTCTATTCTTTTTATTTTATTTTGGATTTACACAATAAATATTTTCAAAGCCATATTTTTTTTTTTTTTTGGGCGATTTTCTTAGGTAGGGTCTCATTTTTTGCTGGAAGAGATAATGGTTTGATTGGTACCATTTTGGGGCACATATGAATTTTTGTTCGCTTGGTATTACACTTTTTGTGATATAAGGTGATAAAAAATGTTTTTTTTGGCACATTTTTAATTTTTTATTTTTTACGGCAATCACCAGACGGGTTGGATCACCTACAATTTTTATAGATAAAGTTGTTACGGACACAGCGATGCCTAATATGTGCATTTTTTTAATTTTAGTTTACACAGTAAAAGCATTTAAAAAAAAAAATCATGGTTTTGTGTTTCCATTTTCTGAAAGCCATTTATTTTTTTTCTTTTGGTGATTGTCTTAGGTAGCGTCTCATTTTTTGCAGGATGAGATGACGGTTTTATTGGTACCATTATGGGGCACATATGACTTTTTGGTTGCTTGGTATTACACGGTTTGTGAAGTAAGGTGATAAAAAATTTTGTTTTTTGGCACATCTTTTTTTTAAATGGTGTTCACCAGATGGGTTGGATCACATGCTATTTTTTTTTTTTTTCCAAAGACAATTTTTATTTTCATTTAAAGGATATAACATAAAATACAAAAATACAGAGAACAAAGCAAAGCATGCCTGTTACATATCATTTTTCATAAAGCATACATTAATGCCTGGTTAGGCAGTAGAGATACGCAACAAATTGACCCCAAGAGACAAGTACCTCCTAAGGTGTTTCCCCCACCCCCTCCAACCAAAAACCTAAATCCCCTCCCCCCCCCATCCTCCCAACCCCAAATCAAAACCAATTAACTTTATTTTCTTTTTGTCCTGCCAGAACAATTGCCAAGCCTCTTGACAGACAAGGGCCAAAGATATCATGTCGACATAGGGGCAAATTCTCAAACGATCAAAATAAAAATATCATTGTGCCAAGCGACCTAGCGTCCCTTTCAATTGCTCCTCTAAATACCACTTTGTTAATGCAAAAGGTTTCATAATATTATCAATCTCGGAATCAGTGAAGAACTGGATTAGGAAACCTCTCCATTTCTTAAGAAACTTGCCTCCCTTCCCTTCCTTATGTCTTATTACATCTCCTCGCTCCAGAGCTAACAGTTCTTTAAGACCAGCTAGAATGTCATCCCTAGAAGGGACCAGAGGCTGGAGCCAGCGTTGCAAAATGCTCCTCTTGGCTACCATGCAAAGTGCATGGAAGAGGGTAGGCAGTCTACGCTCCACAAGGACCCCATCCTTTAGTTCCTCCCAATAATGAAACAAAAAGATCATCGGGCTTAACGGGACCTTCAGGTTCCAACTATCCTTTGAGATCTGGGCTACCTGGGACCACAGGCTTTGAATTTGAGGGCAGGACCATAAACCATATAGATCGGTGTGCATCACCTTACACTTTGGACAACTAGTGATCCTGTCCGGTCTGTTAGGCGCCGTCGGGAGGTTGAAAGCATATATGGCATTGTGCATTATCCTGAACTGTGTGTCCCTCCAAGTTTCATTTATGACCGAGTTCCTCAACGCCCACCATCCTTTTAAGATCTTGTCTCCTGCCTCACCATCCTCTAAGATATGCGCCCATGTGCGAAAAGCCAGTTGTGGCAGACCGTCTCCCATTATCTCTCGAAGTTGGGAATATAAGAGAGAAATGGATTGTGGGCCAGTGCCCTTCAGTACTATCTTATCAAACTCATTTTTAATTCTTTCCTTAGTGACATCTTTCAACCTCTCTGTGAGAAATTTGCTGACTTGAGTGTATTGAATAGTTTGAAAGGGATTCAGGTGGAAGATGTCCCTAACTTCCTGGCACGACAACCATCTATTCTCGTCTTATGCAACAAATGCTGGGCCGTTAATATTCCCTTCTGCTTCCATTCCTTAAATAAGGCATTACTCCTACCCTGCTCAAATTCCGGATGTCCCCACAGGGGCAAAAATTTTGAAACCCTCTGGCAGAGTCGCAAATTCTTCCTAATGCTACGCCATGCTGCCCAAGTGTGACGGAAGATTATCGAATTACGCAAGTGCATGGGGAGGGCTCTCAAAGCCGTGTGTAACAAGGTGCAAGGATCCCAAGGTGCACAAAGATCCTTTTCTAGGTCATAGTCAGAATGAAAACTCGTGTGACGTAGCCAGTCTATAATATGCCTAAGAAGACACGCATGATTATACGTTCTAACATCAGGCATATTCAGACCTCCTTTAATTTTAAGGGCCATCAGCTTCCTCAGGCCTATTCTTGGTCTCCTACCCTTCCATATAAAACATGTCACCTCGCCTTGGAATCTATCGACATCCACATGTTTGATCATCAAGGGCAGTGTTTGGAGAGGATAAAGAAGCCTGGAAAAGCTGATCATTTTAACCAAATGAATTCTGCCTAGTAAGGGCAAGGGTAAATTTTGCCATTTACGCAACTCTGAGGTCACCTTGTTTAGTAGAGGGGTGTAGTTCAGACCATATAAGGATTCCGCTCTGGGGCCTATCTTAATTCCTAAATATGTAATGTGATCCTTGGCCACCTGTATCCCATCCATCTCACTCCTCGAGTTTAATCTTGCCCCCCCCCTCCCTAGCTGTAAAAGGGCACACTTGTTTTTATTTAATTTGAAGCCTGAGAGCTGACCAAAATCTGCTATGGTACTCAATACCTTCTGTAAGTCAGAAATGGGGTTCTCCATGAACAAGAGTATGTCATCTGCGAAAAAAATAGCTTTTAGTTTAGAGTTCCCTACTCTAATACCCTCATAGATCCCACCCGAGTTCAGGAGATGAACCAATGGCTCCACCGCCAAGTCGAACAATAAAGGGGATAAGGGACAGCCCTGTCTGGTTCTCCTATGTAAACTAAAGGGGTCAGAAAGAAAGCCCTGCATGCCTATCCTGGCCATAGGAGTTGCGTACAGCTGAGAAAGATACTCCCTGAAGGATCCTCTTACCCCAAATTTGTCCAACACCCTCCATAACCACTCCCAGTGAATTTTATCGAAAGCTTTCTCAGCGTCCAGGGTGATTATGGAGGGTGCCGATCCACCTCCCTCCCTCCTACCCACCTCGTCTAAAACCGCCAAGACTCTACGCATGTTGGCGACCGCTGATCGACTTCTAATAAAACCAACCTGGTGTGGGCTGATCAGACTCGGGAGGATACAGGCTAGTCTATTGGCCATAAGCTTCGACAAGATCTTAACATCTTGGTTGATGAGAGATATCGGTCTGTACGAAGCTGGGTCTTCTGCTGGTTTACCCTCCTTAGGGAGCATGCGTATATGTGCCATGTTCATTTGAGCGGATAACCTACCCCCCTGCAAAAGGACATTACCTAATTTAGATAATACAGGTGACAGTTGTACTTTTAGGGCTTTATAGAAGTCGCCCGAGTAACCGTCAGGTCCCGGTGCCTTGTTCCCAGGGAGTTGCGCAATCATATGCAGAATTTCCTCTTCCGTGATGGGCTTATTAAGTTGGGTCAGGTCCTCCTGTGAGATCATTGGAAGATTTAGACCCTCCAATAGACTAGGGCCTGTCGCTACAGTGTCGGATGGTCTACTATATAAGTCAGAGTAGAAACTTCAAAAAAATTTTAAAATGTCAGGGGGATGGGACCTCAATTCACCTGCGGCGTCCCTTAAATGGGTAATTGGGGCTGTTTGTCTGCGCCCTTTGGCCAAATTGGCCAGGAGTCTACCCGCCTTATTCCCGAACTTATGCAGTTCTAGTTCCCACCTAGCTTTATGGAAACTCTCCTTTCTCTTTGCCCAGAGCTCAAAATCCTCCCTGGCTGCCATCCATTTACCTTTGTTCTCCGAAGTTGGAGATTGTATAAAAGCCCTGTAGCAAACCTGAACTTCCTGACTACATTTAATGAATTGCGCCTTCGTAGCTCTCTTGAGACCTGTTATGTAAGCTATTAATCTTCCCCTTAGAACGGACTTGCCTGCTTCCCAGAATAGCAATGGGTCAGATTCGTGTTCCTGATTAAGAGTGCTGTACTCTAACCACCAGCCCCGTAGTAATTCTACAAAGGTTTCGTCATCTGCTAGGAAAGACGGAAATTTCCAGATATGCTCTGTTCCTCTCGGTTCCATATCCGCCAATGTCAAAACCACTGGAGAATGGTCCGAGATCACCAAATTTTCAATAGCCACCTCACTAATTCTGGAGAGCAGTTCTGGTTTGGTGAACCAGTAGTCTATACGGGACCAAGAATTCTGTGCATGGGAGAAGTGGGTAAAATCCCGTTCATCCGGATATGAGATCCGCCATGCATCCACCACAGCAATGTCTTCAACAAGGGAGTACAATACCCCTCTTCTCCCATGCACCTTCCCCCCCACCATATCTGATTGTCTGCGGTCCTCGCTTTCCACCATAGTGGCATTAAAGTCTCCTCCCATCAAAATGTTACCCACAGGGTCCGCTAAAATCTTGTCTCTCAGTGAGGCAAAGAAACGACCCTGCCTTACGTTGGGTGCATATACATTATATAGGTTAAGACTCCTGCTCCCATCTTTCATAGTTAGAACCAACACCCTGCCTTCATCATCTGCTACATGACCTTGGATCCTGTGCACCAAATTCTTATGAACTAAAGTAACTACACCCGCTTTGCCCTGTATAGCCGGAGAGCCATAAACCCCTCCCACCCACAACCTCAACATTCTTATAAAATCTTCCTCCAGGAGATGCGTTTCCTGCAGGAACGCAATATCAGCACCTAAGCGCTTCAGATGGCGCAGCACCATTATGCGTTTCTGCGGGGAGCGCAGGCCCTTGACATTCCAAGTTATACACTTAATCATTACCCCACCATTTTAGAAGGTATTTCCCCCCGCTGGCATATGCAAGAACCCTGAGAAGTGGCAGGACAAATCTAACAAAACTGAAACATGAAATAAGAACATACAATAACATTCCTGAATAGCCTACTAAGGCAAAGGCAAGTGAACATAACATCACATCTTGGGCTTCACTTTTTTCTGGTATCATATTACATTACCACAAACTTCCCCCTAGATAGCTGACATCGGAGGATTAAACTACCAGAGCAAATAGCCCCCCTTCATTTTCTTCTTTCCCCCCTTTTATGGAGGCGTCCATGTAAGAAGCATAACGTCCCTCATTTTCGCTGCTTCCGCTGGTTATTAGACGAAAACTGCTGGACCTCTCCCTTCCTTTGCGCCTTGTCACGAAAAGTCCCTTGCGAATCAGACTGTGGACTCTGTGAATTCCTTCTCCCCCTATCCGCCGGCTCCTCAGGTACTGAGATATAAGGGCCTTGAGAAAAAAAAGCCGTAGCATCCGATGCATTATTAAAGGTCCTATATTCTCCGTCTGCACATTTCACCTTTAAGACTGCCGGATATAATAGTTGGAAACGTATTTTTCTCTGGAACAATGACGTGCAGATTTCACTAAAACCTCTCCTCTTCTTTGTGATTACCGCTGAATAATCATTGAAGAGCATAATTTTCTGCCCCCTATATGTCAGAGGCTCTTTTCGCGCCCTAAAAGCGCGTATAATGTCCTCTTTATCAGAGAAGTCAAGGTACTTCATTATGACTTGTCTGCCCTTCTGTGGGCGATTTGAGCTCTCTTTGGATCCCCCTGGAGGGTTTTGTAGTGACCCCAACCTATGCGCTCTTTCCACTTTGCGGGGAATCGAGAGTCCCAGCGCTCTGGGGAGTTCTGACTCACAGATATGCTTGAGATCTGAGCCCGGTATTTCTTCAGGGAGGCCCACTAACCTGATGTTACTACGGCGCGACCGATTTTCCAGGTCGTCCACTTTGTCTTTCAGCTCGTTCACCGTCTGTACCAGCGTTTTCATTCGTGCTTGGGTGCCATGCATATCTTCTTCCACGCAAGAAGTCCTCTGCTCGAGCTCGTCTATGCGGTATCCCTGCTGACTGTAGGCTTCCTGCAGCTCATTAAGGGATTCCTGTATAGTAGCCGCTAGCGTGGATTTCAGATCTGGTGCCACTGGGCTGCAACTTCTATTGCTAGTCTTTTAAGATCCGCAGCTGGCAGTGGGGTATGCTGGAACAAGTCCTCTTGTGAGGGTAGTAAAGGCTGATGCAAATCAGCAGCCCGCGGCGTGTCCTCAATGTCGGACGCCATCTTGGCTTCTTTATGCAGCCGCTCAGGCCGCGGCTCGTCTCCGTCCTCCGACTTCTTCCCGCTGCGCAGCAGGTACCTCTCCATACACAGTGTTTTAACACCCGATGTTCACCACACTTCGTGTGGTCAAATGAGCCCGTAGGCGGTGATCGGAGGGTAAGGTTGACCGGGAAGGTGGCGGAGCTCCGCTAGACGCGTCTCCTCATACCAGCGCCGGAACCGGAAGCCCCACATGCTATTTTTATACAGCAGGTTGTTACGGACATGACGATACCTAATATGTGCATTTTTTTAACTTTATTTTATTCAATAAAAGCATGTTTGAAAAAAAACAAAAAACTTTTTTGTGTCTCCATTTTCTGAAAGCCATATTTTTTTATTTTTGGGATGATTGGCTTATGTAGGGACTCATATTTTGTGGGATCAGGTCACGGTTTAATTGGTTCTAATTTTGGATACATATGACTTTTTTGATCACTTTTTATACAATTTTCTGGGCAGTGTGGAGGGCAAAATTGCAATTCATCATAGTTTTTCTTTTTTTTTTTTTATGGTGTTCACCATGCGGTAAAAGTAACATGATCCTTTTATAGATCAGAAACATAGAATGTGTCGGAAGATAAGAACCATTTGGCCCATATAGTCTGCCCAATATACTGCATACTATGAATAGCCCCTGGCCCTATCTTATATGCAGGATGGCCTTATGCCTACCCCATGCATGCTTAAACTCCTTCACTGTATTTGCAGCTACCACTTCTGCAGGAAGGCTATTCCAGGCATCCACTACTCTCTCAGTAAAGTAATACTTCCTGATATTACTTTTAAACCTTTGCCTCTCTAATTTAAAACTATGTCCTCTTGTAGCAGTTTTTTTTCTTTTAAATATTCTCTCCTCTTTTACCGTGTTGATTCCCTTTATGTATTTAAAAGTTTATACCATATCTCCTCTGTCTCGTCTTTCTTCCAAGCTATATGTGTTAAGGTCCTTACGGACACGGCGATACCAAACATGTTTAGTGCTATTTATTTTTTACATTTTTAACCAATTATGTGTGGATTCAAGAAGGTTTTTTTTTGGACCCAGACCCACTTGGTTCTTTAAGATCCAGTGGGTCTGATGGCTTACAATACACTGCAGTACACTGTATAGTGTACTGCAGAGTATTGAACTCACACTAAGCCTGATTAGGCTTAGATATACCACAGCAAGCCGGATGACTGTGAAGGCGTCCAGTTGCCATGCCATGGACATGCCACAGTGCAGGGGCCCGATTGGGGAGGGAGTTCCCTCCCTCAGTTTACCCTTCAAGCATCGGGCCTCTGCCACAGCAGAGCAGGGGCCCGATGCTTAGCCCCTCCATACAGCTTTCCAGGCAGAGTGTTAGCTGGACATTTCAGCTAACACTCGGGCCGCTGCCGCTCTGCCATTTTGAAAGGGGGCGGGGGCACTGCATGCTCTGCATCTTGAAAGAGGGGGGGTGGGGGTGTTGTGTGCGGGGGGCATTAACCCTTCAAGCATTGGGCCGCTGCCAAGGCAGAGCAGCGGCCCGATGGTTAGCCCCTTCCAGAAAGTGGTTCCTAAGTACTGTGGCATGGAAGGGGTTAAACGGCCAGCACCGATGTCGGCTGTTTCAAGCTGTCGCTTTGCCATCCTGAAAGGGGGGTCTAGGAGGAATCTATAGACACAGTCAGGCTGCAGGGAAACTTGTGTGTAGCGCTGTGTCCATGTGGAGCGCTGTGTCCTGATTGGATGCCGCGCATGCCCAGTGCAAAACTGGTGACACACACACGAACACAGCACACTCACACAGGGTTTTTATTATTATAGATTATTCAATTTGTCCAATTATTTTTGAGCCCCTGAAATGAAGGGATTGATTTTAAAAAATGCTTTAATTCCTCACATTTTTATGCAATCATTTTGTTCAACCCACTGAATAAAAGCTGAAAGACTGGCCTTCAACTGCATCTAAATTATTTTGTTCAAAATCCATTGTGGTAATGTACGGAACAGAAATTAGAAATATAGACCTAACTGTAAATGATTATACAGAATATATTACAGTCATAGCATGACTCCTAGAATTTATTTAGAACAATTTTTACCATTTGACTGAGCCTAATACAATGTACTGTACATCAGGTCAGGTAGATGACTTTATCATGTGGTATGAAGATTGCAATGTAACATTGTCACACTGCGTTTAATAATTGTAATTGGCGTCAGTATGACACACTGCGATGGACAAAAAAAAATCTACATTGAGTTTTTGTAGCAGATCACATAGGATTGACATCATAGAACACAATGCAAGTCACATGTGACTGCAACATTTCTACAATTTGCAGCAAAATCTTAGTTCTAAAATAGATACAGGACAGCAAGTTGCTGAACTTCTCTGAGATTTGGCATCATACGACACATGTTGCCAGGTAAACCCAATTTTAACATCTGTGGCAAAGTGGGGTTAAAATTCTTTATTTACTCTTATAGTGTTTCCATATTCCAAAAAAATATTTATTGTAGTTTCTTCTGATCTGGTGAGGTTTAGAATTTGATTACCTTACAAAACGTTTTCCACATTTAGAACATCAAAATGGCTTCTCTCATGTGTGAATTCTCTTATGTTTAACAAGGTTTGTTTTCCATTTAAAACATTTCCCGCATTCTGAACAAGAATACGGCTTCTCTTCTGTGTGATTTTTCTTATGGGAAACAAGTTCAGATTTTTGTGTAAAACATTTCCCACATTCTGAACATGAATATGGCTTCTCTCCTGTGTGACTTCTCACATGTTTAGCAAGATTTGGTTTCTGTGTAAAACATTTCCCACATTCTGAACATGAATATGGCTTCTCTCCTGTATGAATTCTCTCATGTGTAACAAGAGTTGATTTAAGTGCAAAACATTTACCACATTCTAAACATGAATATGGTTTCTCTCCTGTGTGAATTCTCTCATGTCTAACAAGTTTTGATTTCTTTGCAAAACATTTTCCACATACTGAACACGAATATGTCTTCTTTCCTTTGAAATATACCCTCTCTCCTGTATGACTTCTCTGATGACTAACAAGACCAGATTCTTTTGTAAAACATTTTCCACATTCTGAACATGAATATGGTTTTTCTCCTGTGTGAATTCTCTGATGACTAACAAGGTCTGATTTCTGTGTAAAACATTTCCCACATTCTGAGCATGGATACGGTTTCTCTCCAGTGTGACTTCTCAGATGTCTAAAAAGATCACATTTTTCTTTAAAACATTTCTCACATTCTGAACATGAATATGGCTTATCTCCTGTATGACTTTTCTCATGTCTAACAAGAATTGACTTCTGTGCAAAGCATTTTCCACATTCTGAACACGAATATGGCTTCTCTCCTATGTGAATTCTCCTCTCATGTCTAACAAGACTGAATTTAGCAATAAAACATTTTCCACATTCTGAACATGAGAATGGTGTTTCTCCTGTGTGAATTCTCTCATGTGTAACAAGACTTATTTTATATGAAAAACATTTACCACATTCTGAACACGAATATGGCTTCACTCCTGTGTGACTTCTCTCATGTATAACAAGATTTGATTTATCTGTAAAACATATCCCACACTCTGAGCATGAAAATGGCTTCACTCCTGTGTGACTTCTCTCATGTATAACAAGATTTGATTTATCTGTGAAGCACTTCCCACATTCTGAACATGAATATAAATTCTCTCTTGTGTGATTTTTCTCATGTCTAACAAGACTTGATTTGTCTGTGAAGCACTTGAAACATTCTGAACAGGCATGTGGCTTCTCTCCTGTATGAATTCTCTGATGAACAACAAAATATGATTTGCGCATAAAACATTTTCCACATTCTGAACATGAATATGGCTTTTCTCCTGTGTGAATTCTCTCATGTATAAGAAGATGTGATTTCTTTTGAAAACATTTCTCACATTCTGAACAGGAGTATGGCTTCTCTCCTTTAAGTCTTCTTCTCGTTGTAGAAAGACCTGAGGTTTTTGTGGATTCTTTGCCACACTGAAATCGATTCACCCCTTTCTGATTTCTACTTCTGGTAACAATGTGTGATTGATCAGGAGAAGGTTCCTCATGATTAAGGGAATTATACGATAGATCTGAACTGTGAAGTCCTGGATGTACATTAAGGGTAATGAGGTTTTTTCCTGAAGAAAGCTGTAGGATATCTTTATCTTTTGCTTTATAAGTTAGTGGTAAGATGAAGTTTCCCTCAGAATTGCTTCTGGAATTTTCTGTTAAGATAAAAATGAAATGTTTGATTTATTTTCAAACTACGGAGTAGATAAACTTATAACATTCCTATTAGACTGGAAGTGGCTGCTATATGATGGAGAAAAATGAATAACCCCGCCTCCCCTCTTTCAAGATGCACGCAGTACCCCCGCCCCCCTTTCAATAATTTTTAACATAAACTTAGCACAAAAATTTAAAAAACCTGACCCTGTCTGGCAATCTGCCAACACGTCAGTTCTTTTAGTCTCCACCCCACAATGCAATGGTTGGTCATGGCCAGTGTCATCATCATCAGTGTCAGTCCCTAGCATTGCCTGTGAGAACGCCATTTCCACCTGCACCACCTTGTGTGCCTGGAGAAAGCTTTCTTTACCGCCTCTCTGACATCCTGCCACATCAATGTGCAGACTCTGAATACACATGAATTCTCTTCTTGGGATCTGACTATGACATATCAATATTGTTTCTTCTGATTTGCTGAAGCTAACTGCATCGCATTATGGGCAATCCCACTGGCAATGGTCTTACTTGGGGATATGTGATCCTGCTGGCCTTTGATCTGTAAAATGGTAGATAGTATTTTGAGCATTTTGCAAGAATCAAATTGCAAAAGCTTCACATTTGCTCAGAAGCCAATTTTTTCATAAATTCTAAATAAATTATAATAGTTTATTTCCAGGAGGCCTCTGCATAGAAGAGTGTAGTCTATTATACAGCCTGAAAAATGCTAATAGGACACACATTTACCATTCATCAGGTGAATGGAGCCCTATTGATATATTTGATTTACAAGGCAAATGCAGGGTCCTAATGTGATGTTAAAGAGCCCACCCTGCATAGTCCACCATTACATGTCACTGCACATGACGGGTCTTACCCTGTGATATAGGAGGCTGGTACTCCTCCATTACATGTCACTGCACACACGTGTATACACTGCACATGACGGCTCTTACCTTGTGATATTAGAGGCTGGTGCTCCTCCATTACATGTCACTGCACACACATGTGTATACACTGCACATGACGGGTCTTACCTTGTGATATTAGAGGCTGGTGCTCCTCCATTACATGTCACTGCACACACGTGTATACACTGCACATGACGGCTCTTACCTTGTGATATAAGAGGCTGGTGCTCCTCCATTACATGTCACTGCACACACGTGTATACACTGCACATGACGGCTCTTACCTTGTGATATAAGAGGCTGGTGCTCCTCCATTACATGTCACTGCACACACGTGTATACACTGCCCATGACGGGTCTTACCTTGTGATATAAGAGGCTGGTGCTCCTCCATTACATGTCACTGCACACACGTGTATACACTGCACATGACGGGTCTTACCCTGTGATATAAGAGGCTGGTGCTCCTCCATTACATGTCACTGCACACACGTGTATACACTGCACATGACGGCTCTTACCTTGTGATATAAGAGGCAGGTGCTCCTCCATTACATGTCACCGCACACACGTGTATACACTGCACATGACGGGTCTTACCTTGTGATAGAAGAGGCTGGTGCTCCTCCATTACATGTCACTGCACACACGTGTATACACTGCACATGACGGCTCTTACCTTGTGGTATAAGAGGCTGGTGCTCCTCCATTACATGTCACTGCACACACGTGTATACACTGCACATGACGGCTCTTACCTTGTGATATAAGAGGCAGGTGCTCCTCCATTACATGTCACTGCACACACGTGTATACACTGCACATGACGGCTCTTACCTTGTGATATAAGAGGCTGGTGCTCCTCCATTACATGTCACTGCGCACACGTGTATACACTGCACATGACGGGTCTTACCTTGTGATATAAGAGGCTGGAGCTCCTCCATTACATGTCACTGCACACACGTGTATACACTGCCCATGACGGGTCTTACCTTGTGATATAAGAGGCTGGTGCTCCTCCATTACATGTCACTGCACACACGTGTATACACTGCACATGACGGCTCTTACCTTGTGATATAAGAGGCTGGTGCTCCTCCATTACATGTCACTGCACACACGTGTATACACTGCACATGACGGCTCTTACCTTGTGATATAAGAGGCTGGTGCTCCTCCATTACATGTCACTGCACACACATGTGTATACACTGCACATGACGGGTCTTACCTTGTGATATAAGAGGCTGGTGCTCCTCCATTACATGTCACTGCACACACGTGTATACACTGCACATGACGGCTCTTACCTTGTGATATAGGAGGCTGGTGCTCCTCCATCATGGCCTCCTTGTACAGATCCTTGTGTCCTTCTATATACTCCCACTCCTCTATGGAGAAATAGACAGTGACGTCCTGACACCTTATAGGAACCTGACAACACAATGACACCGTCATCACCCAGACCCCTCCAGTGCTGTTACTGGAGAATTTCCCAGCATTCCCAGCAGTGTCACCTCTCCAGTCAGCAGCTCCATCATCTTGTGTGTGAGCTCTAGGATCTTCTGCTCATGTATCAGGGGGTGAGGTTGAGGTTCTGTGATGTGGTGAGGGGTCCTGCTCCGCCCTCCTGACTCCTGGAGATGGATGATGGGAGTCACACAGTCCCCCGATGTCTTCTTCACTATTGTGTACTCCTGAAGATGGACAAAAAAAATCCTGTTAGCAGAATCCACCCTATTAATCCAAACATGTAGATGTTAGACTAGTGATAGAAATCCTGCCTCCAGGCCGCACTCCAGCATGATCATCTTGTTCCTGGTCCTTTTCTCCTGGTTACAACGTGCCTACTTACCTCCTCATGGCTCCTACAACATGACTATTGGTCACTGGTCACATGATCCATCACTCACCATATTGGTGGCTGATCTTCAGGTTCTCCGTCACTTGGAAGGTCTGGAGGCCGTTCTCCAGGACCCTGGACTCTTCCTATCACTTCCTATGATGAATTCTCCTCCCCGATGTCTGACTTGTTACAGAATACAATAAAGAGGAGAGAAATCTAGAAAAAGTTTACCTCTCCGCTCAGCAGGGAGATGATCTCCAAGGTGAGGTCTAATATTCTTCTGCTGATCTCCTTCCTGTCCATTCTTGGTGGATCATTCAGGAGAAGGGCCATATTGCTGGTTTTCTTCATCCCTCCTCCAAAAAAAAGGAATAAAGTTTAAAGAACCACTCCCATGTTTTTTTTTTTTGCAGACTTGCATTTCAAATGGATCTTAAACCTTCTATACTAATAAAGTTACATTTTTAGATGCTTAGTTTACACAGAAATTTACATCTTCATTTTCTGTTAATGCATCATGTGATTTAGATAGGACTAACTATTCTGTCCTTATACTTAGGTCTTCCCCAACAGGTCCATTTCTCCCTTTCCTGTGCAGCTGGAAACTACAAGCAGAGACTAAAGGAAGATCGTCATCTGCTGTATCCCCCTCAGCAGCTCTTCCTTTCTGCTTCCATTGTGGAAGTGCTCATAAGTACAGGAGGAGCGGGAAGCAGAGAATGCAGCGCTCCCTGGGCTCACTGTTCACCGCTTCCTGGTCCTCGCCCGCTCGTTATGCTGTGACTGCGCAGAGCATGAGGACATCTGTGCTCTGTGACTTCACGCTGTGCACATCAGGTCACAGCACAACGTGCAGCAGAAAGAAGAAAAGAGCTGGATCCTAGGAGTGGTGGTGGTGTCTGGAGCAGGGGAGGTAAGTTCTTTTTTTATTTTTTTTGCTCTGAGCATGGGGGTCTGAACTGAGGGGTCATTCACACTGTGGGTCTGATCTGATGTCTGAATGGGGGGGAGGGGCGGTGGATCATATTTACATTGGTGGTCTGATCTGAGGTCTGAATGGGGGGGGATATCTTATTTACATTGAGGGTCTGATCTGAGGTCAGATTGGAAGTCTTATTAATATTGGGGGTCTGATTGGGGTTCTGAGCGGAGGTCTGATTAACATTGGTAGTCTTATCTGAAAGATATTATTTTCTTATTCTCCTCTGCTAACACCTAGGTGCGTCTTATAGGATGAAAAAATACTGTATAGTGCTTGAAAAGAACTAAACTGTTATTCCTTATATTCTTATTATTATTTATTTAGCTTTCTTCAGTTTTCCGCAATAAATACAGCCCAAACCCATAGAAACAGAGGCCAGAATTCTGTGATTAATGCAGCCCGAACAGCTTAACATACACTGTCTCAATGGGGTTAAGGTCTGGACTCTGTGGTGGCCAATCCATGTGTGAAAATGATGTCTCATGTTCCCTGAACCACACAATTTGAGCCTGATGAATCCTGGCATTGTCATCTTGGAATATGCCTGTGCCATCAGGGAAGAAAAATGCATTGATGGAATAACCTGGTCATTCAGTATGTTCAGGTAGTCGGCTGACCTCATTCTTGGAGCACATTCTGTTCATGAACCTAGACCTGAGCAACTGCATCAACCCCAGATGATAGCACTGCCCCCACAGGCTGGTACAGTAGGCACTAGGCATGATGGGTGCATCACTTCATCTGCCTCTCTTCTTACCCTGATGCACCCATCACTCTAGAACAGGGTAAATCTGGACTCATCAGACCATATGACCTTCTTCCATTGCTCCAGAGTCCAATCTTTATGCTCCTTAGCAAATTGAAGCCTTTTTTTCTGGTTTGCCTTACTGACTAGTGGTTTTCTTACGGCTACACAGCTGTTCAGTCCCAATCCCTTGAGTTCCCTTCGCATTGTGCGTGTGGAAATGCTCTTACTTTCACTATTAAACATAGCCCTGAGTTCTACTGTTGTTTTTCTTCGATTTGATTTCACCAAACCTTTAAGTGATCGCCGATCACGATCATCCAGGATATTTTTCCCGCCACATTTTTTCCTCGAATACGATGGGTCCCCACTATCCCAATTTTAGCAGCTTCTGCAATCTCCTTAGATGTTTTCTCTGCTTGATGCATGCCAATGATTTGACCCTTCTCAGACAGACTAACATCTTTTCCACGACCACGAGATGTGTCTTTCGACATGGTTGTTTAAGAAATGAGAAGCAACTCATCGCACCAGTTGGGGTTAAATAACTTGTTGCCAGCTGAAAGATAATCGCCCCTGCAGTAATTATCCAATAGGAGGCTCAGAACTATTTGCTTTGTTAAATCCAGGTGGCGACTTTTCTTTTGGACAGGCAGTGTATAACCTCAGTTCAAACTGCTTTTGGAGCTGAGAGGTGTGCAATGTATTTCTGGAGTCAAATCGAATTTGTTGTTTTTAATAAATGTACGTTAAAAAAATAAAAAAATAAATATCCCATACAGCCCGAACCACTTAACGCATGTGTGCTGGTATTAACTACAATTCTACACTTGGTGCCAGTGTACACTGCACCTCTAGTATTATATTCATTATATTTGAAATAACACTCACCAACCACAGTATTATACAGATTACTATATACTTTTAACTTTAGCATTACATATTACCATTGTATATACTACAATTCAGACACATTTGGTGTCAGTATATACTACAGTTTTTGCATGACATTTAAAATAATACAAATTGATTATTTTTTGACTGCGCAATGATTACCATATACTGTGAACGGTGCCATTAGTCACTAGAATTCTATAGTCTGTACACTATGATTTACATAAACTTGGTGTCAGTATGCACTGCACCTCTAGTATTATATTTATTATATTAAAACTACACACATTAACCACAGTATTATGCATAGATTACTGTATACTTTAAACTGTCCCATTACAGGTTGAACTCTCTCTCTCTTACACACAAACTTTCAGCTCTTTTCAAGAACTATGTAGTTCCTTCCAGAAATGCACATCAAAGTGAAAAGATCCCCATCATGGTGGTCACAAAAGGTAACAACCGGACTCCACACCTATCTATTTGCCAAGGATGAAGCAGGAAGAAAGATCAGGCACCAGGGAGAATGAAGCATCTGTAAGGTACGTGTAGTGCACCAGGAAACGACAAAGGGCGGCAGGAAGTAGAGATACTCTTGGCGGCTAGAATCCACATTGCTTTCAAATGGCGATCTTCCTCACTTAGCTATCAGGCAGTTCTAGACAGGATTAATAGGATCCTCTTATACGAGCGGCTCACGGCCATCCGTATGGATGCATTTACTGCTTTTGAAAAGTTCTGGGGGCCCTGGCTGTCCCTCCATACTCCACAGACCTTTGCTATTGCATTTCTTTATAAACAGGGGTATATGTTAGAGAGAGGTATTCATCAGATGCTCTAACGGATTAGACTGTCTATATCTTTGGTTATGTCACCTAGTGGTGTTTCATATTCCTGTTTGACTGACATATGTACCACATTAGGAATATCACCCAATAATGTTGTTACCTATTTGTGTTTTACATTACATCTTTTATTCTGTACTGATACAAATTATTATATTAATCCTTCAATAAAAATTCCTTTGAAACATAAATCAATAAAACAGGAGGGTAACAAGGAAGCACTGAAAAACTATAAGGGAAATTTTTTTATTTAAAAAACAAATAAAAGCAGCCAAACTAAAGACTGAGAGATTCATTTCCAAAGAGAGCAAAACTAACCCTAAAATGTTCAATTATATAAATGGTAAAAAGCATAAATCTGAAGGTGTCGGCCCTCTACAGAGTAATGAGGCGGGAGTTGCAGATAGCGATGAGGAGAAAGCAAAGCTAGCATCCTAGCACTACACCTCCTTGTGCCATGTGGCATCCTAGAACTACGCCTCCTCGTGCCATGCGGCATCTAGGCACTACGCCTCCTCGTGCCATGCGACATCCTTACACTATGCCTTTTTGTGCCATGTGGCATTCTAGCACTACGCCTCCTCATGTCATGCAGCATCCTAGAACTACGCCTCCTCGTGACATGCAGCATCCTAACACTACACCTCCTCATGCCATGCAGCATTCTAGCACTACACCTCCTCGTGCCATGCAGCATCCTAGCACTATGCCTCCTCGTGCCATGCAGCATCCTAGTACTACACCTTCTCATGCCATGCAGCATCCTAGCACTACACCTCCTCGTGCCATGTAACATCCTAGCACTACACCTCCTCGTGCCATGAGGCAAGCTAGCATTATGCCTCCTCATTCCATGCGGAAACCTACCAATACGCCTCCTCGTGCCATGTGGCATCCTAACATAACACCTCCTCATGCTATGCAGCATCTTAGCACTACACCTCCTCTTGCATTGCAGCATCCTAGCACTATGCCTCCTCATACCATGCAGCATCCTAGCACTATGCTGCCTTCTGCCATGTAGCAATCTAGCACACCTCCTTGTGCCATGCAGCATCCTAGCACTACACCTCCTTGTGCCATGCAGCATCCTAGCACTACGCCTCCTTGTGTCATGCAGCATCCTAGCACTACTCCTCCTCGTGCCATGCAGCATCCTAGCACTACGCCTTCTCGTGCCATGCAGCATCCTAGAACTAAGCCTCCTCGTGCCATGCAACATCCTAGCACTACACCTTATTGTGCCATGCAGCATCCTAGCACTACACCTCCTCGTACCATGCAGCATTCTAGCACTACACCTCCTCGTGCCATGTGGCATCCGAGTAATTACGCCTCCTCGTGCCATGCAGCATCCTAGCACTACGCCTACTCGTGCCATGAGGCAAGCTAGCACTACGCCTCCTCATTCCATGCAGCATCCTAGCAATACGCCACCTCATATTGTGTGGCAGCCTAACACTACACCTCCTTGTGCTATACAGCATCCTAGCACTACACCTCCTCTTGCATTGCAGCATCCTAGCACTATGCCTCCTTATACCATGCAGCATCCTAGCACTATGCTGCCTCCTGCCATGCAGCAATCTAGCACAACACCTCCTCGTGCTATGCAGCATCCTAGCACTATGTGGCCTCCTGCCATGCAGCATCCTAGCACTACTCCTCCTCGTGCCATGCAGCATCCTAGCACTACTCCTCCTCGTGCCATGCAGCATCCTAGCACTACGCCTTCTCATGTCATGCAGCATCCTAGCACTACGCCTCTTCGTGCCAGTATGTGCCCTCACACTGTTACATTGCTTTAGTTTGTGTAATTATCTTTAATGCCATTTACACAGATAGTCCAACAGTTTGCCTTCTCCAGATAGGTCATCAATATCTGTAGGACTCCAGAAAATCTGATATTGATTACCTATACAAAGTGGGCAGCCAATAGCAGGCCGCGACGTGAACGAGCCTTCCTAGAATCACCCACAATGTTAGGGAGGCTCATTGCTCAATGTTAGGGAGGCTGCGATAATTTTAGGGTGCCTGAAAATTATTGCAGTGAAATCTGCCCTCTAAAACCCATATGGTGCTCCTTCCCTTCTGAGCCCTGCTGTGTGCCCATGTAGAGGTTTACGATCATCACATATGGGGTGTTTATGTAAACTGCAGAATCAGGGTTTTACATATTGAGATTTGTTTGGTTGCTACCCCTTTCTGTGTTACAGAGGGGGTGAAAATAGTAAATCTTCAAAAAATAATTGAAATTTTTAAATTTCACTTTAATTCCTATGAAACACTGTCCTTGTAGCTGGCCAGCTAAGACCTGTCCTAGGTTTCTAGTATAGCTTATATGTGTATACAGCTAAGTCTGCCAATAGCCTTAATACAGTTCCTATGTTTATGTGTTAAAGACAAAAGCAGAGTTATTTACTGTGACATCATGTTTTGGATGTCATATAACAGTTATATTTTGTGTTCACAGAAGCAGAAAAAGATAATATGCCTTTAAGATTCATTTTATAATGTAAGGTAAGCTCAGTGACACAGCAGAAACAACAGAAAGCATAGTGTTAATTTGTTGTTGCTGGGCAGAAGTCTAGACCAATCACAGCCAGCTTCTCACACAGCAAGAGTTTTCACCAATCATAGCCAGCCTCACACACAGCCTGTCTGGGAATTCCCCTAGCTGGAATCATTACTCACCGGAGAGAGGAGCTGAACAGACACACAGTTCCAGTCAGAGTCTAGTTTTATGGGAACAAGAGGCCAAAATAGGTATTTAGAACAGGTATATAATGTTCATATTGTTAGTATTGTGATTAGAACTGTATACTGAACCAGTTATATGTGTGCTTACTTACAGTTTCACCAAATTGCAAGCATCCAATTGCAAACTACAAAGTTCACAATCCAAATTCAAATTCCATATTGCAATCCAAATTGCATACAAGCATACCAGATCATACTCAACCAATCTGCAAATAGTTACTGCTAACTGCATACTACAAATTGCAAATAAAAATTGCAAGCTACAAATTGCAAGCATACAAACCAGATTCCATACAAATTGCATAGAAACTGCGAACTGCTCATACCAGATCATAAGCAATTGCATACTGCAAACAAAGTTGAGCAAGCAGAACTATTAGTTAGACCTCAGATATACCTCTCAGAGAGATCATAAAGTGCTTAAATAACTTACAGAGAGAGTACAGATACTCAAGAGAGAAATATATCCACCATTTTATGTTGAATGACAAGATTGAACAGTTGAAACACCATCTTAAATCATACCGCCATTTTGTGATATCTTTTCAACATGTGGTATGTACATGGACTATCTGCTGCGGAGGCGGCAGTGTTATATATGAAGAAAAGTTGAAGTTAATAAAGAAGTTATTTGAAGCATTTGCTGTGCTCTTTAAACCTACTGTTTCCATAGAACGGCGCTAGAGGAATTACAGAGTAAGGTCTCATGCACACGACCTTGGCATCCGTGCGCGTTCAGCCTTTAATATAAATGCCTATTTTTGTCCGCAAAGCGCGGACAAGAATAGGACATGTTGTATTTTTTTAGCGGGGCCACGGAACGGAGCAACGGATGCGGACAGCACATGGAGTGCTGTCCGCATCTTTTGCGGCCCCATTGAAGTGAACGGGTCCGCTTTTCGAGCCACCAAAACAGCAGCTCGGATGTGGACCAAAACAACGGCCGTGTGCATGAGGCCTAATAGACAGTCTTATTAGACTAAAAAGTCAGATATCAAAATTCTTCTAATGCCACAGCGCAAAAGGCACTTCAT